>NW_006436283.1:6380649-6389546 GCF_000325575.1 Pteropus alecto | reverse complement strand
GAAGGCTGTGGGTCCAGGTGAACTCAGATAAACCCAGATGAGCCCGAGGGAACCCAGGCTTGGCCCAGGTGCCAGGAAACCTCTGAGAGAGACAGCATCCATGGATTCAGATTGTGTCTCCATAGTCTAAATGGAACTCAGGATGGTGACACCAAATAAGAAAAAAAAAAATCTTTAAAAAAAAAAATGCACCTTTTCCATACACCGTCTGGCTACATCACCCTGAAAAGGATGGTCCGTGTTTGTTTTTAAAACAAGACATCTGGATCATGACACCAATCTTCTATTTCTAGCTGCTTGTGGATAAAATTTCAAACAGCTTTTACAAAGAAAGGCACTTGGCTATCATCCTCTTAGTATTTAGGATCTAAAGCAGGTCATAAAAAAAAAACACACACACACACTTTTTTTTTCCTGTATCAAATGTGCCTTTTAACATCTGCGTTTCCCAAAAGGCCAACGTCAAGGTGGGTTTTGTGGGCTGTTGTGCAACAAGGGACCTCGAGAGTGTTCCTAGCGGCTAGTGTGGGGAGGTGGGGGAGGACACACGCTTCTACGCCTGTGTCCGTGCATGGCCGAGCATCCTGAGATGTAAGAAAACGGGACACACAGGGAAAACCAAGGCCGCCATCCTTCCCATCCCAACGGTCGCAGCATTTATCCCTGGCCACACAAGCCCAGGGCCTCTTGGAGAAGTTTCTTCCCTTTGCCATTTTAAAAAAGCTTGGAAGCTACCTAGAAATGCAGACTCTCCGGCCGCACCCCAGACGTGCTCAAGCAGAACACACACCTTATCAAGTTCCGAGCGGGATTCCTATGCTATGAAAGGGGAAAGCACTGGTCTAAAACTGGAACAGCTCCGACAAGACCGAGAGCTTAGAAAGTGGTTCTCCTGCCCTACGAGGGTTGGCAAGGCCCACGCAAAGTCACAGGACGGTTTTCTCCAGGACGTAGACCAGTAGCACCCTCGGGACAGGGAGCGTCAGCCCGGGCACCTCGCAATCAGCTTCTGCAATGGGGAGCGACTTCCTCTGGAGGTTAACTGATAACCCTTCATTAGTTTGTGGGAAGATTATCTCAGGCTGCCGACACCGCCCCGCGCATGTGCACCCTCTACTCCAGCCGCACGCGAGGTGCTCTCTCCCTTTTAAACCTGTTGCCCGGATTCCAACAGTCAGGCGGCTTCGAGATGCTGCTGAAGCTGCACAGGTGGAAACAGCGCTTCATGGAAGTGCACACGCCGGCCCTGACTCCGCCAGGGGAATCCAGCGAAAGGATTCGGGTTTGGGCTGCTAGGACTGTGGAAATTCTCCAGTGTGCACACACTCTTCAAAGTGTGATTGGGGGGACCGGCTGACCTGGGCATTGGTTGGAAATGCACCACCTCAGGCCTCCTGAACCTTAACCAGATCCCCAGTCAAGTTAAAAAGAACCAGCTGACCCCCCAGAGCCCGTGGGAGGGGGCACGGAGCAGCTGGCACTCCAGCCACCTCCATTCCCAGGGCTCCAGGGTCCCCCACACGCCCACCGTGAAGCACTAAATGAAGGGGACCTTGGAGAACCACAGTCAAAGGAAGAAGGTCAACGCCCTCCTACTTGCCGCGGAGGCGGGCAGAGGGAGATCCGGGCCCCCTTCCTCCCTCCTCTGCCACCTGCCAAAGGCGCCCTGCTTCTCCACCAGCCCCCTCCTCTCCCAAGGGCACCCCCTTCCAAACTCCACGTTGCCCTTGCAAGTCCCACACTCCTGTCCTGATGACCCCAGACCCCCAGGCCTCCAGCCCGACCGAAGGCGCTGAAGGACAGAAAAGCCGACTCACTAGAGTGCCCTCTCAAGCCCCCACGCCACTTCCATCAGCCCCCGCTGCCGCTGGCTCGCCGGCTCCACTCCCGAAGTCACTTCCTGCTTCCCTCCCGGCACACGTGGCCCTCCAGCCTCCAGGCCCCGCCCCGCCGCGCCGTGATTGGCAGATCCTGCCTGGAGAATAAATTCTCTGGTTCACAGCCTTCTGCAGGCTCGGGAACGAACAGATGGGGCGGGTAGAACAGAGTCCTGAGGCCAAGCGGAAAGAACATTCTGCATGTATCAGTCTTAAATGAAGCCACAGAAACCCGAGGAAAGAGCAGCTTTGTAATGTCCCTGATATCTTTGGGCCGCTGAGCCCACGCCCTGAGGGAGCAGTTCAGGATGCGTTTGAGAGGGATTGCGGGGAGGGGGAGCGGTGCTGGGATCTCCCACCATCAGCGTCATTATCTAGGTCAATGGTCCTCAAACCACACCTCCCATCAGAGTCACCTGGAGCGATGTCAATATACGAAATGCAAGCACCCCCAGAGGTTCCGGTTCTGGAAGTCCGGGTGTGGCCTGAGAATTTCTGTTCTGAACACAAGTTGCCGATGCTCCCCGCTTCCCTCCCCAAGGGTGACATCGGCAGAAAAACTGCCCATGACCACAGGGGCCACAGACCAGAGGACCCTACAGGAGCAGGCCTGTTGTGCAGCTGAAGTCAGTCATTAGCACTGATGATGGCACCCCATCCATGCACCAGGAAGATGGCATGGTGACTGTCGGGCGGTCTCTGCCCTCGGGAGATTCCCAGACTAGGGAGAAAGCCGGACTAGCTGTCTTGGTCAGCTCCGGCTGCCATAAGAAATGTTTCTGTTGCGTATAAGCTCCGCAGTCTGTAGTGTTTTGTTACAGCAGCATGAACTGGCTGAGACACCCCATTTTACGGATAAGGAAACTGAGACTCGGGAAAGGTCTGCAGTGAGCCCGGGTTGACAGGGCAGTGTGGGAAACCAAGCCAGCTGACTCCAGAGGTGGTGTCCTTCCTGCATCAGACGCTCGGGGCTCACGGGCTGGGACTGGACACTCCAACCAGCAGAACCTCTCAGTTCCCTTAAACCACACCGGTGCCCTAAAGCGGAGTGGCCAGTGCCCAAGAGACAGATTCCACCATTTCCTACTTTCCCAATGAACCTGTACGTACACACACACACACACACACACATATGCAAACTGCCTTTTTATCACTCTCTTATGGTAAGAAGTACCAGACTGCCCACCAGAAGAAAATGTAGTTTCCTTAACGCTAAGCGCAGTGGCTCTTCCCTCTAGCCCGTCCCTGTTCTCCCGCCACAGCAAACGTGCCTTGCAGCCTCCATAAACTGGGGGAGAGGAGGAGCGACGGAATGTGCAAGACCGAACCAGAGCGATGGCTCATTACCGGGTGGCAGGGTGCTTTGCAGGTGGCGAGGGCTGCCTCCCAGGTGTGGAAAGGCCATAAAACTAATCGACCTTGATGATCGGGGAAGGAATCTCAGGGCAGCAAAGTGGCGGCCCTGTCCAGAGGAATCACCATGGCTCGATCTGGCTAAGCAAAGCTGCCGGCATTCTGCCCCGAGCAGCGGGGCGGGGTGAGCAAAGGTGCACGTAGAAAGCATGGGGGCAGCCGGAGAGGAGGGGGCGTTGGGCAGAAACAAGCGGTCCAGCCCGGGGAGTCCTGGGTCTCCTCATGTGCGCTTCTCCCTTTCCCTTTCTCCCTCTCTGAGGTCGCATTTCCCTTAGAAAGTAAGATGGCAGTTGAGAACAGGCTTTGGAATCTGACAGCCTAGAAGGAATCCCAGAGAGTTTCCTGGGACAAACTGCCCAACCTTCCCAGCCTCAGTTTCTCCATCCTGAGTCTGGTAATAGTAGCCCAGTGCTCTCTCAGAGTCACTGTGCCTGGAATGAGGCACCCAACACCTAGCCCAGCACCCATCATGACAGTCTGAATGAACAGTTTCTCTCGCCCCTCTCTCCTGCTCTCATTTACTTATTCATTCATTTACTCGAAAGACACTCCGTGAGGCTCTGCTCTGCGTCGGGCACTCTGCTGCACCCTGGTATACTGAGGTCAACTAAACACGGTGGCTTTGCCTCACGCGCCCTTTCTTGGCTTCGTTTCTCTCCCTTTCCCGAAGTCTGATCACAGAGACCTCGGGAGGCCTGAGATAAGCCTGGGACCTCCAGTTCCACCCCTCAACAAAGTATGGATGATAACCACCACCCCCGCTCACCTCAACCGGTATTTAAAGACACTCATGGGATCACAGAAGTAAAAGTAATGTGCAGTTTACGGAAGTGCTATCTCCCTCCCACCCATATATCCAGAATTCAGCTACTTCTCTTCATTTCCATTGCTGCCTCCGTTCCCCAATCTAACGGCTTTGTCCCCTCATCCTGTCTGACCTCCTAATTGATCTCCCTGATTCCCCATTGTGCATCCCCTCAGCAGACCATTCTCCCAACAGCAGCCAAAGTGATTTTCTTAAAGATATAAGTCCAATCACATCAACCTACTACTGCAAACCCTCTGAGGACTCCTCATTGGAATAAAACTCAAGCTCCCTGCCTTAACCTATGAAGCCCTACGAGACCTGGCTCTGCTCAGTCCGACCACTATACCCCTTCCTCACTCCGCTTCAGCCAAGCTGGTTGGCCTCGAACGCCAAGCTCACTTCTGCCTCGGGGCCTTTCCACTCGCTGTTCCCTCTGGAACACTTGCTTAGAACCTGGTGCATCTGTCTCTCGGATTTTTCACCTGCCTGGCTCCTTCTTGTCATTTGGGTTTCAGCTCAAATGTCACCTCTGCAGAGGCCTTCCTTGAACACCCACTCTGATGTAGACCTTCCGAGCTTCTTTGTTTTCTTCATGGCGCTTCTGGATATCTGGCATTCCTATTTATTCAGTCCCCCCAAATGCAAGCTCCAGTACAGCAGTGCCGTGTCCCCAGCGCGTGACACGTAGTAGACATTCACTACTTATTGAATGGATAAGTAACTCAGATACAAAAGTGTTACTTGTTGGCTATACTTTACATATTAAAGACCTTCCTGAGAGTAATGAGAAAACAGTACGTGTCTATTGGATCAGATTGTCCCAACTACTTCCATTGTAACTCGATAGTCATCCAGGGCTCTCAGCCAAGGGTGATTTTGCCCCACAGGGTACAAACGGCAAGCAGAAGGGTGCTAGTGGGTAGACACCAGATATGCTTTAAAAAACAAACAAAAACAAACAAACAACAACAACAATGCCCAAGGCAACCCCACGACAAAGAATTATCCGGCCCAAAATGTCAATAGGAATCCTAGTGTAAACCCATAAAGTAATCGTTATAGTGTGTTTAATAATGATAAAATCACTCTATAAAACTTAACATGCCCTTTAAGAAGCAACTGGTATCAGTCGAGGCACTGGGTAGCACACGATTTACCCAAAAATGCAAGAAAGAAGGGTACCACCTGCCTATTCCAGCACAATCGGTGCATAAATATACGTACAATCAAACATGCTATGTGCTCAATTTCCTCTACCCCTTTGGTTCTTGATTATCTAAGGTCCTGAGGACATCATCAGGACACTATGACATCACAGGGCTTCCTAAATGAAAATGCCTGGGCTTTGGCAGTGAATCCGCGACAGGTGGGTCAGATCGGGCTGCCCTCGAGGTTTGCTCTCCAATGTGACTGATAAACTGATGGAGAAGAGAGTCTAACCAGCCTTTCGTTTCCTAAGCACCATCCAAAGGAGCCAAGAGTGACCTGGTGCCACTTTTCAGAGCCTGGTATAGGGAAGAGCTGCCCTCGAGGGCTCAAGGGAGAAACTGAGTCAGCAGTCAGGTCCTTTCTCACCTTGGTCTAAATGACTGATTCTGAACCTGCACCACCTATGTTCAAGCGGGGGCATAAAAGTACAGGCTCTACTGACTTTATACAAATCCATTGTTGGAAGAGGAGTTTCTAGCACTGAGATGGATATTAAAAAGCAAACTCAAGCTTGCTCAACTGCTGACTTAATAACCTATGGAATTACTAGATAAAAACCACCAGATTAAATTGAAATTAAACCTGTCTCTGAGATAATAATCAACATAAATCAGTTTTTCTGAATTTTCCATGTTTGTTTCCAACGTGTCTCCTGGCATCTCATAAGTAATTCTGTGGAGGCCATCTTGCTAGGTTCGCTGAGGGGAACCACTGAACAAATAAATTCTATTTATCAAGCCTGTTCCTTTATAGCTGTATAGATCAATGAATGACCTGTTGGTTCACTCATCCATTCAGCAAATGTTTATTGCACACCTACTGTGGGACAGGCACGTGTGAGGCCCTGGATACGCACCAGCAAGTGAGACAGACAACCCGTGCCCTCACGATGCTGTCAGTCCCGATGCTCTGTGCACGGCGCTGCACGTTATAAATTAAGGCTTATTGTGAAAGCTGTCGTCTCATTTTTCAGCTGCTTCTTTCCTCTTATTTCTCAGGCAACATCATGCCTTTCCCTGCTGGAAGTCTCTCCAGACAGTGAGATAATCAACAGGAGATAACCCTCTTCTGTCGGTGGACAGAGAAGCAACTGCGAGGGGGTTGCTGGGAGTAGAACGTGTTCTGCATGGGTGGGCGCCGGGCTACGTATCGGCACTGCTGATAATTGCCAAAAGAGGCCTCAGAAGAAAAGGACCTCACTCTACGTCTTGTGATTCCTTTTCTTTCTAAAGTACTATTCATATTCATACCTAAATTTCTAATTTTTTTTTCTTAAAGAGGACCCTTAAAATTGTATAACCTTCAGAACCCCCGAAAACCTGATGCCACTCAGGATGGATGTTTAGAGGTTTAAACTGGAAAACAAACAGCTTTCTCTGGTGGGCAGACGTCCTAATCCCTGAAACCTATGAACAGGTGCCTTCCAGGGCAGGAAGGTCTTTGCTGATGTGCTTACGTTGAAGATCTTGCATAGGGAGATCATCCTGAATGATCTGGGCGGGTCCGCTGTAATCACAAAGGTCCCTTGTAAGGGAAAAGAGGGGGCAGCAAAGTCACAGCATCGCAGCCGTGAGCCGGGGAACGCGGGCAGCATCCAGAAGTTGGACAAGGCACGAAGTCAGATTCTCTCTAGAACCTCCAGCAAGAACGCGCAGCCGATGTTAGCAGTTGATTTTAGCACTTCTGATATCTGGAACTAAGAGATAATAAGTTTATGCTGTTTTAAACCACTACATATGTGATCATTTGTCCCAGCAGCAATAGGAAACCAGAATAGTGCCCTCTGCCTGGACGTGTCTAATTTCACTGACATCTTTCTCCAGCGGCTGTACGAGCCACCAGAACCCACCCTCGGTCCTTCTCGCTGTCATTGGTAGGCGGGACCGGCTACATGATTTGCTGGGCCTGATGCAAAATGAAAATGGGAGGCCCCTTATTCAAAAGGCAGGAAAAAAGTGCCATTAAAAAGTACAAAAATATAAAGCTCTTTCCTTTCTTCTGCATCTCTCCTCTGCTCACTGCAAACTTTGCTTACAAAACACCAGTTCAGAGATTAAATTACTGAGAATTTCAAGACAGTGAAGCAGAGCATTAAACCAAACAGGGAGCCTTTCTAAGTGTGGGGTCCGGGGCAACTGTAACAGGTCTCTGACCACGTGAGGCCGGCCCTGTCACTGACACTGGGGTGGCAAGTCAGGCCGAGGAAGGCCACGATGTCAAAATTAGGAAATCGGAAAACGGTTGGTGATTCAGCAAAAAAGCCCACAGAGCTTTTCAGGACTCGGGCATTCGTGATGGAGGGACAGCGCAGAGGAGACCACGGCTGGAGCCCAAAGTCCTGATGCCAGCCAGGCAGGGAGAGAAGGAGCAGACACCCTGCCAGGGGTCCCTGGGACTTGGGAAGGACAGATACTATTTCCTAGTGGGATGATGGGACGAGGCAAGGAAGCAAGCAGGGCCACCTCGGCCATCAGAAACTAGTGACCAGTATCTGCTGGAGTTTCCAGATTTTCCGGGGGCCTATGAAATGCTTAAGAATTGAAAAAAAAATAAAATAAATGCATATATTGGCTTTTGGGTTGAAAAAAAAAATCCTGTAGAAATTTAAATTAATAAATCCTTAACTATAAATTAATTGTTGACTTCGGTAGTCATAAAACTTTAATCACACTCAGAAAACAATCTGAGGCTTAGCTTTTCTCACTTCCAGACGACTCCTAAGTATGCATAATAATGGCCAAGAAATCACAGCCAATCATAAATTAAATAAGTTTAGAGCCAAAAAAATTTCAAAAGCAAAATTATAGAAAATCTGATTATTTTTATGGGGTAAATAAGTACTCAATGTGAAATGAGGGAGCATTTTAATATGCTCGGTGCAATACAACGTGAGAGCTCACAAAGCAGGGGTTTTCTAGGGGCCTACAAAGACCTTAAGAGGCCCCAGGGAATGGGGAAGGAGCCCAGACTCCAAGAAGCTTTACTCTTCTCTCCAGGAGAACACAGAAAATGGGATGGTGGGGAAGGAAGCCCCTCAAGTACAGAAGAGAAAAAGGTAGGGAGGTGGTCTCTTAACCATCTAGACTCAAAGAGAGGAGCAGAGTCCAAGGCCCTCCAGATCCCCTCAATGAGCTTGATGGCAACGAGACCGGGACTCGAAAGGGACGGCTCCTGTATGAGGTCGTCTCAGAAGCCCTGGGCAGTGCAGTGAATGGTGGCCCCTAAGAAAGATCTGTCGAAATCCTAACCCCTGTGCACGTACCCTTATCTGAGAAAAGGGTCTTTACGGATGTCATTAAAGATCTCAAGATGAGATCATCCTGAATTAACCAGATGGTTTCTAAATCCTATGACACGTGTAGAACTTACAAGAGGCAGAAGGGGAGAGGCAGGACACGGAGAAGAGAAGGCCGTGAGAAGACGAGGGGCAGACGTGGAAGTGGTGCAGCCGCAAGCCAAGGAATGTTCGGAGCCCCCGAAGCTGGAGAGCTGGACGGGGCGAGGAAGGGTCCTCCTCGAGCGCCCTCACAGAGAACGTGGCCCTGCCGACATCTTGATTTTGGCTGGTGAAATGTCTGGCCTCTGGAACT
>NW_006436283.1:6377154-6380551 GCF_000325575.1 Pteropus alecto | reverse complement strand
GAGGGGAGGGGGAAGGGAGGAAAAAGAGAAGAGAGAAAAAAAAGGAGGGAGGTAGGTAGGTGGATGGCAGGGAGGCAGGAAGGGAGGGTGGGAGGGAGGAAGCCACCTCTCCGTGCTAACAGAAACCATCTCAGCCTGACAGGAAGGCACAAGCTTCCTAATCCAGCCGAATTCAGCTTATGGGTTGAATTGAGTCCCCCACAAAATTCACATCTTGGAGTCCTAACCTCAGAATGCGACCTTATTTGTAGATAGTCTTTCTAAAGGTCATCAAGTTAAAGTAAAATCATTAGAGTGGGTGCTAATCCAACAGAGAGGGCGAGGAGACGGAGGAGAAGGTGGCCATCAGCAGGCCAAGGAGAGAGGCGTGGACAGACCCTTCCCTCAGGGCCTGCAGGAGGAACCAGCCCTGACGACACCTGGATCTGGGGCTTCTGGCTCTGGAACTGTGAGAGAATGAACTGTTGTTTAAGTCGCCCTGTCTGTGGTGTCTTGTTAGGCAGCCCTAATAAACTAATACAGGGCTGAAGGCCGCCGTAGCTCACACCATAAAATTTAGTGCTGGGAAGAACCTCCGAAAGCCTCTGGTCCAAGCTGCTCACATCACAGACGGCAACACAATCCTGGACATGGCGTTGGTTGGTGCCAGACCTGGGGCTGGAACCCAGACCTCCCACCAGCCCCATTACTCCCACATGTCACACATCTGCGAGTCCTTAATCATCCTAAGCTGCCGGCTTAGAGTCACAGCTTTCCATCTCGACCACGGAAATGATTATCGTAAGCAGGAATACAGGGAGTGGGTCAGAACACCAACGCTCACGCAAATCTTTTCCAGGCATAACGAACACATGAGGTTCCCCTTACACGTCTTCGCACATCCTGAAAACAAGAAGTAGGAAGACGACACGGATTTTCACGGTGAAACTTCTGCAACTGTTTTCAAACGATTTGTCATAGAAACTTTGCCCAGATTTATACTGACCTTTCACCTACTATCATTATGGCCTTGCAACATGGTCACGAATCCTCAACGGGGCCCTGCGAGCGATAATAACACAGGCAGAAAGCCTCACACATAAACGGTACTCAAAAAATCATTTGTTTAATTAAACGGAATGATGGAGTCTGCAAATCGCACTGTGCCCTCTGTCCCTGCTAATGGGGTTGGCCCACGCTATGATTTCCCAGGAACGTACCTCATAAAAATATTTAAAATACAGGAGAAGAAAGATATTGATCACTCTAAAGCTGCACCATGAAGAGTAATTCGATAAAGTACAGAACATAATTGCAGTGGACTTTTATGCAGTTAGTCAAAATGATAGATAACGTAGCAATGTAGGCAATATTTATGCTATCGTATTTTGTGAAAAAAGCCACATACAAAATTATATGCCATTTGTTATTACAATGATAAAAAAATAAACATATCCAAGTACCAGAAGACTAGAATGGAATTCATACGAATTAAAGCAGCTGGGGCATTGGATGGTGAGAGCGTAGAGTTTTTTTCTCCTTTCTATAACATTATGCTCCTTTCATAATTTAAAAATATTTTAATAAGGCACGAAAGAAGGTGAATACAGGAACCAAGGCTCATCGAGCTTGAATAATAAGACCTAAAGTCAATAGTGAAACTCCTGATTCTCAGCCCAAGACCCTCGGTCAGTAAAACAGACTCTCTGCTTACAGCCGAAGCCACCTGGATGTTTAAAATAACCAGCTCTTTAGAAAGCCAGGTTCCCTTGAAAATTTCCACAATTCGTTTTAATCAATCATTTCCCAAGAATTGTCTTCACCTCATTAGCTCTTCCACCGGCCAGCTGCAGAATGAGGTAGACGGTCCCCACGCGATGAGGACCAGAGGCCGGAGAATGGCCCCTCCCTCCCTTCCAGGAGCCCCCGGGGGCCGCCTGTCACCACCGGGAGAGCCTGTCACACTGCAGTTTATGGCCCTTGCCTTCCAGTTCCACAAACAGATGGTCGGCGGGGTCCGAGCTCAGACAGAACATCTGAGCCCTCGGAGGCTCACGGGTATGTGGGCTCCCGCCACCTACCAGGGACCCCGTTTCTCTGGCCATCTCAAATGCTCCCCAGACACACCCTGGAAACCACAAGTTCAGAGCAAAGTGTTCATTTCTGAGGCTCCTTTTCTCCTCCCTCCAGCCCCAGAAAGTACAAACTGTGCGGCTTCACGCAGGGCCCCTGACACACACTCAGCTGCCAATCAGAGGGACACGTGGCAGTTGGACTTTAGAATGTTGTCTCCTGAGGTGCCTGCTTCTGGGCTTGAGTAAGCTATGAGAAATTCTTCCAGAACTTTCTATACCCACAGTGGGGAAGTTCCACGATTCTGTTGATACCTAAGCACTATGATTTGTTAATACCAAAATCTACTTTGTATTCATTTTAACAAGCATTGATTATACAGTATGCAACCATCTATCTCTGTGCTGACTATAAACCGCCTATAATTATTTCTCTAACCTCACGCCCCCCCAAAAATAGTTTAAAAGACTTCTGTCAAATAAACAATGTTAAGCAAAATTTAATTCTTTGGCCTGTTTTTTTATTCATCAAAGACATACTTATGTAACTACCCGTCAGAGCTTCAGATCAACATGAGATGCCAAAGCGGCAGAACTGAGAGGCTGTCACTCCAGCCCAAAGCAAAGAAATTGGATTTTAATTTGCCTTTGCCTCATTTGGCTCCTGGAAATATTAATAATTGATGAACATAACACTAGGCAGTCTCTTCAAGTTCAGGAACCCCAAGCTGGGCATTGTGGCTGCAGGAGGTAGAGAATAAATGAAACGCACAGTCCCTGGCTTTGAGAAACCAGTCATGTAAATATACCCATGCGAAACAGTTACCTACGTGAGCAGCTTTCCACCCTTGCCCATTGCTGCTCTAACAGGTATACCGGTTAGGTTTTCGAGCCCTCAAGAGAATTATAATGAACATGTGCTCTCTCACCAGTGAACAGAGAAGGCGCTCAATAAATATTTGTCAAATAAATAAGCAGTGACCTACTTTTTTTAAGGCTCTTAATTTTTACAGCGCATACTCCCAGGCAAGACTTCTACAGTGTGACCTCACTAAAACCCCTAAGTGCCAAACTAATTGAAGAAGTAAGTGCAGCTGTCGCTCCAGGAGGCTGGTGAGACTTGAGGTGACAAGACCTGCAGGGTGGTTGGGGACCAGCTCGCCCTAAGGTGGTCTCCTCCCCTTAAGTGCTTATTCATTCTCTTCTCTCGATGTGGCTTTCCCTGTCTTTGAACCCTGTTGGGCCAGACTGTGGTGACCACTGCCACACTAATAAATGCCAGAAGTCCTAGAGCAGAGAGCATTAAGGGGCTGGAAGAGTGCCAGGGACGGTGAGGGGGGGCCGCA
>NW_006436283.1:6370723-6377087 GCF_000325575.1 Pteropus alecto | reverse complement strand
GGGCCCAGAGGCAGAAATTAACCAAGAATGTTTGGCCAACCCCACGGAAATTGATCATGTCATTTCAGGGAGGGTTCAGATAGCATGCTAACTGTTTGTACCCTAATTTAACTGCAAATCCGCATCAACAGACCTTACACTCCATCTGGCACGGCAGCCCTTTATTATATGAAACCTCAGACCTTTTAAAGACAAGATTCACGTGTATTTGTCACCCACAGAGACTACAGACTACTTAAGAGTGTGGAAACATCTCGTACTTTTTGTCTCTCTATTACAAAACTTATTTCCTTGAGGGCAAAACCCTCGAGAACTGTATCAGTCAGGAAGTGCCCAAAATTTTGGAGCAGGGCTGTGGCCCCATGAAAGGCAGGGAAGAATCTGGAAGCCGCAGTAACAGGGAGGGGAGGAAGAGAAGAAAAGACAAAGGTTGAGGGACCTTTCGGTGAAGAGTACAAATGACAGCTAGAGGATGAGAAACACAATCCTTCTGGTGACACAAAATGTGCTCTGATGTTAGGTAGTGAGGTTTCCTGACTTCACACGTACTTCTATTCCCGGAATGGGAGAGAAACAAATGAATGAATGAAAAGCCTTCTTTGAGTCCCCAGTGCAATGGGGAAGAGAGCGTTTCTCCTTAAAGGAAGTTTGAAAGGTCCGGCCACGCCTTCCCTGGGGGACAGTGTGGGGCTCACAGGGTGACCAACCATCCCGTGCTAACTATAAACCACCTGTTATTTCTCTAACCCCACCCCTGATTTCAGAGGACTGAGGGCTTTCCTGGATGCAGGACTTGGGGTTTTAATTGGAACAATTCGGGACAAACTAGGAGGAGTCGGTCTCTCCACATCACACCACATATGTGATATGCACAGGACTTTGCAAAGGGTTTCCCCATCATCAACATTTAAATGAAAGGCAGGAGCCGTAACCCCACTCCCTCCACAGACTTGGGAATACAACCAGTCAGGGCAGTGCCTTGCTTCTCGATGTGTGACCTATGTTCGGGCAGCACAGGCGCCCCTAGCAGCTCGCAGGTGGTGAGCCTGGTACAGAGGCAGTCTCAGGCCTCATCCCAGTCCGTGAATTAGAACCTGCAGATCCCCAGTCAAGTGTGAGGAGCATAGGCTTCGGGGATAAAATTCGTTCCTTCGGCAATCTCTGAGTCTGTGCCTGTGTAATTTCTTTTAGTGTTTCAAGATCGGGGAAACCATCTAAAAGTGCCAAGATTTCAGCTTTTTATCAGCAGCTACAGCATCGCACTGC
This sequence comes from Pteropus alecto, assembly GCF_000325575.1. Classification (NCBI taxonomy): domain Eukaryota; kingdom Metazoa; phylum Chordata; class Mammalia; order Chiroptera; family Pteropodidae; genus Pteropus; species Pteropus alecto. The sequence goes on along the minus strand of NW_006436283.1, from coordinate 6,375,821 downwards.
AGGAAGGCTGCGGTGGATACTGCCTGAAGGATAGTTTATTTCCTCTCTCCCTCCTCCTCTCCAGATTTCACGAAAGGGAAATGCGACAGTCGAGAACAGCATCTTGGTTTCGGTGGTTGCTTTGTTTATTAGCATGTCTCACCCCAGGCACCCCTGACATCTTGTGCCCGATCATTCCCTGTTGGGGGAGGGGCCCTCTCCTGTGCTCTGTCGGGGGCTCAGCAGAAGCCTGGCCTCCACCCACTGGATGCCAGCAGCACCCCCTCCCAGTTGTGACAACCAGGGACGTCTCCGGACTTTGTCCAACGCAGCCCCCAGTTGAGAAGCACCATCTCAGATGAAGAAGAGACACTCTTAGGGCAATGGGAGTGAGACATTAGGGTGCTTCTTCCCACCAGGGAGTTTGTTAAAGTCTTGAAAACTAGGCCACGCTGATCCCTGCGGGCTCCTGGAGAGAACCAGCTGGGTGACCTAAGGGCCCACGCCACGTCTAAGGTGATGCTTTCTGTGGATGACGCTAATGAAGACAAACAGCCCAACTGCCATAAGCTCGCACCGCCTGCCGCATCGCTCCGTCCCGCCACTCACAGCTGCTCTTATTATTAAACCCCCAGAGCACAAGAAAGACCTTTTCCCTTTTCATTAGAGCGGCGTGCTGAATGGTACTGGAGGGTTTCTAACGGCATTGTTTAAAAAAAAAAAAAAAAGGACTGGCTAGTTTCTGCTAGAACCGCTGGAGGAACCATCTGGCTTATGCCTCAGCCCTGGCGGCATGAGACATGGGCTGAAGCAGCCAGGGCACTGCAGCTCCGGTCTCCACTGTTCTCAGTGCTGTTGACCATCCAAGTAGCCCCAGAAGTTTTGGGGACTGAAGAGAACTCCTTCCTCTGCCTCCAGGCCGGCCTCAGCCTCACCCTCACCCCAGGCGCCTGGAGAAGGTTAACGACCATATTTGGCTGATGCAAAGATGCACAAACCACCACCCCACCCCCCATCTGGCATCTCGGAAATCTGATTCACCCGTGCGCTGTTACGATGGCCGTCAGCCAGGTGGCAGGTGGGACGCAGCGATCATGGCTTGATCACCGCTCCACATCGAAAGCACAGGCATAAAACTCTCAGCAGGGCCTCGGAGGCTGGAAAGAAGCAGAGTCCGGGGACACTCTTAGCCCCTAGGAAAGAGTTGGTCGTGACAATGGGACAGTGTAAGCAAGTCGTATGGTTTGGGGCAGCGTTTCTCTTCCTCGGTGGTTCACAAAATCATAGTGCATCCTCGCTCGGCTTGATGGAGTCTTAGAGTCAACAAAATGCAGTGTTCTGCTCTCTAACTCAGCTTGGTCTAAGCAAAATCTCCCGTGACACAGTTTAACCCCTTTCTTCAGCAAGGCTGGACCGCGATTAGTCACCGTCTTCTACGCAGTCATGGGTTCCATGCTCAGCCATGACCGATGGGCCTTTTCCCAACTTTGTTTTCCTCCTCCAGGCCCTCCCTCAGCACCCTACACCAGGTCCACCTCCCCATCCTCTCAGCCTCATTGTCTTTCCCCTGAACTCCCTCCAACTAGCTGAGGTTTTTCTTCAACGACAGAGTATCTATGATAAAGCATGGGGTAAGCTGCCGGGCTGAGTAAGTTGGACATCTGGACCATGGCAGCACATTGCTGGCAGAGACTGGCTTCCACCCCTGAAAGTGAGGTGGGTTAGGGTATCTGCGAGGGTATCATGGACCAGAAATGAACCCCTCTATACTACCCAGGACCCCTGAGTTCTCAAGTCATGAAACCAGAGAGGGCAGTGAGCACATCAGCATGATGAGCAGCCCCAGATGACAATTATGCCGGCCATCAGCCCTTCAACCTTTCAGCCAGATTTCTCTCTTAGGGCCTGTCTGGAGTTCTGAGGTGCCTTGGTGATCCAACAGCAAATGACTAGAGGTTAAAATAATTGCTTTTACTGGTAGCTAATGTGACCCAGGGAGCAGCAGCCCGGAGAAAGAAGAAGCCCCTTTTTTCTCTTTGGGCATCAGGAGTTAGAAAGTTCAACTGCAAGGATGGACTTAGGGAAACCGAGGCGTCGAGAAGCCATGGTAGCTCAGCAGAGGGCGCTACACCACGTGGTGGGTTTTAAATACTTAGAGATAATCGTTAAATTGTCTCCGAGTGCAGGGAGAATGGGCACGGGTGTGGATCTTGGGATGGACCTATGCAAACTTGAACAACTTGCAAGTTCTGTTTGTTTTCAGTTGTGTGGGGCAAGGGGGAGGGGCCGTAGGGTGGTGACGGATCAGCCTGTGTCCTCTCTATGAGAATGCAAGCTCCACAGCACACGGTCACCCTGAGATGTTGTTCAGCCTTGTTTCGCCAGCACCTAAAGAAATGGATTTGCTGAATTCACTCATGAGTTCACTGGTTCAGAGACCTCCTTCTAGCTTGGACCGGAGATTCTCAACCAGTCAGGTTGGGGATGGGGTGGAGAGGGCCAGGGACATGTATCGGAACTATCTCAGGAACTTTTGAAAGTTACACACGATAGCTAACACTTTCGCATGTGCTAAGTACCATTCTCCGTACTTGACCTGTCGTGACTGATTTAAGCTTCACGAGAACCTTATGAAGCTAGCTACTGACACTGTGCCCGTCCCACGGATAAAGGGACTGAGGCACACCCCACACTGACGAGCGGAGTGTCTAAGATACATCTCAGATGGCAAGGTCCCGTAATGGAGAATAACTGCCCTGGAGACACTGCTGGGGAGTGTAAGGGCCACATATCCTTTATTGTGTCAGGGCAGAGACACATGAGAACCACTGCCTTAGCTTATCTAAGTCTCTGGCTGAAACAATCAAAGGTCGGCTGCTGAGTTGGGGGGTGTAGCACAGCAAAATGCACAAGCATCCTCTACTGCATCCCCCAAAGTGGAGGCGTGGCCTCTTCTTCAACCCTACCTGTGACAGACACCCTATCAATCTAGTAAGAGTGTCACATCTGCTCCCACAGAATTTCTACCCAGTGGTTCTAGGTTTGCCTCTGGAGCTACCTACATCTTTTTCCTGTTACCTCGAGGTAGCACTCAGGTCATCTCGATGCTTTGCTCTTCAAACCTAAATAGGGGTTTTTCCGGTTGTTCTTCCGATGGCCTAGCCCAGGTCCCTCACCGCCCCCGCCATTCCCCTGGGAGTACAGTAGCCTGAGCAAACACCCTCTCTCAGTGCTCACGAGGACGGCGACTTGTCAGCCCTGCCTGTCCTTCGTGGCACAAAGCTTCCATCTACGCAGCCTTACCGATTCCTCTCATGTTGTGTTTTCCTTCTTTACTAGTTAAAAGCCACAGACAAAGGTGAATATCCCTGATCTTTTGCCCAAACCCCATCCTTGTGTCCTTCCCAAATCCCGCTCAGGGAATCCATCACTTCATCTACAAGTCTCCAAGCATCCGATCCATCTGGGGCAGGAAGACAGTCGTGCCGTGCTGCTGGCCACAACTCGTATTACTCCTTGGCGATCACCGGAAAGAACTTAATTCCCATAGATTAAGGTTTGCAACAATTAGGATTCGTTGCCATCCAACAACTGCGAACCTTCATTCCCAGATTCAGAGCCGAGAAGCACAATTAGCCACATAAAACCAAAAGACGAGGCTCTGCCAATAAGGAGGTTGGCGCTGGAATTGGACAGGACCGAAGCTGATGTATGATGATTTCTCCACTGGGTGCATTGACCTTTCGTTCCATGTTTATTTGGTAATGACCTTTAAAGAGCAACCAACAAAAATGAAATGCTTCAAAGGAATAAATTAGATAATGCAGATGTCCCCCAGTGGTAGCTTATGCCCAAGGAATACAGGGCGACATAAAAGCAGCTCTGCCCTGGGAAGCCACCATGTGTGTCCATTAGACTAATAAGCGAATACAGAGTTCTCGAAACCCTTGTCAATCAGATCACTGAGGACCTGAAGCCAGGCCGACCTGGGCAAGAAACATGATTATTTCCTGAATTGAACCCCAATTACCAGTTGACATTTCGTTTTGATTCTGTTTGCGGCAGAGGTAACTTGTGTTACTTGGAGGCCCAGCAAGCAAATTACCATCTAAGGGGGGGACGTCCCCAAAGTCAGGGTCACGAGGCAGCTTGGTGGGCTCTGCACACCCACCCCAGCCTCATGCCAGCGGAAGACGTCATTCATTTACGTTAATTGACTCATTACTGAGCATTTGCTGCGCACTGAGCCCTCTGCTAAGTGCTGGAGAGGCTTCAACGCTACAGAAAATTCAGCCCTTCAAGGTCAAAGACGTGGGAGACAACTGAACTACTGGACCCGTGGGAGCAGGACCCTCTGCGGCCTCGTCTGCTTCTCTCGGGGGTGTGTCTTTTCCTGTGAATGCCCGTCCTTCTTTCTCTCCCCCTCTCCATTGTCCTTTCCCTGGCATCTATTCAATCCTACCAGCGATGGCCCTCCCGGGAATTACCAAATGGTGACCCCTGGAGCTTCGCAAGTCACTCGCCCTGAAATAGAAGCATCTGAAGAGAGAACCTCAGAACCCAGGACTCTGGCCTCCTCTACCACCTGAGTAGAGAATTCTAGAATCTTTTGAACCTCCATCCTAGGACAATTACCTCTTCTCTGCCCTGGGGGATCCGCTAGGGGATCCATTGGGTGTGGGGGTGGGGGGCAGGGGAAGAACCACCAAGGGAGAGGGCATGCTTTCCTCCTGGGGAAGGAGCTTCCACAACATCACCTCGTCACCTCTACTGGCCCATAACATCCATCAGTGCCTGCAAGCAAAGGCTGCCTTACAAAAGGAATTACCTGGGGACAGAGGTGAAGTCAGAGCCTACCTCCACCTCCGTTCCTACCCCGGAGGACCATCTGGTTCTACCTCCAGCTCCATTAAGTACTGCATAGGAAAGTCAGAGCCTCAGGTGACATCGCCAGAGGACCTGCAGTGCCCACAGGTGCGAGCCAGAAAGCTGGAGTAAGTAGGGGCTCCTGGACTCCAGGATGGCTGACCGCGTGGATTGCTCGTCTCCGTGGGTGAAGGAGGTTTACGGGAGTTGGGGGCTATGTGAGAACAGCCGGGACTTTGCAAGATTCGAAAGA
>NW_006436283.1:6367784-6370696 GCF_000325575.1 Pteropus alecto | reverse complement strand
ACCCAGGCCCAGACAGGAGGAAAAGTACAGCATGTGCGGCACGCTGCCTGGGAGTCCCAGCCAGGCTCAGGTTATGAAGCCTCCACCCACTCACTGCAGCAAGGCACTGCTCTGCTTCTTACGACGGGACGGAACCTGGGTGACCTCCATGCTGCCAAAGGCTGTGAGCCAGAAAACTGAAAACAGGTACTCAGACAGATCCCCGTTCACCTGTGTTCGCAGTGACCAAAACGTGGAAGCAACCCAGATGTCCATCGACTAATGAATGGATGAGCGAACTGGGTGCGTCTATGAGACGGAAGGTTACTGACCCATGAAAACGGATGAAGCAGTGACACGTGTTACAACACGGATGAACCTCAAAACTATGCTCACTGACAGAAGCCAGACACAAAAGGCCACATACCTCGTAATTCCGTTTACGCGAAATAGGCAGAATGGGTAAATCCATAAAAACTGAAAGCGGATCGGTGGTCGCCAGGGACTAAGCGGGGCGGAGGCATGCAGAGCGACTGCTCAGTGGGTACGAGGGTTTTGTTTTGGAGGGACGAAAATGTTTTGGAACTAGACAGAAGTGGTAGTTACACACCACTGTGGGTGTACTAAGTGCTGCTGAAGTGTGCACTTACCATGCTTAATTTTATAGTACATGATTTTCGCCCTGATTTAAAAAAAAAAAAATCTCCGATGAATTGGGTCACCACAGCTAAGCTCCAACTGTGGGTTCTGCAGACGCATCTGCCTGACTTCGAGAGAATCATGGGTTGCGTCCGCCTCCATTTTTATCTTGGAAGCCCCAATCCCACTTTCCCCCCCAAACATAGCTAAATTAAACTCTTCTCTTATTCCTCTAGTGGAATGTTATGCCTATTTGTTATTGACTGTCTCCCCAGCAAGACTGTTACTCCAACAGAGCTAGGATTTGTCCGGCCTGGTGTATTAGCCATGGGTAGACACATTCCTTTGGAATCAATGAGGGAATGTAACTCTATAGATGATTCTATTTAAATGTTTTCCCTTTAAAAACAAAAAACAAAAAAACAAAAGCTCTAAATATGTTGACAGCAACGTGAAACGGTATAGTTGCTATGAAAAACAGTTTAAAAATTAACGATAGAATCACCATACAATCCAGAAATCTCTCTTCTGGGTATAGATCCAAAACGATTGAAAACAGGATCTCAGAGAGATATTTGCACATCCATGTTCACTGCAGCATTATTCACACCAACCAAGAGGTGGAAGCAACCTAGATGTCCATCAATAGAAAAATAAAGAAAATGCGGTCCAACCATACAATGGAATATTATTCAGCCTTAAAAAAAAGGAAGGAAATTCTGACATACGGACCATGTGGATGAACCTTGAGGACTGAAATAAGCTAGTCACAAAAAGACAAGTACGACATGATTCCACTCCTACGAGGTTCCCTAGAGGAGTCACAGTCTTGGAATGAGAAAGTAGATGAGTAGCTGCCAAGGGCTCAGGGTCTAGAAGGGCAGTCGTGCGAGATGACGTGCTTATAGCTACCGACACTGCGCCGCACACTTAAACATGGCTAAGACGGAGTCTTGGGAAAATTCAGTCTTTCCCTCCTGTGTCTCTTTACTCACACAGAACACTTCGCTCCTGACACTCCTGTCACCAAATGTGGAGCGGGGTTCCCCCACACCGAGCACTTCCGTACGACGCCAGCTCTGACACTATCGACCTGGAGACAGCGTCAGATCCCACAAGATGACCCCCCCCACCTCCACACACACACCCCCAATTCAGAAGCTCATGGCAAGTAGTGGGTCCCCAGGTCACCACAACTTCAGTCCAATGTGGCCACAAATCAGAGGTCCCCATCCCCCCACTCCCCAGGTATGATAATTTGCTAGAGTGGATCACAGGACTTAGGGAAACGCTTCTTCTTTTTATTAAAGGACATGATAAAGGATGAACAGCCAGTTTAAGAGACACATAGGGTGAGGTCTGAGAGGGTCCTGAACATTGAGCATCTGTCCCCGTGGAGTTGGGGTGTGTCACCCTCTGGTACACAGATGTGTTAGCCCACCTGGAAGTTCTCTGAACCGCATACGAGTGGGATTTTATGGGGGCTTCCTCACGTGGGCATGAATGATCTTAAACTCCATTTCCAGCCTTTCTTCCTTCTCTGAAGAAAGGGGAGAGGGTTGAAAATTCCAAGCTTCTGATCACAGCTTGGTTTTTCTCCTGGGGACCACTGCCATCTGGAAGCCATCCAAGAGCCTGCCCAGAGTCACCTTATTAGAACAAAAGGTGCCCCCAGTGCCCTTATTACAGGAATTCGCAAGGGTTTTAGGGACCCTGTGCCAGGAACCGGGGCAGAGACCAATATATATATTTTTTCTATTATCCCACAGATGGTAGATTTTATGTTATATATTTTTACCTCAATTTTAACAAGCTGTAGACACACATACAAATGAATGTATAATTACGTATCTTTAATTATTTTTGTAAATGGGCTCGTGAGAGGCAGCTGCACCCATGAGAGCCATGCCGCCTGGTTGTGAGCAGGGACGACACTGGTGGGTGAGGCTTTGGACAGCAATGCCCTCGAGAAGTCGGTCCTGGGCTCCATCTCCTGTCCCCAGGAACCCATCGACACAGATTGGAAAAGCATTCTATAGCTGGATCGAGTTGCAAGGGGACCATCCAAACAGGCTTATGAAACGAGAGTCATTAACAAGAAAAGGCAGCTAAAGCTCGCTTTTCCAAGAACTAGGCTGCACGAAATGTGGCCCAGAAAATATCAAGATCCATTTACAATCTGAGCGGGTCGGTGTGTCCTAGAAGCAATGGGACCGACCCCAGGAGGGACCGAGTGGGAGTCCCAGGATCCCGTTAACCTGCGCTGTTGAAACTTTCAGGGGAAAGGAAGAAAC
>NW_006436283.1:6366543-6367759 GCF_000325575.1 Pteropus alecto | reverse complement strand
AACTTTAATTCAAGGGTGGGTATACTACAGCTCATGGGCCATATCTGTTCACCACCTGCATTTTGTAAATAAAGTTTTATTGGAACACAGCCACAGTCACTCATATATGTGATACCTGTCTATGGCCATTTTGCTCCAATGGAAGAGGTGAATAGTTGCCACAATACGGCCCACGAAGCCAAAAACATTCACTATCTGGCCATGAGAGAAGTTTGCCGACCTCTGCCATAGTGAAGGAAAGAGCGTCCCACTGCAGGGGAGGATCTATGCTGTGCTCCTTGTTCCAGGACCAACAAGTCCCCTGTTCCCTTTTGTTTTTTTCTGCCTTTCTACATCCTAGCACAGCCACCTCCCAACTGTACATGCTACGGCACAGAAATCCCGAGCTGTAGATAATGCAAAAGCGTTTATAATTAGTTTTTGATGCTAGTAGAAGTCATCCATCTCCCCCTACTTCCCCCAGCAGATTTACCTTCCTAATCATGTGTGACCTGGGCTGATGTTAAAATGCATCCCCACTCTGAGAGCACCCCCACCACCCGCCACCTGCAAGGTGGAGAGGCCGAGGTGAACTCCGCAATGACCTCAAGGGAGCTGAACTCCAAAGGGACAGCCTGCACCCCGCTGTGAGGAGACACAGGGTCCAGCTAGAGTTGAAATGCTAATAAGAAATACGAGTTGCCTCTAGAGGAAGCCCTTTGAAATTTCGTTAGAGACTCCTTTGAAAAGTTGACAGAAATTATGGAGGTGCCCCCCAGAAAAACGCAAACATGTATACACATCCCAACTTTGCATATAAACTCAGGAGGTTCATGGTGCCTTGAAACGTATGGGTAACACCAGGCCATTAACTCCTCATCTAGAACAGAGGCTTTCATTGTTCTTTTTACTCAGTCAAGAAACCCCTTCTTCGAATAGACTTCGCAGAGAGGCTCCATATTCAAAGTCTCTTAAATCAGGGCTGCTGTCACTTACACTCTTCCCTCTGTCACCAAGGTAGCTCCTGAGGTCATTCTTTACAGAGCCATATAGTCACCTCTGCAGATTCTCCCAGCTGATGCCCGGGGAGAGGCATGGGTGGGGAAAGGGTGTGTTTGAAACTTATTCTTCACTCAAAGATGTGAAAGATTGGGGGTGGTCTACCTCTCAGGAGACACTCCCAAGGAGGCACCTGCAGCACCTTCCAACCATGGGCCTAGAACTCAGGAAGTTTACA
>NW_006436283.1:6347961-6366479 GCF_000325575.1 Pteropus alecto | reverse complement strand
TGAGCCATGGCAGTCAATGAGGAGTTGCCGACCAAGTCACCTCGAATCTTGTGTGGAATGAAAGATGTAAGAATTTTTTTTCCTTAATGGCCAAAAGGAGAGGTATAAACCCATGTACTATACAGGACGGACGAAGATTTTCAGTCAAAGGAGCCCCAGGAGGCTTTCTAGAGAGGCGAGAACATGGACTGGATCTTGGGGTGGGCGGGACACTTCTATGGCCACTCCAGAAGGTCGACATCTACTTACCCTGTCACAAGTCTCAAAGCGTTACCCATCAGAAGCCGTCCTCCTGGGACCCATCAGCCTCTTCTCCACCACAGCTTCCCCAGGCTGAAGAGCAGGGGTGGCAGCAACATAACTAGCAATGAGCTCTGACCCTGAGCTTTCTCGTCTGATCCTTAAACAACCCATACCATAGTGTAAGTCTTATCCCTAGAATTGTATTCTAAATTTATTCTAGAATAGTGTCCAGCATATAATTAACTCTCAGGGGATACACACACACACACACACACACACACACACACACGTATATATACATACACACACATACATACACACATATATTATTCATCGGCTATCTCTTTATTAAGTTTGATAACACCCATTTACAGGTGGGACAGGGGTAGGGTTGCTAGATTTAGCAAATACAAATATAGGATACCCGGTTCAATTTAAATTTTGGATGAATGACAAATGATTTTTTTAGTATAACCGTGTCTCCAGTACCGGCACACTGGGTGCCCTGTATTTTATGTAGCAACCCTAGGAAGCAGGAGTAGAGGTGAGGAATTTACCTTAGGTAACACAGCTAGCAGATGTCAAACAAACTCAAACCCAGGTAGTCACGCTCTAGGCCAGATTCAGCTGGGCCTCTACACTCTATCATGCTGCCTCTCCCTTCTTATCCTCCACAGTCCTCTTCCTACATCACTATTAACACATTTAATACATTGCATGGTCGTTAACAAGCGTACATGTTGATTTCCTCCCTCAGACAATAAACTCACCCTACTCTTTATAACTGCTTGGGGTACACACAGCTAGTTGTCGTCAGGAATCCATTCTCTTCTCCATCTTCAATTAAAGAAATCCCAATTCTTAGCTGGACACATGGCCACCGGGGAATACAGATTATATTTCCCAGGATCCCTTGCAGCTATGCAAGGTCATGTGACTAAAGCTGCAACCAGAAGGTGTCTTAAAAGGAGGAAGCGGACCCTTCTCCTCCTCTCCTGCTGGCAAGAATGCAATGCAATGGCTGTCACTCTAGCAACCCTCTTGGACCACAAGGGATGCTGGGGACAAAAGCAACCGAGAGCAGAGCAACGAGACAAGAAGACCCTGGGTCTCCGACACTGGGACAGACAGGATACCAGCCGTGGACTACTCATAGGCTTTTTCTACCCAATTTAAGCCACCGTTCTTCTGAGTTTTTTAATACTTGGAGTTTAACTTAGTTGTAAGTAATGCTTGGCCTCGGCCTCTAGAGCAGGGCGGTGCAGAGACACCTGAGGAGGACTCAGGGAAAGTTTGTCAAAGGAATCCTCGCAGCATATGTGGACAACTCCCTGCGTTCTAGACTACAGCCTGGGAACTCCCCTCACTAACCTCATAAAACCCCTCAAAACGGGCAAAAACAAAAACATCACAAAATCTTTGACCTAAGTACATCTATATGTAGTTTTATACTTGTGTGGAGACGGGGAGGGTGGCTGGGAAAAGAATATTTTCCTTTTCTGGGTATTTCCCAGACACTGAGATTTCAGTGGGGTGCATGGATGAGTTATTAATAATGTGATATCGGACTAAATGGGCTAGAATTGCAGCAACATGGAAAATCAAAAGACTTTGGCATGAAACTCCTACAATTATGTAAATGCACCACCACTTGGGAAAATGACTAAGTATGAGATTCATTTTAAGTAATGTTTTCATCCCAACCTTCATGGCCCTTGGAAACTTTTCGATATGTGACCCAATTTATTAGCTAAAAGAGAAAAAGATCCCTTTAGAATACTTTCCAGTGAGTTCTATAAAATTTTAAGCTTAAGTCATAAATTATAAATCATGCAAATATCTTCTATTAATTTTTAAAGCTCTGAAATTCTGAAAAACTCTCTTGATCCTTAATGCATTTCCTGGCTCTACTATCATTTTATTGTATAAAGAAACTATTGGATTAAAGATATACATGGTAAATATATGGAAATAAATGGTAGCACATGTGTATCCATCAGCTTTTAGCTGAACGTAATAGAAACTAAGTCTGATTTATTTAAATAGAAATAAAATTTATTAAATGGTTATTGAGTAGCTCGAAGACTCGAGAGGAACAGAAGTAAACAGCCAGGTGCCATCCTATAAATACATCACAGAACTAATCGAGTGAGGACACAGATGCTGTAACTGCATCGCCAGCACCCCGGACCCCTGGACACCATTTCCATAACCGTTGTCACTGTACCTTCTGGAAACTGGACATAAGCGCTGCTGTTGCTACTGCCCTCACGAATATGGATTCGGCGTGGTCCCTGCTTCTTTCTGTCACCAGCTTCTCATTCGAAGCCGTATGATTAGCATGGCACTCATGCCCCAGCTGCAATGGAGACTAGGAAATCCCATACCTGGTTATTCCAGATGAGCTCTGTCTCACAAGCAGGCAAGTCCCGTAGAGAAGACAGTTCCCATGGGGGCCAACCACAAAACCGAGTATCCAATACAACGCAGTTTAGTTGAATATAACTTTGTCAGGGCAACGATCTGATCCAAACTGTTGTCCCAATGTTTCCTCAAGTATTAATAATTCTGGAACATCCTAAAGTGGTTTTATAACACTTTATTTCATCTACAATTCCATTTTTTTTCTACTTTGTGATTTTTTCCTTCTAAGTTATTTCCAATCAATTATTTCCAGCTCTGCGTTAAGTTAGAAACAGCCTAAAATGTCCACCGATTCATCACGATGAATCCGGGTAGATTGCAAAGTAACATATATACCAACATAAGACATAAATACATACTTGGTGATTCTAATGACTTTGCAAATTTTTTGAATTGCCAAAGTACTGCCAAAACAGTGAAACGGGAATAATTAGATGAAAGTGCACTGGAAATTTTTTAAACTCTCTGCATTCCAAAAAGGTTCGGACTCGTCTTATTTTTTCTCTAGTTTTATGTAGTTTAGGATTCTTTTCCCTACTGCAAAAGTGTTGCATGTTAAAAGTAAGAAAACACAGACAGGATGATGAATATAAAAATTCCCACAATCTCACCGCCCAGCGACAAGCAGAGTTAGCTTGAGGACAGCAGCTTTAAGCACTGACTCTAGGTTTAAACTGTCTGAGCTAAAGCCCCACAATCCTGGCCAAGTTCCATGGCCTCTCCTTCCTCCACCTCCCATTTACACAAAGAGGATGCTGACGCCCCTTCCCTCACAGGGTCGTTATGTGGATTAAACGAAACAAGGTCTACCCAGGCCTGGGCAGAGCTCCCGAAACACTGGCTGTTATTTTGGATCGCCGTCCGAGCCTGGATCTAGTTATTTTCACAAACAATGGCACCTCTCATCCAGCCTCATCCAGCCAGAGAGGTCTCCAAATGTAACGACTGCCAACAGCGCGAAGCAGGAATTACTTGAAAAAAAGCATTTTTTTAAATCAGAAATTTTCAAATAGGGAGGAAATCATCCAAAAAAACTCTAAAAGACAAAAAGCCTTTTTGAACGAGTTTGTGAAATACGGCGAAATCGCCTCCGTGGTCCACCAAGATTATCAATTCAAAAGTGTGCCGCACGCATCACGAACACAGTGCTTGGAGAAAATAATCGTCCTCTCGGCCCGAGGGCTTCTGCTGTGATCCGTTCACGTCACAGAGTCCCACTGTCCCTCTGCTCCCGAGTACGCTGGGCAGAGACCGGGCTCTGCGAGGAGCTTAACCATGAAGTTGCATCTATGGGAAAGTCGTCCCGCGTTGCCTGGCAATGCTGCTGTCAGGCAGCTGCCCCTTTCGGTCCTGTAGTCACCTGTCAGCAGGATACCTGCCCAGCACTAGCATAGGCAAACAGCAGCCCTGCACAGATGGACCACAGGGGATGACCCGTGGGTGCAGGCGGCGGTGAAGCAAACAAATCACCGCCTGGAGATGCAAACCCCAGAGCCCGCCAAGCCGACACATACACCTGGTTGGCAGAGAAGGCTCTCGATTGCTGTCCGTATCCTGTGAAGACCACCAGCCTCTGGCAGCGGGGATGGGAGAAGAATAAAAACATACAGAAGTTCCAAATGCCTGATTTCTCTCCCCTCCTTCCTCTGGCTTCCTTCCAGCTCAGGGCACATTCTCCTCCTGATAGCTAGTCAGGAAGATGAAGCTGAAATGACGCCTGGACCATCTGTTTACCGCCACCCCACAAAGCATCGCGCCCTCTGGCCCGGCCCTGCCCTCCTCCAGGAGCACCTCTGACTCTCAGAGCCCCTCCCCGCCCGGGGAGGGCGGGGGGGACATGTCCTCTCTCAGCTCTGCTTCCCAGATCCAGTCCTGGTTGGGGCCTATCATTAGATGATAACATTCTCTCTAGACTTCTGGGAGAATCTTGACTCTTTCCTTCAGTGACCATAGGACGTGATCGGACACAGAGCATGGGAAAAGAACTCAGGTTTCTGAGTCGAAATGGGTCCAATTCTCCATTAATTAGCCGTGAGAACTAAAGAAGTCACCCTCTTCTCTGGGTGGGAGTGGGGAGTTCAGGGCCCCCAGGAAGGCCACTCCCTGTGTTGTTAAGCGGATTGGCTGGAATCCTGCACGTAAAGGAACATCACTGGGTGAGGGGCAGAGCGGGCACAGAGCAGAGGTCTGTATCCCCATCTGCCTACACCCAATCTCTGTGCTCTCCAGAGGTGAGACTCTGCCAAGCACCCACTCTGCCAGCTCCGGTAGGACTATTAAACGTGGGGCTTTAAACATGACTTCGAACTATGGCTTGGCCGACGATGCTGGGAAAGCAAAGGGACTGGCATTTTGCCTCGCATTTTACGCTATCTAAACCACCCTGCCCAGCGTCCGGCCTCTCTGTCACTTCTTAATTCAACAGAAATGACCACACACCCAAACCCTTTAGAGGTGAACCTTCTCGACAGCCGCTTCGATCACCCCTGGGATCACTGTGAAGAACTCCCGGTCGAAGAGAGTCATCTGCCAGGAGGAGCAGCCCCCGGGATTCTGTCCTGGCAGGTTTTTTTTAGTACAAGCTACATTTGCATGGAAACAGGATTCGTTCCCAGTTCCAAAGCAGCTCGTGCTTATTACCCCCAAATAAAACCCTAACTCCCCCCAGTCACTACGATGGAGTGACATGTGGCAACATGACACATGAGGACTGCGGGCAGTGAGCGCCTTCGTGTTCTTAGCAAGCGATCGGACTGAGCCCGTCTGTAGACTTCGATCTCTGCTAGGCAGAGGGCAACGAAGGGAAACAACCCTGCAGAGCCGTTTCATTTTCAATTATTTTTAGGAATCCAGGGCTTCGACCTTTCTCGCTCGCTATGCCCAAGCGCTACGATGTTAACATAGAAGATGTCACACACGCACACGCACACACACACACACACACACACACCGTCTCTGGGCAGGAGAAAGGCAGATGCGGTATTAGATGCTATCGCTAAAGCACTTGGCATTATCGGCTTGCAGTGCGACCCCCGAAGACAGCGACCGCTGTGGGTGGAGGCAGCGAGCATGGGAGCCGGCTGCTGGGGGACTGCACAGCCGGATCTGGATCCCGTGAGACCAGTGGGGCACTAAGAGGTGTGGGGAGCTGAGGAAACCAAGCTGCCAGACGCACCAGGAGAACGAGTGTGTCTTTATACGAAGCTTCTCCGTGCATGAGAAAGACCGGAAGGCCACGCGCAGAGATTTGACAGAGGCTGGGTCCGGGTACAGAGGTGAGGATCACCCAATTTTTGTGGTGTTGTTTTTTTGTAATCTGTGCTTTTCTGTGTTTTCCAAGTTATCTTCACGGAGCATGCAATCCTTTTGTAATTAAAATATAATAATTTGTTTAAGAAGAGATGTACTCCTACGAGCATGCTCTCCAGGAAAGCAGGTCTGGGCGGGGGCGGGGAGCGGGGGTGGCGAGGAATGTGGGCTGGGAAGCAGGAGGGCAAACAAGATGTCTTTCAGAAATGCACATGAGGGGCAAGGCACGGGACTGGTTTTTTCCACCACCTCTACCCCCTCCCCCCACCAAAAAAAAATGGCCCAAACCTTCGATTCCCTCCTGGGTAGTACTTTGGACCTAATGTTTGTGTTTCCCCGAAATCCATGTTGAAGGCCTAATCCCCACTATGATGGCGTTTAGAGGTGTGGCCTTCGGGAGATAGTTAGATCATGAGGGTGGAGCCCTCATAAAGGAGATCAGTGCCCTTATTTAAAAAAAAAAAGACACAAGAAAGATGATCTCTCTCCTCCACGGGAGGACACAGCATGAAGGCGGCGGCCGTCTGCACGCTGGGGAAGAGCTTGCTCACCAGACGCTAAATTTGCCAGCACCTTGATCTTGAACTTCCAGCCTCCAGAACGGTGAGTAAATAAACGTCTGTTATTTAAGCCCCCTGGTCTTTGGTATTTTCTTACGGCAGCCCCAACAGACTAAGGAAGCAAGAATATGGAAGAAAGAAGCAGGCTGGGATGAAGACGTGGCTCCAACCACGACTAGGAACGGGTGCAGTCACCTGCCCACGTGCTCATCGCCTGCTGCACGCCAGGAACTGGCAGACCTCAGAGAAGCCACCTGGGGAGACTGTTTAAATGCAGATCCCTTGGGCGCCCCCCCATCCACTAAACTGGGAAGTGTGGAGCGTGGTGCGTTTGAGGACCCGTGGAGAGACAAAAGATGAAAGAAACGGCCGATTGCGAAGGAGCTATGAGCAAACCTTGCCCCTCACAAAAGAGGGGTGCGTTTCTGTCGTGGGGGCATGGGATGGGTGAGGAAGGCTTCTCTCTGAGAACTGGAGTGTGTGCGGTACTCAAATGTCTTGGGGACAGACAGACTTGGCTCTGTCACTTACTAACCACTGGATTGGTTGATACGTCTCCTTGGACGTTTTCAATCTACAGATTTCCCACTCTGATCTTCCTTTTGGATTCTTGGTGGAATAATTGTCGAAGAAACAGATTGATGGTCCCACAGACTGATCTTTTTTAGGAACAGTCTGGTGGCATTACTCCCCACCTCAAATCCTTCCCGGATGCCCCGTGAACACAAACAGGTCTAGAAAATTCATGAGCATAAGAATCACCTGGGAGTCTTGCTACCATCCAGGCTGTCCAGCCCCTCCTCCACACGTTCCAGTTCCACAGGTAGGTGCAAACGACCTGGACTCAACATTCTCAGGAAGCCCCCTGGTAAATGGGAAGCGGGTGGCCCGCAGAGCCCACGCACAGGAAACCCTGCCCCTCCCCCAGCTAACACCCAATGGCACGTCTACATTAAGCTTCCTAGGGGCGCCATAGCAAAGGATCACAAGCTGGTGGCTTAAAGCCAAAGAAATGTATTCTTTCGTGATTCTGGAAGGCGGAAGTCTGAAAGCGCGTGCCAGCAGGAACATACTCCCTCCAAAGCCTGGAGGGAAGACTCTTCCCTTGCCTCCCCCAGCTTTGGTGTTGCCGGCAATCCTCGGCCTTCCTTGGCTGGCGGATACAGCACTCCGGTGTCCGCCTCCATCATCACATGGCCTTCTCCCTCCGTGTCTGCATCTCTGGATCTCGTCTCATAGAGACACCAGTCACGGGGATTAGGACCTCACCTTAACTCGTGAGAAACTAAACATGCAAACAGACAACGAACAGACCATACGTAAAAACAGCACTCTGACACCCACTCTGCAGGCAATCCAGGAAGCCAGCTCACTGTATCTGTATGACAGGACCTAAGGCCCCTTACACCTTGAAACAGACCATACGTAAAAACAGCACTCTGACACCCAATCTGCAGGCAATCCAGGAAGCCAGCTCACTGTATGACAGGACCTAAGGCCCCTTACACCTTGGCTTTGGCCTTGCCAGCCTCGTCCTCTCCCATACTCTATTTGCCTTCCACACCAAACTACATTCTCTGCCCCCAAGGGGACACCTGCTCCGCTGTCGGGACCCGCAGCACATTACACTGAAACCATCTGCATGTCCCCACCAGATGTCGTATCCTGCCTAGCAGAAGTGGCCTGTCCTTCGTCTCTACACCCAGTGTGCCCAGCACAGTGCCTCGTATGTAAAGGTGCTTGATAAATAGTCATAGTTAAACTGCACGGCCAAGCATGTGATTCCCGGCTCGTCCACCTAAAAAATGTCTTCTCATCCGTTCACATCGCCCTCCAGGATGGGCATGAGGGTTACCTGGTGAGGGCTTCCTGGCCCCACCCACCCAGGCAGAGGCAGGATTCCCGTGACATTTCACACGCCCGTCTGTCAATGTCTGTCTCCCCCCAAGTAAGTGAACTCACAGAAGGCTGGCATGTGTCATCTCTTTTACCCCCAGCAAGAAATATGGTGTCTGGAAATGCGTAAATACTCAAAAAGTATTTGTTATATGGATGACTCTTGGACCAGAAAAAAAAAAAAAAAAGTCTCTCAGATTCTTGCTGCTTCTTCCATACGCACCGCACGCCCACACCCACACACCTGCTAACGTCTGCAGTCACTGCCATGAGTAAGCGCTTCTCCAAACACGCAGCGAGACCAGCCCCCTTTGCTACCCAAGTCCATCATTCCTCCCATCTCTGCGGTCTCCCTCTGCGTCTTTCTCGCTCCTGTTACGTATAACATTTACCACCGTTTAAAAAACCTCTCTTCCTGTTACACAGATACGACATTGACCACCATTTAGAAAGCCAGACGCGGCCCTCCGGCCGATGCCGTCTCTCTCCTCATCTCAACTGAGCAGCTGGGAGCAATGACTGCACTCGCCGGGCGCGACACGACCGCTTCTCCATCCTGCCCTCCGCCCCGCTCAGCACACTGCCATCTGCCTCCTGCCCACGACCCCTCCTGGGGCTCCAGCGACTCCCTGGATGTTAAACCCACCGTTCACCGTTCAGTTCTCTGCTTCCCTAACCCGATCCCTCGCCAGCTAAGACAACACTCGGGCTCCCTGCCCGCTTCTCCCTCTCTCTGTCTCTCCGTCTCTCTGTCTCTCTGTCTCTGTCTCTCAGAGGACCCATCTCTTAAATGTTGGCGTTCCCCATTCTCCCCTCTTCTCGCCCGCATACCCTCTCTGGGTGACCTCATTTATTCCCTCGCTTCCAACTATCCCCTGTAGCTAATAACGTCCAAATTTAAATGACTAGCTCAGTTTTTTTTTTTTCTTCCAAGACATCTAGACACATAGATCGAGCCATCTGCTAGGCACTTCCCGTAGCTGTCCCACAGCACCCCAAGCTCCGCACGCCAAGACGGAACGCACTCTCTCCTGCCCACCACGCGCCCTCGTCCTCTAGGCCGCATATGGTAAATGGTACCAGGGAAGGTACCATCCTGTTGCTGGAGCCGGAAATCTCCAGCCGGGGATCCTCATCTTCCCTCTGCACCGCCACACTGCCCCCGCTCCCGCCGCCCCTACATCCAGTAAGCCACCAGGTCCCCAGAGTCTTCCCACACAGCTCTCAAAAGTGTGGCCCTTTGCTGCAGTTGGAGGCTCCACAGCTCTGTCCTGAATCACCCAGAAGCCTTTTAACACTTTGATCTGCTCTCCCGTACTCAGGCCAATCGTCCCCATGAAAGGAGAAACAGTTCACATCACACTCCCAATTAATTCCTCAAAGTCTCCCTATTTCCTCCAGCATAAAATTCACACTCTTCAGCAGCATAATGTATAGCGCGTAGACCCATCTGCCTGTACCGTCTCGGCTCCTGCCATTTATCCCCACTTTACTCTGTGGCCCCATCATAATAACTTTCTGCCTGTCACAGGCTCCTCTTGGCATTTGTCTTTGCATTTGTTGCTCCCTCTGCCCAGAGCACTTTTAAGTTCCTTCTTTGCTCTAAAATCTCCTACTCATCCTTCAAGCCTCAGCCCAGGGGCCTCTGCTCTCGACATCCTTCCCTAACTACTCCATCACCAGCTGGGTGTGAGGCCCTAGCTTTGCGTCCCTGGTACAGCCTCTGTGCATCTATCGTGACGAATGTGTTTGTATCTTATTCAGACAGGACCTGGCACATAGGGGTGTTCAACAGATTTGGCTGAGTGAATAGATGGACAGACGAGGAAACAGAAGAGGCAGGAGACAAGATAAGGCAGCACATTGGAAGGGAGATTCAAAGAAGAAAGAGTTTCAAGAAGTAGGAGGTAGTCAGTCATATCATTTGGCCCTGAAGACCAGCTGACAATCAGCTGCCAGTGTGTGGTACTCTAACTAGAAAGAAGTTGCGTTTCTGCCCATCCGAGCAACCTTCTCCTCCTTGTTAGTTGTAGTCCCAGCTCCCAGCAAAGGACTGTGCTCATCAGAGGCTAAGCCGGCCCAGAGTGAAAGGATAGGCAGGCATCATACCAGTTCCGCTTTGGGCTGGGCCCTTCCGTGGCCACCATCCTACCACTACCAGATTAATGAATGTGAGCCACAAGAGTAGGCAGCAAGTCATCCTGCGGGGAGGGACCCAGCAGGGAGCTGATCTGAGCTCAGTGAACACTTAGCAAACGAAATCAATAATCAAGTCCGAAGCCAACCAACTCACGAATACTTGGCCGGTTAAAAACCGTCAAATGAACGAAAACTAAAAACAGTCACGTGGATAGGCAAACAAAACACAACCAAACAAAACCCCAAGTGCAGACCACCTGTAAAGACATGTCTGAAGTGACACGAGATGAGTCCTCAGTTGAGAGCTACGCTGACTTAGAGGACAATAGGTCCCGACTGGGCAGAAGGACAAAGGGATCCAGGAAGGACGCCTCCAAGTCAAATACACTTAGAGAAGATTTTCAACTCTGTCTGATTTGGGGGATGAATTATGGATAGTTACATAGAAAAGTAAGCAAGTTTTTTTTTTTTTCAAAGAGGCAATCATTAACTCCAGGGAAAACAAAAGCGTCTACAAGAAAGAAGAGGCCAGCAGAGAAAAGCGCTGGGCTCAGCTTTAAGGAATATTGACATAGTTGTAATAATGCAAACGCTGACCGGTGATTTGACAAAAAGGATGTTTACTATACTGAGAGGGAAGGGGGTAGGGAAATTCATTGCACAGCTGGTGAGTTGGGGATTTTTTTTTTTAGTAGGAAGTCAAAAAAATCTGAACCAGAAATATCGAGAAATAGAGGTGCAACTGTGTCGTTTGTGAACGTGAGAGGTTAAATAAGTAGAAGAAACAGCAAAAAGAATTCAAAGTGTTTGCCCTTTGGGAATAATGTATCAGGAATCGAGAACGTCGGATCTGGACGGAGTCTGCTGTTTTTCATCAGAAGCTTAATCCTACTATTTGCCTTTTTGACTATATACACATATATTTTTTTATAAAAACAAAAAGAGTTTACTGTCCAAACAAATCCTTCATCAGCTTGTCCTGAAGATCAACATGTATTACTGGCATATATTTTACTATCTGGATCTCAAATTATAGAGAATGATATCATGTTAGAAGAAATTAACCAGGATGAGTAACTCAAGCCCGCTAGGCAGCCTCTGCCCACTCAGGGCTCCAGTGCTACCCTCCCGCCCCACTACAGAAATGCATCAAATGCTTGGTAAGCCATGAGCCACTAATTGCTTTTTGATGGACCGCCAGCTCTGTGGCAAGGCACCAAAAACAGGGACAAAGACAGTTTCAGAGACGACAACCCTTTACAGCCTCTCTCCTGTGTGCGGGATATAAGAGTCCATGAAAAAAAAAATCATCTGATTTCCGAAAGGCTCACAGAGGCACATCAAATGTAATTATTGCCCCACACGCTGTTTGAGCACTTGCTAAGGATTTAGGAGGTAGGAGCTTCTGAGTTCCTTCCCTTTGTGAGGACACCATCAGAAGTTCAAGTACAGAACTGAGAAAGCACGTTTTCTCCCCTTTTCTCTGATACGCTCTTTCGTTTATGGGATGGATGGATGGATGGATGGATGGATGGATGGATGGATGAAGAGATGAAGGCGTGCGCTTCTGTAGGACGGTCGTGTACAGACATCATCTTCAGAAGCACGGGCCCATTGTCAGCTGCCTGTTTTATCTTTTTTGGTTTGTTTCTTTGTGCCAATGACCTCACCATACATCAAGTGAGTCTCGGCTATTTCCAAATAGTCTAACGGGATATCTAATAGGGCTAAAAAGTGTTCATTTTGGAAAACTCAGTATGCATTCAACATCGCCATTGCCAAATCATTTTTAGAACTCCTCTTTGAAAATTCTCTTTGGAGTCCAAAGTGGAATGTTTAGAATAGACTCGTGGTGCCAAATCATCATTTTTCAGGGATCTGTCTGGTTTTTAGAACCAGCCATACTCTGGAGAGTCATTTAAAATTTGTATATGCCATGTATGTGTAAAAAAGTTGCATGGAAAAAAAGTATTTTTAAAATTCTATTTAAATGAGCTTATTATTGAAAGAATCCTGAAGTGCGCCCTTCCGCAATGTCCCTCAGTGATGACAAGGCCCATCTCCCCTGTCACCTGCTCTGTCTGGTCAGGTTAGGACCCGGCAATGAACTTGCCCACCTCTACCAGGAGCAAAAACACTTCCTATGCCTCGAATCCAATTATTCAAAATGGTTCCGGGTTCCAGCAGGCTAGAAGCAAAACCTGGGAACTGTCAAGCTTCACAACCCCGAATAAAAGAGTCTTGCCAGGGAGGAAGATTAAGTGATCTGAAGTGGCACAGAGAAATGAGTTTGGGGCAGCAGCCATGGAGACAATCTGTCAGAGGAGAGATCAGGCTGCAGAAGGAGAGGGGCGTGGGGGAGAGGGTGGAGGAAAAGGAGGAGGGATTACCAAAGGGAGCTGTCAGGAGGGACACGGGAATGACTTGCGGGGCGTGGAAGCCTAGGGTCCCCCGTCGCCAGTCCAGCCATCTGCTCTGGGGCGGGTGGGCAGGCACTGCGAAGCCTGGAGACTGGCAGCTGAACCAGCAAACAAAGCCAACGGGCTGGCTCCTTTGCAAGGGAGAAGAGAGAGGCCGCCACTCAACTCTCGCCTTGGAAAGCAGCCAAGTCCCATCACCAGGGCCTCTCGGGACTCAGGGCAGCTCCTCCTGGTTCTGAAGCCATGTCAATGTTCACAGGTCTCCACGTGGCCACCTCTTACAGAGAGGAAGGGGCCTCTGTCCTCTTTGCCTTCCAGAAACTTCTGCCCCACTCAGTGACAGCCTCACTTGGACTTCAGCACACAGCCCAAGAACAGGCACCAAGCTCCCTGAGACAGCTCTTCGTGGCCCTTCTCCAAGTCCGTTTGGCTGTAAGAACTCCCCGTGTAGAATTTGCTGCCGCCCTCAGCACCTCCTCATCTCAGCCCGGGCAAGGCGGCAAGAAGCCGCGGCTGCCTCGCTCCCAGCAAGACCACCCCGATCTCACAGAGGGGCCCTGGAGAAAGGAGACTATCCTTGTCACTGATGCCAGAGGGGACACAGCCTGCTACAGAAGAAGAGGCAGGGGGACTGCCTCTTCCAGAAGACTTCAGGGTCTGCTGCAAACGGCTGGGTCCCAGGCACTGTGATCAGTCCGATTCTGTCGGGGCTGCATCCCAGCCCTGGACTGATGGGAGGGTGGGGAGGGAAGAAAGAGAAGAAAAGAAAGGCTGAGGGGTGGGCCGTTGGGCCCCATCCTGCAAGGCAGGGTGCCCAAGCTGTGCAGAGGCCTGGTGGGGTGGTGCGTTCTGTGTGCTCACCCCACCCTGAGGCCAACAGAGGAACTGCAGCCTCTGTGGACTCAGGATTCAAATCTACCAACAGCAGTTACAGGATCAGCTCCAGGCAGAGTCCCTGGAGGACAGAGGCCCTTCAGCAGCGGGAATTCCTGACTCTAGGGTTGCCGGCTACACACTCTGCCATCAGACAGCCGCTCTGGGAGAGCAGACCCCTCCTCCGACGTCAGGGCAGCTCCACTTGGAGACCCTCTCCTGCGGGCTGTGCCTCCCCCAACCTTCTTAAAATGTAATTATTCTGTGTCCCATTAAGGATGAATTATCATTTTTAGCCACTGGGGCAGGAAGAAAAGGACAAGAAAAATATCTAGAGCCAGAAGGAGTTATCCATGAAGAAAGGATGCAGTAAGGTAAGGTTCCTCGCCACGGTCCCCAGCTGCTGTGACACACAGGCGCACAGCCCCTGGGAGGGGACATGCTGGAAACAGGAGGACAGTCCAGTGCAGCGATGCCCTAATGCTGGCCGGGATAAAATCTGGCTCTGCTCTTCCCTGCTCTAAATACAAACGAAACCACTGAGACAGACCCATCTTCCGGTTCCGGCCCATTTGTGCAATTGCCACCCACCTCTCACGCGCTGCAATAGGCCCGTTCCTACAAGAGGCAGTGCATCTGCAGGGGGCACTTGCCAAAGGACACCAACGTCCTGCCCCATCTCACGCTGATGTCCCACTATGAGACCAGGGTGCTTGCTACTCAACAGAGCTTTTCCTTATAAGGGGAACACTCTGGTTCCATCTGCCAGGAGGGCAGAAGCGCCCAGCCCCGAAGTCTGCATACACCCTGCCCAGGGCTCTCCTTCTACCTGCCTTGAACAGGATTCCTGGAATTATGGGATGCACCATGAGCCCACAGTGGCCCTGGAGTAAAGAGATGGAGTTGCTTGTTGTCAGACCCGGGACAGATTTGTTACTTCCCAGATCCAAAGTCCTCCACCTTTAAAATGAGAAGGTTTAACTATCAGTGGTTCCCAGCTCTCGTTGACAGTGAAGTCATCTAGAGAGATTTAAAACTTGACCGGACCCCATCCCAGGTTCATTACATCAGAACGAGTGAGAATGGACCAAAGCATCTTCAGTTGTTAAAACTCCCCAGGTGTTTCTGAAGTGCAGCATGCTCTCTGAGACCCATTTGACTTCTGTGGGTCTATAAATCCAACCCTACAGCCAGGTCCCTTTCACAGGGAGAGGCTTGCCTGAAGAGCAGGCTAATTTGGCAATTCAGCACTGGAGTGCTGGGGGTCAGACCACACAGCAGGAAAGCACCAGACACTTGTTACCCAGCTCAGTCTGGAAAGGGGAGTGAAAGGTGGTCTTAGGAGTCCTAAATGCTGGTCAGGGCCTCAGAGAGCTTGGAAGTAATCCAGAACTCACCGACAGACACCCTGAGGGATAGACTGAAGAGAGAAGACTTAAAACAATGAAGGCTATTCATGGGTGGAAGAAACGGTCCCTTCTCCACCTCAGTCAGCCTCTGAGATTGAGTGGTCAGGGAAAGGGAGAAGCCCCTTCTCCAGCACGGGTTACTCTGTCAATCGTGCTTGGTACCTGAGGGAGCAGAGTAGTTAAGCTCCGTCACTCAGGAGCTGTGTGACCTTGGGCCAGGTACTTAACCTCTCTGTGCCTCGGCTGCTTCATTCGCAAATGGAGATAGTAGTAATGGTGCCATGCACGCTTCACAGAGTTTCAGTGACATTAAGCGAGCTCACATAAAGTGTCCTGTACAGTGCCTGGCACACAGTGAGCACTCAGTAAGTGTTAAAAATTATTCACAGGGAAGGTTCCCATGGCTAAATTAATTGAGGAAACACTGGGTTTAAGATAAAGAGGTTTCTTCACGGCAAGACTTCTCAAAATAACAATATTAGTAATAATAATGGTATGTACCTCAAAGGTTGAGAGGATTAAACGAGATAATGGATGGGTGAAACGCTCGGCTCCCCCATGAGCATGATGGATGCTTAGTAAACATTACCTGTGAGCGTTACTGATGAGCGTGGTGGATCCAACGGGAGGAGAGGGCGTGCAGCGCTTCCCAGACGTCGCCTCTTCCTCTACAGAGCATCTCGCAGCTTCAGTGCTCTAGGAAGCACAGTCTGGGGAAAAAAATCACAGGCGGATGGCCACATGTTTTGCGACTCCTTCACCAAGGGACTGAACAAGAGGACTTAGGCCAGGGTGACAGCTGCAGCATTCTGGTCATCACGGAGAATGCACTGGTGGAGGAGAGGGGCTGGGCCGGGTGCTGGGAAGAGCTGGTAACGTCCTCCAGCCTTCACACACCGCGGGGGTGGGGTAGTGTCCCTGCAGGAAGGGCACGCGTCTGCAGTCCCGAAGAGCTGGCTCAACTCTTGGCTTTCCTGACTCTCTAGCTGGGTGGCCTTGGGGAAGTCGCTGGGCCTCTCTGAGCCTGGTTTCTTCACCCGTATAAGGATGGGGCGGGGCCACGAACCCGAGAAGCTGCCATCTCAATTTCGGTAAAATGCAGATGATTTGTGAGTGACAAGGGACAGAACAGCTGAAGAGGAA
Source organism: Pteropus alecto (assembly GCF_000325575.1). Classification (NCBI taxonomy): domain Eukaryota; kingdom Metazoa; phylum Chordata; class Mammalia; order Chiroptera; family Pteropodidae; genus Pteropus; species Pteropus alecto. The sequence continues at coordinate 6,350,063 of NW_006436283.1, read as the reverse complement.
GTCCACGTCATATGATCATGACTCTGGGGACCTGCTGTTCCTCTGCACATCTGTACGCTCTCCACGCCAGGAACACTCCACACCCATGGAAACGGCGAACCGCAGTCCTGACATTCCCGTGGAGACGACAAAAAACAGCGTTGGCTGCTCGGCTCGGTATCCGCCACTCCCAACTGGGTCCAACCCTCCTCCAGGGCCCTCCCGCGCTCCTCGAGGCTGCACTGCAAGGCTCACTTCCACTAAACTCACTGCAGGGTGACAACTTCCCCCGTCAAATTGATTAAGCCGCTAAGAGACATCATGACGTCTGTGGTCATGATGTCGTGTGCCTAGGCTATGAACTTGTCACCAAAAGAGTGAACCGAGCGGCATCTCCCCGGGGTTCCAGGCTGAGCACCGGCCTGGCCCTTGGTCCTGTTCCTGTTCTTAATTTCCTGCTGTCTATTGTCTCTCTGATAACCGCTGAAAGAGGGAAGGGTATTATTTAATTGCTTTAAAGATATCGGACAAGCCATTACGGAGGTTATCTGCTTCCCAACCCCTCGATTTCTCTGGCTCAAGGTTTGGTTACTTAGCTACTAACCGAGCTGACAGGAAGGAGAGGTAGCCCCGATGTGACGGTGTAGTGTGGCTTCCTTCAGCAGATGGAGGAGAAAGTCAAAAGAACAGCCCTTGGGAGTCAGACAGGGACCTGGAATCTGAAGGTGGCTGCCGAGTACAGGTGGCAGCAAAGTGAGACGATTCTTTTGAGACATTCGAAGTGGGAGGAGGAGGCCTGCATCACCTGGACAGAATCAACAATTGTTCTAGAGCACATATTTTCTGCTGCCAAGGCCACCGCGGTTCAGACCCCTTTCGCCCAGCCCTGCAGAAGAGACCGCTGTGCCTAGATGGGGCCACCCACCTGGACACATGGGGAGAGCGAGAGGGAAGACTTCACATGTGAAGGGGCAGGGGGATTTCACTGTATCAGATCATCCGAGATAAGGAGCCTTGTTGGAGGAAGTCACTGAGAAGACATGGCCACCAGGTGACCTGAGAGCTGGACCCTAGTAACCAGAGGTTCCTCTCTTGCTCCCTTGTACCGTTCCCATACTAGGAGCCACTCACTTCAAGGACGCACCCTTGAGAGGGCAATGTGTCCTTGAGACCACCTGGACGGTATACATGGCTGACCCCTGGTAAAGCCTCTATATAAATTTTAAGGAGGGTATAGAGATCTGCTCGTCCTGCAGTGTCCCAAAGAAGCCTCCTACGTAGGTTCCCTGGCTCATTAGAACCATCACCTACCAATCTGGAGTAGCCTGCCTCTCTCTTCAGTCTCTCTTCGCCCTCCATGCACGGTGGGAGGTAGGAAGTAGTCTCGAATCTCACCTGGGGGGCTCCGGAGGTTAGGAACCAACAAGCATATGGAAGGCGCCAACTCATTATGCAAAGTGCCTTGAAAAAAGTATTCAGCTGGTCCTCTGGAAGCAGTCATATTAAAACTAAATATATACATATGATGCATTGTCCCATCAGGGTCCCCGCAGGGGGTGGGGGACACTGAGAGTCAGTGGTTCATTTCTTAGATAGATAACCCAGAGGAATTTGAGGGTGCGGTGGGCACCTCCTGGAGCTTCCTTTTCCTCCTCTTTCCCGGAAACCAGTTGAATCATTGGTTTGAACACCATTGGGCGCGGGTGCTGTGGCAGCTGTGTCCCTGACCGTGCGGAGCTCTCCTGCGCTTAATTCAGCTCTGCCCTCCCTCTTCCAGCTAATGGAGAGCAGGGCACGCCCCTGCTAGGGAGCTTCCGGCCCCAGCCCCTCCACCCTGCACACCTGCATCCAGAGAGGAGCTGACTCCCAGCCGGGGTGGGACATGAGGCGACCCCTGCCTCAGCTTCCATCGAGCCCCCCAGACTCCAGGACAGCAGATTCGAGTCCCATCATGGCCTCAGAGACGAATCCAATGGAAACCCCTGCCTTCCACCCTCACAGTAGGTGAGCCGAGATGCAGCGGGTACCCCCAGAGGCAGTGTGGTCCAGCTGACTGCTACCTTACATTACTTAGCCCATGGTTCCCTTCCCCGGTCACTCGTCCATCTCTACGGCTCACCCTA
>NW_006436283.1:6333576-6347933 GCF_000325575.1 Pteropus alecto | reverse complement strand
GAACTGGAAATCACATAACAGGATGGACGAAGCAGCTGAGCCTAGAGAGAAAACTGTAGTTGGCATCTGCTTTCTGTTTCCCATTCTCTAAAACTGTACTGGGGATAGTGTGTGTGTGTGTGTGTGTGTGTGTGTGTGTGTGTGTGTGTGTGTGTGTGTGTGTCTGTGTGTGTGTTGGAGAAGGATAAGGAAGAAGAGGCTGCAGAATCGATTATGACTTATTAAACTATTGGAACGCAGGCTGAATGAATCATCACTCAAAAAATAAGGAGCCGCAACCTGATGCGGCACTGCTCCCCTTCTCGCATGCTCCCCTTTGCTCCCTCACAGCAGGAACGGGGAGGGGCTGTGCTGGCTTGGACCAGCAGGTGCCAGCGGGCAGCTTAAGGAAGGGCCACTACGCCTCCAAGCTGTGGAAAGCTGGGACAGTTGGGCTGAGTCGCTCGGTGCTGAGCCTCTGTCTGCTCCTTGAACCCAAGTGCAGGCTCACACGGTGTGCTGTGGGACGTTGGGGACTGCACGGAGCAGGGTGCCCCCCACACATTTCCTCCTTGCCCTTCCCCTGGCCCGGCGCCCAGAGATGACCCACAGTAGATAGCTCTGTACACCTGTCTGACCGAGATGCCAGAGGTTCCCCCCACCCCAAACAACTGTGGATCACCCCTCCCTCCGCCACCACTCCAGCTGCCTGGAATACGCTGGGTGAAAAAGAACCAATTCTGTGAATCAGAAGGCAAGCAGCGTGGGTGCTGCCACAAGCCTTGGGGAGGCTTACTGAAGTCGCTTGACCCCTCACGCCCCCGCATGCGGGTCCCCCCTCCACACGCCTGTGAGCTGTGCCCGCGGCCACCAGCAGGATCCTCCACCCCGCTCACGGCCGTCCTCCCCCAGGACCTGGCGGGCGGAGCGAAGCTGCCATGACGTAACCGAGGGGGGGCGTGGGGAAATGTGCCGAGGGGCCGGGGCTCCACAGGGCCAGTCCAGGCGGCGCAGCCACCAGCCACCTGCACCCAGCGCCTCCGTCCGCCGCTCGGCGCCCGGGGTCTGCGCACCCGCCGGGCTCTCGGAGGCGCAAGGAGCGAGCGGGAGGCGGCAGGTGCGGACGCCCATCGCCGAGTGCCGGCCAAGCTGCTGCGCGCCCGGCGCACTGCCGGGCTGGGGGCAGCCGACGAGCTGAGCTAGCAGATTGCAGCGGAAAAGCGAAGGTGAGGGGTGTGTGTGTGTGCGTGTGTGTGTGCGTGTGTGCGTGTGCGTGTGTGTGTGTGTGTGTGTGTCAGAGGAAACCAGTCGCGCACTTGGGCACCTGGGTGCATCTGCGGCGCACCGCGAGGTCCCAGTGCGCGGTCCTCCGCGCTCGTGCCATTTGGGGGTGATTTGGCTGGGAATGAATGACTGCGGGTGTCCCGGCGTGAGTCGGGGTTGTGGATCGCGTGCGCTGGAACCGACGGGTCCGGACACACGGCCGTATGTCAGTGTACGTGGCGTGCGCCCTTGTCCGGTCCTCGTGCCCCCGCCGAGCGGCCAGGTGGTAGCTGCAGCAGGGACAACTTCTCTCCCAGCCGCCTTCAAAGGGGCCCGACGCGGGGAGAGTGAGGCCGACGAGGGGTCGCTGCCCGGGGCCCTGCGGGCGCGCACCCCGTGCCCGAGGCTCTGAGGCGCAGGCGGCGGAGCCGAGACAGGAGACAGGAGGGGCTTGGCTTCTCTCTGTTCCTCCCCGCCCGGGTGGGGGACGCATCCCGGACGGTCTTAGGGTCCGATTCCCCGCCGCGCGGGCCGAGAGGACAGTTTGCCGAGGTCTGGAGGGAGACCGCGGAGCGCCTGGCGTCCGGGAGCCGCCAGTCAAGTCCCCGAGCGCTGACGCCCACTCTCAGGCGTCTCTGCCGCCTCGCCCCTCCTTTGTGTTTAGAGACAAGGGTCCTGGCATGACCGTCTTCAACCTCCCCCTCGTCCTCCTGGAAATTGCAGGGGATTCCTTAGGAAACCCTTGGGGCTGAGGGTCAGCGAGTTAGATGGCCAGAGGGAGGATTTTCTGTGCCAGCGCAGGGAACCAGCTGGGCGGTCCCCAGTCTCACCTCTCCCCTGCCCTTGGCCAGCGCCTCCTGGGCGCTCTAGCGCCCACAGTGGCCTGCATCTGTCTCTCCCCGCCAGTAGGGCTCACGCTCCAGCCACCCCAGATCCACTCGGGTTTAGCAAACCCTGAGAGAAGAGGGGGTGGGGGCTGAATAACAGAAAAATATTGGAGAGAAAGGAAAAACGGAAGCGCAGTAGGATTTAGCATCACCCCCCGCCCCCGCCCCCGCCCCCGCCCCATGCTTGGGCTCCATCCTGACACTCAGTTCTGAGGCTGGTAACCACAGCCCCTCTGGGAAGGGCTGGGGATGGTGAGACCATTCTCACCCTCCTCTCCAACAGAGCTGGGACCCAGTGTCAGAGAAAACCAACAGCCAGCCATTTCCACTGTCTAACAGTTCTTAGGCTGGAAAAATTAAAAAGCACGAAACCGAACTCCCTGTGCATTTAATTTAACCACAATTCAACAATATTGACTGCCTGGCATTGAACTCCAACTTCGATGAAGCCTGAATGAAGCAGAAGTCACTCAGAGACCTGAGGCAGCTGACTTCATTGCTGATGAAATAAGACTCACTGTGATTTACATTCACGTCTTCCTTGGGGAAGACTTCCCAATCCAGACTGGCTTTCCAGCTGACCACCTCTGCCACCTTCACCAGGCTCTGAACCCCATCCATTGTTGCCTTTCTCAAAAGTGGAGAGATGCTACTTCTCAGCCTATTTCGGGAAAAAAAAAAAAAAAAAAATGACCCCATGCAGTTCCAACGTATTGAGACTCCAGCCAAAAAAGCAGAATTAAGGCTGGAGGTCAGCAGTCAACCCTCCCTCGCATGCCTGCACCACCATCGTCCCTATACCAAAAGCACCAGACAGGGCTTCTGCAGCCCAGGGGTCTTCAGTCTAATCGAGACATTGGACATGTGACATTGCATATTACACAGCCGAGACCCTGCAAATGCTAGTGACGAATCACACTCTAATGCAGGCGGCTTAAATAGGATTCTGGGTCCGCAGAATTAAATTGATGAGACGGTTAGAAATGACAGCGGAAACAACTCAAGTTAATCTAGGGATACGAAAAAAATGGTTTCTTTACAGCTCCTGTTTTTAATAGCTGCCAGTTTATGCTTTTTACCCAATGCAGATATTAAATCCCAGGTCCCCCAAAGTACTTTGCAGAAAGGTCAGCCACAAAGCCCAGACTCCACTTTATAGACAGCGGGGCGAGTAGCACAGAAAGAACCCGCAATGCGCCTGGCAGCGCAAAAATGAATCAGAGGCAAAGGTGGCCAAGGGTCCTCAAGAACTCGTGTGGCTGGCTAAGTCCCCTTTCAGTCATCAGGAGTCTCTCCAAGCACAAAGGAGCGATCTCCAGGCTTCACTCAGGCACCAGGAAAAGCGCCCTGCTCAGGGGACATGTGTCCACTCAGTGATTTATTCCCACTGTGTGCTGAACACGCCACCCCTTTACCGCCTTCCCTCTTCCTGGAATGACCTCCTTGCTTCAGCCTTGACATATGCGAGACCCAGCTCAAGCATTTTCCTCTTACGAAGCCTCCTGGGAATCCCCGAGGAGGGAAAGGCATTCTTAAGTCCTTTGTTCGCATCTCGATGCCATGCGTACCCTAGCTGAGCCGGCTTCCTGGCCAGTCTGCCCTACTGAATTGTCACCTCCTAGAGGGCACCAGCCCTGTCTTGTTCACTCCTGCATCCCTGGTGTCCAGAGTAAAGAAGTCCACAGTGATGGGTTTTGAATGGCTGTAGGTAATTAATTTAAGTATGTGATAAGCTACTGCTTTATATCTTAAGCCAAGCCGATAGTGTTACCGTTATTTTCTCAGCGAGGAGGGAAATCAGGAGTCAGCTGCTTCGAACCAAAGCCCCATTATCAGCTGCTAGTTTTCCAGTCCACTGAAAAGCAGCCGACATGATGCTGTGAAGAGTGCAGAAGATGTGGGTGTCCCGTGTTCAAATCTCAGCTCTGCTAATTATGTACAGGGGATGGGAGCAGGCTGCTTAAACTCTCTAAGCCTCGGTTTCCTCGTCTGTAAAATGGAGACAATTATCCCCACCTCACAGGGTAGCTGGGAAGACCAAGGGGACCGTGAATGTGAATGAGCTGCATCAGTGTCTGCAACCTTCTGTTCACTCGTGTGAATGAGCCTGGCTCTTGTTTTGGTCCTTAGTCAGAGGATCGCAGGCAAATTCTCCGGGGTGGCAGAAGACACGCCTTGAGGAGCAGCATCGTGCTGAGGGACTTTAAGACAGGGCTCCGAGGGACTAAGGAGGTCAAGCATAGGGTCCTGGAGAAACGAAAGTAAACGAATGCATACATTTTAAAAAAAATGAAAGCAAGCCAGGTTTTTAAAAATACGTAACACTAAATTAGTTCGTTATGCAGGCAGAGTTCAATAACAGAGATAAACGAGATGGTAGAAGAAAAACAGGGGTTGGAGAACCCTTACCAAGCTCTGATTTCGAGCCCTGCACAATGTAGGGTGTTTTCACACACATGTCATCGTGACACCCCCATTCTAACAAATGGGGGTGCAGGACACAAGGTCACACGGGCTTGGTTTGTTTTACCTCTCAAGTGGATTTTTCCACTACTGAGTTTTCAGAATGGAAAAGCCCCAAAGTCGGCAGATCAGCATAGATTTCCTCACGAGGACAGGCCAAGAACGCCGGTGTCAGACCCTCCGAGGTCAGAGGCTGGGCTTCTCCAAGCTCTGCCTTTTTACTGTTTGAACCGGTCAGCTTCTTAGGGATCCAAGTACTTTTTTTTGTTTTTTTTTTTTTTTTTGCAGCTAGTGCATCTCCCACACGTGTGTCACCAAAGATGACAAGATAAAGTATGGTAGCTAAACCCAGACCCCTCTCCACTATTGGAAAAACAACTCGAAGATTCTGCACACTGATGAGAATGGGCTGGTAGCTCTACGTTGATGTAGGAAGATACACTTTTCCGTGGAAGATTAAGTCTGAGAGGGTAAACCAGAAACATGGAAAGCTGGTGAGAGCTTAAGTAGCCTCTGACTGATGGCCAATCTTCCCTTTCCCTTGCAGATGACACAGTGGATCCTTTGCCTCCAGGACCCATTAAGGTGAGAATAACATCTATAGCCTAAAATTACAAAGCAGTCATGGATATGGCGTATGACCCATTCAATGGGAGCCAGCCATGGCTTTCCTCTCCATTTGACCTCAATGGCTCCGGGGCGGCAGCCAACAGCTCAAACCAGACAGAGCCGTACTATGACCTGACCAGCAACGCCGTCCTCACGTTCATATATTTTGTGGTCTGCATCATTGGGCTGTGTGGCAACACGCTTGTCATTTATGTCATCCTTCGCTATGCCAAGATGAAGACCATCACCAACATTTACATCCTCAACCTGGCCATCGCAGATGAGCTCTTCATGCTGGGTCTGCCCTTCTTGGCCATGCAGGTGGCTCTGGTCCACTGGCCCTTCGGCAAGGCCATTTGCCGGGTGGTCATGACTGTGGATGGCATCAATCAGTTCACCAGCATTTTCTGCTTGACAGTCATGAGCATTGACCGATACCTGGCTGTGGTCCACCCCATCAAGTCGGCCAAGTGGAGGAGACCCCGGACAGCCAAGATGATCAACGTGGCTGTGTGGGGACTCTCTCTGCTGGTCATCCTGCCTATCATGATATACGCTGGGCTTCGGAGCAACCAGTGGGGGAGAAGCAGCTGCACCATTAACTGGCCAGGTGAATCTGGGGCATGGTACACAGGCTTCATTATCTACGCCTTCATCTTGGGCTTCCTGGTACCCCTCACCATCATTTGTCTTTGCTACCTGTTCATTATCATCAAGGTGAAGTCCTCTGGAATCCGAGTGGGTTCCTCCAAGAGGAAAAAGTCCGAGAAGAAGGTCACCCGGATGGTGTCCATCGTGGTGGCTGTCTTCATTTTCTGCTGGCTCCCCTTCTACATATTCAATGTCTCCTCGGTCTCCGTGGCCATCAGTCCCACCCCGGCCCTAAAAGGCATATTTGACTTTGTGGTGGTCCTCACCTATGCCAACAGCTGTGCCAACCCCATCCTGTATGCCTTCTTGTCTGACAACTTCAAGAAGAGCTTCCAGAATGTCCTCTGCTTGGTCAAGGTGAGCGGCACAGATGACGGGGAACGGAGCGACAGTAAGCAGGACAAATCCCGACTGAACGAGACCACAGAGACCCAGAGAACCCTCCTCAATGGAGACCTCCAGACCAGTATCTGAACTGCCCGAAGAACAGATGAATCGAACGCACTCTGCCCACTGGCGGCGTGCACCCTACCCCCACCCGCTCTCCTCCCGCCCATCACACCTGGCTTCTAGAATACGAATTTGTGCGGCATGGGTTCAGTCAGAGAACAGCGTCTGAGTCGGCTTGTCTGAGCGAATGATATGCATTAAACTGATTTACTCCCCTTTAAAGCGAACGTTTAAATTCAGCCAGACAATTCACAGTCTGGAAAAGAGGCGACCATGCCTGGATATGACCCTTTGAGATGCTGAGGTCTGACAAAGATAGAAAACGGTATCTGTCTGTCTGTGTGTTTAAAACCCCATATGCATCTTGTGTTCTTACGTTTATACTTGTATATGCCTACTAGCCCCTGTACAGTCATTATCTACATTTCTTGTGTTCAAATCCAAGTGTGCATAGTGCAGGTAGATGTTATTTACTATATGGTACCCCCAGAAATGGACTATCCACGAAACCAATAAAAGTTTAAGCTTCAGGGGTCTTGCTTGCTTGGGCAGTATGTTCACGTGGCCATGTGTTTCTATAAAACATTATAAAAGAAAGATATTTTTTGTATTCCTTTTCTTAAAGGGTGCCCCTTCTATTGTGCAAGCGTCCAGCCTCACAAAAACAGCCTCCGCCACTAGGCATTTCCTTCATTTATTTCAGACGAGCCACATCAAAGTAAGAGGGGGAAGAGAAAAGGTGTTTGAGGACCCAGAACATAAATTCATTTGTTTCCTCTTCTTAGATATAATCAAAGGATTATGCATTTACCCAAAAAGACTTCCATGGTTATGGTCATCAATCATTGTATTTATCAGGACGAGGCTGGCTTTGTTATAAGATTGCATTTTTTTCTTCTTGAATTGCTTTAATTTTTCTTAGGGAGCCAACTTAAGGGAGGGAGGATTGGAAATCACTAACATGAAAGGCAAAAAACAGACTATAATTCTTGCAGGGAAACAACTTTATTCTCCCCATCGTGAAAATAAATGAACAAGAATAAAGCAAAATTACATCTTGATTAAAAACCATGCAAATTATTATCTTTTTAATGCCAGACGTGGCTTCCCAATGGAAATGTAAATCAGCAATTCCTAAAAGGGGTTTTTTAAGGACTCAGTACGACGCTGAGCACTATGAACACCACAATGCACGCTAAAGACCCGAAGACATTGTTCCCAAAACGTAAGCACACGCACCAGCCACTAAACACATAGCAATACAGGCAGGGTATACGGGTGTGCGTGCACGGGGGTGCCCCATCCTGTCACAGGTATGGCCGTGTCTCACTTTCAAGGCCACAGACTCAGCTATTCCTCAAGTACTGTCATAGACAGGCACTTCGTGCCATCAGTGGCCTTATTTTTTGGTCCCGAAATTGTAGATGGGCTCATGTCCAAGTGATAAGAAACGGGACGACGCCCATTTCATTGACAGTGTCCAGAAGTCTACACTCGAGGGTCTGTCCGGATGCCGTCATCTCTGGATTCATGTGAAATCCTCCCTCTTAGTGTCCCGCATACAGATTTTACCGTGTTTAACAATGAACTTGCCTCCTCCGGCTCCCTACACTCGGGCCGTTTGTGAGAACGACAAAGCATTCGATCCGTCGCTCTCGCTGTTAAGGTGCTGCCTCTGTTCTAGCTGTCTATATCGTCCATGCCACCTGGTTGCTAAAAGTACTTACTGTGGCCCAGAAAAAACGTGTTTGATAAGATTTATGATAGAGAAATGAATCATGCAAAAATAAAAACAGGGACAATTACAAGGTGAGACCACAGGGGACACTGTTACACAGAAATGCATGCAGGGAAATCCCACGCCATCGCTAAGGAAGAGTCAGCTCCGAGCTCAGTGAACCCGCAACTGATGGAGAGTGACTCCTCTCTCCCTCCAGCGTCATAAAAACAAGCAACGATTTGGAATGAAATGCTCTAAACCCCACTTTACCATTATTATAGTATGAGACATTCCAGGGTCTCCGAATAAATGCCAATTTTTACTTAGGAAAGTGATTCCGAGGGACTGAGAATTGGTAAAAATAAATAATAATAATAATAATAATAATAATAATTGCAAAACGGACAGAGTAACTCTATGACACTCCTGGCCCCGTGATCAGAGGGACAGTCTCCAAGGAAGCCGGGGTCCAAAGCCGGGGTCCCAAGTCTCGAAATGAAATGCATCCCCAGTACGTGGTGCATACTCACCAGCAGGCGAGTTCTAAGGCTAAAAGACAGGGCCTTGAAGATTGAGGCTCTAATTCCACAGCTTCTACTATTTGAAGAGGTATTCCCCGCTTCTTGAAAGATCTCTTTCCCATGACATCCTCTCTGGTTGTTTTCTTTATCCAAAAGAGGGAATAGACGTTTTAAGTTAAATGCTAACACAATCTTTAATTCCAAAATTTAATCTTGGCCTCCACTCAACAGTTAATTATGAAGATCAATCTGCTGGATGCCGGACGGGAATAACAAGTAATGCATTCCACTGATGTTAGGATAGCTGAGCACGTGCACTTTGCTAGTTACTACTCGCTGCCCATCGGTGTGGGTAGTCAGGAGCTGATGCAACCGAAGTGAATGCAGTGAGAAAGGCATCGCGAGAGAGCACACGGCACCGTGGCCCGTGTGGGATGATGTCAGCGTGTGTTTCAGTAACACAGAGAGCGCAGTAATACCGGGCATGGATCTGAAACTCCAGTAGGGTTCATGCCATAGCTTGGGACAGTCTAGGAAGACACGAGGAAAAGAACACGGGATGGCGGAAGGACATTGCGTTTCCTGCCCCTGCTTGTTCTTATAAAGAAGGAGAAAACCGAGAAGGCGGAGGAGTCACCCTCTGTTCGCCGCGGCTGCTGAAGGTCCTGAGCCGACCTTTCCTTCATGACGGAGCGGAATTTTACCGCTTGGGTTTCTGTGCAACAACTTCGACGGCCTCCTCTCATAATTGAGATGTGAATGGTCTGCAGAGGAGAAAATGTGAACCGGTAGACGGGGACTTCCAGAGCTGGCAGCGAACTGGAGTCTGTTTGCTTACACAAATTCAACCTCTTCTCCATGACCGAATATGACTGTTGCTCACTGAAGCTTTCGGCCCCAGCTGCCCCAGAGGGGAGCCCCGTGTTGGGGAGGCGTGCAGTCTGGTCATCGAGAGAGGCAGGAAGTAAATGGCCGTCGGCATACGTGTTCTTCGTCAGCTCCAAATGTGACTGCTCCCTCAAGACAGTAAAGTCATCATGGGAGGCAGAAAGGAACCTTGGTCTTGTGAAGAAGATGACAGGAGAATAATCAAGTTCACCCATATGGTTGGGAAGATCTGGATAGGGATTCTGAGCCATGTATCATAAGAGTCAGGATAGCTGGCAAGCTAAGCATCTGACTTAGCATCAATCACTTGTCTAATCCACATTTTTGCCAGATTCAAAAACACTGAATTTCCTATCTAATGTTCTATCAGAGGAAACCTTTACCTAAGTGGTTGTTTCGCCTCTAATAAGTAAATTTCTGGGAACATTCCCATAGGCAGAGTCTCTAATTTTATTTTCCAGCAGCTCATCCAGAAAGGCATGAGGGACCGTATTCTACTTAAAGCTGAAAACCTTTTGTAGCTCTCTTATCTGAGTTGGCAGACCATTAGGGCTGAGAATAACAGCTCAAGGACAAACTTTCACACCTCCCGCCCCGACTGCCACTCTCAACTCAATGACTGCCCACCCCTTCCTTTAACTCAGCAGTGATCAGACACTGGCGGATCATCCTGTTCTCTACTTTAGAAAACCGTGTCAGGTTTTCTGTATCTGGACTATGCTTGAAACCAGAGCTAAATATTAACCAAGACTCAGCCAGGCCAAACATAAAACATCACTGACTCTCCTAAGATTAAAGGTGAGTATAATATCACTAAACGAAATGGTCTGGCTTATCACAAGGCTCGGTGAACGTCTGCCTCCCGCTGGACAAAGATGTTAACCATGAGAGAGCTGATGACACACACACTCAGCTCCAGGTGGGTGGAGAGGGATTGATATGGAGAAGGGCAGAGGCTTCATTTTTCTCATCTCTTCTTTTCTGGCAAAGACCAGAGGAGACCAGGGGGAGAAAAAGACCTTTTTGCCAGGATGTGGGTGTCTGGTCAGGAGAGGTGGCTCGCTTGCCATCCTGATCCTGGTAGGGCTGGAGGAAGGAAAGGAGTGTACTGGTTAGAGATAAAATTGCCCTATCTTTTGAGAAAAGCCCACGGAGGAACACAACGCAAGGCCCCCTTAAAGAGAAATCTGAAATGGCTTCCCACAGCCCGGCCCACTCCAGGTATTCAGTGCCTGGGGCCTCCAATTGTTTAAGCCATGGAGAAGGTCTCTTTGCAGTAACAGTCACGGAAGAGAGAGAGGGGGTGGGCTACAGTCCACCAAATAAGGCGGGTGTACCCTGGAACAGCAGATACAGGTGTCCCAGGTCCTTACAAAGAACAGATTACCAAGTGGCCAGTGTGGGAGCCCTGAGGGGAAACGTCTGGTCCCAAAAGAGGAAGGCACGTGGTCAGCTCTCCGGGACTGCCTGTAAACCCGCCAGGTACTGCCAAGGAGCAGGTGCTCCCCTGGCCCCGCAGATGGCTGCAGTGTCCATTCCTGTGAGGGTCCTGTCCCCGGACAAGGGAGTATGGTCGTCACTGAGTGCGCTGAAATTTTTTCTCATGGGTATTATTTTGTAACGAGAAGCCCAAATGGTTCTCGTATAACATAAGCACGGCTCGGCTGTTTTCCTAATGTTAACCAGCACCCCACTTCTCGGGAGAAACGGAGGGCGTCCGAAGGCGATCAGGTTCTCAACATCCACTGCAGTTGCTGCTCTCAAACATACATATAATGTGACACACGGCACACATGTGATGCGACAGAGCACATGTGTGGCACACGCACGCACATGCGAGGCGCTGGGAAGAACCTACCCACATGCGTGACACGCATGCACATACATATGTGACACACATGCGCGCACACACACTACAGACTTTCTCCATGGCTCAGGCAAGACCTCCTCCAAGGCAGAGATTCGTCAAGGCTCTCAATGGAGGGAGCTAATTATAACCTGGCGAACGCATCTGAAGTCTAGGGATACTAAGTCACTTGCTTCTAGATGGGAGGGGGGGACCTTGTGCATGAGCTGATTTCTCACCCAGAGGATCCATGCCACATCAGGACTGCACGCCTTCCCCCAGCCAGCTGTCCCTGCAATAACAGGATGCCTCAATTTAAAGAGACAGAGGGAGAGAGAGAGAAAGAGAGAGAGAAAGAGAGAGAGAGAGAGAGAGGGAGAGAGAGCGAGCAAGACAGGGAGAGAGCGCTGGCAAAAGGGTATTTGACTGGTTTACTACAAAGTATCCCTTTTAGCCAACCAACTGAAAGCACGCATTTTGCTAACAGCAATAGTTTTGCGTAGGAAAAGCAATACAATTTCTTTGCAGAAAAATCACTCGAGGTAATTTTCAAATTGATTTTCATCAAGGACAGAGTTTTAATAGACATTTCTCCCCCCACCCCCACCCCAAGCTTCCCAATACAAATCTGAGGCTGAACATTTGGGGCGGGCGAAGCCGAGATGCTCCACCAACAAGAAAATGAACTGCGGATCTATTCCTCGGCCGGAAGCGCACTTCCAGAAGAGTCTCCGTGACATTAAAGAAGCCCTGCCCTTGTCCACCCTCCCACTCCGGCCCCTCCCCATGGCTCAGATACCCTCTGTCAGCTCGCCCTGTGCTTTCTGAGTACCTGCCAGTATGGGATGGGGGAGCGAGTGCTGTTGTATCTTCCCCTGATGAACAGAAGCCTGATCGCCAGGATTCACTCTCAAGATTAATGAAAGTTCGCTGAGTCCCAGCCATGCTGCCGACCCGGCGTGTGAACACGCCTGGAGCAAAGGCTCTGGCTACAAGAAGACTCGCTTTGTTTGGCTTCAGCTTCACGCATTTTGGCAGATTCCAACCATCTCCTCCAAACCGCCAGGTAGCTGGGCGCTGTTTCGTTTCCTGTGGACTTGCCCCGGGAAGTGAGAGACCACGATTATTTCACTTTTCCGCTCTGCACATCCGCAAGACCACGTTTTACCACCTCCTGGCTCCAAGGGCTTATCGACCGTAAGGTGGCAGAATCACATCCTCAGCCACGCGGTGGTGGCGTGTGGCCTCCGCTAGGGGCTGTCTTTGCAGCCAAGGAAACCCATTCCTCCTAGATCTGACATCTCCAGTCCAGCTGGGCAGCCTTCGGCAACGTGTTTCTGGGCTACTGGGCCAACGTGGAAATGGGTATTTAGAGGGCTTGGTTTTTCGAGGATTCCTGCCCCACGACCAATGGAATAAATCCCAACTGCTAGAGAGGAAGCAAAGCGAGGCACTGAGGTGGCAGTCCCGTCGGCAGAAAAGCCCGTTACTGTCGGTCAGCTTCACCTTAACGAGTGCCAAGGTCAGCAGAGGTCCAGGCGCTGTGGTAGAGTCGGGGCAGGGAGTCTCATTTTTTTTGAAATTGAACCTGTCAAGAGTTCGCTTCTTTTATCTATACCCTGTCGACCTGTCTTTCAAAACAGGTTCTCTCACATCTATAGTTAAAATTTGAAATTTTAAAAATGCCTTCTCTTTTTGAGAAGTCCACAATGCCCACCTTTAAACGACAGAGACACTCAGTTTTCATAAAATCGGGTTGGAAGTGATTCTGAAAGAGACAGTCAGCAGAAGCTTTTCATCCTACGGGTGGACGATCCCAGGCCCGGGCCTCATTCCTTCTCTCCATCTCTCCCCGCTTGGGTCACTGCATGGCTTCGGATAGTGTACTACATAGCTGAGCAAGAGAAAAAGGCCCCCAGTTACAACAACCAGCCGATAAACACTACTTTCCTATCCTGTTACAGGAGGCAAGAAGCCACCCCAGCCTCACAACCAAGTGCCATGAGCCGGCGCCCAGCTCACACCATCTGATGGCAAACAAAAGTAGCAGCAGACAATTCAACTAGGCAGATTCATTCGAAAGCCCTTTCCCCAGGAAAAGTCTCCATCTGAGTTTCCAACGGCCTGAGAACCATCTCGACAGGAAAGACAAGAGTGTGAAGTGTATGGAGCTGACTTTAGAATGTGTCTAAAGATAGTTTAACATGTACGGTGTATTTTTCCTAAAGTAGACTCTCCTTATTTCATAATCTATCCATCACTCTCTGGCTGTCACGCCCCAATAAACAACAGCGAGTTTTTACAGTCAATCAATCATCACCAAAAGAGATCGAAAACTCTTCATACACACGCCCTCATGTGGCATGTCGTCCGTCTTGTTTTTCAGGTGGTACTGACAGTTATCATCAGTTATGGTCCGTCCTCACCCCACCCCTTGCTGAAGGTCGCCGTCATGAACTGCAAGGCTTCGGGCTCCCTCCCATCTTTGAAGGCTTAACGGAGTCTTCTTCTCCTTCTGTGCTCTGTGGGTCCCAGGAAGCCTGGGACATCCAGAAAAAAAAAGCCTTCAGCAGCTCCAAGTGCAAACAAGTTTCAATTATGTGATGTGATTAATGGTTTTACTACGTCAAGAATAGGTGTGCACATAAGCTAGACATTTTTATTATTTTTATAGTATTTTGAACGTGGTTACTCTTGTTAACATGTCATTCCCGCATATCCAGTATTTAGAAAAAATAATAAAGCTAAAACTGCTTTTGCTTTCGAATGAGCCACAGTTGCCTTTGTGACGATGTATGTTTCCTGTCAGGGGAAATGCATCTCTATCTTTGCCGTCATAATTGATTGTATATACTGGAAAGCAAGAAGCAAACATTTATTTCTAGCGACTTTATTATTATTTTTTATTTGCAACTGTCCTGCCTGTTTTATAAACTACCTTCACATGAAGTCGTACTTTCAAAGAAACAGACTCGGACTGAAGTTTGTTCACTAGGCGAGCTACGTGAACTAACCTCTGTCTCCATCTCTGAAAAAGACCCCACGTGTTCAGGACAATTGGCTAGAGTCCCAGGTGACAT
>NW_006436283.1:6327533-6332686 GCF_000325575.1 Pteropus alecto | reverse complement strand
AATCGCCATTGTCCAAACGGGCTAACATTACACCATGGCTTCCACCCTGCCAGTAGTGGAAAGCTTAGCCAGCACGACTGAAACCAACCCTGCAGTGCAAGATGAAGGTCATGTCCAACACAGAAGAGCAGATGCATCACGTGCCCGCCTGATGGGGGGCTACACGCCTTCTGTCCACACACAGAGCACCCCCTTCCTCCTCCACTAAACCTAACTAAACTTTGGTCTCCACGAGAACGGCCCGGGCAGGTAGCTTCTCACCTCCCTAAACAGAGCCTCATATCGCGGAAGCATTCTGGAAACTCTGCATGTTACAAATCGCTGAGCCCTTTGTTCTTCCTCCAGAGCGAGACCATGGTTGGCCTGGGGCCTGGTGCTAACCAGAGGGACAGGATCGAGCCGTTAATCCTGGGTCTACGACCATCTGTATCGTTCTCAGGTCCAGCTAGAAACAGATGGCACACTCGAAGGGGTTTAACTGGCATGAATGTAATGAAGGCGCTGCGTACAGAGGTGTGGGGAGGAGTGAAGGAATCAGCAAGAGAGGAATGAGGCACCTGGAACCAGGTAAAGGTGGAAGCCTGCACCAGCCCTAGAACGAAAGGGGCCAGGGAGGGGATGGTGCCGCAAGGCCCGGGGGGAGCCAAAGCCATGGGGAAGGTGAGATCTGACAGGAGATGGAGCCGTAACGTAATTCAGCCAGGGCCAGACTCACAGCGGACCCCTTTGGTCCGCTCCCCCCATCGCTGACCTCGACCAGAACCAGAGAGCAAGACAGCCAAGTGAGGTGATCCGGAGAGGGGCACGGAACGGATGGGGTGGCACGGGAGGCACGTGGAGAACCAGCAGCTCTCCAGTACGTGGGATCCCCCCATCGCAGGATCCCAGCACCCTCAGAGCTGCCCACGGTCCACTGCGACAGCTGGAGCAAGCTCACTGAAACTTCCACCTAGGGCAGGCACAATGGAGGGGCCCTCTCAAATCCTAAGAGGAGAAACCGAATTCTCAGAAAACCATCGGACCTCCTGGGAGCTGCAAACGGGACGGAGGGTTAGAGTCTCACCCACTCACGCAGAATTCTGGGTGGTCAGCCCCCTGCTTTGGGCACTGACATTACCGAAGACAACTTCACGCTCTCCCTTTGCAAGATGAAAACTCACCTGCGCAACTTTTCAGATTCCGAGGTCAAGCAGTATACTCTTCCCCTCCCCACTGACACTAAAAGCTTCTCAAAACACCAGGGCCAGACTCACAGCGGACCCCTTTGGTCTGGCTATTCAATACCTTTTAGTCAATGGGCTGCACGGGCTCCCAAACTACATCTGCAAAGACCCAAACTGCAAATTTTCTCATGTCTAAGGATTCGATGTCATTTTATCATACAGCCATGGGCTAAGCAGAGTTGATGTTTCTGATTTACCTGGCAGAACTTAAACAAAACACAACTAACTTCACAGCCCGACAGAAGTAGAGCTTAGCAGAGATTCCTGCAGGCATGCCTCCTCCTAAACGCTCCGAGATCTGATTTCCCCATCTGAGTCTTGGAACTTTAAATGTTCTGAGCTGTTGTTAGTTGATCTTTACAATCTTAGGTCACGTGAGTCACATGACGGGGCGTGAACCTGCCAACGTAGCACCCCTAGGAAAGGCAGGCTCGCAAACTGCTTGCTCCCGACCTACTTCTCCACAGTTATGCTGCATCCAAGAGGAAGACATCCCACTAAACTTTTCTCATTAGAGCTGAAAAGTCTCGGGTAGCAGCTATGGATGCCGGGGAGGCCACTACACCCCTAGGTCGGGCAAGGGCAGCATCCCTGTAATAAAACAGCTTCTCTTACAGATCTGTCCTCAAGTTGAAGACACTCAACTAGGTCGGCAGTGACCACCTCCCCTGAACTTACGCTGACCTCGGTATTGCTGGCCTTGAGTATCATTGTGTGTGAACACCCTCGTACGCAGCCCAGAAGCAGCGTGATGAGGGAGGAGATTAAAACATATGAGAGTTTTTTCTAATTCCATAAGCAACATTCAAAAGTCCAAAGGAGTCACATAATTTCGGGAGGGCTGATCGGAGTATGAACGAAAACGACATTTTTAAAAACAGAGTAAGTGAATCTAATCATTTTCTGTCTTGGATAGGAATTCTAAGGTAAACTGTGCTTTGAGTATTTTCAGGTTTGTTACCATACCAATAAGTTACTTTATTATAAAATTAAATTATTATTCATGCACTGAACAAATATTAAGTGTCCCCTGTGTCCCAGACACTGTTCTAGAAGCTGAGAATTTGGTGAGACAAGAGACAGACCGGATCCCTGCTCCTCCCTGTAAGGGAGACACTCAACAAACAAACACACACATAAACGAACATGTGATCCCAACACAGTGACAGATGCTGTCGTGAAAACGCACAGACAGGAAAGAGCGTTGGCTAAGGTCATAGGCCCCAGAGCCAGACAGCCTGGTTTATAGTTCAGCTCTGCTGCTTCCTCAGTGATTTGGGACAAAAAGCTGAACTCACAGAAACAGAGGCTCCATAAAGCAGAGATAAGAACAGGATCTAATTCGGAGGGGATTTTGTGTGTGTGTGTGTGTGTGTTAGAATTGAATAAGATAGTTCATATTCAGAGTTTGTAACAGTGGCTGACATACAGTGAGCCCTTGGTAAAATAAGTTAGCTCTTCCTACTTTAAATTGGGGTGGCCCGGGCAGGCTTCTTGGAGGAGGTGACCACCATGTGCAGATCCAATAACAGAAACAGCCTGAGCGAAGGCCTTAGAGAGGCGTGAGCCAAGCCTTGTTTATGAGATGGAAAGACCAGTGAGGCGGAAGCCGAGCGAGGGAGGGGAAAGGAGAGTGGGGTGGGACGGGCCAGGTCGCACGGGGCCGGAGGGTCTTCCAAGGGCGTCTGCATCTGCTCCAGAAGAGCGCGAAGCCACTGGAGGTTTGGAGCAGAAGACGCACAAGAGCAGACGCGCGCTTAGGAAGGACTCGGCTTGCTTTGGTGGTAAGGCGTGCGACTAGAGGGGACGGAGATGGGCACAGGGGCATTCGAAGGTAACTCGAGCGGTTCGGGTGAGAAACCGGTGCCTCAGACTAGGGTGGTGACCATGGCGACAGAAAGGATAGGGATATATTTTGGATCAGGGGCCGACAAACTGTATGGTCCAAAGTTGGCCCTCTGCCGGCTTCTGTAAGCCAAGTGTTACTGGGACAGCCAGGCCCATTCATTTACAGACCCTCTGTCGCCGGCTATGGACTACAACAGCTTTGTTGAATAGTCGTGATAGAGACCGCAGAGCCTGCAAAGCCACTGACCACCAGGCCCTTCTATAGCCAAAGTTCGCCCACTCCTGCTTTGGAGGAAGAGACCATAAGACTTAGAAATGGATGGGGTGTGGATGGCGAGAGAAAGAGGGATGGAGGGTTCTTCCCGAGTTTAGCCATGAATAACTGGGTGGTGCCGGTTCCTGAATCACGGATAACTTGGAGGCGGGTACAGGATGGGTGGCAGGAAGAGAGTGACTATTGGGGATGTGTTAGGTTTGAGAAGTCTCTTAGACCTCCACGTGGGGATTCGGAGGAGGCAGCTAGAGGTACCTTCCAGGAGCTCGGGGCTGCAGGAGCAAATATTAGTCGTCTGCGAAGATCTGTTCCTTTCTCTCCATTTCCACTGCCACCGCGACTTCCACCTGAACCAGCGTAGTGACCCTGTAACTCTGAAGGCCACAGCACAGTCCGAGAATGGACCAGTGCTCAGGCTTGAGCCTGGGCCTGTCCCACACTGAGAGGTCAAGCAAAGGAAGAAGAACCAGCAAATACGATTGAGAAGACGTGCCTGGTGAGGTAGGAGAAGGCCACTGGGGCATGTTGCAGACGGCGAGGGGAAGCAGAGTCAACGAGGGGCAGGTCAGCTGTGCTGAACACCGCTGAAAGGTCCAGAAACTGAGAGGATATTGGCAAGCTGGAGGTGACCCGAGACAGCAATTACTAACGGCCAAGACATTTCGCTGTGCTGAGGAGACATGGGTGGGGACGGAAGGGGACACGTGGACAAAGAAGCGTTTTTACTAGATGGGAGACACTAGAGAATATTTTTAGGATAATGAGAATGATCCAGCTGAGAGGGAGAAAGTTATGTAGGCGACAGGAGAAAGCGAGGTCTCTGAAAGGCAGGAAGGGTGAGAGCCGGAGGTCCAGCGGAGGTCAAAGGAACGGGAACACTTTGTTCTTGATAACGAGAGAGAAGGTAGAAGGTGTGAGTGTGCGTTCGGGCAGGTTGGTAAATGCAGCAGATTTAACATGAGGACATTCCTGCCTGGTGACTTCTGCGTCCCTAGTATGTACGAGAAAGGCTCATTGGCCAGGGTGGAATGGGAGGCGGGGAAAAGGTGATGGAGGAGACCTGAAAATAAGCAAGAGCTTGTTGCGGAATCGCTGACTCTTAATCAAACATCTTTTGTGCCCTCCATTGCATCCAGCACAGAGCTAGTTAACACAGCAAGTGCTCAATTACACACTCGGCAAGAACATGAAGTTTGGACTGTGAGCTTCGCTATCTCCGTTTTCAGCCAAGATGCTGAGAATGTGTGTAGCCCAGACGCTCAGGCCCCCTCCATGAAGTGTGCTGCCTGCCAGGCTATTTGTCGAAGGCAGAGTCTCAGGTATCTACAAACAGCTAAGTCAAATAACCGCCCCTTCTACTACAAATGTCACCTCCAGTAGACACAGGCTGATAAACACTGCCGTAAAGATAAGATGTCAAGACGACTGCATTAGGCTCCTTTATCCCATTGGCAGCTGAGCCAAGAGCAAACACCAAATGTCAGAATCCCACCGGGCAGCGATGTGGAATTCAACCTTCTGTCCGGCCCCTGAGACTCCTTCCTGACACCGTCTGTCCTTTACCAGATCAAATTTCCCTTTCTTTTCTTCGCTCTCTGATCATTTGCTGTCAAATTCCTCTCCTCTTTTCTTCCTTCCTGCTTTCTCCCTTTTCATTTCTCTTAGCATGGCCAAAGTTCGATTTCTTGTTTTAATTTTCCTAGCTAATGTTGCCTTTCCATGTATTATCCCTCCTCCGGTGTGCCCAGCCCCCATTCCATCCTAACTCTATGAGAAGAGCCCTCCCTCCAAACACCACCGGGGCACAG
>NW_006436283.1:6325182-6325515 GCF_000325575.1 Pteropus alecto | reverse complement strand
ATTCAACCTTCTGTCCGGCCCCTGAGACTCCTTCCTGACACCGTCTGTCCTTTACCAGATCAAATTTCCCTTTCTTTTCTTCGCTCTCTGATCATTTGCTGTCAAATTCCTCTCCTCTTTTCTTCCTTCCTGCTTTCTCCCTTTTCATTTCTCTTAGCATGGCCAAAGTTCAATTTCTTGTTTTAATTTTTAGAGCTAATGTTGCCTTTCCATATATTATCTCTCCTCCGGTGTGCCCAGCCCCCATTCCAGCCTAACTCTATGAGAAGAGCCCTCCCTCCAAACACCACCGGGGCACAGGTAGAAGATTCAACAGATTCGCTTCAGACGGAA
>NW_006436283.1:6305129-6325149 GCF_000325575.1 Pteropus alecto | reverse complement strand
AAAAAAAAAGCAGCCACTTTACATGAAAGAAGAGGCATTGAAACGAGGCGCTGGAATGGCTGTGATGTAAGCGAGAACTGTCTTACTGCTTTTAGCATTTCAACTTTTAGGCGATTGATGGTAAAGGACCCTTTTGCCTTTTCTGGTACATCCTTTGAGCAGTTACTTTGTGACCATGTGACGTACACGCATGACACCATTCATTTACTTTGCAAATATTTATGGACTCGCTCGGAAGCCAAGGTCTACAGGACCCTATCCCAGGCACTAAGCCACATATTACATAAAGGAAGAAGGACATGTGGTGTCTGCAAAAAATCTGTCAAAAACCCTTCTATTTCAGGCTTTATGCTGGCTTGCTTCCTATAGTTCTATTAAAAGGTAAGAAGAATCCTCCGCCCTCAATCTTCCGATGAGACAAGAGTGCCAACGGACCAGAAAAAGTAAAAATGTCAGAACATGTTCCCAGTTTTGATGGATGGCCCTCCAGCAGGCCAGCACTCAGCTACCAGGCATGCCCTCCTCCCCATATGCTACCTTCCCCCAAATCACCGGAGAGCCACTGCAGCTTGGGCCCCCAAACTGCCATAGAGTTGCCGAGACCCACCTTTAGGCAAAGGGCAGGAAGCAGTGTGGGTACCATCTGAATGTTGCTCAGAACGGTTTGGCTCATCTATCTCTTAATGTTCTGAAATTTTCTTTGAATCTAACAACACGACAAAGTAGTAAGATCAAAGACTTTGGTGTCAAAGTGGGTTCTGAAGACGGGCTCAGCCATTGACTGTGTAATTTCAGACAGGTTACTTGGTCCTATAAACCTTGTTTTACCTATTAAATGAGTGTAAGACCACCTATGCAGCAGGATTATTGTATTATATTTATAATACATGCAAAGTGCCTAGATGGTGCTCAGAATTACAGCTATTACCATTGGTGGAATGCCTTAGTTTGATTCCAGGATGATCTAGACATGATCTCCTGGACTTAAACATTGGATGTTTAAAATTCTACCCCTAAAGATTTAAGAAGGAAGAAGACTTGACGAGTCACCACACAACACACACACACACACACACACACTCATCTCTAAACTAAAACAAAACAATGGCAAAAAAAAAAAACTAGGAGGCACCCTAGTTCTCACCTCAACCCCTCTGTCCCCAGCACAGTGCCTCGTCCAGCTGCTGAAGCTGAAGTCTTTGCCAACCCTGGTTTTTGATAGGAAGAGAAAGCAGAAAGCTGAAGAGGAAGGGGCTGCTGCCTCAATACGGAAGGAATGGGAAGAGACACGGAAAGGAGAGGAAGAGACACGTTTCCTCCAGCCTCCAGAGCTTTCCCAGGGCCCGGGAAAGGTTTGATAACAGCCTGTTAGGCACTCAGTTCTGCAGCCAGAAGGGCAACAGTGGCACCTACAGGGCAGCCCGATGAACTTGACCAGTTTTTTTTTGCTTCAGGACACCCTCCGCGGTGGAGACGTCAGCTGGTGTGCTTGCCTTTTCTCCGCACACCTGAAACGACAGGTGTGTGCACAAATGCGAGCCACCTCAAACAAACCCCTAGGCCCCCACACCCTAACTGATATGTTGACATTCCTCCCTCTTGCTGTTAGAGAGACGTCAAGGGAGTGTGTGTGTCAGTGTAAGGTCTCTAGGGCAAGCAACAGAAACTGACTTTCAAATAAAATTTATGAACAAGATTTTCGACAGCTCAAAGGGAAGCTGAACATTCAAAACCCAGCCTGAGCGCGCGGCATTTCTGGTGAGAATGTCATTGTGGTCGCCCGTAGCTGTCACCAGCACCACTGTCAGGACCAGTAGCTGGGCACTGCTGCCCCTGGAGGGTAGATGCTGTAGGTGGTACCTCTGTCACCATCAAAATGAAATCACTATGCATGCTTCCTGGTATTACTAGCTCTCCATTTAAAGTGCTAAGTAGTTGTGTCTGGTTGGCCGCCCCCAGGGGAGCTCTAAGGGGAAAAGGTCTCGCCATAACGAAGGGACTTCCCAAGACACAGGAGAGATTCTGCAGATGCTGGGCAGCCGGACCCTGACAAGTGTCTCCTACAGAATGGAACTGCAGTGACAGCGAATTGCAGACCCGCCACCAGAGAGTGTTTTTTGAGTTTGTGGGAAGTTGTGTGACAAAGTAGAAAAGGCACGAGCCAGGAATTCAAATTTCTAAAGTCCAAGTGCTGAGTCTGTCATCTATTAGCTACGTGATTGGGCAGGTATAAGAAGCTTTCTGGGTTTTTGTCATGCGTAGAATTATTCCTATAAACCTCGCAGGGCCGGTGTGTACGTGATAATTGAGAGGACGGGGCTTGAAAATGATACTT
This sequence comes from Pteropus alecto, assembly GCF_000325575.1. Taxonomy (NCBI): domain Eukaryota; kingdom Metazoa; phylum Chordata; class Mammalia; order Chiroptera; family Pteropodidae; genus Pteropus; species Pteropus alecto. The sequence goes on along the minus strand of NW_006436283.1, from coordinate 6,322,814 downwards.
TTACTGAGTAAACCCGAGTGCTTCTCAGGGTCCCAGGCTTTCCACTTGTAAAATGAGAATATTCTCTACATTAAAGAGCTATTGTGAGATAAACTAGAATGTTATAAATTAATGGCTTGTTTACAGATTGAAATTCTTTGATGTCTGGGATTTGCCTCAAATGGAGGTGGTGGCTGAGAGAGGAAGCGGGCACGGATGTAGATGAGACTGACCATGAGTTAGTGTGAAACCTGGCTGGTGGGCACATTATACTAATCTCCCTATGTTAGTATGAGTATGAAATCTTCAATAATAATTTTTTTAATAAAGTGTCTTAGAAATACCTAGAAGAAACAGGCCACACTCCCCAAACTTTATTATTAGTCAGTCAGTGTTAGGTGTCACCCCTTCCCCCCAACACACACATAGACACCCTTCATCCCTCAGGTGTTGTTTTCCCAGGATTGTGGTATTTAATTCTCTGCCCTCCCCACCCCCCCACCACTGGTACTTGTGTAAGAATAGATCAGGGAAACCATCTTCAGTGGGAAAACACTGGTTTGAAACAAAAATGAAAACCCCAGAAAATTAATCAAGAGAAAAACAAACAACACTACCCACACACACATCCCTTAGGGCAGGAGTCTCCAACCCCTGGGGCCCTACACAGGTGTGAGTCCATGGCCTGTTAAGAAAAGGTCGCACAGCAGGAGATGAGCAACAGAGAAGCCAGAGAAACTTCATCTGCATTTGCAGCTGCTCCACAGCACTAGCATCATGGCCTGAGCGCCACCTCAGACCATCCGGCATTAGATTCTCACAGGAGCCCTGGTCCCTGGTGCCAAAAAGGTTGGGGACCGCTGCCTTAGGGGGCAGCCTGTCTCTGTGCTCTGTCCCAGTTCAGGGCAACTGTGAAGCTACTCTTTGCAATGAATAAAAAGTAACTCAAACTTCTCTTTTACTAGCACTGGAAAACACAGAAAATACCAAATAATAAAGACGCCAGAGGAGACTAAACACCAAGTGCCAGCAGGTCATGCAGGGAGCGAAGTATTCAGTTTGTGCATCACAGCTACAGTCCAGCACCGGCGGTGCGCTCTGTGCCTCCACCCAGCTCCCCGCTGGCCCAAGACACCCCACGGCTGCAAGACTCCAAGGTTCCGAGGGAAAGGGGACCGACCAAAAGTGCCACCGCGTCGTCGCAGGAATAAGACCACTGTCCCGGGTTGCGATGGGTTGAGTAAGAGCCACGAGCATCCCCAGGAAGCGTGATAAGCAGGCGGGGCGGGCGCTCAACTAACTCGGACCAGGAAAGGCTCCACCTGAGCTGGAAGAGCTTCGCCCTGGGAGGCTGGGTCCGCAGACACACTGGACGCCTTAGCAAATTTAACCCACGTGGTCTCCCTTTAAAAAATAAAAAAATGCCGCGCAAGGCCTGCACCGCCCACCGGAACAAGCCTGGCTTCCAGCGGGGCGGAAACAGTTCCGCCCCTAACCAAGATGGCGGGGGTGGGGGCGGACCGCCGGGCGGAAGTGGCCTGTTGGGCTGCTGACGGGTCCACCATGGCGGCCGGAGCCACCTCCGCCGCGCTGAAGCGGCTGGATCTGCGCGACCCCGCGGCACTTTTCGAGACACATGGAACGGAGGAGATCCGAGGGCTGGAGCGCCAGGTTCGGGCTGAGATTGAGCACAAGAAAGAGGAGCTACGGCAGATGGTGGGCGAGCGGTACCGCGACCTGATCGAGGCGGCCGACACCATTGGCCAGATGCGCTGCTGCGCCGAGGGGCTGGTGGACGCCGTGAAGGCCACCGACCAGTACTGTGCCCGTCTCCGTCAGGCTGGCTCGGCCGCAGCCCGGGCGTCGAAGGATCCGCAGGTCAGTCCCGAACCCCAGATCCCCGCCCCCCAACCCTGCCACTCGGGCGGGTCGGCCCCGCCCCACGCCCGCGGGATCCCCACCTGCGCTTGGGAAGAGCCTGCCGCCGCTTTCTGAGTTTCTCTGCACAGGGAAGACAGCCGGCAGCGCTTTCACTGGATGCTGATCCATCCTCTAAGAGGTCCGGCCGTTTCCTCAGGAGCCTTCCCTGACTTCCGGGACTCGACCCCCTCACTTCAGCCGTGGGTTCACTGGTCCCTTCCGTCCAACGTTAGCTTAAAACGCCAGGGGTCTCCCTCGCCAGACGGTTCAGCTCATTCCCATGTCACATTTCCTTACGTTATTCTTAGAACAGACTTCTTTATGTTGACACCTTCCCCGAAGTCATTCATTTCCACTCCCTCCCCACTCAGGAATAACTTCTGGCGACCCCAAATAGCTGTTTTACCCGTCGTTGGAGGTTAGTACCAGCCAGCAAGCCGTAATCTTTTAAGAGCAGAACCTTTTCGTTTTAGAGAAACTAAGGTTATTCTTCTAATCAGGTTATCCTAAGCGTTCTTCCGCCCAAATGCTAATGATTAGACCTGGTGTGGAAGCATGCAGCACTAAACACGCCCTAGCAGCGTTTTGTGTTCCTAAAGAATGTTGGCTTATGGATGACAACGTGAAGGGGCGGGTGTGAGTGAGAAAAGTAAACAAGGAATTTGTTTTTAAGTTGGGAGAAGAACCTTACAGCGACATGGAAGAAGAAATTGCAAAAGTACAATTTAGCTCCATTTTGGAACTTCTTAATTTAATACAACCTGGGTTTTGGGAGGATTCAGGTCAGTAGCCTGGTCTTGCACAATAGAACCATAGAAGGTTGGAAATAACTTACCTTTGAAATGAGAAACCTCATCTCTCTGCAAGCTGTGCAATTAGTACGTGACCCCCTTCCTTACACAGCCAGCCTTTCCTATAACTGAATCCCGCTTCACGGTTTATTAAAAAGCTATGCATGATTTTAGAAATGTATTTATTTTTATAGTTGTTATATCTGGCTTATTTTCAATCAAACCCGCAAAACTTTGAGTACCTTCTTCAAGGCACAAAGAAACAGAAGTCCCCCAGTTCCTGCTCTGACAGAGCTTACAATCTAGTCAGAGAATTAAATCCCTGGAAAGTTGATAAGCAAAATGTAAATAATTTCAAATAGCGCTAGAAAACATTTTAAGATAATGGCGATTGATTCCCAAAATAACTGTATACACTTACCATAAGAATTCTGCAGGAAGTCACTTCAGACTCAGGTCCTTCTCAGTAAAGGGGGGCATTGAGGACAGATGAGATTGGGAATGTGGGCCTGAAATATGTAAAGATAATTAAAAACAGGTAATCAATTTGATTAAAGGAGGGTTTCTCAACCTTGGTGTGTTCTTGATATTTTGGTCTGGGTCATTCTTTGTCATAGAAGCTGTCCTATGCATAGGATGTTTAGAAACGTTCCTGGCCTCTGTCCACTATGCCAGTAGCACCTTTCACGTCATGATAATCAAAAATATCTCCAGATATTGCCAGATGTTTCCTGGGAGATGTAATCACCCCCTCTCTCCCACACATGAAAACCAGCGGATTCAAGGGTCCCTGGAAGAAAGTAGTGGAAGGACAGGAAACCCTTGACCGCCAGGAAGGAGTCTTTTAGAACCAGGCAAAGAAGTGATCTAAATGGCTTTTGAAGCAGGTTAATTTGACAGCAAGGAAAAGGACAGATTAGAGGAAGTAATGAATGAACACAGCAAAATGAAGTGCTTTTAGATTAATCCAAGTGTAAGATGATAATGACCTGCATTAGAATCGTGGAAGTGGTAACAGAAACTTCGATTGTAGAGAAACCACCAGAAGGGTGTGAATTTCTGGGTATTTAGGAGCAGAGTGGTGGTATATGCTGAGATAGACAGGGAGGTCAGATGGCTAAGATTTTTACGAGGAAGATGAATTTAGTCTTAAATATACCTATTATAGAATGGCAGTGAAACTTACCAGGCAGCAGCAGAAGAGGCTTGATTGGGATTCAGGGGAGTGGTGAAAACTAAAAATAAAGATATGGTAGTAGTGTTCTGCTTGAGGTGATGTCTGAGGGAAGAGAATTTTGAAATAAGAGGACAGACAGGAACAGAAGCATGAGGACTGAGAACCAGTTGAAGGTTTGGTGGAGGGCTGGCGAAGAGGCACAGCCAGCAGAGACATACCTGATGCACTCAAAGAAGCAGAAGGAAATGTGGGAAGAGTGAACATTAGAAAAAGGAAAGAGAAAGCGCACTCAGGGGGTGGCGTGGAGGACTCCGTGCTCCTGAGACATCACCCGGATCGCTGATCACCAGACGGTGAGACGACCAGATTAATTTCACCTCTCCGTGGGACTGAACAAACATGTTTGCAACTGGTAGAGAAAACTGGCGGGATTCTGCTACGCTGAACGCTGATGCCTTGCTGAACAGCACTGAATCGGCCTCACTGAAAGCTTTGTACCCGAAAATGCCTCCTCGTTTCTCCCCACGCCTGCCAGACGCTGACCTTGCTTTTGTTTGTTCTTCTGACTTAGTTCTGTGCCTTCTCCTGCAGCTACAGCCCTCCCAGGAGAAATTCTACAGCATGGCTGCCCAGATCAAGCTCCTCTTAGAAATTCCTGAGAAGATCTGGAGCGCGATGGAGGCTTCTCAGTACCTCCATGCCACACAGCTCTACCTGCTCTGCTGCCACCTTCACAGCCTGCTCCAGCTGGATTCTTCCGGCTCCCGATACAGCCCCATCCTCTCCCGATTCCCCATACTCATCCGGCAGGTGGCAGCAGCCAGCCACTTCCGGTAAGTGGACCCAGCATAAAGATCGTCTCTGGTGAGGACCACGCTTCACCACTACAGTTTTATGGAATATGTCTTCTTTCCAGATGTACCAAGGTTCTTCTCCTAAGATGTAAAGATTTCCCTGCTGACCTTCGTCATCATCTTTCTAGGTCAACCATTCTGCATGAAAGCAAGATGCTGCTCAAATGCCAAGCCATGTCTGACCAAGCTGTAGCCGAGGCCCTGTGCTCCATAATGCTCTTAGAAGAGAGTTCTCCTCGCCAAGCCCTCACAGACTTCCTGTTGGCCAGAAAGGCGGCTATTCAGAAACTCCTCAACCAGCCGCACCATGGTGGGTATGGGAATGGAGAAGGGAGCGTTTTGTTTTTAACTTGACCGAGGGAAATTACTTATTTATAAGAATGGTTTCTTCTCGTAGGTGCTGGAATCAAGGCTCAGATTTGCTCATTAGTGGAGTTGCTGGCCACCACCTTGAACCAGGCTCATGCTCTTTTCTACACTTTACCAGAAGGTCTGCTTCCAGATCCGTCCCTGCCATGTGGCCTGCTCTTCTCAACTCTGGAGACCATCACAGGCCAGCATCCCGCCGGTGAGCTCTGAGCTAGCCTTATCTTCTGGTTCAGCGAACTGATAGTTATTGAGCATCCGCCATCTTCCAGCTGCTGTGGTAGGCTCTGAACTGGACAACAACGGACCCCACGTTCGTGGAGGTCACAGTCTAGTGGTAGAGGCAGATCTTGAACTCAAATACACACATATCTATTTGCTATCAATATTGGTCATTGCTCTAAGAATTAGTCAGGTGAAGAAGGCAAGGAAGAAAGTTCCAAGCAAAGGGAAGAGAATGTGCAGAGGCCCCGAGGCAAGCAGGATGTTAGTATATTTGAGGAACTGAAAGGAAGCAAGCGAGGCTGGGAGCAGCATGAGGAGCGATGCGGCCGGTCAGAGGTCACCGGGTGATGCAGAGCTAGGGAGCAGGCCAGGGAGTTTGGACTCCATCCAGAGGACAGCGGATAGCCTTCCAGGGCCTTCCCAGGCCTTCCAAGGCCTTCCAGGCTCGGTAGCCCTTCTGTTACATGTTCTCTTGCATCCTGTACTTTTATTTGGTAGCATTTCTCCCAATTGGAATTAAGTACAGTTGGCTTTGATGTGCCAGTGGATCCCCACAGGGCTGGAGTGGATGCTGAGAGCTCGCTTAGGAGGCTGTTATCATGACCCAGACTGTGGGGGCAGTAGAGACAGAGCTAATTAGGTAACTCAGACATCTGTTTTGAAGGAGACGATTTGGTGATGGGTTAGCTGTGGAGGGCATAAAAAGGAGGTGTCTGAGTTTACTAGAAAAAGAGCTGGTTTGAAGGGCCGGTGATTAGTTCGCCCTTGCAAATACTGCATTGGAGATGACCGAGCCCTTGGAACGGGAATGTGAGCGAGCGGGCAATGGCGGGTCCAGAACAGAGCAAGCAGCGAGTGGTCTCGCTGGAGACACACATCTGCAGTGCTCTCCACATGGCTGCTGTTGGGAGTCGTGGGGACGGATGACATCATCAGTAGGAAGAGAGATGACAGAGGACTGTGCCTTAGGAGACTCTCGAACGCAAAGGTCAGGTGGAAGAGACTTGGCCAAAGATAGAAGGGGAATGAGTAGAATGTGGCGACAGCCATGTGGTCATTTTCACAGAGATGTGAATTATATGGTCTCATCTCTGACTTACTTTATTTTTCAACTAGGGTACCGCTTCCTTATGCCTCAGTTTCCCTCTAGGTGCTTAAGTTTAGTACTTTTTCCCTCTCACGAAAGGAGAGTACTGGCTAACTTGTCATGGCATTAGAAAACAAGGACAAGGGACCTCAGAAGGACCCCGTGTTGCCAACTCCAGAGGGTGCCTGCGCACAGAACATAATGATTGGGCCTCCCAGAGTCCCACCGCGTAGGCCGTGTCCTTCTGGAAAGGTCACCTCTGGAGAGTTACAGCTGTGATCAGGATGAGTGGTCGATCCTTTCCTTAGAGCTTCAAGGGAGGTAGGAGGACTGCGAGGAAGGGGAAACCGTCGCTTTTCATAGTTTGTTCTACTTTGAAACTGCACCGCACCCAGCTCTCCCTCTTCTTCCCTGCCCGTCTCTGCCTTCTCCTCAACCAACAGGATGACCAGAGCGGGAGGCCCGGGCATGTTCTCTGCTTTCCTTTCCCTCTGCTTCAGGGGCCCCGTCTGGCCTGCCCAGGGAAGACCAGATGATTTTTGGAAATGCCCTCGAGGTCCACTTTTTAATATGGCACTCAGAGGATGGCCCGACTCCTCCTCACCTGGCCTTCTCTTTAGGGAAGGGCACCGGTGTCCTGCAAGGAGAGATGAAGCTCTGCAGCTGGTTCAGACACCTGCCCGCGTCCATCGTCACGTTCCAGCCGGCTCTGCGGACCCTCGCGCACCCCATCAGCCAGGAGTACCTGCAAGACACGCTGCAGCAGTGGGCCCACATGTAAGCCGCAGAGCTTTCCCGAGCCTGGCAGGGGCCCACCCGCCAGCCTGCATGGGCCATCCAGGGTCCAGTGAGGGATGAGGGACAAGTCTGATCTCCTGGGTGATGCTCCGTGTGCCACCAATAGGTTGTGTCAGCCGCTCAATCAGCCGCCTGTCACTTACCTTTCATGGCAGATTAGCCCCTCACTATGGGAGAACCAGGAAGGAACTTGTCTTTCAAAGTATTACGCAGAGGGTTTTAAATTCTCTTTATGTCAGAGTTCTGCCCCTCCTAAGCTTTTATTTAGTGCACTGTTTTTGAAGCCATTGTCTGGGGCTCGCAGCTTCCCTCTGGAGACCTCGAGGAAGCAAGGGTAGGCCTGGCAGGTAGGCCTGGCGAAGGGGCTAGACTCTCCCCGCCAGTCCAGCCAGAAATGCTGCATTTACACCTGTTTTGAAACACTCTGAGATCAATGTATCTATACATTGGGACCGGGGTAAGGGGTTGTCACGTGGAGTCCTGCTGTTTTCCTCAATAAAGCTGTGAAACCAGAACTCCAATGAGGCCCAAGGGCAATGACTTTGTTGCAGGTGTAATGAGGACATTAAAAACGGGATCACCAACCTGCTTATGTACGTGAAGAGCATGAAAGGTCTCGCGGGGATCCGGGATGCCATGTGGGAATTGCTTACCAACGAGTCCACCAGTCACAGCTGGGATGTGATATGTCGCCGGCTTTTGGAGAAGCCACTCCTGTTCTGGGAGGATTTGATGCAACAGCTGTTCCTCGACCGATTACAGGTAAGGTGGGACGTCATGTGGTCCCTGTTTCATGGCCGGTCCTAGTGTGATCTTTTGACCGAGTAGCCTCCTGTCACTTGCTAAGTATATTCTTTCCCTGTGACTTACTCCAGGGTGTTAGAATGGCTTTCGGTGGTGGTTCCTTTGGATAAATGAACCATAGCAATGAACAGAGATCCAGATTCTGACGCCGAAAAAGCAACCAGGCCTCTGTCAGTTGTGGGGAACACGTCCATGTCCATCCGTGGTGACTGTTTTCTGCCAGCCCCGTGTCATCTTTCAAGCCTGGTGGAGAACTTCCGGAATGCTTGGGCAGATGACCACTTAGTGCTCTTGTTTTCAGATTTCCTGGAAGGAACTGTGATTAGAACACTTTTCTTCTTCTCTTTTAGACTCTGACAAAAGAGGGCTTTGACTCCATCTCCACGAGCTCCAAAGAGCTCCTCGTTTCAGCTTTGCAGGAACTTGAAAGCAGCACCAGCAACTCCACTTCAAGCAAACACATCTACTTTGAGCACAACATGTCTGCCTTCCTCTGGTCCGAGAGTCCTAACGACCTGCCTCCTGACGCCGCCTGGGTCCCCGTGGCAAACCGGGGGCAGTTCGCCGGCAGCGGGCTCTCCATGAAAGCTCAGGCTGTCAGCCCTTGTGTGCAGAACTTCTGCTCTGCCCTAGATTCTAAACTCAAGGTGAAGCTGGATGACCTCCTGGCTTACCTTCCCTCTGGTGACTCGTCACTGTCCAAGGATGTCTCCCTCACACAAACCAAGACCTGTGCCTTTGACAGATACGCAGATGCTGGGACTGTGCAGGAAATGCTGCGGACTCACTCGGTGGCGTGCATCAGGCACGTCGCGGACTGCATCCGGGCAGAGCTGCAGAGCATTGAAGAAGCAGTGCGAGGGCAGCAGGCAGCCCTCAGCGCAGTCAAGCTGCATGCGGTCCTTTTCATGGCCAGACTCTGCCAGTCACTGGGAGAACTGTGTCCTCACCTGAAGCAGTGCATCTTGGGAAAACCAGGGAGCTCCGAGAAACCAGCAAGGGATTCTAGGGCTCTGAAGAAACAGGGAAAGGGGAAAACTCAGGAAGTCCTTCCTGCTCAGGCCCAGTGGCAGGAAGCCAAGGAACTCCTCCTCCAGCAGAGTCTGCTGGGCCACCGGGTCTGGAGCTCGGCAGTTGTCAGGGTGAGTGACATTAAACGTATTCTTTCCAAGCTCACCAGCTCATCCTCATTTTGCCTCCTGGCTGATCATAACCCGGTCTTGCCAACCGTGACGTCTTTTAATAGTAAGGGAATAACAAGTTTTATTTCATACAGTTTCTTTCACTTATCTCTGCCACATAGATCAAATGTCAAAACTTTTTCCTTCATTTTTAGCCTGGATTTTGTAGACAGAAACTCTGGATTTTTTACCTTCCATCTGATGAGACTGAAACCTTCTTGCTGGACAAGGGTCCATATTCCTTGCTTTCCAACGTAACTGTCATATTCCCTATAGTTTCCACTGGTGTCTTAAGAGGTGGCCCTTGACATTTATAGAGTAGTTAGCAAGGAAATTCCCATTGCTGATATCAGTAGTTCAGCAAAAGAAGAGTGATATTTACTACTCGCCATCCCACACGTGACCGAAGCAGTGGAAGCTGATTTCAGGGTTACTCCAGTCGTTTGAAACCAACTCTACAGGATCTGCATGGCTTCTCTGGGTGTCTGCCTTTTATTACCAGGTTTTGGCTCATGGGTTCACCCAGTCGTTGCTCTCAGATGATGCTGGCTCAGTCCTGGCCACGGCCACCAGCTGGGATGAACTGGAAATCCAGGAGGAAGCCGAGTCTGGCAGCAGCATCACCTCCAAGATCCGACTCCCCGCGCAGGTGAGCCAGGGCTGTCGGGGGGCCCGTGGGATGGAAAGGGGGAAACCTGCTCTGTGGGAAGGAAAAGGGTTTTAGAAAATCATTCAGCAGACTTGTAGCTTCTGAGGAAGAGCTGCAATTAATGTTTATAACTTTCTACAGGGGGGCAGAGTGGATGTAGGGCCAAGTAAATAGATTGTTCGAGAAGTCAGTGATTCCTTTTGTAGCACAGGCTCTGTGCTAATTAGAGAACCACTTACCCTGGAGCGAAAACAGCAATATAAGAGACACAGCGCCACCTACTAAGTCAACCCCGGGCCTCAGAGGAAATGACAGCAAGTATCAGTCATATCTGTCACCTGGTCTGCTGTACGAGGGGCTGACTGGAGAGCTCAGGGTCCTGGCGTGTAAGCCTGGTGAGGATAAATGAGTCCGCGTCTGCTGCTTCTCATTTAATTGGTACAAGTTGGCAACTCGATGTCGCTTTGTCCTTTTAGCCGTCCTGGTATGTGCAGTCCTTCCTGTTTAGCTTATGCCAGGAAATCAATCGAGTTGGAGGCCATGCCTTGCCAAAGGTGACACTGCAGGAGATGCTGAAAAGCTGTATGGTTCAAGTAGTAGCTGCCTATGAGAAACTTTTGGAAGAAAAAGACATGAAGGTAGGTGTCTGAAGTTTTTTCCAGTAGAAAACAAAACAAAATTTAGCTTTTTCTTGGATCTGGGCCGTGCCCAAGGATTTCAGGCATTCAGGACTGCTCAGCCCAGGCTGTCTGGTTAGTGGTGGCTTCCAGCTCCGCGAGTTTAATTACGCCCGTTCTCGGGGGTCAGGCAGGTCCTCAGTGAGCAGGCAGTTTGGTACAGTGGAGGACGTGGGCTTCAGAGTCACAGAGACGTGCGTCCCAGCCCTGCCCTACTCAACCACGTGCTCAGGAGCAAATGTGGCCACTTACAGAGTGCTGGGGGGACCGTGTGGAAGTTAGGATTCCGAAGTGCAGCGTGTGGCACACGAGGTGCTCGTGGAAGGGGGTTCCCGTCTCCCAGCCCCCCACTACCCTCACCCTCTGGGAAGCCTCCCGCCTTGCCGTGTATTCCCATTTCATTTGTAGTATTTTTGAGACAGAACCACCTGATTTGGGAAAGAATTCAGGGTAAGTTTCTCTTGAGCTTCTTCACGATGCCTCTCCTTCATGCAAGGACTTTTTTTCCTTTAAAAATGATCATTTATGTACCTGAGGCCATTTTTAAGGGCAGAGTCTCCCCGCTGCTGTTAGGATTTTTAGTTTTAAGACCAAGTTTCTAACAACCTGTTGTGTTGTCACGAATGTAAACTGGCCACACGAGTGTAAAAAGCTTCTGCTTCTGAAATAACAAGCTGTAACTCAACCCAAACCTGAGGCTGTTTATTATGCTCACGTTATCGAGTCATCTCCCTTAACGGTGGGGACGGGGAATTCGTTTGCAGAAAGAAGGCGCCTTCCCAATGACCCAGAATCGGGCACTGCAGCTGCTTTATGATCTACGTTATCTCAACATTGTTCTGACAGCCAAGGGCGAAGAGGTGAAAAGCAGCCGCAGCAAACAGGACTCCAGGTACCGGCACCCCCTGGGCTCTCCCAGTGCGGCCTCTTCCTAGTGCAAATAGCCCTCTTCGGGGTCACCACAGAGTCGACCTCTTATGGCACGTTAGTTGCATTTGATCGGTCAGTCCTCTTATTACCAGCAAGATAAATAATGACCACCTGCTGGATAAATTCCATGGTCAAGTGTAACAGGTGGAATCGCACTCCTCTTCTTTATGAGTCAGCCCACCGACTGCTGGGTATACTTTGAGCCTCGAGTGCCCTCCCTAAAAACAATAAGGATGGACTTGACAGACATTACAGGTAAAACTCTTGAGAATTACTTAAGCACAATGATAGTGACAAGTGGTACTAAGTCAGCAATTAAGGAGAACAAATCCAGTCGTAGGATACCTATAGCATTAAAATACTGGAAGACTGGTTTTTGCCCTGAAACATGCAGAAGAGTATCCTAATGCCTTTTTTCAGGATTGAGAAGGTGGCCGACTCCTTGGAAGCATTCATCGACCCGTTCGACTTGGATGTTTTCACACCTCACCTCAACAGCAACCTTAATCGCCTGGTGCAGCGAACTTCTGTAAGTCAAGTGAGAAACCGCCCGGTGTGAATGAAGCGCCACAGGCTTAAATTCAGAACGAACCTGCTCCAGCATTGAATGCTCCAGAAGGTGGTGGGGGTGGGGGGTAAGACGCAAATAGCCGAGCTTGGCTTTAAAGACTGAAAGAGGATTAAATAAAATCTCACCACTGAGGCAACCAAGATCTGACCCCTTTGGTTGTAGATAAGGATTAGTTAGGTTTTACCAAGGCCTCAGAAAGAGGAGTAAAGTAAAAGTGAAGCGTGTGACTCTGAGAGGCTGACCTCTGGGCAATGAAAACAGTCATTTTAAAGCATTAACACTCAAAATAACATTCCCCAAAAGAAAGCAGTAACTGCTTACTGACAGAAGTGATTTTCTGTTAACTGGACAATAAGAAATCCAGCATGTCACTGTACCCCCTTTCTTGTCCATCAGGTTCTATTTGGATTGGTGACTGGTACGGAGAATCAGTTCACCTCCAGGAGCAGTACATTCAACTCCCAAGAACCCCATAACATACTTCCGCTGGCATCGAGTCAGATCAGGTAATGATTCTAAGAGGCTGTTGCTGGGCCCCCAAGCTACCTGTTCCTGCTCCTCAAATTCTGTCATCTTGTCTTGGAGGTTTGGACTTCTTCCACTGAGCATGACAAGCACTCGAAAGGCCAAATCATCCGGCAGAAGCATCGAGTCAGAACCCCAGGTTAGTGCAGAAAGCAAGTGGTTCATCCCTGTTCCTGTCCCCCTTTCCCACCAAACCACCCAGTCGGCTCCCCTTCAAATAATCGATAAAGAACTGAATGACAAAATGCACTAATGCTGCTTTTAATGGCGGCGCAATATAGAAGTACAAGGTTTTACTAGCTTGAGCTGATAGAAGTTTTCAAAGATGCCCATTTACACTGTCAGGTAGCCCCATAATAGAAACGTACCTCAGGCTGCCAAGGCTGTAGAAAATACACAGGACAGGATGGAGATTATTTCTTGGTTTTAGTAGGGTAAAAGAGTGAACTGCTAACCCGGCATTATCATCCAACTTACTTGGAAAAAATCTGATTTGTTTTGGTGATGGTTTCATCTTCCGTTTCTTTTACTTGGGTGGTAAAGAAAAGGTAACTTGCCTTCTCAAGTCTGACGCGTTCTTGTTAATACACGTTTTGTCTCAGTAGGCTGCCGCCCACTAAGCCTGCAGGAGTCCTCCTGGTATCTCTGCACTGTGCTGTGCTCACGTGTGTTTGAAAGCTCAGCCTGTCTTCTTACAGCATTCAGTTGTCGTTTGCTTTATCATTAGACAGAATATTAGCGATGCATCCTTTCCATATTCCCTGCCATTAAACCCATTAAGATCGAAACTCTTTGTCAAACATCTGGTTTTAAAACTTGGGAGATGGTAGTAAAAAAAATTCTTGCACAAACCACCATTCTGTAAGCATGGGTCTGTGCTATAACTTTCCCCACGACTCTAAATTTCTACTTCAAGTAACTAACCTTTCAATTCTATCCATAGTAGAGAACAAACCATGGAAAGGAGGTATATGTATTTATCCTATTCCTACAATAGTTCTCAACTTCAAATTGTAGTTCTGTCCCCATGTCCTTTGCAAATCCCCTTAACTAGAGCTCTCCGTGCTGCTCAGCTCTGCCTGCGTGTGCTGTGTGGACGCGGAGTGGAGTGGGGGGTGTGAGCAGGCAGGAGGATGTGGGTAGACTCTAAGGCACTTTCCTCTACATGCAATGGCAGGTTGTCCCCCCGGCACTCTCCCGAGCAGATGACCCGACGCATCCTGGCTCCTTGTTCAGACAGCTTGTCAGTGAGGAAGATGACTCATCTACACCTTCGTTATTCACACTTGGTTGGCTCTCTAGTATGACTAAGTCACACGGAGACATAGCCATCTCTCTGTAAATAAATACTATTGCATCGTTTCTTCTAAGGGTGCCTCTGCTCATTTGTTTCTAAGCCGCACCAGTCCTTCCAGTTTCAGTGGTGGGACGCGGCCCCCTGGTTGCCGTTAGGGATTACTTTAAGCATAGAGTGAATCCTTGTCCAACAGTCTCACAAGACTTGGGACTTTAGACATCAGTTCAGGTAACTTACACTTTCGTCAGCATTCAACAACGCCTTCATTCTCAACACTACAAGGAGATCACATAAGCTGCTGATGGAACGAGTTCGTGAATAAGACGAAAAGTCATTACATATTTCTTGACTGTCGGAACTGTGCAGTGTTTCCTGCTAAGTCTGAGACGCAGGCTCTGGAGGAACGACGGGAACAGAAGGTATCCGGGTATACAAGAGTCTGAAGGACATTCCCTCTGGAACTACAAATACATAGCAAAGAGAGGAGACAGTTACGAGGGGGGTGCCTCACTTACACAGTCCCACTGGGATCGGTGACTCTCCTGTTACAAAGGAGAGCTTTCAACAGGACATCTACATACTAAGAGGTAGTATGGCAATTAATTTCAGTGCAAGACTGAATCAAGCTTTCTACATTTTGGAAAAAAAAACTTATGTTTTTTCATGGAAACTAGATACTCTTTACTAGTTTATTGAATTTAAAAAACTGAAGATCCTGCATTTTTAAAAGGCCTTTTTACATAAAGTAGAATTTCTAATTGACAGATTTGGAAATCGATCTGAATTGGACAAACTATGGATTCAACACGCAGATGAGATTTCCTCATACCTTGACATGGGTTGGATACCCACCCTCAAAAGAATCCTATAAAAAATTGCTTCAAAGCCCCTTTGAAATTGCAATAGTGCAGCAAAACCACAAGTAAACAACTGCCTGTTAACCCGTTATTTCAAATATAGACTGAAAAGCCAACAGGCATTTTTTTTTTTGTGCAATTTTTTAAAACACCGTAAGATGAAATATCAAATCCGCACAGTGCTGTCCCTTCACAGAAGGCAAGAAACCGCCAGCCCGTCAAGTTGGAGGCCGTCCTCGGTGCTGCAGGCTGTGGAAATGGGCCTCCTTCAGGGTCTGGTTGATGTGGAAGTAGGGGCCTTGGCATAGTGCAGACTGCTCGGGCATGGGCTGAGGGGTATTGGGGCTGGACCCGGCGACGATGTGGTTTAAGCTGCTTTCTGGCCCGCTGGCCCTGTCTGGGCTATTGATGCTGCTGCTGCTGCTGCTGCTGCTGCTGCCACCACTATCACTGCTTGAAGACTGGAAAGAAAGAGAAACGGTGTCGCAGTTAGGCTGCTGTGTTTCTTAGGATGCTTACTGCGGTTTAAATTCCAATACCCTACTTAAGAATATTCTTCCCGTCTGGTCTGAGGAGTACCAGCATCAGAACGTGCTGGGCTTTACGGTTTACAAAGGACGTTCACCTAAGATGTTTCGTGCCATCCTCACAAGTACCCCGTAAGGTCGAGCGGGATTACTGTCCCTATTACACATCCCTCGGAAGTGGCAGGGTCCAGACTTGAGCACGGGCTGTCCGACTGCAAATCCTTTCAACCACCTCTGAACTCCTTTACATGTCTTCTCTACCTGCTTTTATCGTTCATTCCAATAATTTCCAATAACCAAAAGAAGAAATTCTCAGCCTCCAAGGGAAAGTATCAGTCACTGGTATGGAGTATAAAACAGGTGTCCTGATAACAAATATAATGGCTTCTGGGCACAAGTTAAATAAAAACCTGTGACAATTTTGTGGTTATCATCTCGGGGACATGAAATGATATTCTCTGAATGCAGAACACATATCCTGAAAGACTAATATAAAGTTATATTAGCATTTTGGCAGTTTGATAAGTGTGTATGTGTTCATATATGGACCTGTCTCATTTTTTTCAATGTAACTAACATGACTTGGTGTCTTAGTCATCTTGAAGAAGGTACTCAAGAGATCCCTAATTAAGAGTCACTCAGAAATCCCCTTCCTTCCAACGGTAGGATTCTCAAAAGAGAAGGAAATGATAAAGATCCTTTCAGAATGATAGTACTGTACAATTTTAATATTGCATTTCTAATAAATGACAACCCCAATAACTTGATTAGCAGTACTCTTTTATTTACAGCTCAACACAATATTGCACTAAAAGGAATCAATGCATGAGAAGTTAGAATTCTCGTAATCAATGATCTGGTGTACATTTTTTTTTTAACTCATTAGCCCTCTGGTACATCTACATTTATATTCCCTTAGACAAACATTAGGTTTAAACTGTCTGTTTACAACAATGTAGAATCTACATATAAGAAAAAAGACCGGAAAGAAACAGCCCATGGCAGTTATATTAGAATGGAGGGATTGTAGCTGCTTATTTTTTTCTACCCTTTACTATAACTTTTTTGCAATGTGGTTATCACATATATTCATTATCAAAATAAGTGTATAAGTAAAATGCTGTTTATGGATACTTTAAAAGTGATTTTGAAAATGCTAGTTCAATCCATTTTTTCATCAAAAGTTACACCTCACAATACGTACACGGACATGCCTTAAATGCCAAAGAACGCATGTTCACAAAGGCATCTACTATTAAGACTTAAACCAAGAATTGTCATGGTCTATGGGTCATTTGAAGCTACTTAACATAGGTCTCAAGTCCCATCGCCCATAAGGAGGAGACAACCTGTCTCTCTACAATTAAAAAAAATTAGAAAAGCGTTATAATGGGCTGAGTGACATCAGATGGCAGGGTTGGCAGCAGCAGCAATTACATTTACTTGAAGACAAGAAGTTAAAGCCAATTCAAAAACAAAAATTGTTTTCCATAAAAGCCCCTCCTACCCTAGAGTATGACCGCCTAGAACTGTCACTGGTACACCCGGCGAGGTCGTGAACATTTAACAAATAGTTACTACACTAGGTAAGAAACCCACCGCGCAGAAAACTTTGTTTCCTCTTAGTTTGTTTTCTTTGTTTTTCATTACAGGTACTGTCTGAAAATTAAGGCAAGAACTAGAATCAGTTTCTAGTAAATCAAGTTTCCATCTCAAATTATATTTATTTCACAATATAACAGCAAAGGTGACACTATTCTGAGAAAAGGTAAAAGTTCTTTAAAATAAACAGGTTAGAAAAGATTTCTGTACCATAACCATATAAACGGGGAGACACAAATATACCAGCAATTTCTAGTCCATTTTAAAAATCTCGTAACCTAACTTTATAAAGACATGTTTAGTGAGGCCTTGTTTATAATAGTTAAAAACTGCAAACAACTTACTTAAATGTCTAACAATGAAACTGCTTAAATTACATGTATATAAAGTATAATATGTGAATTATAATTCATAACAATGAAATTCTATTCAGCTATTAACAGTATTGATAGAACTATATATCAAGCTAGAAAGAAGCCTTTAACATCTTTTTCATAGATTACAAAACAGTATGTATATGTATAGTACGTCAGCTGGTTTTAAAATGTTTTTCTTTAACGTAAACATATGTATACCAAAAATAGTCTATAAGGATATATGTGCAAAAATATTTAGAATTTGGACCTTCTATTTTTTATTACTTTTATTTTCTACAAAAATTTCTTTCAAGGAAACAAACTGATCATGAGTAAGAGAACTAAAGAATAAATGCAAAACAGAGTAAGGTCCTTAGTTACTTCTAACTTCAAGACTGAGACTTAAAAAAATACATATTGATACTGTCAGATTTTAGACTGTTTTGCTCCCTTAAAGGACTTAAGAACTCCGAAAACTCCTTCAGTTGTATTCACGTCCATCGACACAGCCA
>NW_006436283.1:6279434-6305078 GCF_000325575.1 Pteropus alecto | reverse complement strand
TTTATGTGTGATGTTAATACATATGAAACATTACACACACTATTGTCACCAAAGGTAAAATGAACACGTCTCCTTCACAGATACTTTGGTTCTTATTGTCTGCCAAGTCAGGCCTGTCTTCTGGCTACGGGGAGGCATTCAGGAGTCTCTCACCATCTGTGGACGGACCAGGGTTTTCCAGTGCGGGGTGAAACCCATTTGGTGGGTAGCAATCAGTGCAACGTGGTAAGGTGATTGTTCTGTGAAACTTTTTTCAATTATTCACAAATATATTTGGTATGTACTGGGTCACTACATAAAACATTTCCGTAGGACAGGGTCAAAAATGTTTGAAAGTTATTGTAATCAGTTTTAACACTGTCAGCCATCAGAGTGGTCTTATTTATGGGATAAAGGAAAGACCATTATTTTAACCCTAAAGGCATAAAATCAAATTTTAAGTCTCTATCAGTGCTTTAAGGTACATACAGAAATAAATCATTTTGTCTTATAAAACCAAAAAACTTGAAATAGGAAAAAACTGTATTCCCCCTACTTGGTGAAGCTTTCAGTATCAAAGCCTAGGGGTGGGAGGAGCACCCCTTGACAGTGCATGGTTTTGAGAATTCCAACTGATAAACTGGTACAGAAGAGTTTACCTTGTTACTCCTGTTCTTTCAAAAACACATCAAGTTCTTTCCTGAGAGTCCAGAAACTGTGGGGCTGAGAAAGACGCATCAAGTCGGAATCCATCCCGACTCTTACAGAGACTCCTCCTCAGACAGTTCATCCAAATCCAGTTACAACGCTCATTTACTGTCTCTGAATTACTCAGTTTAGGCTCAGTGCTGACGTCTGAACAGGGCATTTTCAATGACAAACTTATATTACAAATCAAGAGAAAAAAAGGTCATGATCTGTGAAATAGAAACCCAGGTGTACAAGCACAATAAAGTTAAATTTATGAATATTCTGACCAAGAATCTCTCTCTAAATATAGAAAGGCAACTTGTAAGACTCGTGTAGTGAAGATCTGTGTGAAAAGGGAAGACTCAGTCAGCCAGTCAGCAGATCCACCCACAGACCCTGGTACCTGCGGTCGCTGGGATAAGACCCAGAAGAAAGCAGTCTCTTTTGGAATCACGTGCAGGCTTTTTTAGGAAGCATATGGGCCGAGGCCGCGCCTCAGGAAAACCTGGCTCAAGTAGGCACCGGTCATTCTGATGTCCGAGCACTGTCCAAACCAATGTGCGTGCCCGCTAGGTACTGGGAGGCATGGCACGAGGGCCACCTCACGCATTTACGGAGCTTCACCAAGACTGGTGACGACGCAGCCACTGATGAGGGCACTACACAGCTACTGCAGTGACAGGAATCTAGCAACAGGTATGGACAGAGGGAACTAGGGTAGGCTCCTTAAAACGAATGGTGTCTGAACTGGGCCTAGAAGGAAGAGGAAGAATGAATAAGCAGGGCGACAGACTAAGAGAACAATAGAGCAAAATCAGAAGTTCTGGGGAGGAGGAGCTAACGAGTGGTGTGGCTGTGCGCAATCCAGCAAGTGTCGAATCACTTTTAAATACATGAGAGGTCACAGCTAGATCACGTGCCCGAAGTCTGCAGGGACAGTTTGTGAAGGTGTGGGACACACTGAGATCCGTACTCAGGAGGAAGGGTGCCGGGGCTCTGTTCAGATGAGTGACATCGGAGACACTGAGCAGAGGCCACCTGGGAAGTCTTCTAACACATCGAGTGGGGAAGAAGGCCCACGTGAGGACTATGGCAATGTAAATGAGGGAGGTAACAGGGATTCAGGAAGGAAATGGAGACATTCAAGTTCACACCAGGTACCCAGGACAGTACTCAGCAAACACAGCCTACCCTTGAACATCGTGGGGGTTAGGGCGCCGATCCCTCTCGCAAGAGAAAAATCCACGTATGACTTCTGACCCCTCAAAAATGTAATTACTGAAAGCGCACCACTGACCTTACGGAGAACATGAACGGCCAATTAACACGTGTTTTGTATTTTACATGTACTATGCACTATATTCTTATAATAAAGCTAGAGAAAAGTTAAGAAAATCATAAGGGAAAATACATTTACAGTACTGTACGTATTTACTGAAAAAAAATCCACATATAAATGGACCCGCACAGTTGAAACCCGTGTTGTTTGAGGGTCAGCCGTGCTCGGTGCTCAGTACATGTCTGCTGAGAGTCAGTGAGCCCTGAGAATGTTCTGTGCCATCAAGGAAGAAGCCAGGACCCAGAGAAGAATGGGGGGAAGGCAGATGGGGAAGGACCAGCGGTGGCTGCAGAGAGCTGAGGAGGCTGGCGGTACTGGGAGAAAGAGAAGGCTCACAGTGAGCCAAGGGGAAACAAGGCAGAGACATTAGCTGGGAGGGAAAAGGGCACACGAGGAGGCCAATGAAAGAAGCAGTGGATGAGAAGCCTCTGGAGATGAAGAGAAGGGCAAAAAACAGGAGCAGCAGCTTTCAGGACCCTGGACAGAATGCAGAGCAGCTACAGGGAGGCGTCCCACTCTTTGGCTGAAAGGAAGAGTATCAATCCATCGTGAAGCAGAGAACAGGGAAGCTAAGGAAGTTCATCATCTTGGAGCACAGGGCGCAAACTATACCAAAGGTAAAGAACTCTTGGTCCCTCAGCCAGACCCAGGGCATGAAGTCAAGGTAGAGATAACCCATTGATACCCACGGAGGAACAGCATCAACTAACTCTAAAGACTACTCCTGCTGATACCCCTTAGAAAGCCCCCCAGACAAGAATGTTAAACAGAGTCACTGCTTCATAAAAATACAACTAAATATGTGTATATTTATTGCCTGAACTGTATGCTTTCTCTTCCTAATTAGAAAAGCTGATCAACAGTGTATTCATTTTCTATCAAGCCCCAGCTTCCCCTCACATCCATCTCCCCGTTCATGGGTGCTTTTAATGTGCATGTGCCTCAAAAGAAAAAGGAAATCTTGCTCACTATATACACTACACCCCGGGAGCCAGAACGAAGTTCATTCCGAGGCCACTGCACAATCTGGATTTAGTGCAAGAGATGATCCTACCGCGGCGACCAGCACATCTACGGTAGAATCCTGTGCTTCCCAAGTGCCCAATATTGAGAGCTCTGGGTCTGCTCACCGGTGAGACAAGAAGACTCCAAATGAATTCAGTGGGTTATGTAAACGACTTTCTAAAGAGCAAGGAAAGAAAATGCAGGTGGGTCAATTTTCTGTGTCAGTCCTTACACGATGAAGTTGGACCACACGATGTGTTTTGAGTTCCTTTCTAACTAAAATATTCTATTACCTATCACTTCATTTTGTTTAAATTTCAACGGCCCCAAAAATAATACGCACCTACAAAAACCACGTGAATGTACGTACCCTAATTACCTAACACACTTAGTTAGCATTTAGTTTCAATGTGAAACTGCTTGCGGCAGCTTTTGATGCTGGGAGTTGTGCTGTATTACAAACATTTCAAGGACTTGAGCTGTGAGCAGAGTTTCTTAAGATGTACACTACAAATCAGACTAACTTTTGAAAGGACTGCTCCTCCATTTTGAATGGACCTTTTTACACGTTAACTTGCTATACGTTTTAAGTGCACAACCCTGATAGTTTTACCCGAGACAGAGTCTGCCAAAAGTTCTGTCTCTGAGGATGTGCCCACTACCCTGTGACAGATTCAAGATGAGAATGGACGAAAACAAAAAGCCTCAAATACTCTTTTGAAAAATTACCCTAAATGGTCCCATTGTCGGTTCATTCTTAAAACAAATGGATTTACAGAATCCTACTTTTAATGATACATGGATTCCCCTGGTTCTGTTACTTTTTAGTTGGTCAGGCCTCTACACTCTGGTAAGAATACCCTTAGGATTTTAGGATTATGACATCAAAAATGTTCCCCTTCCAGCAGAGACGAGAAAAGGCAGAGGCTGTTCCAAGGAAGCCACTTCTGTTTTATCTCGCATTTTCTCGCTCTACTTGCTACTTCGCAGTGCTCTGAAAAATCAAAATGGCCTTGGTAAGTTAAAGATATTTTTTAATTTGAGGTCTTGTAAAAAGGTACTGCTTTTATTTATTCAGGCAACAGCATTTTTTATAAGGCATAACCTACACACCAAAGTCAGATCTACACAGAAACGTCTAGTGTATTTTGTAGATGAAGACATTAAAACTGAAAGCAAAGAGGATTAGCCTACAAGTTAAGATACAATTCAAACTAACAGAACAAATTTGAAAGTAAGGTAGATCTAGCAGTTTCTACCCACCCAAATAATTGTCCAAGATCAAGGAATGCTGCTACCCTGGTATAGGACCCAACAGGAAGATACAAAGCGATAAAGAAATCACTTCGCTTCTTGCTCATTGAAGAGAAAGACAAGCCTGACATACACATTAACCAACAAGATCTACAAAGAATGGCTTTACAAAAAGACTTTTTAGTCCTATGCCAGCAAATTATAGCTCAATTTCAAAAATAGCATCCTAAGGCTCACAAGTCATTAAATCTAAGTCACTGGAGCTCAAATTCAAGGTCTTCAATTCAAACACCAATGAGATTTTCTAAAATAACACTAAACCCCAATTTCTTCACTTTTCCTAGCTAGAAATAGAAAACAGCTTCCTAGCTAATACCTTATCATAACATTTCCAGCTGTCCTTCTCTGTCCTGTGACTGAGAGCAGTCAGGACCTGGCTGCCCCTGGGCATACTGAGCGAAGTCTGCAAGAACTTCCCTCCCACGATCCGTGAGCCGGCAGCACCCCGGTTAGGAGCCAGCTGCTCCACCGGCAAGATCTGGGGTTCGCCCCCCCTGCCTCCCACTAGCTGTCTATCTTTAGGCAAGTGACTTTATTTTTCTGTGCCCAAATTTTTTCATCTGAAAAGTAGAAATAATAATACCTACTAAAAAGACAGGAAGAAAATGCACAAGTGAAAGTTTCCATGTTAACTAATGTGGCAGGTCAGTTCACATTCTTTAGCTTCAGGGCATCTAGGAAAAATGAGGCATCTGCTGTCTCCATTTTTCTACTAATTATGATTTACCCGTGGCATAGTTTAATAGTTTAACACAAACACCTTTCATCTTATTTCCCAGTATTTGCCAATAATACATTTAAGAGAAAAAGATAACTTTTGGGAAGTAATTTTAAATCTCTCTTAGAATTAAAATAAACTCCTTTCAAATGAAAGCTCTTCTCAAATTATTTAAGTATTTCAGGAAAGACAAAGGTTTTCTCTTAAATTTTCTCTTAACTGAGTTAGTCTTAAGGGAACTTACCTCAGCCCTACCTTAGAATTAAAAGAACACTTTCATTAATAAGTTAATTATATAAAGAAATAATCCATCTATAATGAATCATTTTATTATTTTTCCTTTTATACACAATTGTCAAAAAGCAGCCAAATGCCCCTAACCTTGGTATTTTTGTGCTCTAAGCATAATCATCTATTCTAATGGTGACGATTCAGTTTCCATGTTAAAGACTTTCCCCGGCCTCTGCTTCTCCAGCTCTCCCTGGGCTCCCTGTGCCCAATTACTTGTTACCACTACCACTGAGGAAGCACAGCCCCGAGGCCACCAGATCGCGGGTAAAGGCTCAGTCAGCAAAACTGACACAGAGGGTCACAAGTGCCAGTGAGTTCAGATGACCACGACAGATAAAAGTACTCATATACACTGTAAATTATAACAGAGACAGTCTAGTCTATCCCCTGACTAACGATTAGACTGGTTTAACCGCTCAATTTCTTTAGACAAGTAAGAACAAGACACGTGAACCAACAGGTTGAATAACAACTGTGGTTTTCTTCTGCGATCCCAATATAAGGTTTTAAAGGGGATGAAGGTCCTTTTCTACAAACAGTGATGAAAACACAGCAAAAACTAATACTACGGAGTTTTACTTAAAATAAGAGATTGGAAATGTTTAATTTTTTTAAACATGACAATTTACATTCCTGTTCTCAGGCATCACAACTATAGATATTGAAAAAAAAGACCAATACAACATAGAGTTAGACCTACTATAACTTTGAATATGAACATCATATAGCAGAAATTAAATACAGATACAAGTAAAGAAATACTCATGCTGACACCATGAAAGTAATCACGGCACACTCTTTTAAGGAATAGTCCTATAATTCGAAAAGATAACAGAAACTTGATCACTGTTACAGTTTTATCATCAGATGTTATTGGGAGCCGCTAATCTCTGGTTTTCTTTCATCGTGAGAGTCTCCAATTACATTAAACAAAGCTCAATAACTTTTCTGTTAATCATTTTTTAAAAAGAAAGAAAAAGTGCGATAGGAAGATTTTAAAAAGAGGGATAAAAGCAACAGACACTCAAGTCTCCACACAGGAGGATCTAGCGGCACCTGTCATTAGATGTTCCTGACTGATGTAGGTCAAGTCCTAGTATCAAGGACTAATTAAATTACAAATTATCTGGTTGTGCGAGAATTGTGATATACAGAATTCTGCTTGAAGTTATGAGGCTGGAGCTTAGGTAGGAATCCTTGCCAACGAGGGCTTTTTCTGTCAGCGTGGTAACTGGTAACCGGCAGAGTCTCTAGGTGCACAATCTCACTAATGTGCGCTCTCTCTGCGCTGTGGATCAGCCTTTCGATTACTCTTTCAGGAAGTCAAAACTCTAGGACCCTCTGACCCTCTCCCCGCTCTCTCCCCTCTACTCTGCCTCCTGCGGCGGTCTTTTTTAGAACATAACAAAAAAGTAAAAACACTTAAAAACAGAATTTTTCATACACATACATTATGTATTCTGAATGCTTATAGTTTCTCTTAAAGACAGATGAGTTGAAGCAACAAAATATGATGGCCTTAGAGTCAAGAATGGTTTATAAACTATTAGAAAATAAATTAGTTTCTGAAATATCAAATAGGAGATTCAAAGAAGGGCTCTCAAAGGTTCAGAAAACCTCTAACAAATACAAATGGGGTGAGTGTATGAATATGTGCCGATATATACTGTTCTGCTGGGGAGAAGGTGCAGAGCTTCCTCAAAGGGGCCATGACTCAAAAAAAGGTGCAACCATTACAACCAAGATCACTTTCTTTTATTTAGTCAAAGGATAACTGTAATTACACGGAAGAGACTGAGTTAGCTCAAGCAATGAAAAGAACAGAGATTCTGACCACACTTCGTACCTCTGTGTCCCAGGAGTCGTGAAAGACAGCGTTTCTACTGCTCCTTTTGGTCTGCGGGGGAAGATGGTGGTCTTCTTCACTGCCATTCCTTCTCCTTTTTCTGAAATTAAATCACCAGGAGAAAAAAAAAAAAAATCCAACAATTGATCTTTCAGACACTTAAAATTGTAAACCATGACAACACATAAATTTGCCCTCTCTCCTGAGAAAATGGAATTCATCATATGATGTCTCAATATGTGAAAACTGGAAGTACATCATCATTGGGCACAAAGAGCAAAAACATAAAATAGGAGCGGTAAGGGCAAGCTTCAATTTGTGCGACTAATTTCTAAAAAGAAGCGTGACAACTTACGCCTACTGAGAATAAGAGCAGGAAGATGTTAACGACTGAGCTTTCAAACTCCACCTCATTAAGGTTATCGTCTCTTCTCCATTTCCCGACGTTACAATTCCAAGTCACCTCATTTTACTCCCTCCCGTGTAACAGCACCAAAGACGTGGAGTGGCTGCCTTCACCTATTTTATCCTTAAAATTCTTTAAAAATGGTGCTACACAAGAATCCATAGAAGTTCGGAGTTTTCCTTCATCCCTGATTTTCCCCCAACTATCACTTAAACAAAAGCTCTATGCCCTTTAAAGTATTACTTTTCTGAACAATCACTGGAAAAGCTGCTCTTGGACACATAAACTTGATTCTCTAGCCACACCGCCAGTGTTATGATATATATTACTTCACCAGATTGTTACTTTGAGACTATAGCACGAGCTACTCAACATATAGATTTAAAGAAAAATCACACTTCTCCCTTAGTAAAGTGTTTTCAGATGTGCAAGAGACAAAATTTGAGTTTTTAATGCAAATGTCACGTGCTGTCAGAACTTCTAAACCCCAATTAGAGAACAGAAATAGGAGGTATAAATATAAGTCAAATTTCCTGAAACTGTGCTGTCCAACACAGCAGCCACTACCACATGTGGTTATGTAAATTAAAATTAACTAAAATTAACTAAAATTAAAAGTGCCTTAGTAACACTGGCCACATTTCCAGTGCTCAATGGCCACGGGCAGCGATTGTAGTGAACAGCACAGATACAGGCGTTTCTCATCGCTGCAGAAAATGCTACTGGACGGCATGACTAGAGTCTAATTTATACAAAGCAGCATAATCTACTATAATGAAAACTCTTAAAGGTTCAAATTTCTATAGCTCGAGAGAAAAACAGCTTTTTGGAAAGCACTGAATTTGAGCATAACTTCTATCCAGTTATGTACCTTCTATGTGAGTAGGATGGCTCACTGTGGCCCTTCATCCTGCCGTTTGGAGTTGAGGGCTGGACACCGAAGAAACTATCACCCTGAGCTCGATTCCCTGTACTCTGCAACGTTCTGAATACACCTAACTTTATTAATGAGTTTGGATCCAGTTTAGGCATGTAATGATGAAAGGTGGGCGTGTTTCCGATAAAGCGTTAACCAACCAACCAACCAGCAAGGGCCACATCATTTACTTCATTCTAAGGCTCAGGTGTTTGTAAAATAAGATCTTTACTTCTGCTTCCTACTTTCCTCCCAAGAGATTAGATCATATCTACACATTACTTTGAAGTATGCAGAGGCTAAAAACTAGATGAATACCAGGTTTCAATAATCATTAAATGGATGTACTATTACCATAGATTTGAACCAAGAAACTACTACTTTCGTCCTCATGAGACCAGAGAATGTTCACGGAAACGCGATGAAGTGACAGAGCAATGACTAGTGGAAAGCTAGTTGACACCCAAAAAGGAACTCATAAAGGGCAGCACGCCAGTCTCCAAACTCTTCTTTTATCAGTGTGACAACAGCTGATTGTGCTTTGGGCTGCTGAGTCACTCTAACCAAACTTATGAGCTTGACCAAAACTTTCCAATTTCCTCATTTATAATTGGGGACATATCTTTCCGGTGACAAGATATGAATATCAAGGCGGTTACAAGGCAAAAAGAATGTAAGAACAAAGAGGATGAACTGGTTTTGCAAATTTCAACTAAATTCTGGGAAAGTCACATGAAATAGCCCAGCTCCATAATCAGCTGATTTCTCAAAGTACCAGAATTCTCTCTTGGAAGGAATTGCATTAAGAATGAGCCCTAACTGTTCTTCAGTTCTTTTTCTAGGCTCTTTCCAGATTCTGTCCTTGAAACATCCTTCTTTCAACAACATCATAAATAATTGGCAAGATTACAGCTTCATGTTCATTTCAACCCTATCTGCAAAATCAGTGAGATTACAGTTTGCAACATTAATGCCAGAGACCAGGTTAT
This sequence comes from Pteropus alecto, assembly GCF_000325575.1. Lineage (NCBI taxonomy): Eukaryota > Metazoa > Chordata > Mammalia > Chiroptera > Pteropodidae > Pteropus > Pteropus alecto. The sequence continues at coordinate 6,295,585 of NW_006436283.1, read as the reverse complement.
AATTTTAGCAGCCACCTATAATTGATTGTAATCTCCCTAGCCATCTAGTTACAGATTATTGTTTAAGCATCTGTTACTTCTAAGGATGGCCCATTACATCACTTTTTATCATTTCGTTTCTCTCCAATCTTCCTGTCATCTCCTAGAACTGAGCATAGAAGAAATCCTAAAGAATAGAGACTAGTGGTTTTCAAAAAAAAATTTTAAGTAAAAAAACTCTTTCTTCCCGCCGGAAAAAAAATATAATCCCTTAATATATATGAGATAAAAGATGTTTCGGTTAAATTAGGGCTTCCTTGCCACACACCGGCTCCTCGACGGCCATCCCAGTACACTGTGAAACGATTCAAAAAACCACCATCTAGGACCCAATCCTGCATCTTAAAATTGAGGAAACAGAACCAGAGAAGTGAACTGACTTGGAGCTACTAAAATAGCTGGGTGGCAGAGCTGGTCCATCATACACCCCGAAACATGTAGTGAAGAGAAAAGTAAGAAACCCCTGTCCAAATCAAATTATGTCTTTTAATATTAATGAAGTTATCAGTCTAAACATGTTGACATTATTTGTGTACTAGAAAAAAGGAATCTGTTACCAGTATAAACACATTCCAGGTACTTATATTTGTGTACAGTGCTGGATAAAAAGAATCTTTTTGTAGTAAATATTTTGACTTTTTCAGATATGTGAGACATCCCAAGAAACTGTCAGAAGTATGACTGGGTTTGAGAAGGAAAAAAATGGCAGTCAGATATGGCTTACTGTCCCTAAGGATCTTGTCCCTAATTCTGACAACATGTCGGTAACTGGGCCACTAATTTCCAATTTAGTCTACTCTTATTTTCTATACAAGAAAGCTTTACACCTCACTCACACATGACCCAAATCAATAATCCTATGCTTGAAGTTAGAGGAACTCTAGATTTTCACTACTGGACCAAATGACATCAGAAAGTTTGTCCACAATCTTAATTCCAAGAATTAACTATCCTCCAGAGCAGTGTCCTCGTGGAAAAACTGTCAATTACATTCAGAAGCAATGAAAACATGGACCAACAAGAAAATACAGATAATCTGCCGAGGCAATCCTATTTTATTCACTTAAACGTCACTGAGACTATTATGAAATAAAGCACAGTGAACCTGGAAAAATGCAATCAGTTGAGCTCTCTAAATTTTTCCTCTTCAGAAAAATGAAAGTCGAACTTGCTGATCTTTAGTTTTCACTTCAAACTCCACGATGAGGAATTTTTCTAATTTAAAATAAAGCTGATCCTCCCGATTCTGGGTACCCAATTTTCAACTTTCTCCTTCTCACAGTAAGAAGGAAAGACGGAAATCACAGCTTGGCCTGGACTCTACTCAGTCCATCACCTCAAGCAAGCATAAAACCCCGAACCCAGGTCTGAAGCCAGGCTCTGTGGAAAACTAGAGCGTCGCGATATAATCCTACCTCCGGCCTTCGGAGTCAAACGGCTCCGTACCCAAACAGTTTAGAATCCTGCCCGTTCTAAAGGCTACAGGCAGAGAGAGACTCAGCAAGTCACTTTAGCCATCCGCCCTTCCGTGTTCACAACCGTCCAGGGCACAAACTCTTCGGTCTAACCTATTCCATCCCGGCTGCAGGGTTAAGCCCGATCCTTCTTTCTGACCTTGGGGAGCCGGCAGCTCCCCGCCCGGTCCCCTCACAGACGGCCTAAGGGCTCCCACTCGAAGATCAGACGTTCCTCCCATCCCCCCGCCCTCCTAAATTTAGGGCTAGGACGCTTTAGGGCCACTGTCTCTCTTCCGGGACCGACCAGACTTCAATCCAAATAGAGAAAGACGAGGGGGGGAAGATGGGGTGGGGAGACCTGGACCGTGGTGGAGTCGCTCCTCCAGGACGCTCCGGGAGCAGGTACCCGAACAGTCGCACCTCCCTCTCCCCTCCTCCCCCGGGCCCAAATAAAGACCCGCAGGGCCCACGCTTGCTGGACCCCGCTTCGCGCGCCCCTTCGACTCCATCTCTCAAGACAGACGAGGGGCTAGAAAGGAAGTAGGGTCCCTACGGACTCACCTGGGCCGGAGGCGCTCGCTCATGGCAGCCGGTGAAGGGGAGCGACGCGGCGCCGCTCCGCGAGGAGAGAAAACAGTGGGTGTTGTGTTTCGGTGGCCGCCACGCCCACCCCCTCGGGCCTTGGCTCTCACCGCGGCTCGGGTGGACGCTGCCGGCGGTGAGTACCCCTCGGTGGGACCCGTACCACTGCTACTTCCGGCGTCTGCTCCGCGCCCCCCCATGTCGCAGCCGCCGTGGTACCGCCCTCTCGCGGCTGCGCAGTGGCGTTCCTCCGACCGCGCCGACCGGTAACCCCGCCCACGGGAAGGGGCGGGCTCGGAGGGGGAGGAGCTACTGGGAGCTCCAGGGAGAGGAGGACCACATTAGAGATGGCCGGGGCTTTCGCCTGTTCGCAGCCTAGCGGAGACAGTGTAAGCGTCCAGCTAGGTTTAAATGAAATTAAATTACGTCATAATAATACGACATAAGTATATGACATAAGTGCCTGTGAGGTAACAAATTTTCTAAAAATATATGAGAGGCATCAGGCAATCATGTAGACGGCCCACCGCGGGTCCTGGGATCGGGAGTTAGGAAGCTGCTAATGAGCTGCTCTGGGGGGCTTGCCTCGGGGGCTTCCTGTACTTGTATTTTGCAAGGTGAGGAAGTTGTTGTGGGGGGGTCTCGACTCACAAGACTTTTCCTATGGCCCCCGCCTTAGGTCTGGGGTGACTGTCCTGAGCCTGGAGAGGTGTCGATCGGTGGCAGGCCAAATGGGGGGCTTCCCGCAGCCACAGAACGAGTCCCGTCAGGCGTCCCAACGCCTCCGACTCCTGGAGCAGGGGCTGCGGGTTAGCAGGCTTCGGACCCAGGAGCTGCCCGGCGGTCCCCGCCCACGCCGCTGGCAGCAGCTAGACAGCTTGCTGAAAAGTAAGGGAGAGGGGAGGAGGGCAGGCGAGGTGACCCGGCCAGGGGCGGAAAAGTCCGCTGGAGAGCGCCGGAGGTGAGGGCCAAGATTAGCGTAAGTTTTGAGATGGGCCCTGTGCCCAAGACGCTGGTGAAGTCTTAACTCTCCGCTTTCCGGAACACCAAAAGGGAACTGCCCTGCTGATAACCCAGTTATTTGGTTTAGTACTATCGAGTTACTTCTCTGACTGTGTCTTGCACAGGCTGACGTTAAAATCTAGTTTCATTCTGCCAAACTCGGGAACGGCGATCGTGAAGCATGGAGATCCAGGAGAGACGACCGCAAAATTAGCATCCTTGCAGAGAAGCCCGGGTAAGAAAGCAGGCACTCAAGATAAGACGTTACCACGTGAGGTACAAAGAGCTTTCCAGTAAGATTAAGTGTGAGGGTGGAGTACTGTAGAGGCAGACAAGTCTAACAGAGGTCTCAGAAAGTTTTTAGCCTAAGGCTCAGGGACTGGCTCCAGTTGTATGTGTTTTTGTAAATAATCGGTCCGTAACTTGCATTAAATTGTCAAAGAGATACCTCCAAAGTAAGAATAATTAGAGTCGCTTGACAGAAAACAATTTTGTTTTGCCTGACTTCAGGTAGGATAAGGTGGGTTGGGTGCTTTGATAAATGGTTGGCCAGGATTATATCTATTGACTTTGTAAATGGTTTCAGAGCCTCACTTTTGACCTATTTAGTGGTTCAAGGAACTTTATAGAAAGAAGAAATGTAAAAAAAATAATTTTCAATTGAGCTTTGTAATGAAATATTTCCTTTTCCTAACTGGAAATAATAAAGAAGTTTAAATGATACATGGTATATTTGTTAATGTTTTTACATAGTATGAATCTCACAAAGTGTCAAACAAATCCACCAATAATTCATTGTACTATAAACTATCAGTACATATACATATATACACACATATATATATGCCCATTACTAACATGTTAGGTGTTAGTAGAGCTTCATTTCTCACGGGTAGATAATGGAAGTTCTGTTTCTTCTTGCACCCAGTAAATCTTCCATATGTACCACTTTGGAAACCACTACTATAATCAACCACCTTCAAATCCTGGCCTGAATTTTCATTCTTCACTATTTTTTCCCTGAATGATGTGTTTAGCGTTTTTCACAATTTCTTTATACTTGTGTGATAGCCAGTTGGCTTGCTACAACCTTAAATAGCAAACCTTTGATTCTGGCATTTGGATACCTTTTCTTCCACTGACCATTAATTTATTAGATGCAAGTCTTTTGGTCTTGCTCACCTCCTAGTCAGGAATTTTGAAAAGCCTCTTTGATAGTCTTTGTAACAATTGATTCCTAGAAGACTTGCTAATGTAAAGTCCCCAGTGTAAGTGGAGCCAAGGATATTTATCTTAAAATCCAACTGTCTTCTGTTTTCTACCTCTGTAAGAAAAAGAATGAATCCAACAAACTTTTAGAAATTATCTTTAACCTGGATTCTTCCAACTGAATTTTAAAAGGTATGACAAATACAATATTGGTATTTACTGTACAAACGATGCGTTCCTCATAATCTCACATTTACCTTTTTCAGGAATGAGAGAGTGATATTTCATCCAGAATGGAAGTATGTCCTTATTGTAAGAAACCATTTAAACGGTTAAAATCCCACTTGCCACATTGTAAGATGATAGGACCAACTATACCTACTGATCAAAATGTTTGTCACTCCAAGCAGGCTGTGCTCCCACATGCTAAGAAAATGAAAAGTTCAATCAAAGACTTGGTTAAAGCTAATGAGAGAGAGCTGGGGACAAAGAATCAGAAAAGAAATACGAAGTCGAAAGGGGGCAAAGCAGGAGAGACAACTGAGTCCTTTCCACTACCAGCTGTTGGTTTGGAAAGAGTAAGTAATCCAAAGGCAAACAAAGACATCAAGAATCACATTCAATTCTCCCACAAAATGTTAGAAAATCCTGAACCAGAGATTATTCCCCAGGGAGACACTAAGGCTCAGTTTTATGCATCAGAGAACACTGCTCCTAAAAAAGGACTTGCCACAGATTTGCCTAAATCAAGGGAAAGTAGAAGTAATCCTTCAGAAACCAAAGCATCTTTACCTCTCAGCCCAATGGAACCTTTGTCAAATCAAGATAGAAAGTATCCTCCAGCCTTATCTAATGATATACAAACCACTTCTGCTAATTTAAAATTGGACAAAATCGATCCCTCGAGACAGAAGCTTCTAGTAAAATTACTAGATGCGCCTATTGGTGATTATCATAGTTCTCCCATAAATCTCATTTATGGGGATAAAACAGTAAGACCATCATGTTCAAGCGATGAGACAGATTCCAAAGGCAAAGATCGCCTCTTAGAAATCTCTGCTGATGTTAGAGACTCTGAGAATCAGGAAAAGGACAGGGAATCACAGATTTTAGGTTTTAAAGTTAGTGCATTAGGTAAAATCCCAGTCAAGGAGAACCAAGGAGAAGGGCTTAACCTTGGAGTAGAGACGTACGGGAGCAAACGCCATGCAGGAAAAAGTGCATCTGTGACAAGAATTCAGGAATGCTCTTCCATGAGAAGTGACTCTACAAAGAACTTCAGTGCTGATGTTCCAGCCACAGAGAAGAAATCCCAAGATGAAGGTCTCAATTTAAATTTGTTCTCGCCGAGGGAGACAGTTCGCAGTGAGTTTCTTTCTGTAGCACAGTCACGTAATCAAAGTCTTGCCTCTCTGGCTATAAAATTTCTTCAAGAAGAAAAAGCAGAAGCCCACAATCATAATCAAGTCCCCAACGTGAGGGCATTGATGGAGAGTGAGGAACAGGCTTCTCTGGAGCCCGAATCTGGCCGTTGGCCCCGAGCTGTGCTCTCTGCGTGCCAGCAGCCTTTACATTCAGCCCAGCATCATACTTCTAAAAGCCCCTTCACCAGTCAGATGGATGTTGCCGACAGGAAGACCCTTCCCAGCTCCCTGGGCCTGGAGTGGGTCCCAGAGCTTTATCCTGCTTATCTCGGACTAGGGGTGTTTCCAGGGAAACCTCAGTATTGGAATCCAGTGGCCCAGAAGCCCCAGCTCATCAGTCCCCATGGGGAAAGACTCTCACAAGGTAAAATGCACTCATTTTCAAGGGCCGTCCAGCCCATACAAACCACTCTGTGCCTTTTGAATTCATAAGGGTCAGAATACTAACATGTTGACTCATTTGGCTTTTTATCTGAGCCTTCAAGTGCACTGGACTTAAAATTGTTCTGAAAACATTATTTCTTGCTCCAGTGGTTTGATCACTCTCTTCCCCTTCACCAGTAGTCGAAGGTTGGACTAGACAGATTGGCTGGTGATATTGATAAGTTGAATTTCTACATTGGAAAGAGGCATGGCCAGTAGGAATTGGGTGTTCAAGCTGAACAGACTCAAGGAAAGCATAAAGACTTCAGGGTCCACCCAAATAGAACAAGCACTGTGTTCAGATTTTAATCAGGACCAAGTTATACACAAAATAGGTTCCAGGTCTATGGTCAGATGCAACATCCGGGAATTCAGAGTAGCAAAGTATAAGCAGACAGTATTTTTGGATCTGGGAGCAGGGTAAGATTAAAACTGCCTAGGCAGGTGTAGCAGTTAAGGCAGATAATTGGAAATGGAAGTTCAGGAGATGAGCAGGAATAGAGAGGATGTGACCCCCAAAAAAGAGAAGTCCGTGCAGTAGAAAAATTAATCCACGAAGAATAGGACCCAAGAAGGAACCAGACACTGAGCCTCAGAACATAAGAGATTAGGTAAGGGATGAGGGGAGAGGGGCGCTGGACATCGAGACCGATCTGAATTGTGAATCGGTCTCTTCAAAAGCTTCCTAGATGTTCCTTGCTTTTGCCTAGAATAGCTAAACTAGGGGGTAGGACTAAAGCCCCAGGTACGAGCCAAGAAGGTCTCAGTAGTCAGGTAGCCTCGTCTTTTCTTGCTGACTCTCACCTTTAGTTATTGGACGACTACTCTAGCTACGACAGTTTCTTCGTTTTTGTCACCAGGAAGCTTTGGATTTTTTTCCCTTTAGGTTTTCTAGGGGCCTCGTTAGTTTAGTGTAGCATCCATCTCCTTTTGTGTGTGTAGTGTTATTGGTGTTTTTAGCTTAATTTTGACAGGAGACCTAGTGCAACTCGGAATGGATTCACACCTGAAAAACTTGTATCATCTCTAACTAAAGATATATTTTTCCCTCTGGGGAAAAATTATTTTATAAATGATCACATATTTACTAAACTCCAGTTTGGTCCCAAAAGCGTTTTCTCTTGTATTTTAATTATCCCTTTCTAAAGATTTCACAATGGGAGTGTATTAAATAGAGGGCATTGCCAGCTAAAGCTACGTTTTCTCCAACTGTGTCAGCGGTTACCAGTTTTTCTACCAACAGGTCTAACGTGGGCCCGCTACAAAGTTGTAGTCTCAAGCCCTCTCCACTAAACAGAATGAACATGAACATTTGTGTTGCTCTGTGGTTTTCAGAGTGCTTCCATCTTTTCTTCTTTTGGCCTCCCCGCTCTGAGAGGTGGGCAGAGCGATTTTTCTGTTTTGTAGGTGATGAAACAGACAGAGGGAGGACAAGGGATTTTTCCAAGGTCATGCCTCCAGTACGTGACAAAGTTGCAAGTAGAACCAAGTCTCCTGAGGCCAAGTAATCCTTTCCACTAAACATTGCTGAGGAAATACGCCATAACTGGAAACACAGATGTCTTTTATATCACTGTGATTTTCAGTTGCGTAAACACACAGCCCATTGCAAATCTCTCAAGTAGGGCTTCTTTATTGTCCTACTATCTTCTATAATGCTAAGGAATATCCTTGATACATCCACTTTTCATTTTAGAAAAGGGACTGATACTTGTCAAGTGATGACCGTTGCTAGGTGCATTACATTGCTATCTCATTTATCTCAGTGAACTCATAATAACTCTGAAGTGATGTCACTGACCCGCCCTCTCTCATAGGTGAGGAATCTGAGCCTCGGACATCTTAAGTGACTTGCCCATGTTCGTACACTAAGTGACTGTCGGGCTTTAAATGCAAGTCCATCTGACTTGTACACCATGGTCTTTAAACCCTGCCCTAGGCTACTGTTTGGGACAGTTAGTGGTAGGTATCATGCTATAAATTAGTTGATACATTTTAACGGGTCCTAAGAATATAGTAATAATAATGAGAAATACAGTAATTTAGGTCATCAAATCACTAGTTTTCTGAGACCGAATATGGGGGGAAAGTACAATCTTCCTTTAACGTTGAGTTCCTCCAGGATACTGGTTAGAAACTACTTTTTGTTCTTTTACAGTCTATATGATTAGTTTGAATTTCTATCAGACAACGTGTAGCCATCACAGAGCCTCTAGTTCTGTTATAAACTGAAAAACTATAGAAGTTAGCCTCACAATTAAAGTGGCGGACTTTGGTGCCACTGAATGAACAGAAGGTATTAGAAGAGACCATAGGATCTCAGGTCAAGACCTGATTCCTCAGTTAGCCAAGGAGATCAGCAGGCCGTCTAAATCTACAGGAACTAAAAGGCCGTGTGGCTCCTCAGAAAGCTTCGTCATTTCACCAGGCCATGGCTACCAACAGTGACTGCAAATTAAAATTGAACTTTCCTGGAATCTTTGCGGGAGAACGTGGGCTATATAGTCTCTGCTCAGGCAAGACCTTTGCTAGACTATTTGGCCTTTATCCCAGGAAGCCAATCCATTTCTTTGATACTTACAGGCAGAGCCAGTGAGCTAACAATTACTAAGTTAGATATATATCAGCTATGATGCCTACATGTTTACATAGATCATCTCGTAATCTTATACCAACCCTGGAAGACTAGTCTTATCCCCTTTTATAGATGAGGATAAGTTGAGTTGATGGTAGGCATCTAACATTGCCTGATGGTCTTTGCCAAGCTCTTCCGGGTATCATTTCTCCTGTTGGATGGTGGGCTTCAAGATGATGTCAGATATGCTTTTCTGCAGCGGGAAAGCTGTAACAGCAGCTAGTCCTCAGACACAGGTACCTGAGTAAACTTAAGGAAATGATTCCACCAGATGAGAAGGTAGCCAGGGCCTTGAGAGGAATAAAAGACTCTCTTGTCATTTGGATGAAACGAGGTGGAACCAAAAGCTCTCGTGGCCGATGAAAAACGGATCTATTTTGGTGGCTCGGGCCAGGAAAGCCCAGGGTAGACTGTTAGTTCTGAAGGTGCCATGAGTTTTCATAAATTAGGAAGAATTTGGCGTACGACATTCAGCAGCATCAGAGGCCATCTTTTGAGGTTCGGGGAGAAGGAATTTCATTGACTAATTACCGAAATTAGTAATTTTCCTGGCCTTGGAGAAAATGGAGTGTAGAAGTTCAAGAGTTAAATCTCAGGAGGTTCAACAAGAGTCAGAGCCCTCAGCAGTAGAAACTGCTTTCCACTGTTCAAAGCTTTCAGAGTCACTGTGGCCTTGAGAGCCTTCAGCTGGGAGCACTTGGCTGAGCCCTCGCAGAATTCAGGGTGTCTTGTCTTTCGGGGCTCAAAGAGATCTAGGTCCTCGGTCGCTAAGTCTGGACAAGCGACAATCCCACATGGGTGTTTTTTAGATTCAAGATTCGTAGGCATCATCCCCAGAGACTGATTCTGAAATAAGGTCTAAGAATCACATGTTCAAACATGTCCTCCATGCTTCTGAAGAGCAGCTGGATTAGAGAACTGCTGACGAAGGAGATGGCACTGGAGCAGGTGTCTGAGACCCAGCGGGGGAATCTCTCAAAGCATGGGGCGTGAAAAAAACATAGTTCCTATCACTACAAAAAGCAGAACTTGGCTGATGGGGATGCCAGAAGGTGAAGGGAGAAAACAGTATAGGGTCATGGGTATTTAAAGGCGAAGAAACAGCTAAATAAAGGCTCTTTTCTGATCTTTAAATAGCGTTTCCATCAATCGGGTATCGTGTGAGATGGACACGTGGGGAACAGGCTCAGAATAGTCAGGATCAGAACCCAAGGGAATATGACGAGCCAGGGTTAGGTCCCCGATTAGCCAACGGAGCCCATGAAAGGGGGTGTTTTAGATTTTTAAAAAAGCATGTGAGTAATGAACAACCAGAGACTTAAGAACTAAGTCAGATCGTATGACTGGGACCCCAGCTAGGCGGAAGGGGTGTTGGGAAATGGTAGCAGCCTAGAGGAAGGTGAGGGTTTCCAGTGGTATTAAAGAGCGGAGCCGGCGTCACGGAAGGCTAGCCACACGCGTTGGGTTGGAAATGTCAGGACCCGGACACTGACAGGTCAAGGGCAGTGTCTACTAGTTGATGAGGCAGCATGGCAGTGGGTATCAGCTGCCCCAGGCCCACAACCAGGCCACGGGGATGGAAATCGGAGCCCAGAGCACCTGGGCAACGGGCAACGACATTGAAAAAAACTCTACCAGGACTTCTTTGGGGAGGCCTGGGCTTACACATCCCAGCTCACAGCCTGGACTGATGTCATACACATAAATTTGAACCTGTACCGAAATAAATAGGTCCACTGGCTAAAGACAGAACAGTCAAGGAGCCACGTGGCCCCTGGCACTGCTGAGAGGCGGTACAATTGCAGTGTCCATGAAGCTGTTTCTCCCCATCTTTTGCTTCAGATTTTTTCCAAGATGCATGGGCTATGTCCCGCTTTGTTTGTTTAAGAGACTAACCACCTTGCACGCGAATCATCACCTGTGTAACTTTTCGGAAGCCGGCATCGTTCTTTTCACGGTTACTTAATATGACGACGACCATTGGATAGTATTTTTACATCCACAGCAACTTTTACCACCTGCTAAATGCTTTGTGGTTCTGCTGCATTTGAACATAAGTGTGTGCTGGTCTGCAGTACTGGTGCGGTACCAGAACGGACCTGCCAACTGCAGCTGTAGTGACAGGTAGTGTCCTTAATGTTATAATCGTAGAGAATCATACCTTTTGCACAGATGTTTAGCAGACAGAAAATATGAGCAATTCATTCGGCATGTGCGCGTGGTTCACCAAGGCTGCATGTTCATCAGATCAAAAGCATGTCCAGGTCCTGATCCCCAGGGCTCCCTTGGCCTTTGAAGAGCCTTTTATGACCTGCAATAGACGGCTTTGACTTCTAGCACTCAGACTAAGCCGCCGCCCAGAGCAGACATTAATCCACCTCTTTAGAATGTGCTCTCTCTGAGGCCCAGCCCTGGGAACCCCGGGTGCGCGTTGGGAAAGAGGACCGATTTAGATGACTGTCACAGTAACTTCTGTTTGGAACCGTGGTTCCTTTGTCAGAAAGAAGTGCGCCTGCTCTAAGGAGTTTGGGACCGCCGACCAGGCTTACAACCTCCAGCGTCTCTCTAATGAGGCTCTTGGGAGCTGTGCAGAAAGGTGAGGCCAGAGTCATTTGCTGTTCTGTTGCTGGTTCCAAGCATTTGGAGAATTTTCTCTTGCTTTAGCCGTGACTGTCATAGCAAGGCTAAAGAAAAGAGAAAAAGAGACAAATGTGGCATCTTCCCGCTCCTCTGTTTGTCTGTTTTCATTCTCGAGTCTGACGTAATCGAAGGCACCAAAGCTAATAAAATAGCAGCTGCCGTTGATTGAACAGCTTTCATTTCGTAATACCTCCCTCCACCTCGGCCACCTCCCCCATCTCTCCCGCCCGCCGCAGTCATCCCAAAGCCAGGAAGACGCTCAACCTTAAATTAACCAATCGGTCGTCATCTCCTGTCCACGAAAGACATTAACCAAACTCCCCAATACGAGAGTACCTAATTTACACTTCTTAAAATTAAAATCTTCTAGATTTTAGCCTTCTCATCTGTTTAAATACGTATATAGCGGTATGTAAATTCTTTGAATTACAGTCCCATCGCCCAGGCTGAGATAACTTGCATAACTCGCAGATAACGGCCCCGGGTTCCAGCTCCCCATAACTGACGTGTTTCTCTTTAAACAGGCTGGATCAGGTGCAGTGGCACCGTGAAGAGCGGTGTTGGTGGCATCTCGATGCTCGTCACCGGATACTTTGTTCTTTGTTGTAGCTGGAGTTTCAGGCATCTGAGTAAGCCTTTCTGTATTCTTAGCCTCAGTTACAGGTCACATCCCGTGTTGGGGACCTCCGAGGGATTCTCAGAATTGCTTTTTATAGTTTTACAGTTTGGCATTGTCTGACATGCGCTAGTGAATGTTTTGCCCGAAGCGCTGGGATTTTATTATTAAGAGGTTTTGGTTGTAATGGCCTTATGAGACACGACTAGAATTTACATAATTGCTCTTGTGCTCCATTTAAGGTTGTCACTGGAGATCTGTTTGCCTCCTCTAAGATCAGGGCTCTTCTCCTTGGTGACTTTTTAATTCCTACCTAAGAACTTTTTAGCATTGAAACCAACAGTTTTCTCCCCTGAAAGAGAGGGAGAAACAGAATACAGCTGTCACTCATCAGTGTGTCTAAGGCACATAGCTGTCGTAGCTAATCTACTTTTAACATTTAGAAAACCCTTCTATTACGAGTTCAGCTTGCCCACATCTTCCCAGGAGGAAAATGTCAGGGTTTCATGTCTTTTTTAGTTCAAGATGACTTTTGCTCATTTTTAAATACATTTTAAAATATACATAAAAATAGATCCTTATCGTTAAAAGTTTTAAAATGCATATAGGAAGTTATTACAAGAACTCAGTATTTTTCCACAATTAAAAAAAAAAAAAAAGCCCGGACATTTTCAGATGAAAACGTCTGGTGTAAAAGTATAAGATAACCATTAAGACTAAAGGCCAGTAGAATTTACAAACTTCTGAAATGTTGGATTTGACTGTAATTGGGACTTTTGGCCAACTCCGTGCCGGTCAGTAGGGGAACAGGTCAAACAGCCGACCGGGGACGGTGGCTGATTCCTGTGTGTGCACTGGCGGGGACAGTGTGGCCCGGTGCGCATCGGGGGACAGGCATTCCTTCCTGGCCATCCCTGCGTAAGTGGAGACACAGAAAACCTCGAGTCCTTTTTTTTTTTTTTTTTTTTTTTAACAGGGAAAAAACCTTCCCTTGGACTTTCTCCTCTCCGAAAGGGGTCATTTTTAGTTGCTACCTGAGGTTATTTTTCACATCTCCAAATTGAGACCGAAGAAAGTGAAGCAGAAACTTCACATTGTGGCCTAGGACTCTATTTCTAAATGTATAAAATGGAAATTTTAACAGAATGATCTCTAAAGGCAAGAGATAAAAACCGTGGACCCTCACATTTGTCTCTGTTTACCCAAAGAGCTGCAGCGCTGGCGTAAGGAACACTGACCTGGACGCCACTTAAGAACGTTCTGGAATCCAAGGAGAGCGTGGTGGAGACAACGGTGGTTCACGTTGCACAACTTCAGGTTGCGCTGGGGGCAGGAAGAGGGAGCGAAAGAATAAATTATTCAATCTAAAGCCGTTATTCAGGAAGTACATTTTATAATGTGGACGGATCAGGCTCTGTCTGGATATTTCTTTGGCTTGCCCTCAAAAGTGACTGAAAGTTACTGAAAAAACATCAGTTTGTTTAATCATGAAGGCTGGTGTTATTCAGGGAGATACGAAAAAGACAAGGTTTATCGTTAAAATTGTTAAATAGTGATTTCCCAGTTCTCAGTAAAAACAAGTATCTCGATTTTAAATCTTTCTCCCTAAAATTCTCTAAACCTTGGCATTTTACTGCTTATCTAGATACTGAGCTACAAGTAGCCTGATACAGAGAAATATTTGAACTGGCAGAGACTCAGCCTCCGTCAGGCCCTTCCCCTTGGGAATGGTTAGGCTCCTGTGGGTCCCTGGCCAGATCCTGACAGGCATTAAAAACAAAGGCAAAGTAAGGGTGGGGACAGCCTGGCTGGTGAGCCTACGAAAAACTGCCTGTTTTATATCTTAAGTGACTACAACAGTGAGCACATGGTTTCAGTTGATCATGTCTTTCTGGAAACTTCTCAGAATCCCACCCCTATCCCTTCTTAAGACTTTCAGTGCAATACTTAAATTCCTTTCACTTTGTTAGGGTTGTTTTGAGTTGGTGGTTTTTCTGCGACTCTTTTCCCATCAAAATATTCAGTGTTTTTCTTATTATATGACTTCCACTTTGGCCCCGAGACAGTGACTCGCATACTTAGATAGAAAAACCCTTGAGGAAATTAGCTCATCAGCCCAGATGGATAACTCTCTCTAACCCCTATTCCAGCATGGGGGTTGATTGTATATCACACACAGATGTGCCAGTATCTAAGGCTATGTATATCTTAGCTTTGCTCGTTATGCTCGTGCCAGAATACGTGAGGTCAGCCCCTCCTTTAAAAGCAGGTATGCTATTCTAAGGCCAGCGTTTATTTATTTACACATCTTTTCCTTCTGTCCTCTCAAACTTTGAATTCTGGCTCTATCTTCTGGTCTGCTTACCTTTTCTATTCCCAGTCCCCTGTCTCTCCCTCTCTAATTATCCCCAGTGGGAATAATATAATTCTGCCTCAAATTCTCCTGGTTAAGAAAAGGTGTGCTAGAGTTGTCCGTAAGGGAACATTCATGGTTGAGGGAAAGAACTGCATTTAACTATTTTAGTTTAATATTACTAAGAACTTCATTGGAACTCCAAAAATAGTCTCTTTTCCTTTGTGGGCTTCGTGCCCATTCTTCGTAAATGTCTTTTAACGGACACTTAGGGATGGTGTCTCCCTGAGCCTCCCGCTTTGTCCCTGCTCTGGATCAGAAACCCTCAGGGTGAGAAGAAAGGTGCATGAGAATGACCTCTCAACGATGTCCTCTTTCCCAATTCCGGGGTCCCCTAGAGCAGGGGTCAGCAGTCGCTGGGGGCACACGGCCACTGTCCAGCCCACTGCCTATTTTCGTAAAGTCGAAGTGGAACGCAGCCCTGCTCTTGTGGTGAGGCAGCTGCTGTCACAGCACAGCAGCAGCGTCACATGGTTACAGCAGAAAGCTGTGGCCCACAAACCTGGACGTGCTGAAGCTCTGACCCTTTACAGAAACAGCGAGGAATATGGCACTGCCCTCGAGGAATATGGCACCTCACGGTCTCCGTGTGTGGGAATGGAGACGGGGTCACTGATCTAGAACATTTTGGGTCAGGAAACGTTCAAGTAGGACACGCCTTGCTAGACCTAGTGCCTTCTCGCCCCAGTGCTGCCCCCAGACCACCCACAGCACGTTCCGCTGAGGCACCAAGGGGTAGCTTATAGCCCCCCTAGATTTCTGTCCCCATAAACTAGTGCCACTTGTCATAATCAGGATGCTAAAACAATGAAAAGGGCTAAGTTACATCACAGCAAGTACTTTACATCCCTGGAAATAATTTCCTTAATGAGAAGGCATCTCACCAAGTTTCAGGCCCGGGCGGAAGCCTGCAGCAACAGGAGGGTCTTAGGTTTGGCATGGGCAGTACCAAGGCTCCTCCCTCGCTTAGTAGGACAGAGCACATCTTAACTGATTTCTTGGACTTAGATACTGAGCATTGATTCTTAAATGGTGCAGGTGTAAGACCTTTTATCAAGTCTTTTAAGGATTTCTTCATAATGTTCAAAATCGTTTGAGTTGCTGAGGTCAGTTGATAACTAATTTTTTCCTTCGATTTTGCTCTAAACAAACTCGGCACGATCCAGGAATATACCTGGTAGCTCTAGTTTGAGGTATTGGTGTAAACTTGCCTTATGAGGATACATTCAGTGTTCAGATATGCAAACATCCCTACAAGATAAGTTCATTTCCACACGGTTCCTAGCAGTGTATGTGATCTGGCCGATTAAAGGCTTCGTCAAGACTGGAGAGTCTTCAAAACTGGCGTTGCAGGTGAGAGAGACCGTCCCGTGCAGAAGCCAGTGCGCTCCAGACAGGAGGCAGGCGGAACTGCTCGTCCCTTCCCCCAGCCGAGAAGGAAGGAGCGACGCTGTGCACATGACTTACACCTTAAACGGCCCCCTGGATGTGTCTTCAAACCACGCTGCACATCCTCCATGGCGCTGGCTCCCTGGGGGAACAGCAGTGCTCAGGCGTTGCTTCCCAGGCAGCAGCGTGACGTCTGGAACGAATCTCCCCGCAATGTGCGCTGTCACGCTGCCCGATCCACACCAGCAGCCATATCCGCCTCCCCATCCATCCCGCCGACAGCAATGCCCAGCGTCCTCTCCAGCCTGAGAAGACTCTTGGG
>NW_006436283.1:6252183-6279336 GCF_000325575.1 Pteropus alecto | reverse complement strand
CCCGGGCGTGGAGGCTCGCGGTCTGTGCGGGGGGGGTCATCCCCAGTGCCGCCTACTTGAGTTTAATCTTGAGTCTTATTATCGGAAATACCGAGTTTACTGAAGAGAGTACATTTTTCTGATACACATTAAAATATTTAGCTATTAAAATCATTGTGTTATATACATCAGTGGGGTGTTTTATGCTTTCTGAGAAACCCTATCTGCTACTACTCTTATCGGTCCTTTTTTTCCTGATTTATGGATTATTCTAATTACTTTCAATACCCGCTCCCCACCCCGTTCCCCCTACATATTATCATCGCCATTCTCTATAACGAAAATATTTTTCACATTAAAAGGATTCCTCTATTCCGATTATTCATCTCTTTGGGCCCCTCACCTGTGAAACAGACAGGTGTGTCCTGGGGCGGTTTTCTCACTCGTCGGAGCCTCCGTGGTCTGGACTAGAAAGTGGGGCGATTACACTTCCTCTGCAGAGATCCGGTGAGATCAGAAGTCTGGCAGGAACTAAAATAACAGCTCTGCGGAAACCTCTGGCGGCGTTTTACCACGCTGGCATTCTGAACGCGAACCAGGCGGGAGACCCTACCACAATCCACACTGAGATCCAGCTACCGTCGGGCTGGATTTGTTCTGTCGAAGCCGAGCACTGTCCAGCACTTCGCACAGGCATTCTCTCATTTCATCCTCACCCCCCACCCCCACCGTAAGGCGGGTCCTGTTCTCATGTCATTTTCCAAAATGAGGAAACAGGCTTGAGGACATTAAGCGATTTTCCTACATAGCTATGTGGTATTCGTCACATAGCGGCCCGGGATGGAGCTGGCATTCAGACCTGTCTCCTGGGCCGGCATCCTTTTAGGCTGCCTTACTCCTTACCCTCCAGCTCCAGGCAGGCCAGGCAGCTATCTGCATCTGCCAAAGGTCAGGTGGCTAGTCCCACCCCACGCCTTATATTGCGGCTCTTCCCTCCATTTCTCCAAAAGGCACAGCTTAGCGGCCCCGCCCCTCTCCCAGTGAGCTAAGTTGCACTGGTGTTGGCTTCTACAATGGCATAGATAGTAGAGCAGTAAATGTGCCACGTCACATCCCTGCCTCTCCAGGCTAAGCCGTGTTTGCTTAGGGTCAGGTGGCTAGTCCCACCCCACGCCTTATATTGCGGCTCTTCCCTCCATTTCTCCAAAAGGCACAGCTTAGCGGCCCCGCCCCTCTCCCAGTGAGCTAAGTTGCACTGGTGTTGGCTTCTACAATGGCATAGATAGTAGAGCAGTAAATGCGCCACGTCACATCCCTGCCTCTCCAGGCTAAGCCGTGTTTGCACCATCTACCTCCCTGTAATTCCCCACATAAGGCCTGCACAGAATATAGCCTTAAAATTTAAGTAAGCCATGCAGAGAAGCAGCTGTCATGCTAAACGGCACCATTGAATTTAATTGCCAGTTTGTAGCAGCAGTTGAGGCCATATGCACGGGAAGTGCCTGCCACATGCAGCCCAGGCCTCTGAGGGAGCCCAGGAGCCACGCAGAGTGTAGTGATGATTTCCTGTGTCCTCCAGCTTTCGGTTGCACTCACATTTTGCTCCCCCCGTTTTATGGGTAACTCGTCCTGCCATAGTGTGCCCCCAATCTTGTATTCTTAGTAGTTCATTACAGGATGAGAGGAAATAAACCCAAACACAGCCAGCTGCTTTGCATCTTGTATCCTGTTTAGGCCAACAGTGAGCTCATGGGATGCTGGGAACAGAGAAGCCCACACTGGCATGTCCTCCAGGCCCCAGACAGACCTGGGCTGATGTTTCGATAACTCTCACCAGTTCAGTCTTACTGCACTTACTGGCACAATGCCCCATTTTTCGACACTGAAAGAGAAAAAGTGAATGGCGTGACTGTGAATTCAGAATCCAAGAAAAGAATCTTAAATCGTCTAGGGAGCCCGATGAGGAAGTTAGCTGGCTTTCTGAGGAATCCGGTGGATTCTGCTCATGAGTGTGGCCCCATTTCAGGCCTGAAAGACCGCGAGATTCAAGCTGGGCAGCACGACCCCCGAGAACAGGGCTCTGGGTGTCCAAAGGCAGAACAGCAAAGTCCAAGCTCAGGACAATTAGGAGGCTATCTCGTGACGGCGTGATAAAAGCATGCTCTTCCTGGTAAACCAGAGAGCCGAAAAGAAACCCAAGGTGCCACATTTCCTTCCTGACCAACCCCTGCCCCCCAGATCTTAAGGACATAATAAATAAATAACTCTGGAGAATCAGTAGGCAGCAAAATAAGAAATGAAAGGCATTGAACTTACTCGCCTTTTAAAGAGATAAACAGTCCTGCCTGGCAGGACGTGCACAGATTAGGTGGTTGCGACTGTCCAGTCATGTCATCGGGTTTACCCGTGTTCCCTCCCTCACGGTTTTCTTATCGGTGGCACGAGAGGAGTCACGCGTTCTGCAGCGTCACCCCCCACACTCCGGCCCTCAACACAACAACAGCCCGGGCCCCTCTGCTCTTACCCTGTGGCACGCGCCCTGCTCCTGCACCCTGAGCCCCTGGCGGTGGGAGACCAGCTGCTCCCGGGGCCTCATCGGAGCGGGGAGAAGCAGGCGCTCCATGGGGAGAGGGGGCTTGCGAGGTCCCCAGGCAGAAGCAGGAGGTGCTGAGCCCAGCGGCCAGTCGAGGAGCTGCAGAGGAAGTCGGAAGGAAACGTCTACTGCAGGCCCGACACTGTACACTGAGGGCGGGGGCTCTGGCCGGGCGTTCAGGCAGAAACCAGGCTTCGAAACGCCTTCGTTTACAGTTTGAAGTGCCGGAAAGCATACCTTTGGATGGACATTAGACACAAGCTTGTGAATTCCCCACTGAAGAATGACTGCTTCCCACCTTCCCTGGGAGATCCCACTCAGAACCGGCAGGGGTCACCCTCCTCCTGTGTCACCGCCATCCCCGCCTGGTGCCAGGCCCTCTAGCTAGATGACCGGGACACAGGACCGCTAATCAACAAGAGCTCCGTAGCAATCATTCTTAAGTCCCAGGCTGTACAAAAACAGGCAAGGGGCCAGATTTGGCCGCAGGCCATAGTTTGCTGACCCTGATGGAGGCTGTCACCAGTGCCACGTATCACTAGAGAGAGTCCCACTTCCAAAGGGCACAACCAGGACGGCCCTGATTCCAAATAACAGCTTTGGACCACAAGTCCTGGGCCGGGCCCCACAAAACTACACACGTTATCCAGCTAAGGGGACGTCCTACCTAAAGCAGAGATTACAGAGGGGGTGTGGGAGGAACAACCACACATATGTGCCACACACACGCAACGGCGCATGCCTTTCCCGCCATCGGGACTCAGAGCCAATCCCGTGAGAGTGAGGGCAGCTGGGGACGGTGCAGTGCTAGGGACTCAGAGTTCCCCCAGGAAACACGCGCAGTAGAGGGTGTGAGACACGTCAGCCCCTTCCCGCCTGCACTCACCTTTATGTAACTTGGGTTGAATAGAACATTCATCTTGGGACTGAGAAAGTAGAGAGAGACGGTTATAGCCTGGCTCCCTAAGCCTCCTGTCTCCAGCCCTTGACCGTGCTCTGCACCAGCCTGCTGCAGACTTCCTGTCTGAGACCCCACAGGCCGGAGCCCCAAGCCCAGCCAGGGAGCGAGGGGGAATTGCAGAGGACTGGGTGTCACCCGTTTCTGCTTATTCCCAGAAGAGTTTGTGAAGACTTAGACACCCATCCCCAGCATGAGCACACGCATGCACATGCTCGCCAGATGCTTCACGTGTCCCACCTCGGGCCAGCGAAGGTGTGGAAGGATCTAGACCCAGAAGCCAGAGTGTGGGCCCAGCACTCGGTGGGATCATACTTACTGCGCAGAGTGGCACTTGGGTCCTTTGGGGCAGAAGCCAGCTAAGTAGTTAATACACATTATCCTGGGGACATGATGGTATTTACACAGAGGACCTGCCAGGCAAAGAGAAACCAGGCAGAAGGATCTGCTTTAGCAAAGCGGGGGACAGGCATGACAGAGCCCACCGGGAAGGACATGGGTGGTCGTAGGCTCTCCACCCAATGGGGCTGTGTAAATCTTCCTGTCCTTTCCATACCGCCCCGAAGTACCTACTTCCTAGCCACGTGACCAGGATGGAACGGGAGCCTCGGAATGTGTAGGGGTGGAGTGTCCCTACCACACTGTGTCTTGAAGGACTTACATAGATGGTGACCATAATTTGCCACCTTTTGGTTAGCCATAGAAGGTACGGCTGAGGAAAGGCTACCCCCACCTCTTACTAATCATTCAGCCTCACTCCCCTGTAATCCCCTCAAAACCAGCACTGCCAAGAACTCAGTAAGAACAGCATGCCCGAAGACACGAGAACAGAGAGGACGTGATGTTAAAATCACAGAGACTCTGGTGGGAGCCCTGTCCTCCGAGTTTGACGGACTGCAATGGGGTAGGTGACACTCAGGACACCCCCAGACAGATAAAATACAGAAGGAAATGCATGTGAGCTGAGTGTCCCCTGTGGGCCAGACCCTGTGCCAGGGGCTCCCCGCGGGGTCCTATATCGGGTGGCCCAACAACCCTAAGAGGAGGCATTTTCCCTTCTCGCAAGTGAAGAAACGAGCAGTTCAGTCATTTGTTCAAGGTCACGCAGCCAACACATCCCGAAGCCACTGAGATCTGAACCCAAGTAAGTGTGCTTCGAGAAGGCCACCACGCGCCACACCAGGCTGCATGCCATAATGTCACAGAGCGTTTATCCCCTGGAGGGAGCCCAGAGAAAACTATGGAAAGACCTTCTGTTGGGACTTCAACCTCGGGGCAGCCCCGCCCCCACAGGGCCTCAGCGACATGCAGCCTCCCCTGTGGGTCCCCCACGTCCCCGAGGGCTCCCTTTGTCAGGGCCTCACCATCTTTGCAGAAGCCTTGCTCATACCAAGGGCAGGCCTGGGTCTTGAAAGCCGGCTTCACGTGGAGAAAGGAACAGTCTTTGTTGCTGCAGCCGCCTGAAAATCCCAGGGCCTCTGAATAGGAGCTCAAGTTCATGGTCATGCCCCCCACCCCAAACTGGACTGACCTGGCCCCTCGAATATAAGCTGCTTGCCTGCCTTCTGTGTGCCAGCAGCTTTGAAGACAGTGGGGTATTTCTACTTCTTCCTGCAATCTAAGAAGCGTGGACCCCGATAATGTTCGCTGAGTGGGGCTTGGGTATGAAAACACACATCTGGGAGAGGTGGGACAGGGCCAGTATCCAGCGGGGACCAGAACCGAAGGCATTTAGATGCTTTCAGAAAGGAAGGAATGACAAGAGACGGGAAAAGGCGGACCCAGAGCCGGCAGCTAAATGTCCAAGACATGACACACCGAATGGAGAGGCTCCCCGGTGCTGTGACAAGCCCTCTCTTCCTCTCTGCAATGACCCCGACACTGCTCCCAGTGCCTAGGGGTGTGGCTCTTTTTGGTGGAATTGCCAAGAAGAGCAGAGCCCTGCTTCAGAGGCGGCACGGGGTGAAATCAGATGCAGCACAGAGGACACCTGAAGGTTTGCTCAGCCCGGGCTGTAACCCGTCTGTGGGTCAGACCGAGACTCGCGTCTCCTGGAAGGATCCAGCCCTGTTTGCACAGACTACTGAAGAGGCGCTGTGAGAACCTGAAAGTCTAAGACTCGGTGCCTTTCAGAGCCAAAAGGAGGAACTCCATCATGTCTACGCCATTTGTTTTCAAACTACTTCAAGAGACGGGTTTCATGCACTGGGCTTCTGCAAAGCAAGCGCTCACCAGAAGAAGAACGCCACCGATTCCGAAGAGTCCTAACCACCATTCTGCCAGCCCCCTCATTTCACAAACAAGGACACCAGTGCTCGGAGAGGGCCGGCGTCCCGTCCCCTCCACCGGGCTCCCTCACGTTGGTGAGGGCTCACTCTAGCTCATTGCCAGTGTGCAGCCGACTCTGGGCTGGAGCCTGCTCAGGAATCCAAGCGACACGGCCACTTGGGCTGGCGAACATTCGACAGACGGAGACCATGGAAAGTCATCTATGGGGTCTACGGCCATGTCACCCTGAGCAAGCCCGATCCCGTCTGATCTCGGAAGCTAAGCAGGGTCGGGCCTGGTTAGGACTTGGATGGGAGACCACCTAGGAAGGCCAGGTGCTTTAGGCGTAAGAAACAAAAAATAAGGGATTGTGAGCTGACAAGGTCCTTGCCATCTGTGAGGTCAACCAAGGGTTGCCTCGCGAAAGAAAAGAAAAAAGAAAAGAAAGTCATCTACGCACTGGTGTTGCCTTTCTAACCTGGACGCTGACGCTGTATACCCCTCACGGCCAGCAGGTGGCACCCGCGCCTCGCCCTCCGCAGCCGCCCTCCCCTACCTCTCTGATGCACCTTTTTGATGTGCGCAGCCAGGAGCAGGGCCAAAGACCATGGACCTCCTCGCCCCTTCCAACTGCCCCTTCCCACTCCTACACAATATTAAAAACAATATTTTTAAAAATAAAACAATTTACTTCCAATGAGAGCGATGATCACTGATATTTGAGGGCAGAAGGGAACCTGGCCCCTTTCCTGTGTCTGTGCCCAGCACCATACCTGACCCCAAAAAGAAAACCCAGACAGGTTTACTGAAGGAGTAAATAAGTGACATTTAAAGTGAAAGATGTTTAGGCCATGACTTAGGGGAGCTGGGCCTCAGATAAACTTTGTCTTTTCCTTGAAAGAACTCCTGCAGGCAGCCCTCATAAACTGTCTCAGCTCCCAGGTCCAAGAAGCAGGCACAAATTTTGGCCTGGAAGGTGCCCTTGCTGACCTGGGGGAGGAAGGATGCTTTGCCTTATTCCTACATACTAAGGACCCCGCCCCCCCAACACACACACACACACACACACACACACACACACTCACACACATTAGCACTAATGAGGAACAACTGCCCCAGTGCTGGTTTAGTCTCAAAGCCAAGCCACCTCAGTCAGAGGTGTCCTTGGGCACTGTCCCAGCTCGCTCCCCGTCCAGGTCACCCTTTTTGGAACACAGCTTGAAAACCACTGGACTAGATCATCCTGAAGTCCCCTTCCAGCTCTGAAAAGCACTGGACTGTAGAATTTTATTGAGAAGGATGAGATGGGGGAACACATTCACAGATTCCATGGTTAAATGAGGCAGTGTCTCCCCCACTGCAGCCCCTCGAATGATAAAAGAAGGGCTTGAGGCCAGAGGGCGGTGAGGCGCAGGCCCAGGCCCAGACCTGACCCCAGGGGACCACTTCAGGGGCTGAACTTCGGAATCTCACGGTCATGTGTTTGCAGTTACCTGGTAGTGCCCATACATGATGCTAGTTTTCCATTTATGGAAGCAATGTAAACTTTGCTTCTAAAATAAAAGTTAAACATCGCACAGCAGTTCAAAGGTTAGACAATGATGCAGTTCAAGGTACAGGTGCTTTGTGAGAATGGCAAGCATCACAGAAGTAGCTCCTGCATGCCTGCTGTTTGGGAAACGCTGGCCTGGCCACCGTGGCCCCAACCCCAGGACTGAGAAATGGCCCACTTGGGGCTTCGTTCCAGACAGTCGGTCTGGGTGTGATTAGCCAGGACTGGGGAGAGAAACAATTCAGCCTTCATTCCAACCACGCCCTCCTCTCCCGTTCTCTTGGGGGTAAGCAGTGTGTGCCTGAGCCTGGTGGGGACCGGAGTCCGGTTCCACTTTCTCCAGGGCATTGGAGAGGCAGGCATCAGAGCTGGGTCGGGCCTGGTCTGCCACCTGGGACACGCAAGTCCTCCTTTGGGGGGTGGGGAGTGGGGGGTGGGGAAAGGGTCCCTCCCACAGCTTCCCATCCCACAGCCCCGCCACCACCCTCCGGGGTGAAGGGCCGGAGCCAGGGAGAGGCGTTACCGAACTTGGAGTAGAAATAGCACTCGGGCATCCTGGCGACGTCGTACTGGTGCAGGAACTTGCACTGGTCACCCTTCTTGCACAGACCCCGCAGCCAGTGCTTGCACACCACCACCTTCCCCCCTTGGTCGTGCCGGAGCGGGCAGAGCTTCCCTGGCGACACCAGAGCCCCCCGCTGGGAACGCCCGACTTGCCACAGCCCGGGCCCCCTCACCCCCAGAAGGGACTCCCCGTGGGCTCAGACCCCAGCTGCCCTCCCTTCGTCCCTGCACCTGGACGCTGGTGGAGACTAGAACGGGGGCCAGAGGCCACATGGAGGACAGCTGTTGTCTCGACAGACAGCTGGTCCCACGACCACACCTCTGCCCAGACTCCCCTCTGTGCCTGGCTGTCCTTCTCAAACCCCAGGAAGCCCCCCGGGTCAGGAAGCCCCCTGGGTCAGGAAGCCCTCTGCCACGCCCTGTACTCTCCCTCTCCTCCGGGCTTACAGCAGGGCTGCCCCCAAGAACAGAGTGAGCTTCCAGCCCGGACCCCCAGCCAGCACAGCCCCCGGCACATAGTGAGTGCTTACTGCGGCCTATTGAACTCAAGTCTTTAAAAAATAGATATATTATGCTTCCTGGTTCCGGAGACCTAACTGGTGACATGAGAGCCACTTCGTAAGGGTTTAGAAGGAGATGGGAACGTTACATTAAACTCTTTATCATCTTCATCGAGGTGGCATTGCCGTCTGCGGGGACACCCAAGTTCCACGTTTCTAAGCGGGACTGGCCTCGTGCATCTGATAGATTGTGATTGGGACTGGGAAGCTTCTTTTTAAATCACCTTACCCTCCATCCCTGGCCACTGCCTTGCTTGGATCTGTCCTTCCACAAGGACATTTTATTTCTTTACAAGAGGGTGTCACTGTGAACCGCTGCTCTAGAGACTGGATGGGCCAAGCTGAGGACACAGGACCATAGGAGGCGTCGCTTAGTTCAGGCTTCACAGAGCCTCCAGTGATCATGAGCTCATTTCCCTTCGCACCCATCGTCCGGGGCTGGCCCAACGACAGACGAGGCGCGTGGCAAAAATGCCTCCAGCTTTCTCCCCGAATGGGCCCCTCCCGGCCCCCACGCTCCCCAAGAACAGACTCACTTGGATCCCAAAAGCGGGTCCTAAAGTTATCACTCTAGCAGGTGTTTGTAACCTGGGTCTGTAGGGGCACAGGGACGGAGACGGGGACCCCCCCACACACACACACCAAATTGGAGGCAAGACTTTTGGGGCAACTGTGTGTTTCAGTAGGAAGAGCCTGTGACTGATGCTTGAGCCGGAAGGAAAGTTGAGAATGCCATGTCAGGCTACCCACAATGGCTGCTCTGGGGAGAGGGGCTCGGAAGAGTAGTGCTTGGTCCAAGTCAGGGTGGGGGAGACACAGGGGTGCCTGGTGGCAGCATTTCAGAGACCGTGGCCTGAGCTACCTTAGGGCATGAGGAATGGATGGGACAGCCGAGCGGGTCTCATACCGAGTCAGAGGACAAGGGGGTGGGGAGCAGCCACTCTCCTGGCTGAGAGGAAAATAGTAGAAAATAAGAAGGTCAGAGCCTCCTGGGAGCGCAGAGGCTGAAGCCCACAAACATTCCCACCCCCAGCAAGGCGGGAAGAAGGAACAGCCCCTTCCAGGCAGCTGGGGCCACCCTGTCCCGTGCTGCTGAGTCAGGGGCAGCCCTCTCGCTGGACCCGCCCATTCGCCTTTTGCCTGCTTATAAGACTAAAATTCTGCCCCGTCCCAACTCCCCTCCCTGGGTACAAATTGGGCGCCCTGTTCCAGGCCAAGCGGAACCCAGACAGCCCCTGCTGCCACCCCACCCAGGCCCACCTGCCGACTCACCTTTCTCGCAGAGCCCTTTAGCGAAGAAGTTGCACACAGCTGAGCCTGACTCTGGAGGGGGAGAGGGAAGAAAGGAGGAAGCTTCCCCAGAGGCTGCCCTCACCCCATCAGCACGTCCCCCCGAACCTCCCCAAGGCTGGGACCAGGGAGCCCCTAACTCCTGCCTTTGGATGCCAGCCTCTGGAACCAGCCTCCAAACCACAATACGAAAGCCCCTCCACTCCGGAACAGAGGCCATGGAGGGAGGGGCCTGGCCCGGGGGCTCAGGAGGCCAGCACGCTTTTCCTTGATTCACCTTCTGCTTCTCCAGTCTGGAAAATGAGCTGGAAGCCACCACACCATTTTCCTAGAGTCCTGGAGAGGATGTAGGAGGTGAGGCCCGCGCCCCTGGGAGGACAGGGACTAAGCTGGGAATCCCAGACGGCTGGCCCAAGCCCCCAGCTCAGTCTCCCTGGTGAGCAGCAGACGGTGGGGGGGGCACCCTATTAGAGAGGCCTGCAGAGCAGGCCGGGGGAGGGAGGGATGCTGCCGTCCCCGAGGACGGCTGGCGCCCATCCTCACTCACTGTCCATGCCCTGGAAAGGCAAGAGTCCGATGCCCCTTTGCATCTCCACATCCTTCTCGAAGGCGAAGGTGAACCCCTCCAGCCCTGCAATGACCTCTTCCATCTCTTGCCAGGGCTGCCGGGAGCAGCCTGGGCTTCTGCAGGTGGACCCTCTATAGCTCATAGAGGCCCTTAAAGAGGCCAGGGTCTGATGCCAGCGGCCAGGTGACTACCAGGCTGCTCTCCAGGCCCAGCTGTACCGAGTGGGGCCCAGCTGTCGTCCGCTACCACCTGGTGCAGGTGCAGAAGCCCCAGGGCCCCACAGGCCACGCTGTGTCAGTCAGTCCCACCCCCAGGGCCTGCCGCTGGGGAGGGATCAGCAGAGCCCTGCATGCTGCGAATCTCTGCTTGTTCCCAAACCCACACACAGCATATGACAGACATTCCCAAACCTGTGTTCATACTTTCAACATGAAGACACAGCCCAGGTTAGCAAGAGTTGCACAAACCAGCCACGGCCAGGCTGTTCTGATTCTCAGGCGCCCGCGAGCCAGAGGGTGTGGGGGCGGGGCGGGGGCGCAGAGGGAGGGAGCCCCCCCTGCCTCCCCCTGCCCTCCCATGGGGTCCCAGCCAGCCCCTCCCTCTGAGACGTTTGACACCCCTTTTCTGGCCTGAATAACAAGTCCTGAGCGAGCTCTTCATGGGAGAGGGGGAAGAGGGGGGGAACTCAGAGGAGTCGGAAGTCGCTGGATGAATGGAGCTTTGTTTACCCCTCCCGCAGTCGCAAGCTGGGCTGGGGGCAGAACCGACCCGAGGCCCAGGCCGAGGCCTCCCCACCAGGATTCCACAGGGCCACCCCAGCGCCTCCCCGCCCCTGAGAAAGTGCTTTGTAAACGAAATCTCTATGCAAATGTTGTTTTATTATTATTACGCCACCCCTGCCTCCAGGGCTGGGGACATCTGAAAATGCTTTCAAAGGAGCTTTGTAGGGCTCTAAGTAGGGCAGGCCTCCCCTCCTCCTGGCCTGGCTCCCTCTGTGGCCTTCCCTCTCACTGGAGCTGGTGTTCTTCTGAGTCGCACAGGACTCGATGCCACAGAACCCACCGCCCTCCTCCAGCCGGAGTGGTGGGCCGCACCCCGCCGGGCCACAAAGAGCCAACGAGAACGAGCCTGCTGGTGTTTGCCTTCCCATGGCGGTAAATAGCTGGCGAGATAGACACCTGGAGTCCAGGCAGGGAAGGGAAGGGATCCAGGAGTTTCCAGAAGCCTGAGCCTCCCTGCGACCACAGTCCCAGGAAGGCTGAGCTCTGGACTGTGGGGAAGATGTTGCAGAGACGGATGCCCATCTCCCAATGCTCCATCGTTAGTTTGGCAAAGAATGACAGCCACTGGCAGCCACGGCTTTGGCTTCACCAAAATACCTTCTATAGCAGATTGAAATATCCCTGTCCCCAAGGTTGTCCCAAGTCCTGACACCCGATATCTGTGAACGTGACCTTCTTTGGAAACTGGGTGTTTGCAGAGGTAATTAAGGACCTCGAGGTGAGACCATTCTGGAACTCAGAGTGAGTCCTAAACAAAATGATCGGTTTCCTTATGAGAAAAAAGAGAGGAGATTTGAGACACGTTGCTACAGAAAAGGCCCAGAGAAGAAGACCGTGTGAACACAGACAAGCCCGGACTTCCGGCCTCCGGACCTGTAAGAAAATAAATTTCTGTTCTTTCGAGCCACCACCTTTGTGGCGAATTGTTCCGGCAGTCCCAGGAAACTAATATGTCTTCCCACTTAGACACTGATTTCGAAAGTCCTCACCCCTTTCCCAGACGAGCACGTAGAAACACCGAGAAGCTGGGTGACTGCCAAGGTGCCGTAGCTAATTAATGTCACCTGGGAGTCTGATCTGCGTGTCCCACCTCCAAAGCCCTCCATCTCACTCAGGCTGGGGGAACTGCCCCCCACAACCCCGTCACACTACCACCTCTATTGTCCTGACGATGCCCTGGAGAAGGGGCCAGGGCTGGCAGCCGGGTGCCCCGGCTCTGGGACGTCCCTCTGGAACCCCATAATTTGCTCTCCTGTGCCCTGGAGCTTCTCCCCAGCTCTCGTGTTTTCATTTGTTAATTAATTCAGGACACACAAATCACTGCATAAACAGGGGTCCTCATTTCCGATCACCATCATTACGGGGCTCTCATCTGACTCCGGCTGCAGACTTCCCAGACAGGCACCACCCCGCTCCTTCCCCTTTGTAAATGCGTCGCTGGGAGCCCTAGAATTCTCTGGCAGCCAGAAACTGGCAGAGCTCACCGCGCCCGGCCCCCTGGCCTTGCATCAATCACAGCCAGTGCCCTTCTGGGCAGAATGCGGCCACACTCTCCTTTCCGGCGTCCGTGCCTCTGCCTTACTTGCCACTCGACACCCTTCATCCGTGATAAGGGTGCAGACTGTGGCATCGGACAGGCCAGGATTCCAATGCTGGCTCTACCGGTCCCCAGCCTGTAATCCTAGGCTGGTCGTTTAACCACCTCTCTGAGCCCTGGATTCTGAAGCAGTAAAATGGGACTCGCGGCAGGACATCCTTGGGGGGCCGACAGTAAGTGAGAAGTACAGGTGCACGTGTGACACCGGGAAACAGTCTTTTCTGGGAGTCAGGGGCCATGAGGCACCAGGGACGGGTGCAGCCTGGTGCTCAAGGCCCCAGGTGTCCTGCACAGGTCCACGGGGCCCCCCTTCTCAAGCTGATCATCCCTAAGGGCTGTGACAGAAGGTGCTGTGGGGGCTCCATGCTCTTCACATGTCATTAGAGGGCCTGCACTAAGGCCGCTGGGGATGGGCCTGGCAGCTGGATAGCCACGGTAGGGGGTGGGGTAAGGGGAGCCCCAGTGACCCACAGCAGCTGCCACGTAGCCCCAGGGACAATGAGCCAGTGTGCCCTGCCCTCTCCATTGCTCTTCATGCCCCAGAGATGCCACTTGGTGAGGACAGCTGTTGGCCTCATAATAGCCACTTGAAGTGCAGGGCAGGGAGATCTGGCAACCAGGAGGTCCTGCCCCGTCTTCTCCCGGGGGCTCGGTCCCTGGGTCCCTGG
This sequence comes from Pteropus alecto, assembly GCF_000325575.1. Classification (NCBI taxonomy): domain Eukaryota; kingdom Metazoa; phylum Chordata; class Mammalia; order Chiroptera; family Pteropodidae; genus Pteropus; species Pteropus alecto. The sequence continues at coordinate 6,265,957 of NW_006436283.1, read as the reverse complement.
TGGTTTTAGGAACTACGTGCTGGGAGAGGCATCTCTCCCCGGGTGCTCAGGCATAGTGACCAGTGAGCCACCCCAGGGCCTCCTCCGCTGCTCATGGCAGCCGTTCAGGTTGCTTCTACCCATTTCACAGGTAAAGAAACCAAGGTCCAGAGGGGTGGAGAGACTGCCAAGCCTGCACAGCCGGGAGATGTTGGAACGAGGACCTAGAATCCCAGCCTTTGCTATTATTAGGGCGTAATCAGTGGAGGGTCACACAGGCTCAACCTACACCACCTGAAGTCCAGCTCCCTCCAGCCTGCCGAGGCGAGGTGCAACGGGGGTGGGGGTGGGTACAGGCAAGTATGTACGTGGGGGATATTCATGGGGGGGTCTCGAGAGCAAGACTAGGCTTCTGAGTGGGCACGGCAGTTGTGCTTTGGGTCCGAGAGTCGAGGAGACAGGGCATTTGGGGCTCAGGGAGCCAGTCCCGGCCAAGGGAGCGTCCTAAGAGCTTTTCCCTCCGCTGTTGTTACCGAGTGCCTTGGTCTTCAGGTCACCATCCCCTCTCCTCTGCTTCTGTGCCCAGAGCCCATGGAGGCTGCCCTAAGCGTCCTGGGACTTGGCGGGAAGCCTCTGCGGGCCCTGCTCTACCCACTGCCCTGTGCCTGTGGCAAGGGAGCCCTGTCACCAGAAGCTCAGGGGACGCCACAGGCCCGGACCCTCGGCAAAAATGAATGATCAGAAGTACAAGATGACAGCAGTTCAGGTGTCACTCGAGTTTCTTCTTCCTACTTCTCCACAGTCCTTCCAGCTTCCCTGGTCAAGCTTCTGGCCGCACCTGGCCTCTGGGTAGCTATTCATTCATTCATTCATTCATTCATTCCCTCACTCAAAAATATTTCTGAGCCTCTACTCACTTTAGAGGCTGTAGAATGAACAAGACACAGCTGCTGCCTAAGAGGGTGTGGTAGGCAGAATAATGCCCAAATGCCCACGGCTTAATGTCTAAAGCCAGTGAATATGTTACCTTACATGGCAAAAGGGACATACAGATGTGATTTAGTTAAGGATCTTGAGATGGGGAGGTGATCCTGGATTATCCAGGTGGACCCAAGGTGATCAATCACAGGGTCCTTGTGAGAGGAGAGGCAAGGGGGTCAGAGGGAGGAAGGGGAGAGGGAGAGAGACTTGAGGATTTGAAGATTTGAATGTGCTACGCTGTTGGCTTTGAAGATGAGTAGAACTATGAGCCAAAGAATGCAGGTGTCCTCTAAAAGCTGGATGAGACACAGACCTGCAGCTACCTTGATTTCAGCTGACTCCCAGAGCTATGAGATGATACACCTGTGTTGTTTTAAGCTACTAACTGTGTAATAATTTAGTACAGCAAGAATAAGGAAACTGAGACAGAGGGGAAGTGACCAATGAACAGGAAACAGACAGCATTACACGCCACCTACAAGACCACTTAGCTCCCACCTGAGTGTCCAGGAGAGGTTTCTGGGAGGACAGATAAGAAACCAAGCTGTCGACAGGTAGAGCACTGTCAAGGCGGTATGGGACCGTGCTCCCAGAGGTAGCACTGCAGTCCCATTTGGGAAACCATTTCTGGTTCCGTGAGGCTGCATCTGGCAATTCGGCTGCTGAGAGAGAGGCTGGGAGCCTGGCCTGGGGAAGGGCTTTGAACCTGAGGCCTTGGGAGTCATGGAAGGAGCCAGCTTTGCGGTGTTGGGCTCAATTTGCATTTTAGAAAGAGCCCTCTGGCTGTAAAGTCCTGGGGCCACTCCTCACGAAAGGGCCCCGAGAAGGGTCTCCAGCAAGGCAGGTGCCGGAACCCAGGAAAGATGCCCTACCCCGCAGCCCTGAAGCGCTCAATGCTCCGAACACAGATGTAGACGGTCAGGATGAACCATGACCAGTGTTCTAATATCGATCCCCACATCCCGGGGGACAGTCTGTGTACCTCCTGGGGTGACAAGCCCCTGCCCTCACCTGGGAGAAGGAAAGGAAGGTTTCTACAGAACCCAGAACTGCCCGCCAGCCGTGGACACTGTGATGGGTGAATTCTCCCAGCCACAGCCTGGGGCGCTCACTGTGACGGATTAGGGGCCAAGGTCATAAGTTTGATCTGCCTTTCGGTCAATTGAGTCTGGAGGAGAAACTCCATTTTTGTCACCACAGACTGCCCTCCAGTCTGTTATTGCTAAATGATTCTGGGGCGACGAGGCGAACAGAGCACAGATGGAAAAACCCTCGAGGCCCCCACTATCGACAGGGAGTCAGCTGTGCCCACGTTGTGTTCGAAGCCCAGGGGCTGTGGGCGGCGAGGGCAGGCAAGCAAAGGGGAGCCCCTTTTCCCCCAGCCTGCATAAGCCACCCTGACCCTGAGTGGGGGCTGGGGCAGAGTGGGCGGGGCCCCAGGTCCTGACTTTCCCTCCGGTGGGGTGTTCATCAGACTCATAGAGCTGCCCTCGGCCTCACTTCTTGGTTTGGCTGTGAACTCCATCTCTGGGCCACCAGACACTGACGGAGTGGCCCGTCCTTTCAATCAGCTGGGTGTCCATCAGGGGCGTACACAGCAAACATTTGTTTCTCACGGTCTTGGAGACTGGGAGTCCAAGGTCAAGGGGCTGGCAGATTCAGTGTCTGGTAAGGGCCTGCTTCCTGTTTTGCTGTGTCCTCACGCGGTAGACACAGAGCTCTGGGCTCCTCCTCTTGACATCAGGACACTAATTGCCATCATGGGGCCCACCCTCCTGACTTCATCTAACCCTAATCACCTCCCCCAGGCCACACCTCCTGAGAGCATCGCACTGGAAGTTGGGGCTTCAACATACGGATTTGGGGACAGTAGGGGGGACACAAACATTCGGTGCCAGTTTTCCGTTAAGATGTAAGGATATATATTTTTCTCTATGAGACTCCATAAGCCTTTTTTTTCTTTCTTTTTTTTTTTTCGCTTTGAGCAAAACCACGTGACCTGAAAACATTTTTGTCTTAAATTGTCCCTTATGGGGAAGAAAAAAAAAAATCTCACCAGTCCTGTTCAGCCACCGACAGGACATTTGGCAATGGCCGGGGACATTTTGGATTGACATAACTGCTTGAGGGATGCTATGGGTATCTAGTGGGTAGAGGCCCGCTGGCGCTTAACATCCTACGGTGTGTAGGACAGTTCCCGAGGACAGGATGATCGGGCCCCACGTGCCGAGAGTGCTGAGGTGGAGAGAGCCTTAGATTCCTGGAGGAATCTAAACTGTGTCTCGGATGAATAACTTGGATTGCTCAGGGCTGGCCCTCCAGAGAGCTGGTTTTATTGATCTGTGTCTTGGCATTTAGCTTTCAATTCATACCGAGAAGAAAAACAGCCTGACGGGGGTTCGCATGACTGTATCTGCTATGAGGTTGTTGTTGAGGATGGTGCCTGGGACCCCGGCCCTGCCCCCTTCAAAGATCTTACAAGAATCTCTCTCGGACCCCAGTGTCAGAAAAAAGCTGAGCTGCTCTGGGGATTGTTTCAACTTTGTGGAGGTTGTGAGTCTCATAACAGGTGGGTTTCCCTCTTTGCTTTGGCCGATAGGAAGCTCAGAGTCCGATCTGCAGCCCACCTTTGAGGATCGTGGAGCCTTGCCCTGACAACAATTCCGTGTCCCACCTTCTTGGTTCATTGCACTGTTCGTTCCAGCCTTGTGTTCCCTCTGATCTATTTTTATGCTGTTGTAATTTAGGTATTTTTGTAAGCTGCCTGTGATCCTTTATGGAACAAAGCAGAGCATAAAAACAAAACAAGACTTAGCAGGGCCCGGTGGCCTCGACAGGTACTTTCTAACATGCCAAGTGTCATTTTGGAGTTGGAGTTGGAAGGTGGCTCTCCTTGGCCCCTCTCGTCCCCTCCTGAGAGTCTCCGTCTTGAAGCTCTGTGTGTGGGTTAGAGCAACAGGTTTTAGAGTCAAAGCCGCCAGCATCCATCTGCCTGCGAATGCCTTCCCTCCCCCAAAACGTTCTTTCCATTCTCCCATCTGGCTGCTGGCAGGAGGCCGCAGGGCCTGGAGGAGGCTGCAGAGGGGAAGCAGACGGACAAAGTCTGCCATTTTTATTCCCTGACTTTCCTGCCCTGCACCTCCAGTCAGGGTCCGGGGTCCAGGGAGCCTTTGTGTACGGGTGTGATCACGGCGAGGAAGGGGTCAGGCCAGGAAGGGCCCCTGCGCCAGTGTCGGAGGGAGCTGGGCCACTTTAGGAAGCTGTGTGTGAAGGCCAAGGTGAGAGGAGGGGGTGCCACACACACCTGAAAAGGTCACCCCTTCTCCCTTCCCCGACAGCCACCCCAAAACTTACCACACTCCCCAGATCTGTGAGCAGCTGCACCCCACGCAGTCCTCTGGCTCGGCCTGTCCCTCACCTGCCATGGCACGGAGCCAAAGTCCATTTCACGGTCTTGGCTCTGCTCCACTCATGGGACTTTGGCCCGTGCCCTGTCCTCCCTCACGGCTGGGGCAGTGGAGAGAGGCACCCCAGTGATGGCCGGACTGGAGCATGGCTGGTTCTGCCGCATCTCGGGGCCGTGACTGCCGCTATCTGCCTGGGGCAGGAGGCTTTGGGTCCCCTTACATTACTGGAAATAGTAACTGGAACGTGAATTTCAGTTACTCCATCGTTACCCGGAAGTAGTTCCTGGCTCCTGCTTCGAGTTGTCGGAAGTAGTGGGGCCCTACGGAACGTCTTTATGGTGAGGTGCGCTCCATGGGGGTCCTAGGTTTCTCAGGTGGACCTCCGAGACCAAAGGTCACCCTGTATCCCTCAACCCCAACCCAACCCAGGAAAGGGCTGGTTCAGCCTGTTTATGGATAGAGGCTCGACATACGACATCATTACAAATAAACTTCTGGCAAAAAGTTGAAAATAACTGAGCTAGTGCCAAATTTTAAAGATGGAGAAAGATGCCACGTAGGGTAGGAAACTAACTGGCCCAAGGCCACACAGCACAGTGGGTTAGAGCTGGCGCAGCCAGCAGGCTCATCCTGCCTGGTTATTCCATATTTATCTGGTGGGCCCGTTGAGCCCCAAGCATGCTCTTGAAGGTCTGGGTCCAACCAGGTGTCCCCGCAGGCTCCCGGGTCTTCCTGAAGGGTTGGAGCTTCTCCATCGAGTGGAAAAGCATGTCTGGGGCCTCTAGGTGTCTGGCGTCTCCCAGATGCTCAAGAATCTCATGGGAGTGCTCATGTGGGATTGGGGGGTGTACATTGTCTGGGAAGCACAGCCCCCACTCACGTGCTCTCCCTGCCCCTGTCCGGGCCTCAGTGAGCTGCGCATTCCTCTCTCCAATTACCTAGAGCTAGACTGCAGCCCCCAGGGACTCCGGCCCCCGCACCTGGCTTCAAATGTGTGGCCCAGACTCCCCCCTCCCACCCCGAGCCACCACACTGCCTGCTCCTTTCTCTCATTAGCTCTAATGAGCCAGTCTAGGGACAGAGGGATCTTTTAATTATGCTTCTAATTGCTTCCCAGGGAGAGGATGAGTTCAGCCCAAATTTTCCTGTAGATGCTCAGGAAGGAGACAGGGTTCCCAGGAATTCAGCCACATGGGGACCCCCCCACCCCAGGGAGGAAGGTGTGTGAGAGACCCCAGCCAGCACTGCCAGCCCTGCCCAGGCTGAAGTTCTCAGAGTGGCAGGTGGGTGTCAGGAAGGGAAGGTGATGAGGCAGGAGCTGGGCCAGCGGGGCAAAGGGGTCACTGGGTCCTCAATCTGGGCAGACACACCCCGGGCCTCAGCTCCCCAAGTAACGAAGCTTCGAGGCGCCTGTCAGTGGTGAGGCCGAAGGGTCTCGAATCAGCGATGTTCTCGCTCTATTACTTGGCAACGCGGAGAAATTGGCCGCGTGGCCTCTCAGCACGTTCCTTCTGTCGAAGGGGACAAGAGTCCAACTCACTGGGCCGCGAGGCTGAGCGAGAATGCGCTGCCGAAAGCTGACCTTCCGGGTTAACCGGTAAAAGGCGCCCGCGTGTCCTGGTGGCAACAGCACCCCCGCACGTCGGCCCCGGGGCCTCCGAGCACACGGCCTCTCGGTGTAATAACAACTTGGCCAGCGCCATGCTGGTGCCCGTCTGCATCCCTGATGCATCCCAGCCTCCAGGGAGCTGCAGGAATCCCATTTAACACACGAGGAGAATGAGGCACAAAGTAGCTGAGTGACTAGGTACCTGCGGGCCCCGACCGCTAAGTGACAGCTGGGACACTGAAGTCCCAGAGCCCCCAAGGGTCTTCCCTGGCAGAGGCTAGAGAGCTGTGCAGGAGGGGAGGACCCCAAAGAGACCGAGAGAGAAGCCACCGAAGGGACGCAGGAGCACGAACAGCCACAGGACCCCCCATCCTCACCCTCACCCCTACCTACCCGCATCCTGAAATCGCCTTCCCCAGAAGCAGAGACAGACACCAGAGGCGTGCCATAAGGCTTTTTTTAATGTTTTCTCACTGTTTTAACAATATCATGAAAAAAAAAAAATACCAGTTTAGAATCTGGAACTGACTGACCACCGTCCAGATAGGTTCTCAGGGCAGCTGGCGGGGGCTGCACCACCCCTTTGTCCCCTCCCCCACTGTGGAAACAAGCACCCATGGGGCCCCCGAATCGGGAACTAAGTTAGTGTCTGAGTCAGGATCCAGCAGAAAACAAGAGGCTGGAGCGGCCACGCCCACCTGCCCGCCAGACCCTGCGCTAGTCCGTCCTTCCCAGCAAAAGCTACGAAAGGACAGGAGGAGAGGGGCCGGCTGCTCCCAGGACAGAAAAATAATCATCAGTTAACCCTGGGGCTCGCAGCCAAGCTCCTAACTCGGTCCCCTGGGGCGTGGTTATAGGACACAGTGAAATCTGAATTTCACAAGAACAACAAATAGTATTTTAGCATAAGGTATGTTCCCACCAGACGTGGGGGGAGTACTCACACTATAACTTATCCTTTGTACGCCTGAAATTCAGATTTCACTCAACATCCCGGGTTTTCCTTCTGTTTTGTTGCTAAATCCTGGCAATCCTATACCTGTAGCCTCAGGGCCTGGGCCTCGGGGAGTCAGGGAGGGGGCTGAGCTGGCAGAGGGGCCTGAGAAAGGAAGGGGAAGGAGTCAGCAGGGGAAGGGGGTGAGGAGGAAATAACCCAGTTAAAACAAAAGCTTGGATCTCCCATAGGAAAGATATATTACTTTTCAAAAAGTCATTTTCCAGAAATATTCTACACTGGCCGCCTTGAGTTTTAGTAGCTATGGGGGTGGGGCGGGGGGACTACACACAGACGCCCACCCCACACAACTCTAAATAAAGTCTGAAGCACTTAGTATAAAGGATTTCTAAAAGGACTCGATGTTCCTGCCGGTGGCAGACCTAACTCTGTTCCAGATACCGCTCTAGAAGGGTTTAAACGTAAGAAGAACGAACAAACTCAGAGAGGCTGAGCGACTGCCACAGCCTGCACCTAGTGTCATGGGGAAGGGCTCCTGCTCGAAGATTTAAGCGGCCCCGGGGCCTTGTTTAGTGCCTGTGCCTTGTTTAGTGTACGCATTGGGTCTAGCTTTACTCTAAGGGGCTCCAGGCTTCAGGTGCAGAGGAGCCAGGCAGGGGGGAGGAAGGGGCGGGGACCCGTGACCACCCCCTTCTTCCTGTCACACCCATTTACGAGGGTCACAGCAGAGATGCCAGGGAGGAAAAGGAGAGCTGGGCGTCCTCAGCCCTGGCACCGAGGCCGCCTCTGCCGCGCGAGGCGAGGCAGGAACTCAGGTGGACATCTGGCATCCATCTGAGGCCGGGAAAGGAAACTGACTGCTGCTGTGAGAACACAGCCCCGTCCCATAGAGCTGGGGAGGCCACGGTGTGTGACAGAGTCAGACGCGCAGTCGGCACCCAGGCCAGCTGCCCAGTCCCCCGCGGGGCCCCAGGCTCAGCCAGCGCCCCTCACCCACAAGGTCCAGGGCCTGTGGCCAAAGCCAGACTCTCGGGTGCCCCTGGACGGGAAGGGGACAGGGGAAGGTGGTGGAGGGCCAGGGGCAGGGAGACGAAGCCAAGAGCGTGGAGCTGCCCCCTCCCCCCGCCTCACACTCGGATCTCATCCTCCTCTTCCTCGTCCATGAATGAGAACTCCTTGTCCTGCTGCCGGGGGGGAGGGCCCCGGGCCCTGTCTGGCCCCCGGAAGGCAGGGCTGCGCTCCTCCAGGACGCCCGAGGTGCAGCTGGACAGGGAGCTGCTGTCCCGCGTGGTGTGGCTGCCCACGCTGCGGGCGGAGCCAGGGCTGGGGGCCGCGGCCCCCCACCCCTCGTCCTGCAGAGCCTGTGAGGACGGCGGGGGCGAGTCCCTGCCGGCCTTGCCTTCCTGCCTGGCCAAGGGAGGGGCCGCCGCCCCTGAAGGGGGAGCCTGGGAGAGACTGCCTGGGTCCTCGCTGCCACGGTAACCGCCGTCCTCCTCCTCCGGTTCCCACTCCTCCTTGTCCATGATGCTGAGGACATCGCCCAGCATGGACGGCCCCAGGTCGATGTGGAAGGACATGATGGACTCCGCATGCTTCAGCCCAAAGCTGGCCTTGGGCACGACGGGCAGATCCGTCAGGTCCCCGAAGGCCTGCTCATCCAGGAGGGGGTCGGGGGAGTGGGGGGCGCTCGCCCCATTCCTCCGGGGCACCTCCCCCACCCCCGCGGCCTGGTGGTCCCCCTCCCCGCCGTTGGCCTTCTTCACGGGGCTGGACGACAGGCTCTTGGGCAGCTTGCTGGAGCCCTTCTCTGCGGCCTCCTTCTCATTCAGCTGGGGCAGGGACATGGCGTTCTTGACAAACAGGGCTGAGTCCCGCAGGGAGCCCAGCATGTCCCTCTGCTCCCGGTCCCCCCTGGTCACCGACTGTGACCGCTTGCTGCTCCGAAACTTCCGGGACAGGAGGCCGCGTTTGGAGGACGAGGAGGCGGCTTGCTCATCCTGGGACTCACCCTCCAGCTCGCCAGCCTTGCTGTTGAGGAAGGAGGTGTCCCCAAAAGCGTCCCCTGCCCGGCCCACGTGCATGGTGTGGCGGAAGTCGCCCAGCGGGGCGCTGATCATCTCGGCCGTCAGGTCCACTCGGGAACGGCGCTTGGAGTGCACGGAGCTGGACACCAGCTGCTTGAGGATGGGCATCTTGCCTGGAGGGAGGGGAGGCAGCAGGCAGGTCTGGGGTCAGATCTGAAGGCGGGCAGGTGGAGGGGCGATCAGGAAGAGCTCATAGGGCTGCAAGGAAGAAGAGCAGGCACAGGCTTAACCAGGGCTGGCCTCGAAAGCCCATCTGCCCACCGGCTGTTATTCAAACCCAGCTCCCTCCCAAAATGAAATAACGAGAAACGAGCCGGCAGTCGATTTCATAACCCTGCCTTCTCTTCATCCACAGATTCCCAGGTGAGGGGAGTGCTTTTCACAAATCTGGTTGGAGTTCAAGTAGCCACAGGCATACTTTCCCTGAAACCCGAGACAGAGGCAGAGATCTTTGTTTAAAGGACAATGACTCCCCGCCCTCACACCTCCTCTGCAGCCAGGATGCTGCCAGAGCAGACTTGCCACATTTAAGGACTCAAAGCACACAGGTGACGCCATCAAGCAGCCAGGAAAGAGAATGAACCTCTGACTCGACGACTCTGACTGAACACCTGGTCCGGACACATGCTGTAAGTCCCTCCCGCTCTCTGACCTCAATCCCTGTGAAGTTAGTGGACACCTCAACCTGAGTCACAGTCCTCGGAGGAGGGAAAGGACGGATGGGCCCCAGAGAGATGCTGTCTGGCACCTGTGCGTATGTGGGCGGCCCGGCTCACTTTCTGAATCAGAATTGGGGTGGGGCTGCTGGGACCCACAGAACCAGCTCCCCAGCCTTCCGGGCCAGCTTGCTGGGTGTCCCTTAAGTGATATCGCCATGGTGGGGCCCCAAGCTCTCTGCTGGGGATCCATACTCCACCTCTCAGAGAGACTGAGACTGGAAAACTCTCCCCCAATTTCTTTAATCACCAGCTTGCTGGGTGTCCCTTAAGTGATATCGCCACCTCTCAGAAAGATTAAGACTGGAAAACTCTCCCCCAATTTCTTTAATTATCAGGGTTGCAAGGAGGCAGGGACTAGGTGACCTAGGGCCCCTGGGACCTGGAACCACACTCCCCCCAAGAGATTAAACTGAACCAAAGAATGGCAGAGGGCCACCTGAAAGCTTGAGACACCACCCATGTAGCTCCAGGCAAGGGCCAAGTTGAAGTTCAATGTTAGAGCCAATCCAGCCCCTTCCCCTCGGGAGGGACCTATAAATCCAGCAGCATAAGACTGAGCAGGGTGGGGAGAGATGGGCGCAGGGGCTTAACAAAGTAGGGTGGGTGAGGGGTGGTGCTGGGCCACGAGGCCTGCCCACCGCACAGTTTTCAACAGCACCCTCATTGCAAGCCTGCCCTTCCGACTGCAAAGCTCACCCCGTGGGTGCTGCAGCTGTTTATCCCTCCCCCTGGCTACTGCCCCAACCTGGGCCCCCGTACCTCACCTGGCCCCTGACATCAGCCCATCAGGTCTCCTCGCTCCCCCCTTTGTCCATCTCCAGTCCCTCCTCCACCTTTCAGCTAAAACAAAAGCTTTTAGGACTCCTCCGAGCGTACCCCGCAGTCCGGCAATCCGCCCCTGCACCCCCACTCAATGCCACTGCTCGCTGCTTCCTGGGCCCTGTACCCCGCACTAGCCTGAGCTGTCTCCTGGGCTCCAGGACTGGACACATGCAGGCCCCCGCTGGATACCCTGTGACCTGGCGCCCCCAACATCCTCAGGGCTTGGCTGGGACGTCACTTCTTCCAAGGAACCGTCCTAATCCAGGGTGAGTCCTGCCGGCCACCTTCCATCCCCAGCAGAACTTTGGGTGTCCCTTCTGCCCGCAGCCGCCGGTTATATTGCTCCACCCCTGCTGACTGGGCTGTAATCTCCCACTGGACTATGAGCTTCCAGAGGGTTCTGGCGGCTCTGCTCACCGCTGAATCCCATCCAGCCGTGTATGGCACAGATGCTCTCAACACCTGTCGGAAGGCCAACACTCCCCCCACTGCCCCCCCACCCCTCAGTCTCCCTCTTTCACCTTCTCAAGCCCAAGGACAGTGCTGGCTTCACTCGAGCTTGCAGCCTGGCTCCGGGGCTCCCAGGCTGACCTCTGTGTCCTCCAATCCCGCTCCCACACTCTCTTCCTTGCCCAGCTGCTGATGTCCAGTCTCACGGCTCCCCCACAGGCATACTGCTTGTCACTTCAGCAGACAAAGTTCTCCAGGGCAGGTGGGGGGAGCCAGCCCTGTTGCACAGGTAACCTGGGCTGGGCTCAGGGCCAGATGAGAACCGCACCGAACCGAAAGGCCTCGAGGTGACCCACCAAAGCCAGGCTGCCCTCCCTCCTCCCTCGCCTCCTCCTCCCTCCAAATCCTTAGGAAAGTAGCTTCCTCTACCCTAACCTGAACCCTCCCTCCTGCCCACGCCCTGCGAGCGAACCTCTCAACAATTAGACAGAAACATCTAGACCAGGGACTGGCAAACATGTTTACAGAGGGCCAGACCATAGAGGCTTTCAGCTTAGTGGCTAAAGGTGTCTTCATCCCAGCTCCACAACTATCTCTGCAGTAGGGAAGCAGCCGTAGACTATATGTGAACAAAGAGGTGTGGCTATGTCCCAATAAAACTTTATTTACAAAAACAAGTGGTGGGCCGGGTTTGGCCTATGGGCCATAGTTCCTAAACTAGACACAAGAAAAGTACTGGCCTTGGGGTCACCCCCTCACTGTTGCTCCAGGCCCAGTGCTCTTTCCACTCCATCCCAGGCTTCTGTCTGGCTTTTGGGGGGTAGCATCACTGGTCAGTTACCGTTACTAATTGAGCAGCCCTCCCCACTTCTGGCTGGGACTAGGGGGTGGTGGGGGGCCCAGAGAAAGGAAGAGCCTGGCTGCTGCCTAGAGAAAGTTCTTATACAATCGTTGAGCAGGTTCCAACACTGGTGAGACCTGGAACCAGGTCATCCTTTGTGGTGGGACCTGTCCTGCACGTGCTGAGACGTTTGGCAACATCCCCAGCCCCTTCTTGCTAGATACCAATAGCATCTCTTCCCAGCTGGGACAACCACATGTCTCCACAAATGCTAAATATCTGGGGGGGTGGGGGGAGCAACGTCGTGGGCTTAGAACCACTACCCAGAACCAAGAATATGGAGGTAAAAAAAGAAGCAAGTACCACTCACCAGGTAAACAGAAACGAGGGGAGAGGCAGGTGGGAGGCTGGGGGTGGGGGGAGGGCAGCAGGGAGCGGAAAGGGTCAGAACTGTGGGAACGCAGCGACGTAAACTTCCAGAATTGCATAAGGGTCTCAGCGTAATGGGCAGGAGTCCCGGGGCTCAGGAAGGAACTTCAGGCCTGTGGTTTCCTGATCTTAAGTGCTTGTTCAAGTGCGAGAAAAGGAACGAAAACCGCAGGCCCAGCTGCCCAGGACCAGCGGGGATGATGCAAAGCCCGGTGGCCTGGGTGTCCGGGCTGCAGGGAGGGAGGGCCCCGCCCTCCCGTTAACCCCTCTTCTCACATTCTTGTGGACAGGGCTCCAGAGCAGAGTGAGAGGGGCCAGCCTCAGGACTGCCCGGACCCTCCACGGCCCAACACCCCAGGGAGACAGCGACGGGTCTGGCCAGTGCCCTCTGCGGCCTATATTCTCACTCCCTGGGGGTGGGAGGCTTTGCGGCTTGTGCAAAACTAAACCATCTTCCAATACCCAGCATGACAACGTCCCGAGAGTTGGGGCCTAGATGGCCACCTGCCTGTCTTGTAGGACTCAGCAGTCCTGGGGATGGGGAGGGGCCAGGTCCCCAGGATTCTGGAGCTAAGAGTGCAGATCAGACAGGCCGGGCTTAAGGCCTGGCAAGAACTCGCCGGGTTGTTCTAGGCCCCTGAGTGACATTGTCACCCTAAGCTTCTAACAGAATGCTTTTAGGGTGAGGAGATGGAACATGGAGTTCAAGTATAAGCAGGTGGCCCAGGCCAGTCCTGGGGACAGTTCAGGTGGCCCGAGTGTCCCCCGAAAGATCTGCCCAAGGGAGCTGCAGCTTTGGGAGGCAGCGTTGCTAAGCACAGTGACTCAGCTCTGGGGAAGTGGCTAAAACAGGCCGCTGAGGACAGGGCAGCCACTCCCCACAGCCTGCCCTGGGTGGGACACCCCCACCCCACCCCGGAAGCCACATCCCACTTTCCTGGCAAAGGAGACCAGAGCAGTACTGGCTGCTGTCTCTGACTCTCCCAGCCTCTGGTGGAACCAGATTCCTGCAACCTTGGCCTCGCTGACCACAGAACATTCCTCCAAGGCAGGAGCACGAGGCCTCCCCTGAAGTCCAGGACCCTGGTCAGTCTACACGAACCACACCCTCGGCAGCTCCCTCCGTGCCTGAGACTAGAGAATCACCCGGGCCTCCCAGGGCAGCCCGCCCAGCAGCTCCCAGACCTGCGGCAGGAGAGGCTGGACCAACACACTCCAAATTCCCAGGCAGTGGCCTGTCCCTGGCAGTCTGGCCCAAGCAGGAGAGGGACTTGGGTTCTCCTGGGGCAGCCAGGCAGGCCTCCCCCTTTCCAGCTGACCCGTGGCTCACTGCCACCGCCACTGTGCATCGCCCCTCTCCAGTTTCCCGAATTGTTCTAACCATCCATCCTGTACCAGCACCAAGCAGCATGGCCGGACAGAGCGGACATCAGTGCATGACTTCATTCATGGCTGAGAATGGCTACAAGAGGCTTCATTCATATCTCTCTCTCTCTCT
>NW_006436283.1:6248002-6252103 GCF_000325575.1 Pteropus alecto | reverse complement strand
TCTCTCTCTCTCTCTCTCTCTCTCTCTCATTCACTGACTTACTGCATACCCACTGTTTTTCCCATACTCTTCTGCGCCCTGGAGTCAGAGCAGTGAATATGACAAGGTGGCCACACCTGTGCCTTCCCGGGCACACTTGCAGTGTGAGGGGGGCGGGGGGAGGGAGCGGGGCTGCAAACATGTGGATAGAAACGGTATCTCGGAGTCCTCACTGTCAAGAGGGAAACGAGGTGATACAGAGGAGTGTAGGAGTTACATACGGGGGTGCCGGGAGGTCCCGCTGATGCAGGGCGCTGCCAGCCGGGTACCGAACGGTGAGAAGGAACCAGGCAGGGCAAGAACCATCCAGCAGAGGCCACGGCACATGCCAAGGCTCAGAAGCAGAGAAAAGTTAGTGGAACAACATGACAACCCAGGGGCCAGGGCCCAAGCCACTCCCCCTGTGAGACCAGGTGGGTGTTTGGATAGCGTTCCAGGTGTGCAAGGGAACCAGCAGAGTTCCTACGCAGGCAGGTCGTCCAGTTTTCACATGTGGACACTCCCATGGCTGTCGGCGCTGACGGCATGGAGGAAGGCAAGCAGGAATTCAGGGCAAAGAGGAAGGAGGCCAGGACGCAGGTGTGGCTAAGGGGCTGGACAGAGGGGGCCACATCCAGGGCATGTTTTGAAGGCAGAGACACCAGGAGCTGCTGAGGGCCCTGCTGGGGGAGGAGAGAGGAAAGGCAGAATCGAAGGGGACTCCAGGCACTGCAGAGCCACTGAGAGCGCCAGGTGTCCTCTCCAGTGGTGGCTCCCACCTGGCGGGCCAGGAGTCCTTCTCCCAGGGGTGCGACCAGCATTCTACCGCTAGGTAGAATGGAACTTGGCCCAAATGCGGGAGGCATTCTGCTCCACAAGGTCCATCAGCGGGAACAACTCGCTGAAGGGGATCGTGCGAAAAAAGAAATTCAACGTAACACGGCCGGTGACTGTCCGCAAGCGGTTAGCTCTGGCTCTGTCGCCGGAGGAAGATCCGGTGCTTTCTGGAAGGCTCACCGGCCTTATCCTATGAAGATAAGAAGTCCTAGTGAAGGGGAAGGCTGTTGTTCCCTCAGTAGATGAGGCCAGTGGGCGGCGACGGGAACGGCCAGCACTGTGCATGCTTTGATCCACACTGTTACATCCTGCTGGAGGGACGTCACTGGGGCTGTGCTGGGCTTGTAGCTGACTTTAGTCTACTCTGAATCTTATAGTTCCTTCATGTGCACTGACAAATGCCCTCGTATTCGAAAAGGGTGCTGTTTGCACCAGGAAATTAAGAAGCACTGTCTTAAAATAATCTGAGCTTCAACAACCACAATTAAGAGGGGGTGGGAAAAAAGCCCAGGATGGGAACAACACCATCATAACTCCTGTACCCTTGTGTATCTGTGTCAAAGATCTCCTTAAAATTAAGACCTGGGCGTGGAGAGACCACACTCCCAGAGCCGGAGAGACTCAATTAAGGGACTTGCCCTAGGTCATGGATTACAGCCAAGGCTATGTTCCCACACCAGGGCTCCGGCCACTATAATAAGCCATGCACTGCCCACAGTGACGATGCCCCCGGCACATAAAAACACGGAGCGCGTAATGTCTATATATACATATATACACATACATATACATAGGTTTTTATAGGTTATACACATGTCTGTTATCATCCATGCATCCATTAGTTTTAGTTTTTCTCTTAAAAAAAATTTATACACACACACACACAAATATATATACAAGTTATAATGTTTTCTTTCCACCTCCCAATGGGTTTCCTTACATCCCCCTGGGGGTGCTAAAATAGCATCTGCAGCATCATATGACCCCCACTGAGGGGTCCAGCATGAGAGGTCGAGGACACCCTAGAGGTCATACAACTGTGGAGGCACAGAGAGGCGAAAAAAGTCACGGAGTTGGTGAGCGACCCAGGTGGCATTGGAGCACAGGTCTCCTATCTCCCAGTCTAAAGGTCTCTCCCAGATAACACTGGGATTGACTCACTGTCAGGCGCCCGGCTGGACAGCGTCTGTTACCGTCCTGCTCACAGTAAGAGTTGGGGAAGGACCTTCCTCCCACCAGGTGGCAGGTACTAGGCGCCACCAGGCAGGCGGGAAGGTACACGACATTGGACAAAGAGCTTCTCACAGTTAAAATGATCCCAGGACGGGGTGGTCTGGTGGCATCGGGAACTATGGCAATTTCTTTGAATAATGGCTTTAAAATGAGTGTGTTCAGAAACTATTTTAAAGTCACAAACACAGATATTCGGCGAAGCCTTATTCATCATAACCGAAGGTTGGACACAAACTAGTATCCAACAATAAGGTAAAGGCTGGGGAAACTGGGAGCCACTAACTCAACAGATTATCACGCAGGCACGAAAACCGGTCACCCAATGTCACCAAGTGGAAGGGAAAAGGCAGAACTCAACGCAGAGACCACGACTCTATGCGAATGTGCCCTTGTGAAAGATTTAAAGGCACCAAGAAATTAAAGAGTTATTGTCAGGCTTGAGAGGAAAACAGGCTTTTGGGGGAAAAAAAAAAATCTTCCTTTAATGTGGCGATGTTGTTTGAATAATAATTTAAACATCTCAAAGCATCAAAGGCTTAAGGAAAAGCCTTTTAATTTCAAAACCAGCTTAAAACTATCTAGTTCTCAGGGCTCAGTACAAGCCACCGAGAGGGGGCTGGGTGAGAATGTTCGAGGGCCACCCTCTCGTAGGGAAAAAATCTCCTATTGATGTCTGTCCTCTTTCTCCGTTTCTCCCCAAATCACCCCCAAGCTGGACGGGGTTACTGGGTCCTCATTTTGTTCTAAGTTGTTTGGAAGGAGAAAGTGGACAATGGGTCACAACCTGGAGTCAGGGAAAAGCAGGGAGCTTAGGAGGTCCCCGAAAGAGCTTGTGCCCCAACAGCTGCTTCCTGATGCTTGAGCCTCAACTGAGCAGACAGGAGATAACAATCCCCCCCGCCACCCCCACCTCCGGAGGTTGGCTGATGTCCAGAGACATTGAAGCTCCGAGCTGGGGGCCAGCCTCCCACGGGGGTATTCTCACAATGGAATCCTATGTGGGAGCCCCCAGGGCAGGTGACGGTTCTACTTCTGCGGCTTCTACGGCCCCAGGGACCAGAGAAGGGGCAGGGGTCACGCAAGGACAGCCAGCACCCTAGTGTTCCAACCACTGGCCGACCGCCCAGCCGTGTGCAGAAGCATTCATCGCGAGCCTGCTACACTCCAGGCTGCCGTGCTGGGCCATCATAAATGTCCACCTCTATTTTACAGGAAGGGAAACTGAGGCTCGGATGGGGTGATTTCCTTCGCTTACTCTCGCAGATACTAAAAGGTGATTTGAACCCATGTCTGGCAGTCCTTGGAACTCATGGTTTTCTGTACGAGGCCATGCCCCCGGGTCGATTCGGGTGGCCATAGCTGAGAATGTGTATACAGAGGGACGGGGTAGGATGGGATTGGTGAGGTTGTTTATCTAACACCCTTGGAACCAGGGCTCACTTGACTGACTCCTCATGAGACACCTGTCCCAGGTGTGGCTCCGATGGGCCCCTCCTTATCGATCTCATTCCTACTTCCTGCTCTGAGGAGCCTCCCACAGCTCTGATTCCCCGAAAGGTGAGCGGTGGGGGACCACCTGCAGAAGCCTGGACTCTCCTGCATATTCAGGAGTGGGCCCAGCACAAGGCCCCGCCTCCCAGGTGACTCACACCTGTCCTGTTCCAATCTCCATCCAGTGTTTCTTGCTATTTCCAGTTGCCAAGAAGAAAGACTAGAATCCCAACCCAACCTCTCTCCCTGAAATTTCCCAGGCCAGGCTACCTGTGTGCTTCTCCCTGCCTGCCTGCTGGCCAATCCAGACCAGGCTGGTTGGCCCAAGTGTGACACTGCCCAGCCACACTCGGGCAGATCCCATTTCCTGGAGACAGACATCCTCTGCTTGGAAAAAAGGAACAGGGACAAGGCTATTTCACTACAGGCCTTCCGCAGCTGCAAGCAGCTAACACACATTCCCCAGACTTCTCTGCTGGGGAGGCAGGAGATGGGAGTGTTACCGGGCAGTGCGGTGACCTG
>NW_006436283.1:6242112-6247951 GCF_000325575.1 Pteropus alecto | reverse complement strand
GCAGGGAAGAAAGAAAGAGTCCAGGCCAGAACTTCTCAGAGGCTTCCACTTTCTGCTGCCTCTCTAGGGGTTATTAAGTAATTTATACCTACACTGTCCAGTACGGCAGCCACCAGCCTTGTGTGGCTAGAGAGCACTTGAAATGTGGCGAGTCCAAACTGACACGTGCTAAAGGGTCAAATACACAATGGACTTCAAAGACTCTGAATGCAAAAGAATATAAAACAGCTCATCAATACTTTTTATGGTGATGACATGTTAAAATGATATTATTTGGAATATACTGGGTTAAATAAAATGTTAATTTCACCTCTTTCTATTTTTTAAAATGTAGCCATTAAAAATGTAAATTATACACGGGCCTTGCAAGACGCTTCTACTGGAGCGTGCCGATTCAGACATTTTTCTCTTTTATCATACAAAGAACACTTTCCAGTGTGGACCAACAAAGCCGACCACTGTTCACATTTGGGTGAAAATAAGAAACATGTTAGCAAATAATGTTACATTATTTTAGGTTAAGTCCTAACAGTCTCAATTTTGTATCCACTGGGCCACTGGCGAATGCTAAGTTGTTTGAGTTTTGTTTGAACACTGTAACGAATATCCTTCCAGCTAAGTCTGCGCCAAGGCCCTGTTTCCGGAGGATGCATGCTTATAAGTGAGTAAAATAACTTTTGTTTCTTATTGCTAACTTGTTTTCCAGAAGGTTTTTCACCCAGTTACAGTCTCACCGACATAGGATGAATTGAAAACAAAACACAACCACCATCACCCGCAGCCTCGCAAACTTGTAATTTGCGTTTCTTTGATTACTAATGACAGTGAGTATTTAAAAAAACAAAACAAAACAAAAATATACTGGCATCTTTATCCTTTCTCTTGCGAATTGCTTGTTAAAGCCTCCTTTTCCTATAGGAGGGAGGGGGTTTCACCTTTTCAGATTGATTTGTATGGCTTTTTAAAATATTAAAGCTATTTAAATTGTTGACCATCATATTTTGCAAAGCTTTCTACAGATTTATCATACATCTGTTTTCTATCACGGTGATTTTGTCGTTTTCTTTACCATAGAGTGCTTATTAGTTTTTACATGGTCAAATCTGTTTTATGGTTTCTGGCTTTACTATCATGAAACAAAGACAGTCTGCTCCCACTCCCTAGTCTATGGAAATATTCACTTCTAAAACTACCAGGTAATGCAATATTTAAAAACTACTCAGGAAAAAAAAAATCTAGAAGGAAATATACCAAACTAATTTAAAAACTACTCAGAAAAAAAAAAAAAATCTAGAAGGAAATACACCAAACTAGAGATGCCGGTGGCTTGTAAAATTGTGGGCCATTAAAAATAGAAAATAAAAAAAAATTAAAATATAACAATAATGTCAGTTACTGATTCCTTATAGAATTCCTTGTATGAGTTAAGCATCAAACACTAACCTTATCAGATACTAAATTCCTTATATATATTCCAGACTCCCTTGTCCCTTCATTCCTAAACCAGGCCTATACTGTCATCTTATAAAATATGTTGTGAGTATCCAGTAGGGGAACCTCCCACTTTAACTTTTTTCCCAAAATTTTCTTGGCTTTTCTAATGTAGTGGTCTTCCAGATGGACTTTGGAAACATTTTATTAAGAAACTCTGATGAGATTACTTTGGAATGGAAAGGAAACAATAAACTGAATTGGGAAGAACTGACTGTACTACAACATCAAGTCCTCATATCCACCTATTCAGTCTTTCAGACAATCTCCATTAAATTTTGTGAGTTTTCCTCCTACAAGTCTCGCACGTTTCCTGTCATGTTCATTCTGGGTTACTTTATGGTCTCTTGTTGGGAATGGGTTTTGCATCCTCCCCATAGCTATATTTCCCGACTGGTTATATAGCTGGTATATGGGAAACGACAATTTTTAAAATTTATGTCTATTTAAAGACCACCTTGCTCAACTCGTACTGCTTTATACACTCTAATCAACTTTACGATCGAATCTTCTGGGCTTCGCAAGGAGACAGACCCAACTAATAATAATTCTGCCTTCCTCACTCCTCATTCTTATCTCGTTTTATTTTCCATAATTGCCGGTATAATGCTGAATAATACTACTGATGTAAAATATCCTTGTTCTTGGCATTTGCAGTGATGTTCTAAACCTCAGTCTTCAATACAGTAGCCACTGGCCACATGGGGCTGTTGGGTACTTGAAATGTAGCTAGTGAGGCTCAGGAACTGAATTTTTTAATTTTGTTTAACTTTAATTATTTTAAATATAAAAAACTGATGCTTGATTCAGTTATTGGGAAACTTAATTTTGTTTAAAACAACGTGAGTGTGTGAATCCACTTTCTCAACTGTACATTTTAGGAAACCCAAATTCTGACTATTGATGAAATTTAGCATCCAAATTGCGACGTGCCATAGGTGTCAAATACACACACTGGATTTTGAAGACCCTGCATGAAAAATTATGTGAAATATCTCACTAATAATTTTTCTGATTACGTGGTAAAATGATAATCTTTTGGATATAGTAGGTGAAATCACACATATGGAAATTAATCTCACCTGTCTTTAATTTTTAAAATGTGAATATCGGACAACTTAAAGGCACGTATGTGTGGCTAGTTTTATACTCCTGTTCTAGGGGTATTTCCATTAATTGTGATGCTTAGATATTCTCGATCATCTTAAGGAATTTACAGTTCTTACAGTTTTTAGGAAAATAATGGCAATAACTTGGCCAGGCTGAGTTGTCGGAAAAACATACTATGCCTAGGATAACTTACCCTTTAATTGCTGGAAAATATAGAAGATGATGTCCAGGCTACTTATACAGGGCCTGGTAATGGAGAGGGCTGCAGAATAACCTCTGCCAACGTGGGCTCTGACAGCTATCAAGGCTGTGTGTTGAAGAACCAACTCTGGGAACCGCCTTTGGACCCCACCCATGGACCTCAGATGGACACGTCCCCCCTCCCCCACCATGGGTCTTGGAGGAAGTACGAGAAAGGAACTAACACTCATTGAGTTTTTACTCTGCGCCAAGCTAGAGTCTTTATTTTGAGTAAACTGCCTTTTTTTTTTTTAATGTACAAACAATACACTGTTCTGGGCATTTAAAAGGCTTTATCTCCTTCATTCTTCCCAAACAATCCTATGGCGTTATTATCATCATACCCATCTTGTGCATAAGAAAACTGGGGCTTAGAGTTAAATGATTGACCCAAGTCACATGGTTGCTAAGGACAGAGAAGAGTCCAGGTCTGCCTGATTCTGACCCCTGGGCCTTTTCCACTTTTTCCATATCAGGGGAGAGTCATAAGCACTGTTGGGGCCCAGGCCTCTGAGGTCTGAGGAAGGTTATGGATGTATAAACACTCACGGGCTGCACAGTTTTGCAGAGCATTTCAGATTAAAATCTCCCTAGTCTGGTCACCCCGTTCCCCATTTGTACCAGAGAAGGTACAAATAGATAAAAATCCTGGGAAATATAGAGCACGGCCCCCTACCCCCACCCCACAGGGAACTCCTGCTCCTCCTGGGCTGGGAATGGGCCACTCTCTTCACTCTGCATCTCTGTCCCTGCATCCCCCTCCCTCCTTACGCCAGAGCCAGGGGCCCGGCCCAGAGAAGGCAGGCAGCAGGAAGGGGAAGGAGAAGGCCCCTCTCACCAGTCAGAACTGCGTGGGAAGGGAAGAGAAAGGACTTGACTTGGGAGTGACAGGAAGCAACAAATCAGGAGTCAAGATGATGAAGAGCCAGTGACTCGAGGGCATTCAACAACTTTGCTTGTTTACAGGGCTCTTCCTGGAGACATGTTTCGCCGCCACCCCCGCCGCCACCTCCGCACACAAGCCCCCATAGAGAGAGCCAGGAGAGGGGAAGGAGTGCCAGGTGGGGGCCCCACTGTCCCCAGGCAGCCAGGTCTCCTTCATTCGGGAGTGGCCCTGTTGCTCCCCCTTCCTGCCCAGGGCCTCAGAGGGAAGCGCTTGGGCTTGAAATCAGATCTGCCAGGCCTCGTTTGGTTTCACTTTGCTTCTCCTGAGATCGGGCTGCTCAGCTGAGGAGTGCGGCGTGAAAGGACACTCTGGGGTCTCCAGAGGGAGCTGGGTGACCTGGACTCACTCCAGGGCAGGCCGGCACATCTGCCATCTTGGTCCTGCCTGAGCATGCAGTGTTCTGGTACAAGTATGGACCTGGGGCCAGACTCCCCGGGTTGTGTGAGCTGGCTCGGCCAGACCGAGCAAGCTCCTTGTGCCTCAGTTTCCTCGTTAGCTTTCAAAGCAATCGACGACATTACACACGTCCTGTGTTATTGTGAGGATTAAATAAGCTAATACAGGTAAGCCCTCAGCACAACGATGCAGGAGGAAGGAGCGCTCTTGCACGTCTGTTATGAAGATGACGTTGGGACGTGTTCCCCGCCTCGGCGGTGCCCTATGTCTATACTTTGAAAGGTAAGAGGAGAAGTCCAGCATCCTCAGTGACACTCTGGCCACTGTCACTCCCCTAAGTTCAAAGAGGACACATTATTAACTCGAGATACACCTCCAGTATCTCCTGAGGACACCTAATCCAAAGGCTCCAGGGCTGATCCCTTTCAAAGTCCTTGGGGGTCCCCAGGGTGAACTGCTGCAGGTGGAGGGGTGCTCCTAGCTTCTGAAGCCCCTGTGCAGCTTGTAGTCCCCAGTGGCAGGGGGAAAGCAGCCTGAGACTTGGTTTCTTCCCCCCAATGTCCCTTCTCTCCCCTTTTCAGCTTTAATAATGCAGATGGAGGAGGCTGGCTTCTAGCAAACAGGAGTCAAGCTCTTTTCAATTTCGGTTTGAATCTGGTGGATGAGATGGAGGCGGGGAGAGAGAAACTCTACTTCCATTCTTCCATAACTAAAGACCCCGGGTGCTACCAGCGAACAACAGTACACAAAGCCTCAGCACGACCAGCCCCCAGTGAAATACAGCCTGGTCCTTTGGGCCTAACCAGATTCCCGCTAGAGGAGCCCATAAATCGTACTGCCTGACCTAAGGGGCTTCCTTTGTGCCCTCTGCCTCTCTACGCCCATGATTTGATTGAGCCTTAAACCCAATGGGGGACGAGGGGAACGCCAGACCCCTTCTGATGCTTCAGGGACCAGAAAAGCATTCCGAGGAACGGAAAAGGGTTGCACCGAGTAGGAATTTGAAGCAGAAAGAGGGGCAGGGAACAGAAGGTGAAACAGCCTGGCCTCATTGTCACACTGGGGAGCTCTGAAGCTGGGGCCTGCAGACCAAGTTCACTGACCATGGGGGCTGCATGGACCCAGGTATGAGAACCCGAACTCAAACTCTCCCGGGGGGCTGTCCCAGGTGTCCCCACCTGCCACCCCAACGGCCAGGGGAGACGGTGGTGGCTTGAGCAGCCCTGGCTGAGCACAGAGATGCTGTCCCTGAGTACATAGCTAGGGATCTCCCCTGCCTGACACTACTGCTTTTCAGATGCCCTGAGCCCCTGGGATGAAGGAATGGGGGGGTGGCGGGGGTGGCGGGCAGTGCCAGCCGTGCGGAGCAGTTCTTACAGGCTGGGTAAGAATCTAAGCTTTCCTTCATGAATAAGCCCAAACCGCCCCCATCGACCCAAAGGGGAGGTCCTTCCTCCTCTCGGGAGGCTAAGTGAAGACCAACGGTGCCCCTCTCCCTGGCAAAGGACGGCTGAGGATACCAGCACGGCCACCCTGGCACGGAGCCCCGCGCTACAAGCTGGCAGTGCCTAGGGGAGACTCCGATGGACGTTACTGGAGGGGGCCCAAGGCTCCGCCAGAGGCGTATTTTAAGCTGGGGCTTCAGGGACGCGGTGA
>NW_006436283.1:6239912-6242088 GCF_000325575.1 Pteropus alecto | reverse complement strand
CCGTCTCAACATACTGCAGGCAGAGAAGGGCCATGTCCAGCCCGAACCAGTCCCTTCCAGCACGGCCGTCTAGCTCCCTGGGCTGTCCTCCCGAAAGCACGTCCTGGCCAGAGCGGGCCTTTGGGGTCCTCTGCCAGCAGCTCTGAAGTTTGGTTCCTTTTCCCAAAGTCCAGGAAAAGCGTCAGGTACACAGGTCAGGAGACTAAGCTGCGGGTGAGCTCCCTCGGCTCCGGGCCAGGTTGCTCAACCCCTCTCTCTCCTTCCCTGCCCCCAGCCTTATCTCTGGCATCACCCAGATCCTGTTTCTCCCAGGGCCAGACTCTCCCCACCCCCACAGGGGACAAGCTCCTCTGGGCCTGTGGAAACATCCTGCCAAAGACAGCTGGGCTCACTGCCCAACGGCAACGCTGGGTGCTCTGGCCTCTGAGGCCCCTACTCCTAACCAATCCAAAGCAGGGGTGGGGCGAGAAAACCTTGCCTACCACACCTGGGCATAGCCTGCCCAGGCCACAGAAATCAACCAAGAGCTCCAAGGGTGGAGGAGGCTGGACTCTCTGAACCCCAGCCAGCTCGAGGTCTTTCTGGGAGAGCTCCTGACTCGCCAAGGAGGGTCTAAGACCACCCCCCAACACACACACACACACACACACACACACACACACAGGTCGCTATTTGCTCACCCCCCTCACCGCCCCATTTTGTAGAGGAGACTCATCTGCTTGCGGCTCCCTGGTCTACAGCCCTGGTTGGGTCTGCACATCAGCCTGGGATGAGCTTCAGTGGGTGGGTGTAAGAAAGAAATGAGCGGGAGAAAGCAGAAACCCCCAGAAAACGGAAGGAATGCTCCAAGGAGAGGCCTGAGCTCGGGAGGGTAATGCGAGCACTCGGCCATCAGTGAGCTGGGGCCACGAACTCAGGGGGACACCAGAGCGGCTACAACTCACCGCAAACCGCCACCTCCTGGAAGCAGGCTCACTTTATCACACTAACCCCTCTCCCATGCCCCGCGGCGGTCACCCGGATCCCAGGGGTGTCTCCCACGATTCCCTGAACTCTGTGGGCAGCAGCAGCTGGCCTCGGGGAGTGGAGAGGCGAAGTCCAAGTTGGGAGCAGATAAACCACTCATCTGCTGGCCGCCTGGCGGATCGCACAGCACAGCTGATAAAAGCTGGAGCCCACATGGCACCCCACCCTCACGGCAGGGTGCTAGCTCCCACACAGAAACAGCCTCACAGGTGGCCAGGCGATGCACCCGGAGCCCCGGGGCTACTCACAGGTCTGGCTGGGCCCAGCCCTGGGCCAGCAAACCCCCCCACCCCATTTCTGGGGAAATTCTACAGCGTGGCTCCCCCTTTCTTTGTGCCCTGTTCTTTGTTCTCTTAAAATTCAGTCCACCCTGCCGATGGCCCCCTCCTCCAGCCCAGCCTCGGAAAGGGGCGGAGGCGTGGGGAGCTGGAAACCCAGACCCGGCAAAGAAGTTGCATTGCGGAGACCGTCCGGAACGGGGCCCCTCATTGTTTACGCCGGCTGGACGGGACGCGTTCTCTGGTCCAGATGGCCGCACGAGCCGGGGGCTCAGACGCCGGGGCAAAGAACCCGCACCGTGGACGCGGCCGAAGGCCGTGGGAGCCGGTCAGATTGCAAGGGGTGACAACAAGAAAAGAAGCAGCATTGTATTTCCCTTCCATTCTCCCGGGGGAGAGAGAGAAAACTTCCATAGCCCAGGCTGCGGGGCCTCATAGGGAAACACAGGGAATCTGGTTTGAGTTAGCGAGGGCACCCCTCCCCCGTCTCACTCACACACACACGCACGCACACATGCACACACGCACGCGCACACTCACACACACACGTTCACACGTTCACACGCACACACGCACGCGCACACTCACACACACACATTCACACTCACACACGCACGCACGCGCGCGCACACACACACAAGCCGGGCTCGGGCTCCGTCCTCAGCCCTCCGGCCCCCGCTCGGTTCCGGCCCAGCTCCCCCAGCCGGGCGGTCACGGGCGGCAGCCCCGCCCGCAGGCAGCCGGCAGGAACGCACCGAGGGCAGGGGGCGGGGGGCAGTTTTGTACCCCCGGCGGGGGGCGCTCCAAGGAGGGGGCGGAGCCAGAAACTGCACAACGCGGCTCCGCCTCCCCAAGCTGGAGATTAAATCATT
>NW_006436283.1:6211451-6239160 GCF_000325575.1 Pteropus alecto | reverse complement strand
GGCTCTCTTTCAATCCTTTCCGCCCCGAGCGGGGAGGCTCGAGCACCCCCGGGCCTCGCAGCGCTCAGGTGCTGTCGCGGTCACCTACCTTGGTCCCCAGAGACGCGAGCGCCGCGCGGGCACCGCTGCGCTCTCAGAGGCTGGCTGGGCTCCGCGCGCGGCCGGGGCAGTCGGCCCATGTCAGCGCCGGCGCTGGTTTCGCTCTGGCTCGGGCTCCCAGGGCTGTCGCCGTGCGGACACTCCCCTTCCAGGCTCCGCCCGCGCCCTCCCCCCGCACCCCGCTGCGCTGACGTCACGGCGCCGCGGCAGCCAATGGCGGTGGGGAACCTCCGCCCGGCCGCTCGGCCTCCACCGTTCAAATCTGGGAGCCTGAGACTTTCAGAGCTCCGGGTGGGGCGGCCCAAGCCAGGAGCCTGGCCGCGACCCGGACCGGTGGTGTCCTGGGGCACCTCCGCCGCGCAGCGCTGGGGCCCGGATCCCCCAAGTGCAGCCGCAGAGCCTGGGGAGCGACTCCCCCCGACCCCCCGAGGCTTCTCTCATTCAGAGCAGTGACCAGACACGGATAACCCCCGCCTCCTCCCTCCCGGACTCGGTACGGACGGGAGAGGGGAGCCCGAGGCGACGGTCGGCGCCGCCAGGAACGTCATTCCATCCCAGACTTAATGGAAACGAGAGGGGCGGGGAGGAGCGGGCCCCGAGGCCAGCCGCGGACTGGGTGTGAGGAGGGTTTCTGCAGCTAACCTGTCTTTGATCGTCCCGCTTTCTGGTCAGTGCCCTTTGCCCGAGTGACCGCAGAGTCTAAATTCTGCTCCACGGGAACCTCAAGGGGTGAAGTCCTGAGTGCTGGGGCCTTTGAATAGCAGGCCTTGGGTTTGATTCTTTTCAGAGCGAAAGTGCCCACTCGTAAGTGATCGTCACCAATCAATGCCAGCCGTGAAATGTCCCGCAGGAGAGTGGACACGGCACGAAGTCCAAGTTCCCTCACTCGTAGCCGCTCCCTTGCCTGGGTGTTCAAGAAAGCGGGGTGGAGGTAGTGGAGGCTTCAGACTCCCTCCCACCAAAGCGGCCTTGGATGGAACCCCTCAGTGGGTCCCTTTTCAGCTGGCACTTTCTCCTCATTGCTGCCAGCTGTAACCCTCGCCGCGCCCCTCCCGCTTACCTGTGTCCCAGGTCCCTTCGCTCCTGAAATCTCAGCTCCAATTTTATCTGCCCCAAGAACACTTGGGGGATTCTCCAGTCTTAGGCACCTCCCCCCTAGGCCCGTCTCTTTTCTTCCTTTTAAAACAAAGGATTTCATCTTGGGGGCTAGCTGACGGTAATCAGTCCTTTTTACAGGTGCCTGGGGGTCGGGTGCGTTTCTAGGTAGATAACATATCAATGAAGCTCACCTGCAGGAAGGACAAAGTCTTTTGTCTGTGATTGTTCTGCCCTGATGGAAATTAAATGCTCTGCCTTTGAGGCTCCTTCCACAAACACTTAAACGTTCACTGAGGTGTGCCTGTGTGGACAAAGCTGTGAAACACCCAGTCTTGCCCTCAAGAGGCCCAGGGTGGACCCAGGCTGCCCAGGAAAGAAGCTCAGACCCTTCGCCACACTGCTCCCCAGTGCATGGCTACTATTCCCTGATGCTGGGAATCCCAGGCCTGGGGATTTCGGGTGGACTCTGCCTCCTGAGTAAGAAGTTTTGCTTCGACCTTTCAGACCAGAGCTGTCTACAGAAAACCAGAGGAAAGTAAAACAAAACACAACAAAAATATGAAGCTTCAATACCTACCTTGAAATTTCCAGCAAGCTCTAAGCCCCTAATCCTTGGAGAGGATTTCAGATCTTAACTGCTCCTTTGGTGTAACTTGTCCTATAAGCCAGGGGTCCACGGCCTTGTTAGGACCCCTTCCCCCCACCCCGCCCCCGACGGCACAGCAGGAGGTGAGCGGCGGCCAGCATGTGAAGCTTCATCTGCATCTGCATTTGCAGCCGCTCCCCAGCGCCAGCATCACCACCTCAGCTCCGCCTCAGATCATCAGGCATCAGATTCTCATAGGAGCTCCGGTCTCTGGTGCTAAAAAGTTGGAGACGGTTGCTATAAGCCATTAGACCTGGGTAGTGTCTTTGCCTGTCCCAGGTGCTGGGGCCGGCACACGGGATCCTTACAGCTGCGTGGGCCTGATCCCTGCCCCCAACATGCACCCACCCACCCCAAATTCACACCTCCCAGTGTTTGTTAAGCATTGGATGCTGGGCATTATAGCTCATGTTATTTTGCCCCAGGCTTAAAGGATCTGTTAAGTTGGGAAATCCCATTTCTTTATGAGAGAAGTTGGAGGCCCCATTCACTCTGGTCTGGTGCTTGCCATGAGGTACGACTCTGGCAGGTCACTTCATTTTCCGGAATGAGCTGGTCTCCAAGGCCCCTTCCCACACAAATGCTCCGTGACTTCCATCTCCATCCTGAGTTCTGCACACCTCAACTTTTTCTCCGACTGGGGTTAGTGGAGATGGTCCTAGATGGACACCTCAGGGTGTCACCAGGGCCTGATGTCAACACGATATGGGGCAGAACCATGGTGACCTGAGGCCCTATGTGCCCTGGGCTATTCACTGTCACCCCACTGGGCAGGGGCTCTCTCACTCCTTGGTTCCCTTTTCTTGGGAACCACCTGGAGCCCTTTCACAGGCTGGGCCATCTCTGCTGAGCGGCCTGGGAAAAGCCCCAGGTTACCAGACCTGGGGCTCAAGGCAGGGCCCCCACCACTGTGGGGACAGGCCCAGGTTCCAGGCCGTTAACCCTCTCTTGAGGGAGTTAACACAGTCTGGGCTCTGGGGCAGCCAGTGCACCTAGGGAGTAAAACAGAATGTCACCCCACGGGCTCCCTGGGGACAGGGTGGTGTCCCGACACACAGCACATTGGCTAGATGAATGAATCAGCAGCGTCCAGAGCCCCACGGCCCTCCCTCCGCCTGCTTACAACCCTGGATGCAAACTGATTTCTCTTTAGCAGCCTCCTCATTGAGCTCGCTGGGCCATGCACGGGATCACACATCCGCCCAGGACTGCAGCTCCCAGCTTCAGGGGCTCGGTGAGGTGCTATGTCTCAGAGGACCCCTGACGAGGGTTAGGGGGTGGGGAAGATGCTGCTCCCCAAGCTGGAGCCTCACTGGGGGCAGGAGGCAGCGGTAGGGTGGAGCTAGGCCTCAAGAAGGTGACGATGTGGGTCGAGGAACGGTGGCAGAGCAGAGGCCACGGGGTTTACTGGAAATGGGTCCAGACGTGGGTCAGAACATCTGGGTTGCGTGACCTTGGAGAGTTCACTTTCCTGTTTCAGTCCTGTCTGTAAGGAGGGCAGGGTAAGAGCCGGACCACAGGAGGTTACCGGGGCCAGACGGGAACAAGGACTGGCACCTTGCTTTGTGAACTGTCAAGGGACAGTCCCAGCGTAAGGGACCCCAGTTACTCTTCTGCTGTTGCTAAGTCAAGTTTTCGGCTTCTGGGTACTGTGGTGGCTCCCTCCGTCTCTCTGCCAGGGAAAGGACAGATGGCACAGGTCCCTCACACCTCACCTAGGAGTCCTGTCTGTCACTGTACGTTGTTATGTTATTAACATGCTGTCCTTGACCTCTGACCACTGAGCTGGGACATCCGGAAGCCGGGAGATGATAGTAAATATCTTGTTTATCTGGGAGGGAGAAAAGGATGAGCAAAGAAAGATGCCACAGGAGCTCTGGGGTTCTCCAAAAAACAGCAGAGATCTCTGCTAAAGACAGCGAGTCTCGGGAGCAGGGCCCCTGAAAGGGATGTTCCTTGCGGTCCCCAGATTTCTGAAGCCCAGCGCTTCATCCGCCAGTGACCCCGGGACAAGCAAAAGGCCAGCCTTGCCCCCAGTAGAGGCCTCCTCCTGGTGTTCCAAGAGCCTGAAGGTCTAGATTAGGAACACAGGGGGCCGATGATCCTGGGCTGGAAGCCCGATGTCACTGTATGACTTGAGAGAAGCCACTCGAGCTCCATGGGGCTCGGTTTCCTCATGCGTAAGTGGGGACACGGGGGATAACGCAGGTCAGATCTCAGCGTAGACCTGGGGCCACACCGACGGCTTCCCACATGGACACCAGCCTGTCTCAAATTAAGGGCCCGAGGGTGACCTTCTGGAAGAGGTTCCTTTGTGAGAGAAGCATAGAGCGGACTCGCGCCCATCAGTGTTTCCCAGAATTGAGCTAACAGAAAAAAATCACCCTCATTATCTGCGAGAGGCAGTCCTGGACTTCCGATAAAGGAATCTGTCAGGCTCCGGGGGCTTACCAGAACTTTCTGTCATTCTTTCCGGGGAGGGGTGGGCGGAGACCCAGTCCCGTGGGAGAGCAGCCTGAGCTAGCCAGACAGCGTCGTCCTGGGCCTCCAGAGAGATGGAAAGAAAATGGACAGAGGGGAAGGAGAGAGCTTCTGTTTGTGTTCAGAAAAGGCTTCTCTTCTCCCGAGAGCCTGGCTCAAGGCACATGTGGCCTAAATAAGGAGCACTGAGAAAAAGCAAGGTCACTGTCATTTGCCGAGCACTTTACTGTGGGTTAGGAATTCCGCATTTCAAGTAGTTGCTATCCTTATTCCCATTTTTCAGAATAAAAAGAGAAAAGGCTGAATAAGTTGCCCAAGGTTACACAGCTGAGTCCAGATCCCACACTTGACACTACTAAGAGGTAGGCTTCAGAGCCCAGTTCTAGCCTCAAAGCCACGAGACAGCGGGAGAGGAAGCAGGTTCTCGCTGAAGCTTGAGCGCTCTCGCCAGCATGCTGACCACGGCGGGCAAGGGAAGGTCGCTAGGGGAGATGGGGCACCAAGCAGACAGAGTCCGATCTGCCCAAGAAGGTTCTCCATCATTTCAAAGAGAACCGACGCACCCGCTTCGAGGCATGTCCTAGAAGGCCCAGCGATGTCCCCCTCTGTTTTCGTCAAGCCCACATCCACACCAAAGACCCCAATTAAATCCCTTCCTGGAACTCAGTGCATGGCCCAGGGGTGAAGAGGAGGATGAGTGTATCCGAAGGCGTCACTCAGCATCCTCTCCGTCCCAATGTGATGTGACACATCAGCCCAGATGTTCCAAGCGCTTAAAGAAACAGTGGCCTCAAATCAGCAGGTTCTCATGTCTGCGGCTTTTGTCGGGCTATTTCCACGGCCTCCCCTCCCTTTGCACTGAGCCCCCGAAATCCCAGACATCTTGGTCGAATATCCGATGTTCGGGAACTTCTGCCTGACCCCGGGGTCCCCCTGTGCTTTCCTAGTCCTCAGGGCACACAGAGGAAATCCCCTCTGAAAGGACTTTGACAGACATCTGTCTTGTCCCCTGACTGGACCAATCCGCTCCCACTTTCCAGCCAGTGGGGTTGCGTCTTGAGTCAATGGCTGCACAGATGGGGTGAGAATGGAGGAGGGCCTCTCTGTGTCCCTTCTCACTGGGGGACGATGAAGAAGACGTGTTGGTGGGCTGGGTGTCATTGTCAACGCTCCTCCCGGTGGCTACAGAGTTTGTTTCTTCTTCTCCAGAGTTTTCAGCTTCCTAGTCCTAGAAGGGTGTGTGCACGCATGTGTGTGCACGCATGTGTGTGCGTGCATGCGTGTGTGTGTGTGTGTGCGTGCGTGCGTGTGTGTCTGTGTGTCCTTCCTCTGCTCCTGCGAAGCCTTCGAGTCATAACAGTAACTCTCCGAGCCCGGTGTCAAGGCTAATTTACTCTTCCCCAGCTTGATGGCTTGATGCCGCAGGACACCAGCTTTCTCCTCTCCCCAAGCCCTCTGCCAGCTCCACACGCCAGTCGCTCTCCAGAAAGCAGTTGTAGTTGAAGGCAAAAGACATGTTAGGTCAGCTAGCAATGCAGAGTCAGTTTCAGGCAGCCGATTGCCCTGGGCCCAGGCCCCAGGCCCCAGGCCCCAGGCCCAGATCAGAGCAGATTCTGAGCACCCAGTAAAGTCTGGGCTGAGTGGAATCCAGGGAGTCCTCCCGCAAAGCAGAACTTTGCTCGTCCAAGGCCACCAGAAGGTAACAGGAAGAGAGGCTGGGCAAGGAGGCTTATGGGTCTTGTAATTGAATCTATAATAAATTAATTACATGGAAATTTGCAGAAGAGAATGTTCCCCCTTCTTTTGAACAAAGAGCTGGGCTACTGTTAACAATCACCTAGGCCACTTACTTTATAGACAGAAAATAAAATCCAGAGAGGTAAAGTGACTTGTTCAAGCTCACACAGCCGAACCTGGGACAAGATGTGAGTACCCCTAACCCTGGACCAGTCCTTGTTTGAAGATTCGCGTGGTCTTCAAACATTTTATTTTTGTAAGCAAGGGAGTCCTTCCCTCTGCCCCACCAAGTGAATTGTACGAGACACAAAACAGATCAAGGTGATCCTGCTTTGAAGTGGGGTGACGATCCCAGAGCCCCTGCTTTACCTCCCTCCATCCAGTTCTTGGGGCGCTTCCGGGGGAAACCCTAAGGCTTCTGTCTGAAAATCCCAACCCTAATCATAACTATAGTAAGCCCTCAGTATAGGTCAGTTTCAGTAAGACACCAGGCACCCTTTTAAAGGTTTGACATGTATTTGCTCGTTTGATCTCCAAAAGGCCCAGTGAGTCCCAGCACAAGTGGCGCTGCAGGCCTCATCAGCTGCTTTGCAGACCTCCCTCCTCTACCTGCCCTGGCGAACAGCATCCTTTGGTACCTGGGCTCTTAAGATGGGATCCCTGCTAGCTGAGAATGACTTGTGCACAGCCCGTCTCCTGGGTCATCTTGTCCTTGCACCTGAGCTCATCTCCTCCTGCCTCCTTCCCACTCTTCATCCCACCACTGCTTCCCCCCATCTCGGAGAGTGGAGAAGGCGTGGCTCCAGGTTGGGCAGCTTTAGAGACCTGCAGAGCCCACAGGCCGACTTGCTGGTCTTATCCAAAAGCAAGCAGCTGGCCTGTGGGTGGGGTGCAGCCTGATCGTCTATTCGGTTTGGCATACACAGTTACTATGAAACAAAACCCTTCCCAAACAGCCCTTTGATCATGCTTCTGGATTCTATGGGTCTCAGGAGTTTGGATTAGAGCACAAAAATAATGGCTTGTTTCTGCTCCATGGTGTTAAGGGGTCTCAGCTGGGGAGACTTGAAGTTGGGGCGGGGTTGGGGGTTGGGGGTGTGACTCAATGACTGGAGGCTAGAATCACCTGGATCACCTTCATTCACGTGTCTGGTGGTTAATGCTAGCTGTCAGGTGGAATCTCAGCTGGGCTGTCAGTCAGGGCACCTGTGTATGGCATCTCCATGCGGCATAGTTTAGGCTTCTCACAGGATGGTAGCCAAGCGCCAAGAACAAGTGTCCAAGAGAACTAGGCAGAAGCTTTATGAATTTTTGTGACTATATTAGTTTCCTAAGTACCACAAACCGGGTGACTTAACCAAGTTGTTCTGTCACCAAAATCAAGATACTGGCAGGATTGGTTCCTCCCGAGGGCTTTGCTGGAGAAGCTTTCCCACCCCTCTCTCTCAGCTTCTGGTGGCCTCAGGCTTTTCTCGACCTATAGATGCAACGATCTAATCCTCTGTCTTTACATGGCCTTCTCTCTGTGTCTGCACGCCGTCTTTCCTCTGCGTATCTGTCTCTATGTCCAAATCTCCCCTTTTTATAAGGATACCAATCATATTGGATTAGGACCTACCCAAATTACCTCATTTTAACTTAATCATCTGTAAAGACCTTATTTTTAAATAAGATCACATTACAGGTACTTGGGGTTAGGACTTCAACATCTTTTGGGGGGGGGTGCACAAGTCAACCCATAACAATGATCTAGTCAACCCATAACAATGATCTAGCCTTGAAAGTCACATAGCATCACTTTTGCGGTGGTCACAGGCCCCTCCCACCAGGTGCGGGGGGAGGGGACATCGACTGCCCCTTTGAATGGGAGAAGTGTCAGAGTTACATTATAAGAAGAGCTCATGAAACAGGAGATACTGTTGCAACCATTTCTGAAAGATGCAATCTGCCACAACAATGCTTAAAAATATATTTTTTAGTCGCTAATATTTAAGCATCGGAGGATTTATAATTTGGGGTCCTGAAGAATCAGAAGAACCTGGCCGCCTAGGGCTCACTTGTCCCTACCCCATGCAGCAGTCAGAGAGGCGCTCCTTTTAGGAGGCTGGCGGGTTTAGGTGACCCGCTTCCCACATCCCCCCTCTTCTGGGGTCCAGTGTCACTTGCCATCTAGTCACTGTGCTTAGCTGGGATTTTCCTCAACACTCACCTGCTTCTCTCCTAGATGTCCTTGCTGCCTGTTCCTGGGGTCTGAGGGTGTCCCCGGGTCCAGGCCATGAGGAGGAAGCTCCCTAGGGCAGAACCCCAGGAACCCCCTGAGGCAAAGTCATGGCGTCTTGACTGGAACAGCTCCACCCCCATCCCAGGAGCCGACAGAAATGAGCCAGCCTCTAATTCACAGCCCTCGCGTCTGCCGGACTGGTCCAGGCAGGAGGCCGAGGCTGGACAAGCACAGGCAGCTGGCTGATTACAGAGGGCAGGGCGGGGGCGGGGTGGGGAGGTGAGCCGGAAAACTGCAAACAGATGTGGTCAGAGCCACCCTCATGGGCCCCACCGGTCCTCCCCTGCTCCGCCCCCAAGGATCTCCTTCCAAGAAATGATATGGGAGTCACTTCTGAGGTGGCTGCCCTGACTTCCTGCCATTCTCATCCATCCGAGTCTTCTAGAGCCTTCCCAGATCTTCCTTGATCCTGGCCCTTACATCACATGCCTCTCAAGTAAACAATGCCAGGATCTCATCTCCGGAGCCTTGAACTAGAGCCATGATTATCTCAGGGAAGGGTCCTAGTTCCGGGTCTCTCATCGGAGTAAGAGCAGGCCCCTCCGCCCTGAGGAGCACCCAGCCCCCTTCACGCTGGGGCATATGGTGTTTTGGCTGGTCCCCAGACATTGGGGGTGTCACTAGAGACCCTGGCCCTGTCCTATCTCACATCGGGCAGGTTCCTTTGGCCTCTCTTTGTTTCTGCTCCTGCCTTTGTAAGATTGAATGAATTAATTTATGCAGACTGGGAAAGTGTCTGGCTGAGTGTGAGCTGTTGTTTATAGGTACAGGAGTCCTTGAAGGTGTTTGGGTGTCCTCCATCTAGTGTCGTTGTGCTTTTGGGTCCTAGTAGAAGTTGGGGGATGTGGAGCCTTGCCTCGGAAGGCGTGTGGTCCTAGGCACCCCGAGAGAAGCCTGCCTGGGCTCCCCACGTACCAGGCATGGCGCCAGGCCCAGAATGCAGGCAGGTCCTGCCTCCACCCACACGCAGGCTGGCTGCACCCCTTCTGCCCCCCAGCTGCTCTCCGCCCCCCTGCGCTCACCCAGCCAGTGGCCACAGAGGGAGAGAGGCCCCCTGGAGTTCTGGTCACCATCTGTGATTATTATTTTGCAGATTGGTGGTGGGTGAGGGTTTTTCCTGACCTCAGGGGAGGACTGTTGTTTGGCTCCTAGCGAGAGGTGGAGAAACAGGAAAACAGGCATCCCATAGTTGTCAATTTAATTCAGGGCTGGCTGGCACTTTTCTATAGAAATCTAAGACTGCTGCGGGAGAAGACAGGAGATCGGGAGGGGCCTGGCCCTGGCATCGTGCCAGCCTCTGCGAGTCTATTGAACTTGAACTCCCAGAGATGAAAGATGCACATGGGAGCTCCAGGCAGAGCGAATTACTCATTCCCCAGGGCTGCCAAAACAAATCCCAGTAAACTGGGTGGCTGAAACCGACAAACATTTGTTCTCTCATGCTTTTGGAGGCTGGCAGTTCCAAATCGAGGTGTGGGCAGGGCCTTGGAGAGAGTCCGAAGGCTCTAGGAGAGGGTCCTTCCTGCCTCTCCCAGTTTCTGGGGCTTCGGCAATCCTCGGCGTTCCTTGGCTCGTAGCCGCAGCCCTCCAGTCTCCGCCTCCGTCTTCGCACGGCCTTCTTCCCTCGTGTGTCTCTGTGTCCTCCCCTCTTCTCATAAGGATACCCGTTGTCCTCTAAGATTGTATGACTTCACTGTTAGCTAATCACACCTGCAATGACCCTTCTTCCAAATAAAGTCACGTTCTAAGGTTCCAGATGAATGTAAATTTTAGGGGGACACTACTATTCAGTACCCTTGACTACCCGATCTGGGGGGTCACACCAGAACCCTACAGAGATCTCAGCAAATATGGACTTGACCGGAAGCTACTCTAGACTCGGGGTCAGCGAACTCTGCTTGCTGTTGAGTAACCCCTGCGCTAGGAAGACTTGTACGTTTTTAAATTATTCAGAAAAAGAACAAACCTAGAATGATATTTTGTTGCAGGTGAAAGTTATATGAAATTCTCATTTCAGCATCTATAAATAAAACTTGATTGGGACACAGCCAGGCGCGTTCATTTACGTACCATCTTCAGGGTCCTCCTCGCTAGAGCAGAATGCTGCTCAGAGACTAAGGAGCCGGAAAAGCCTGCGTGATTTACTACCTGGCCATTTAGGAAGAACGTTTGCACAGGTGTGCAGAACCGGCCAGACATCACTGCCTTAAAACAATGTTTCTCCAGGCCTCGCAAGGGCTCAGGTCCATCGGTGTCTGAACCCTGGGCGAAGGCTGCATGGTGGTAACGAGACGGGGCATAGTGAAGCCAGCCGGGCCTGGGGTCCAGTCCTGGCTCTGACACTTACCCGGCAGGTCCCGTCACCTCTCCCCGTCAGGTGCCCTTATCTGTTCAACGGGGAGAGCGTGGGATTCCTGCCTCGTGGGTCTGTCGCGGGGATTAACCAAGCTGCATTGAACAGGCCTTTAGCACAGAGCCCGGCCGGCACAGGTCATTGTTTTCCTGCAGCTCTAGCTGACTCAGGAGGTTGCAGAGGCCACAGAAAGTCAAGGACCTTTTAAATTCTCTAATACACCAGATAATCCCACCTATTCGGACGAAAGCTCGCAGCGAGCCTCTTTGGGCCTAATTCCATGAGAAAAGAGAGGGAGAGACATGCTTGTCATCTGCCTTGGGTGTAAAGAGTGGAACTTTCCATTGAAAAAACAACAGCAGAAGACATGCGGGGGCCGAAGACACTCAGGAGCACAAGGAGGCCAGGTCCGGGCTGGGAGATGGTGATTCTTCCGCTGCCGACCTGCGCCGTGGGGATCCCTGTCTCTGTCCAGCCTCCTCCATCTGCCTCATCAGACCTGGTGATGGCAACGGCACCCAGCTGTTCCTGACCCCGCCATGCGTGGGTGTGGCCTCCGTGAAACGCTCCTTAGACACTCCTAAGCGGAGGGTCCTGCTGCCTTCCAGCGTGATCGATGTATTCCGAGAGGCCGGTTTTGTTCTTCTGCTCAAAAAGCCCAAATCTCTAAAATTCGGAAGTTTTCTTTTGAGATGACTTCCAGCTCGGAAGAGTCCCAAGGCAGGCAGAGCTCGACTCGTGAGGAGTGGAAGTCGGCACTGACGGAGCCAAATCGTGCCCAGAGCCAAAAGCTGTTGGATGACTCCAGAGAAGTGTCACTTTATCCATGAGCGATGGCGATAATCCCTTGCATGTGTGGAGTGTTGTATGACTTACGAATTATGTTCACACATAATCGCTCTCCTAACACCCACACGCTCTTCGGCGAGCGACGCAGAGCGGTTTTCAGCACCCCCATTTTGCCGAGCAGGACACTGAGGTTCTGAAAGCTTTGCAGGGGTCCCCATCTCTGAGTCAGGTGGCTGATTTAGCAAATAAGAAGAGAGGATGCCCTGTGCGATTTGGATTTCGGATAACGAATAATGTTTTAGGATAAACACGTCCCGTGCGAAGTTTGGTTTGCATTTTGTCCCGCAGCCCTACCTGGACCCAGGTGTCTTCCATGCAAGGCCCATGTTTTCTGCTGTATCAGCTCTGCTGACCGATGAGATTCCTGAAGACTAGGAGCAGCGTGGGTTCCCCCAAGTTCCTACCGGATGTCACAAACAATCAGCCTCGGGGATGGGAGTGGAGATGCGGATGGAGAGGTCCTCTAGAAGGAAGATGGCTTTTGGTCTCTTAGCAACTCTATTAACAAGGCCCCTCCTTCAGCAGAGTCTCAGCTGGGCAGTGTCCTCTGGGCATTGGTGTGTGTCCCGGAGCCCTCGGTAGGGAGAACTGGCCTGAGGACAGCACGGACTCTCCAGTGGCAGGACATAGGGTCCAAGAGAGCAATGGGAGGGGTGCGCTTCTCTCTGGATTTGGGGTCGCAGCACCCCATCCTGGCTGGAGCCGAGGAGGAGACCTAAAGCTGGAAGAAACCTGACTTGCTGTTTTTTTTCATGCCAGCTCCCAGTCCCAAATCACAGCCTGTGTCCAGGAGGTGGTCCCTCTCGCTCTCTGAGCCCTTCAACATGGCAGGCCCGGGGCCCTCAGTAGGGGGCCAGATGATATACGGACCAAAGTGAAATGTAGCATTATTAATAATTACACTAGGATAATAGGTGCCACCTGTGGGGACCCTAGTCATCAGCCACTGTATCTGGGCCCCACAGAAAGCTACTGAGCAGATTTCAAACCCTTTGAGACCATACCGCCACGGGAAGTTGGAGCAGAGTGGTGGGTGCAGCCAGCCCAGCCCCCTACTGCCCTGCAGCTTTACCTACCCAAGCTTCGTGTGTAGTGAGGGCCAGTTCAGAGCCATGTCGGTACTGGAGTGGGCTCACGTCCATGTAACAACCTTCAGGGCAGAGCCCAGGGATCACGGCCGAGGGTGCCATTGCATCCAGGTCCTCTGGAGCAGGGGTGGCAGGTCAGCTTTGACCCCCTGGGCTCCTGGGGTAACCCCACCCCAGCTAAGCTCTGGCTAAGTAGTAATAAGCCCCAAACACGGTGGCTTGGTTGGCTTGGACAGCCAGCATTGGGAGGAAAGTGAACTGAACACTGTTTAGTTATTTCCATTTCTGTCCCCTCGGTACTGCTTAGCTTCAGAGCAGCCCAAACAGCCCCCCAGTGGGGAGTGGTAAGGTCTCCTGGATTTCCTCAGAGCCCCTCAGGGCCAGCATTTGAGAAGAGTTGCGCCACGTGCCCGGAGCCTTGTGGCAGGAGGCGGGGACGGCTCATGTTGAGTCTGATGGAGCTGGTTGCCCTGACCAGCCTGGACCCTGACTGACCGCTCAGGTCCACCCAGGGCTCATTTCCCTCCCTTACACTGCACAGTGACAGAACCTCCTCCATAAAGTCCAGACCAGCTGCCTCCTCTCTGCCAGAAGCTAGGACGTCTAACAGAAAACCAGCGGTGGCTTTCTCCATCTGTTGACTCCAGCCAAGCTTCATTGCCAAAGGGCTTTGCTATCAAGATTGGGAAACCGAAAAAAAAAAAAAAAGCAGGTCTGATGGTTCTGGACCTGCCCTTCCATGTGCAGGACAGAGAAACGAAGATGGAGGTGACAGAGGTCGTGAGAGAACCCCTCAAGAGGTCACCTCTGACAGGTTATTTCCCTACCCTTTTGTTCCATGAATTTGATGTTGAAAAAGGCAGATGGACATTGCACCCATTCCGCAGATGAGGCAGTGGAGGCTGGTAGAGGTTCAACTCAAGATCAAGTTCAAGCCGTAATTCGTGGGGACACAGGTCTGCCAACTCCCTGCTCTCTTTTGGTTAGCCTCGCCAACCCAAAGTGCTTTTTCCACTTAGTAACTCCGAAAGCTTTAGGAAAAGAACCTCCACCTAGTTCTGAGCAGTCTCCTTGATGTCTTCCAGGTGAGGTTTGGTGGTCAAAGCCCCTTCCTCTCAAACCCCATTATTTCTATCTGATCAGTGCTGGATTACTTAGTTTGCAAGTTACCATGCCAGAACCAGAACCCCCCCTTTGACACCAGTTCTAGACTGACTTCCAGGTCCCAAGACTTTAACCAAACCCTCTCAAATCAATTGGAGTCGAGTTGCATCTCGTGTGGGGGGTGGGTTCCAAATTATGTGTAAGGTAAAGATTACGTGGCGTGTCGTCAAAATTACCTTTGAAAATCCCTTATGCACCTTGAAAATCGGCCAGAAAGTACAGAATGCACGGTTTGTATTAAAACATAAACAGGAGACGCTCTTATCTGACCTCTTCTTCACCAACTAGCCATATTAAAAGATTCTCTATGTTCTATCTGCAAACCATGAGCAGTCCCTGCATGCTGAAGACTGAGAGCCCCCTACACTTCCGCGCCTGCAGAATCGAGTTGGATATTTACAAAGAGTCATTTATCACTGTTCCCAAACTTGTTTATGCCAGTCGCACTTTTTATAGTAATCACATACTTTCATTAAATATGATGTAAGTGGCTAAGATAGGAATGCGAAAGCAGAATCGTTATTTCTTCGAAAATTACATTGAATGCTCTGTTTGGAAAAGGCGTAAGTTGCAAAAAAAAAAGAGCGCTCTGAATTAGTCAGGGACAAGAACTGTAAACTATTATGGAAAAATAAGAAAGTCTGGGACTCCGCTTTTATAGCGATCCGTAATTTCCACCCTGGTACATCGAGATGCTCCGGATTCGCCTCTCTCTCCAATTTTGGGGGCAACAGTCTGCCCAGTGACTTCTCTGACGAGCCTGAAAAAAGTCGTCGGTTTTTCGGTGTGTTCCGCTTTTTACTTGTTGTTAGGACGAAGTGGCAACTTCCAAGCTCCTTACATGCAAAGCTGGCAAGTCCACTTCAATTCATACTTTCTATACATTTTCGCTTTACTTTGCAAAGGTAGAAACTGGAATTCACTGATGATGCGTTCGAGACGAGGTTTATATACGA
Source organism: Pteropus alecto (assembly GCF_000325575.1). NCBI lineage: Eukaryota > Metazoa > Chordata > Mammalia > Chiroptera > Pteropodidae > Pteropus > Pteropus alecto. Next base: position 6,224,408 of record NW_006436283.1, on the reverse strand, counting down.
AAGCTAATAGAGAACCCTGTATGTCGAGCCCATTCTCGGCAAAAGAAAAATGCTGTGGGCCAACAGTAACAGATTGCTGAATGAATTTACATTTGTGAGTTGTAAGTAAAAATAGAGCGTGTAATGTACATACATAGACATATTTAAAACTTTCTGCTTTAACGACGTTTTGATTACACAGAGCAGTGTCTGTATGAATAAATGCCTGATGTACCTTATACAATAACGGAGACCATCTGAAATAAATGTTCTCATTGAGCTGCATTACATGGACTATTACACTCATTTTTCCTTTGCTCTCTCTTATTTGAATCCATCTGACTTAATTTGTGTGATGTAAATGTGGTATAAGGTAATACCGCGTACTCATAAATTCAGGGATTCAAGCCTTAACTTGACACGTGGGTGAGTAACTAGGTTAACCAAACACCACAGTGGGTCTTCCTACATCAAGATCCTCAGGGCCTGAGGTGCTGGCTTTGTAGAAATTAAAATGAAAATGGGCAAGAACTCGCCTTAAACGTATCAGAGAGGTAGGATGGACATCTTTCGAGAATCAAACTGGCTTTTCTGATTCTTAAGGGCAAGACGCATAAACTCCCCGTGACCCAGCTTCTCTCCTAGTGGGTCGTCACAGGGATTCTATGAGTTAATCGGTGTAAACAGTGCGCAGCACAGGACAGATGCCATACAAACATCAGCTATTGCTACTTCTATGACTAATCATTACCATTTTGTCTCTCATTTGGCATAATCTGAAGCTCGTATCCTAAAAGTGTAAAATAAAATAGTCCATTTCACTCGAAGGCACAGTTGCCCCCTTGCCCATGAATTAAGGAAGCAAATAAATTGGACCCTTGAGCACAGTGTGGCTAAAACTGGGTATTTGGGGAGCAGATTGCCGAACATGACAGGGGGTAGGGGTCCTCGGTTACCTTCCGGGGAGGAGAATAAATGTTGCTTCAGAACTCCAAAAAAAAAAAAAAAAGTTTATTTATAAAATACTGACAAGTTTGACAGGACATGGGACTTCTCGTGGTATATATTTCAAATCAATTTCTTCCTTACTTTTCATTTAAAAAATAAACCTGCTAACAAGCTATACGACATATAGATATATATATATTTTTTCTCACAGATAGACACCTGCCATAATGAATACTCTCCCCATAATTTTTCATTATATCTTTTAAACCAAAAAAATAAAGATTTGTGTGGGTTTTTGTTTTTTGGAGTCTATATGAGTAAAGAAAAGCAACGTGTTAAAATGCTTTTGGTTATTCTTACAGAATCTGATGGAAAGGGGGTGGTCCCAGGAGGGCAGCTGTGCTCAGGGTGGTGGTCAGAGTTGCACTGGGCAGGATCAGGCTGGCGCAGTAGGGAGCCAGCGGCTGCTGCTCAGACCGTGCCCCTCCCCCCTCCCCCCCCAGTCCCTCCGCCAGTGCGGGCATCTTCAGGTGGGCACCATGGGAAGGTGAGGGAAGCCCCTGCCCAGCATGGGCTGTGGGGCGGCTCTGGCACCTTTGAAAGCACTGCCCGGGGAGGTGTGGGCAGACAGAAGGCCTCGAGGCATTGTGCTCCGTGGGGCAGGCGAGGTGTCCTGTTTCCTCTGGACCACGGCAGTGTCAGGTGTGGGAGGGGAGGGCAGGCAGCCTCGGTTTGCAAACTCCCTGGAGCCCCGGGAGGAAAGTGCTTCTGGAGCTCAGAGCAGCTTTTTGGTTCATCTTGGCGGTCTAGGGGCAGCGCTGGGGCGGGCGGAGGCACGGCCAAGGGAGGGACAAGTGTGGGCTGCCGGGGCCAGGCCCAGATCTCCCGAGGTCAGGGCCAGGCAAAGCCAAAGGTGCCAGGTAGCCAGTGTCCTGGTGTGACCCTGCTTCAGGTGGAGTCACATGGACAGGGGCCCTGGCATTGGCGGCCCAGAAAACCACAGGTCAGGTCGGCTCCCTGTGACCCATGGGCAGTGCCCACCGCACCACCCCTGGGCAGCCAGGGGTCTGGGTGGGGGTTGGGAGCCTCCACTGCCCCAGCAGATATGTAAACAAAGGCAAAAAGGATGTCCTCTCAGAAATCTGGAGACCTGGGCTTCCAAGTGTGGCTGGGGTAGCGGAGGCAGCATTTCAGGTGGGTGGGTAGGGACTAAGCGTGAACTTTCACCTTGAGCTCAGCCTGCCGTCATGGGCTCCTCTAAGAGCGCTGGTTTTGCACAGTGTCCTTGTCCCCTCAGATAGCAGGTCCCTGCCGCGCCCCAAGTGGGAGCCGCTCGGGCTGCCTGTGCCTCACGGAGGAGGGACAAGCCATTGGAGGGAGCTGCGAGGGCCTCTTGGCTGACACACGCGCGACTTGTGTTCTGTGCAATTGTGCGTGTGCACGTGTGTAAGCCCGGGGCACCATCCCGCTGTGCACGTATGTCAGCATGGGTGAGTGAGGGTGTGGGGAGAGGCGGGGCCGGGGAGAGGGGCGAACAGCTTTCGTGCACCAGGTGATTCATGAAACGCGAAGGAAATGTGGCCTCATGTGCAATAGACACACACACAGGTTTTTACTCATCTCTGCTTCCCCCACAGCAACCCCTCTGGGCTGGGCTAGAATAACTCCCGAATGCAAACTGGGAACTTCCTTAAATGGTTAAACACACAACTGTTTAAAAAAAGAGAGAGAGAGAAGATGAGCGGAAAGAGAACGTAGCCGTGTGATCACGCGGGCGGCCGCAGATGTGCTGCTATGGAGACTCGAGATGTGGGTGGCGGAGACCCTTGGGCCCGTGTCCTCCTTCGCGGAAAAGACTGTGCGTCCCACGACTCCCTTCATGGAGAAGCCCCGGACCCCAGAGCTGGGTCAGCCTGTCTGCTGAGCCACTTCCCAGCTCCCCCCACCCCCCACACGTCTCCAGGGGGTCCTAGTGCGTGGGGAGGAGCCAGGGCTGGGCGTACCCTTCCCCCGCAGGCCCCTGGCCCCTCTTGCCTCCCAGGCGGGAGGGATACAGGCCCTCCCTTCTCTTGGCTTGCTTCCCACATCTGCTACTCAGACTTCCCCTTACTATTCTGCTCGTCCTCCAAAGCAGGGCACGGCCTCCCCCGGGCACACTAGTGAGCCCTGCACACTGAGGAGCAGCCCTGTGCTGAACTGAACGTGGCCAGCCAGGGTATCTCCTCTCTAGGAGCAGGCGAACCTCCCCAACTGTGGGGGCACCCAGGGAATTAGAGAGAAAGGCTGCCCCCTAACCCCTGCCTCTGGATGTTGAACTGATGGGGCGCTCCAGGACAGCTGAGTGGCTTTTTAAAGAATGTTCCTTGGAGCAGACCGCGTATGTGTAACTACTTAGACCTCCCATTGGCTATGCTTGTCCCCTGGGCCCATCTGACCTGCTCCTCCTGGCTGGCCTGGCTATGCATTTCAGGAACCGTGTCCAATGTGCACCGGCCCCTCCTCAGTCCAGGCCCCGGCTAGGCCGAGCCGAGACTGGAAGTCATCGCTGTGGGGCTGGGATGGTCTTGACTTTGTAAACCTGATGCTGAGCAGACCGGACAAACTCTGACAGCCCCGGCCCTCGACTGGGACCTTGGCCACCTGGGGCTTCTGTGGCCCTTAGGAGGACGGGTGCCTTATACACAGAGAGCTGCGGGGTGAGAGTGAGGGGGACACAAGGCATTTCCTTGGAGAGGACCCCTAGTCCCTTTTCCTTGCAAGCGCATGGATGCGTGTGCATGTTTGTGTGTCACAGAGGGAAGGTGTCTGTCCAGGGAGAGCGGCGTGTCTGCCATGGCCGTCCTTGGCCTGATCCTAGCTCCCCAGCCCCAGGCAAGCTGGATTTCCCTGCCCACGTAGCTCCCTTTCCATCTCCCTTTGAGGAGGGGGCAGGTGCTACCTTCTCACATTCCTGACTTCTGGTCTTACGTTCCCATCACCCCGGTGATGGACGACGCGTGCCTCCACTCTGCCCCCCGACTTCTTCTGTCATCTGTGCTCAGGAAAGTGAATTCAAGGAAAGGGGTGGCTGGGCTCGGTGGCAGGGGGGACTCTCCCGCACCCCTGGGGACCCTCTTCCTTGGATTCACAAGAAAGTCGTATGTTAGGAACAAAGAGCTAGCTAGGCAAATTCTCACCTGTTTGTGGTTTTCCTTTTTCTAAATAAACCGAATGCCTGATGGGGGAGTTGAGCCAGGGAGGGGGGCATCGATGCCTGCCGGGCACAGGGACGCACGTGGCCGTGGCTGGGTGGAGAGGGAGGAGGTGAGTTTCACCCCCAGGGATGCCCTCCCTCATGCAGCATCCACCAGCTGCGGCCTGGGGCTCCAGCACGCGCCGGAAGCGGGCAGCCGGCTAGATTTCCAGAAGCTTCTTCTCCCTTTGGCCACCCCCGCCTCCAGCCCTCCAGCCCTCCAGCCCTGAGCCTTCTCTCCCAGCCCACTCATGTCCACTGTAGCTGCCCCCCAATGCTGTCCAGGCTTCGAAGGAGCCGCAAGCCCCACGATTGATCGCGAAGCTGCCCAACGTGTCCCCTCCGGCCACACGTGTCCCCTCCTTCTCACGCCGGCCTTGCTGGCCCTGGAATCTCTGGAAAAACAAACTCAGGAGGTGAACAGGTGACTCGGTCTCTTGGCGGTTTTGTTTTCTGGCAGGCGCACGGGAGGGGCGGAGGGGGGGCTCGGGGCCATTTCTCTTTCTTTTTCCTCTTCGGACGTCAAACGAATGATGAAAATCCTGCTATAGGAGCCCGGGAGCCAGGGGTGAGGCTGCTGGGGGGGCGGTAGAGGGTGCTCTGCTGGCTCGGGGGGTTCGGGGGTTTTGGGGGCGTTGGGGTCCGGCTGGCCTTGGGCCGAAAGAGGCTGCCCTGCGGGGCGCCGCCGCTGTTGACGATGGCGGCGCGGTCCGGCTCCCCTGAGTCGCTCTCCGGGTAGCTGTTCGCCTGGGCCCGCGAGATGCCCTTCTGCTGCCTCCGCCAGGAGTTGTAGTAGGTGGGGTCGCTGATGTAGTGGTTGACGAAAGAGTGGGCCTTCTGGTGGCTCAGGTCCACCTCATACTCGCTGTCGCTTCCCTGGGGACAGAGAACCGGGCGGTCAGCGGCTCCATGGGGACAGGCCAGCGTGCTCAGGGCTGGGGGAACGCAGAGCGAGCACTCTGGTGCGAATGTCTGCTCCGCCTCTTCCCAGCCCCGGACGGTGTGACATCGCCCTCTTCCCTCTGCCTTGTGTGTCCTTCAGAGCAGGTCACGGCACTGAGCCCGTGGATCGGAGGGCCTGAGTTCTAATCTCTTTATCTAAAATTCGAGGCGACATTCACATCACCTAAAGGTAAGCGTTTTAAAGGGTTCAATCCAGCGGCACTTAGTACATTCATAATGTCACGCAACCATCACCTCTCTCTGATTCCAAAGCAATTTTGTCCCCCCAAAGCAAAATGCTGTACCCATTAAGCAAAATTCCCCGTTCCTCCCTCCCCAGCCCGCCCCCACCCTTCCCCGGCAACCACCAGCCCGTCTCCCGTCGCTATGGTTCTGGTTCTACCTATTCTGGGTAATTCATACAAATGGGATCGCCCAACAAGTGACTTCGGTGTCTGGCTTGTTCCACTTAGCAGCATGTTTTCGAGGTTGAATACATTACGCCTTTTTATTTTGAGTATTTCTGAAGTTTTGACATCCGGGGCCTTGCTGACAGGGCCGGTCAGTTCCCAGATTCGGTGAGCAGGCTTTCACGCCCAGAGCCCACACTCCGCCCCTCTAGTGGGCTCTCACACACAGACTCACCATCCCCTGCCCCTGACCACCCCAGGGCCCGGAACCCAACCACGGGAGCCCCGGAGTTTATTCCCGCCAGCCTAAGCCTGCTGCCCCGGCTTTGACTTTCTCGTGGGGTCCCCAAGGGCTCCTGTCCAGGTCTCCTTCCTGCTCCCTCTGCCTCCTGGCTGACCCTGGGGCTTCCCTGTGTGGTTCTGCGTGGCACAGCGTGTCCTCTCTTTTGGGGGAACCGTTAACAAACTACATTTTCAGTAGTGGTCGTCTCCTACGTTGGCCTCACCATACCTGAATAATAACAAAACCTACATTTCAAAATAAAGGTTCCCCACGCACGATTTACAGAGTTCTAATCTTGGTCCAGGCCTCTGACTTCCTACGTGACTGGGGACAAATCCAGGGCCAGATTATAAGCTCTCTAGAGGCTCCTGGCACTTAATGAATGCTGGTGCTCACCCATGTGTGATCTAAAATAAAAGCAACATTTATACAATAAGCATAAGAAAAATATCAACAGAAAGAAGTTGAATTTTCATGCGATGACTATCCTGAAGCTTATAAAAAGAAACATATCTCATTATTCTTGGTGTCTTTGGAACATGTGTCATCTGCCTATTGGAGGAAATCAGCACGAGACAAGAGTCAATCTGGGCTGTAAAATAAAATAGCATTGGGATCTCAATTGTAGAGCTAAAAATATCGTGTGCCCCCTCCCCCACCCCTAGCTCCCTGCAGCGTTTTGAGAACTAAGAAGAAGCAGATGGGAACGCCCTTAGAACTCTCTGGAAGAGAGGCACTCTGATTTTAGTGAACAGTACATGCGCCACAAAATACAGCTCAGAAGACCACGCTCGAGTCGCTGCATCACCCAGCTAACGTTTGCAGGGAGGCAGTACATTAATTCCAGCGGCCTAAGCAGAATACACTTTGCAGAAAACCAGCGGCAAGGAAACCCAGTGAGCCCAAAACACACGAGTCTGGGATGATCGGCGGCTTTCAGGTAAAGACACTGAAGAGCTGACCTTGCCCTTGCCCTGAAGGGTCTGAGCTATGGGAGATGTAACGCTTACTTCTTCTCAGGAACTCGAAGTCCTTTAGGCAACTAGACCCTCAAGAGAAATAGCTACAATGTACAGAAATATAATGATACCAACCACAGAGCTTGTTGAATTTTCATACCTCTGTGCTGTAGCCACTATTGTTACATGAGTTTTGCCCAAGGAAGTGACTTTGATGAGCGGGGCTTGAACTAACATCTGCCTGATTTTTCCAAAGCCCCGCCCCACATGCATGCTCTGATCTACACTCCTGCTTAGAGGTGACAAGACAGGAAGGAGACCCTTTCTCCCCTCTCTTGGGGATCAATACCTCCTAGTCCGTCAGCTAATTTCCGTCCTCTGGCCCCTCCCTTCCCCACAGGGGCCTGCCACCCTCCTCACCACCCGCAGCAGACACAATTTTCTCCCTGCTTCACAGGACAATGATTGCACCTTCTCTGCAGGAGGCGGTGCAGCACAATACAAGCCCCTTTCTTTGCCTACTGCCCAGCTGCTGGCTCAGGAGGGAACAAAGGGGCCGCAGAGACTGGAGGGCTCCATATGCCAAGAGCAGGGAGGGGGCGGAGGGCTGGTGCCTGGGGTTGGGGCGAGGCTGGCCCCAGGCCGGAGAAAGCTGAGCAGGCAGTGGTGGTGCCAGTGAGGCTGGAGGCTGGGGGTCCCTCTGGTCTGTGAGTGTGGGGGGGGGGGTAAGCAGGGTGGCTTGTTAGGTCTCTCTGGGAGAGGTTCTAGAACTTTGGCCAGCCTCCGGGAGGAACCCCCAAATCGCTGTGCGCCCGTCCCAGAGTGAGCGAGTGTCTGGAGTCGGGGGTGACTGGCTTGGTGGCATTCTGTTTCTGTCCCTAGGTCCGTTTGGACCCATCGCGTGTCCTCTTTCGGTGTCAGCATCCTTGTCTATAAGACAGGTGGGTCCCTGCAGTTTACTGGGTGACGTGAGCTCACGTGAGCAAACGCCCTGAAGGGTGCTGTCAGGGAGAGAGAGGGTGGGCTTGGGTGGCAGGGGGCCTCGGAGCTCCCCAGGAGGAGGACGATGCACAAGGGGCCAGGGGGCGGGGAGGCTGACTCGTGCTCGGGCAGCTCCCCCCCACATCATCTCCCTGACGGTGGGGTGGGGTAGGGGCCTCTCCCGCCCTCCTCATGGAGGCGCAAATCTCAAAGCCCATTCATCCAGGCATCTGAGTCTCACCAGCTGCCATCTGTTGAGCACCTACTGTGTGCCAGACACTCCGTGGGGCAGCATTCCTGATGCAGGTGACAAAGGGAGAGAAAGAAGAGCTGGGAGCTGATGAAGCCAGCGATGAAGCCAGCCTGCAGGAGGGGCAGGGGGTAGCGTTTGGTCTGCCCCCTCCCCCCAAGCTGAAGGAGGGGGGTCTCTGCATCAGCGACTGCTCTCCCGCCTCCTTCTCCATGAACATCTGTTTCTTTTCTGGGTGGGGGTGGGGTGAGAAGAGAAGAAAGCGAGCAAGGGGGAGAGGGGGGCTCCCATTCCCGCTTTCAACTCTCGCTGGGCCCTCAGCCCTCGGTAATTGAATGCAGCTTCCCAGTAACCAGCCAGCACAAAGGCGGCCTTTCACGGGCAGCCCCGCCAGGCGGTCAGGCGGCTGCTTCAGCTCCCGGGCCTCTTCACAGCTCCTCAAAGCCACTCAATCAGCAATTACCGGGGTCTGGGGAGGCGGAGCGCAGACTCCGGGCCTGGTAATGGGAGCTGGGAGGGGGCCGGCGGGAGGGAGGACCCCGAGAAAAGATGGGAACAAAAGAGAGGGAGCGAAGGGAAGCCTTTGCTTCTCTGCTCCTTTCTCGAAGCGGGAATTTCTGCATCGGGCTCAGCAGGCCATGCAGAGGGTGCCAGACAGTCTTGGGGACCAGTATCGAGACCTGGGGCCAGGCAAGGTGCCCTCATCCTGGTGAATCTCACAGTCACACAGGAATGTGTTGTCTCAGATGACGGTCACCCCATCTGAAAGCAGAAGCCCCTCCCACAGCTGTGGTCCCAGGCACTCCCCGTACCCAGTCTAGTCCTCACCCGTGAGTGAGCCGGGCCTCTCCTGCAGGGGCTGCAGCCACCTGGACGTTCCAGGTGGGGTAGGGGAATGTCCCCCCTTGAGGCACAATTCTATTGAGCTCTGGACAGCTTGTACTAAAATAGTTGGAAATCTCCAGCTAATGTTTTTTCAAAAAGTTCAGCTCAGACACACATGCTACCTATGTCCTTATAGGTCAAGTGACAGGCAATGCGTGCCTGCCCTCAGCTGTCAGAGATGCCTGTGGTCAGGGGGTCTCCCTGAGGTCGCTGGGGCACGGAATGGGTTCAGGGTCAGTCAGCACAGGCCTCCCCGCCTCAACCTCCGCTCTGTGCTGGGCAGCTGGGCGAGGTCAGGCTGGAGCAGACACGCCCCAGAGCCCGCAGGACCTGGCTCTGAATCCCCACGGCCTGCACATCTGAGCTCTGTGATCAAGGACTTGCTGCTTGAAGGCTCTGAGCCTCGGTTTCCCCACCTGTTAAGTGGGGATCCTCCCACTTGCACAGAGGGGCAGTTAGAGGTTCAGTGAGCATGTATTAAGCATGCTTGGCACATGGCAGGTGTCCAACAAGCAGCTCTGCCTCCTCCTCCCCAGGCTCTCTCTGCCCTGCCTGGGCTGTGAGCTTACACAGCTTGGACTTCCTGGGCCTGCGGAGGTCAAGCTAAGGAGAAGCAGGAGATGGGCCTCCCTGAACCTATTAGACTCGTGGTCCAAGCTCATGGGCAAGGGGCAAGCCTTGGTAAAACATGGGAACCACAGCAGAGGGAAAGCGATGACAACACGACCGCTACTCCAGGCAAACGCAAACCCGACCTGCTCCCTTCTTCCTACTTCCAGGCCCGGATGAAATGCCACCTCCTCCAGGCAGCCTTCCAGGAGCCTCCAGGAGGATATGGCTCAGAGTACTTTATCTGCCACAGTACCGCAGGGAACAGGAAGCCTTTTGTTTGCCACTTTCCTCCCGAGGTTAGTTACTGTGGTGATAATGCTTTAATGAGAAATGAAAACGTGATTGTTTATACACATGTGGTTTTTTCTAATAGACTATAGCACAGCATAATGTACAGTTCGTAAAAGCCTGTCCGGCTCGCTCCTAAAGCCGCCACATGTAAACTGGCCCTGTTTAGTGGGTATGGAACAAACAGCCATTAAATAAATGCACCAAGGGAGGAATTGTGGATGAAAAAGGGGCCACGTACTAAACCTGACAAGCTCTGGGGAGGCCCACCTGGTGGGGCCCACAAACCCCAAGACCAAAACAACCACGCTGGGTGATCTGAACATAAAAATTCCAACTAAGAGTGGGTCATGGCGGGTAGACACGTCCGAGGCCTGTGGCTTCCCTGAAGTCTAACTTTGAAATCGTCTATTGTCTTTGTGCATCTAAGATGACAGACCTTTGAAACAGAGTGATCTTCGAATCCAGACCTGGCGTGAGGCCACACTTATCCCGTGGCCCACGTTCTGTCTCTAAGTGCTGTCAACGACGCCTTTCCCGCACCCACCAACGTAAAAGGAGTCTATGTCTCTCTGTTTTACTTTTTATCCAATCCCAGAGATTTTCCTGCTTTGCTTTCTCTCACCCGCTCACCTGTGATCGATGAGTTTCCTGCAATCAATAATCCCCTTACGTCTCCTCCTTTGATTCTAATGTACAAAAGAAGCTGCCAAACTTCTCCGGAGCATTTTCTCAATCTGTTGAGATTTGGCTTCCTGGCAATGGGGGTCAGTTTGGCTCAAATAAATTCTTAGATGACTTTTCCTTAGGCTGGACGTTCATTCGTCGACTGAATGAACTAGGTTTTGAGGAGGGCAAACCCATCCTTACCCCTCCCCAGAGGCACGCAGGGCCCAGCTGTGCCCGGTGCATAGTAGGTATGCAGAGGGACTAGAGATGGAGCCTGGCCTTGTGCTGGGGGCTCCCCGACACCCTCTTCTCCTTGTCTTTACCTGAAAACAGCGACAATCCCTGACCTCTGAGGGTTAGGTGGCGCCATTCTCACGCAGCCTGTAGTCATTCCCGGCTGCTACTTTGGGCTCCGTAAATGTTCGCTCTTATGATTCAGCGCTCAGTATTCACAATATAACACCTAATCTGTCCTGTATATTCCCTACTTTCTCACATAGGCTCGAGTCCATTGCAATGAGCTTAAAGGGGCGGCCGGGATGGCACAGAGAACCGAACGGCAGGCGGTTAGCAGAGGCGTGGGATTTCTTCTCCATTGAGATTTTCTTACGTGCTAAGTTTGGAATTCTGCTACCAAACGTGGGCTCTTACTTTGAAAATGAAGTTGGAACGCAGCCGTACTTTTATTTCGAAGTCCTATCAAACAAGCCGTGGGCTCTTTAAACCTCAGGCTTTGTGTTTCCCCAGCCTGGAACCCCCTTCTCCAGCAGCTCTGGAGGCGCAGTCCCCACCCCCACCCCGTGCTCCCTGGGGAGCCCCAGTCCCTCCTTCCCCTGTCCTTCCCCCCTCCAGCCTCCGCCACAACCCCCTATGGCCTTTCTCACATGGTGTCATGTGTGTCTGTTTATAAGTGACGTGGACTCCCGTTTATTACTGTATCACAGGGAAACGGCTGGCAGATCTCCACTGATTTTGGAGGGTGAGTTTTGGGTGGTCTGACTTAGAATATAAACCAGGCAGCACAGGCAAAATCCACTCTAAGAGACCTGGGGGAAGGGGGACTTCGAAGCACAGGCAATCACTCTCCAGAGCAGCAGCGCAGAGGGGCCGGCCCGTGTGGGCCTTCGGGACATGCACTTGCAGAAACCATCACGGCAGGAGGACTAAAGGTGGCATCCGCCATAAGCCCAGGACTGAAAGTCACAACAGTGGACGCTCACAATCCAGACACTGATGTGCCATCGAGTGGCTCCTCACGGGGGGGCCAGTGAGCAGTCACCAGATCTCATTATTTGTGTCGGTAACAAGGGCATGACAGCGAGGCCAGCAGCTTTGTCTCCAGACTGTCCCCTCCAGCCCATGGGGAGCTCCTGGGAGGCGGGGCTGTATCCCCATCCCCTCCATGTCCTCACAGTACACGTCGGAGAAATGAGTGTTGAGGAGCCAGTGTCTGCTCACCTCCCTGGACGGGTGTGAACATCCGGGCCCCCTTAGCCGTTAAGGCACAAACTCTCGTGTGACCCCGGAGGCACAGACGAGAAGCCACTGGCTGAAGCAGGGGCCCATCGTCCCCTCACTGAACCCCAGCATCACACGGCAGTACGCTTGGGGTGCTCTTGGCAACACTTAGGGGCTCAGGGTGGTGGTGCTTTACAAACAGGTGTGGAAGCCATTCACCCTCTTAACAAGGGCGCATTCAACAATGGCACAGCACACCAGTGCTCTGGGCCTGGGGGACACGGGCGACTGATGGCTGCACACTCTCAGGGTCTCCCCGGGCTCTCCCATCTCTGAGGACAGCCTTTCGGAGGGACCCGGCCACTGTGTAGCGTGGGCGAGGCTGCGAAGGATCCCACCCCCCCATCCCGCAGACAGTGAGGCGTGGAGCTGGGTTTCAAGGCCAAGGCCAGCGCCGACCACAGCCAAGGCTGCTGCTTTCCAAACGGACGGCTGCCTTTCAAAGCGGCCATTGGATGGGGCCAGACAACCAGGCCAGTGGCCCTTTGTCCAAAGCTGCGGGAGTGTCTTTCTTTCTGGGGAACGGACTTTAGTGCCTGTAGCACTTTCCCCTGAGTGTCGGTCTTTACCCTTTGAAGATGGGCTTAAGTTTTTTTGTTTTTTTTTTTAAGATAATTCATGCAGAAGGTCAATGGAGGCTGGCCAGAACGACATGGGGAGGCCCTTTGGGTGGCCACCGCCTTGCTCTCTGTAGACAGGAGCAGGGCTTAGAGAGTCCCCTGGTAGGGTGAGTCCCTTTATCTTTTTTGAATTTTACTTTGATCTAAGTGCTCGCCACCGTCTTTGGGGAGAAAGAAAGAAAAATTATGCTTCAGGGCAGCATGGCCTTGTGAGTCCCTACATTTATGTGGCTGCAAGGAGTTAAATACTCATAATGAGATGCCACCACCTGAATCATGTGAGTCCCTGCGTAAGCCAGGCGAGGTTGGGGACTCTGTCCCTGCCAGCTCTGAGCGGGGGTGTTAGCTCCGACCGGCTCGGCTGTGCCAAGCCCGTCACTA
>NW_006436283.1:6207697-6211341 GCF_000325575.1 Pteropus alecto | reverse complement strand
ACAACCCTGTTCCCTGCTGGCCCCTCTTCCTTCTCGTCCTCTCCTAGGACCGGGCAGAAAGGTCCAGGGCGTGGGACACGCTGGCCTTTCTCGGCCCTTCCTTGGCAACCACCAGTCTCGGCCAAGGCCGAGAGGGCTGCAGTGGGAGGCCATAACATCACCGCATTGGAATGCACTCGGCCCCCTCTCCCCATAGCCTGGGACAGAGTGTCCCGTCGTGGCCCACCTGATGGCAGCCTCTATAAAGCTCTGTGTCTCCCAGAGGCACCATCTCCTTCCGAATAGAAGAGCTGGCATTTACTGAAGAGTTGTCGTGTGCCAGGCCCTATGCTGAGCTTCTCTGAGCCTGATCAGAGCGGATCCTTCGCACAGGCCCAGGAGGCAGCCTGTAATTACTCACGCCCATTCTACAGGTGGAGACACTGAGGCTCAAAGATGTTACACACCACACCCAGGACACCCCAGCTCAAAGGCAGCAAGGCCAGGATTCCAATTCAGGTCCGAACCTCCAAAGCCTAATGCCTCACCAGTCTACACCGACTCTCATCCTTGGGGCCCGAGAGCACCCAGCTTTCCATTTCTGGGGTGCATTCTGACGCTCACTAGCTCGGCGAATTGGTTCCCTGGCCTCTGGCGATGCAGGCTGCTGTGTCAGCCTCCCTCTCCAGGCCTGCGCAGGCCCATGCAGGCCAGAGTGATTGAATGAGCATGTGGGGTGACTCCTGAGAGTCTGAGGACCATGCTCTTGGGGGACCGTTTCGGGGACCCCACTAGCCCTGGGTGCAAACTCTGAGCACAGCCTGGGAGGTGGTGGCTGGCCGACATGTGACTTCCAGATCGTTTGCCAGGGGCGCCTTTGTTTCTATGGCCCGTAGGAGAGGAGGAACGGGCGCCCCTGAGACGGCACTCATGCAGGCCCCCACTCTGGGGAGGGCTGCTCTGTCCCCCTCTCTGGGGCACCTGGCCTTCCCACCCCTCACCTGAGACGACACGCCCCTCACCTGAGACGACACGCCCCTCACCTGAGAGTCAGAGATTTCCGAGGGCTTCTCAGTCAGGCTGCTGCTCTCCGCCTGGATGAGGTCGTTGTATTTGGTGACATCCTCATCTGAGTAGTGCAGGCTGCCCGGGCTGGGCCGGGGCGGAGACCTAGGGAGAGAGCGGGGTGAAGCTGAGGGGCAGCCTCGCTCAGAGCAGCCGACCCTGGCCGGGGGCGGACACGGTGCGGCCTCGAGGCCCGCAGGCCCTCGGAGCTCTCTATCCTACTGTGTGCTCTTCACAGGCCTGCATCTTGGAAGGCTAACCACGGGCCGGAGACCCGCCTGGGGTGGGGAAGGCTCAGGGAGCACAGGACCATCGGAATCGGCCCCAGGGAAAAGGCAGAGGGGGTGTTGAGTGCGTGGGTAGCAACTTGATTTTCCACTTGTGGTTCCAAACCTCAGGCATGGGGACCACCTGGCTGCGAATGTTCCAAAGCGTTCTCAGGGGAGGCCTGGAGACCAGCGCTGCAGACAAACTCCCCCCTTGTAATTCTTAAACTCTCAAAGTGATCTTAACCCCCTCCCGATCTGGGAGACCAGAAGTGGTTCCAGCTGCGAAGTCACACCCTACCTGCGAAAAATCAGCCCAGAGGAAGCTATGTAATGCCGGTCAGTTAGAGGCTGGGTTCTGAGTCATTGGAGCAAACACCCAGAACAGGGCGCCCCGGGCCCTCCACGATTCTGACCTCAGAATGGGGTGCAGGAAGGGTGCTGCTCAGGGCTTGACGCCCCGAGATCTGCCCAGGCTGCTCCAGAAAGGTTTCTCTGGAACCGGGGCTCTGAACCCCGGCTGTTGGCACGGGGGTCTGTGGCTGTTTGCTGCAGAAATGTTGCTCTGAGAATACGCCATGGCCTGGGGAATACGTCCCAAGCAACCCCCTGAGCCCTCCAGCCTCCTGTGCTGCATCTGCCCTGATTTCATTCCAGTCGACACAGCCCCACCTCTAAATTACTTAAACACAAATCAATAACCGTATTAGCAGCAGCTTCGTGTAGACAAGACAGGCAAAGGCATGACACAAAGAGGAAGGAGAAGATGGGGTGCCAGGCCAACGCTGTCTCATCGACATGCAGGGCGAGTGGGGGGGAGGGGGCCTGGAAGTGTCACATGGCTTGTCAGGCCCCAGAGCTTAGGGCTGGTTTGGTGCAAACGGCATTTCTGTGTATGCCCAGCAGTGTAGGGACGCTCGGGGGCTGCGGTGAGTGTACTCAGTGGGCGTGAGAGGCAGGCGAGGCCGGGCCATTGGTGAAATGTCCCCTTGTTCCACGTGGCAGGGCCCTGGAGCCAGCCTGGCAGGGCTGAGGCCACTGTGGCCTCAAATAGCCCTTTCTTTGGGAAGCTGGCTTTGGCGCGGGATGGGAGCTGGCATGCATGTGTCCTCTCCCCGTGTCCTCCTGAAGGACACACACGTCACCTCTTCCCTCCAGGACCAGACACGGAGAAGTTCTGTGAGCCGTCCCTGGCCTTGGAGACGGGCAGCCCGGCGGGCCGCTGGGAGCGGGCCTGGGCTGGGGACAAGCCAGCGGAAGCAGGAGTGGGTGTGTGCCATCAGCCTCGTCCTTCTGGGCTGGCTGTGCTTAGATGCTGCCCTTTGAGGACGATGCTGACAGTGTGGATGTGGGTGGAGGGCGGGGGGTCAGGCGGGAGAAAAGCGCCCTAAAACTACAACGGGGATGAGTAAGGACCCAGGGGATGGGGTGTCTACACTTGGAGGCTCTTTCTTTCCAGAATTTTGAGAAAGACAGGCAGGGCATTAGCAGCCCTGGAGTGCTCCTGGCGCCTCTCACTCAGCCGTGTCTGCCCAGCCCACCTCTGCTGGGTCCATCTTCCCTTAGGGACAAGTGACTGTCATGGTTTCAGGCGGCTCCTAGGAACAGCCGGCTCCAAACGGCGGTAGGTTGGTTTGAAAATCGTGCAAGTTATTTGCATTGTGCTGTCGCTGACAGAAACCCACCCCCTTGTGGCTTTCTCCCCGGTGTGCCCTCACCCGGGCTGCAGCCCCAGCCCCTGGCAGTGCTGCCTGGGTCTCGATGGGTCTTTTGCTGACCATTTCCAGCTGGAATGCCGTTTCTGGGGCACGGTGAAGCCAAGTGGGCACCGCCTGCTTTGTGGTCCTCCCAAGAGTCCTCCACACCTGGCGCTGCTGCTCCCCACACCGCCATCCTCTGGCCCCCCATGCGGAGAGCCCGCTACCTGGTGTACAGGCCGTTCTTCCTGCAGAAGGAGTTCTTGACGGACAGCCGCCGGTTGTTGAGTTCCAGGGCAGGAAAACTGCTTTCATCCAAGCTCATCATCTCCCCGTGGCTCAGGGCACCCGACTTGGCATTGTTCCCTGGGCGCGTGGGGTCGGGGGAGATGGACATCCGGTCACCCACTCCATCCCTGTAGGTCAGGTGGCTTCCCCTCCCCCAGCTGGCTGGGCTGCCCTCCTTTATTTTCCTTCTTAGAGCCGAAACCAAAATAAAAGATGGAGATTGTGCAAGAAGCCCAGGCTGCCCCACCGATCAGCACAGACGTGTTTCTGGGACAGAGAAAGAGAGAGAGAGAGAGAGAGAGAGAGAGAGAGAGAGAGAGAGAGAGAGAGAGAGAGACACACCCCCCCC
>NW_006436283.1:6180517-6207216 GCF_000325575.1 Pteropus alecto | reverse complement strand
CTGATTTTTCTTTTTCCTTTCCATTGCTACCCACAGCCCTACTACCTTGATAGGCAGACCTAAATTTGCGTCTGGCTTACCGTGAGCCTGGGAGAGCTTCTCTCCAGCTTTAGCTGGGAATGAATCTTTTCCCAGTTAGCAGAAAGCAGGGGGCGTTGGGAGGGTAAACATGAGGGGTCTTTAGAACGCCTCTCCAGGTGGGGCTCCTTCCTTCAGAGCCCCCAGGACTAAGCGTTCTGCACGCAGCCAGGCTAACTCACGCCGCCGCCTCATGCGGGGCTGGCTTCTCTTTCGGTCCTGGAATGCTTATTTCCCACGACTTGGTTCTATCCGTCTGGGCAAGGGTGAGAGTGTGTGGGTGGAGGGAGGTGGCCGGGTTTCTGAAACTCGGCCGGCGAGGAGGAATTCTGAGTTATATGCTGCCTCCAGGGCAGAGGTTTTGGTATTAAAAGCGGTTAGTGGTTAGATTTGGGGTCACGGGTTTCGGTAGCAGAGGCCTTTGTGAGCTGGGACAGGCTCACGGGCGGGATGAGGGGAGAAAGGGGAGGATGGCGGCCCGCCCCACCCAGGCATGGCTCAGTCCGGTCGATGGGCAAAGCTCGTGCTTCTCTGGCTGCTGACTCTGTCTGTTTTGGGGGGTGGTTTCTATGGAAACAGTTTATAGCCTGGCGCCCTTGAATCTCCTGGGTGGTGAGCTCATGGAAGGTCTCATCTTGGGCCCACTGATTTGTCCACAAACCCACTGGGCACCCCACTCAGGGCTTCTGGAGTCCTTGAAAAGGAACCCCCAAGAGCCATTGTCCCCAGCTTCTTCTGGAGTTGCAAGCTGACCCAGGGCTCCCGCTATGAAGCCCTGAGAGGACAATGCATTTCGGTCCCCACTCCAATGCTTCCGGTGCTCCGATGCCTCTCCTTCCCCAGCGCCCCGCCTCTTCCAAGGGGCGCCCTGCCCCTCCCCCCACAGGCCGGTACCTGGCACAGACTGGGAGGGGCTGCTGGGCGCGCCGAAGCCGTAGTCATTGACCGCGATGACCCGGAAGTCATAGCTCACGCCGGGCCTCAGCATGTCCATGCTGAACGTGTAGGAGGTCACCTCCTTGGGGATGTCTTTGATGAGGATGTCCCACAGCCCCTCGTCTGCAAAAGCACAGACAGGGCAGTGCCCCGTGAGGGGGAGGCCCCCCATCCCACCTGTTGCCCCATCTGGAACGCTCTGCCGACACCAATCCCAGTGCTTGACGCCTAGTAGGTCCTCAGGAGATTTTGTTTTTTAAAGATACCTTTTTTGCAACATCTGGCCCTTTAATTCTTTTAGTGACAATATCTATAAAACATTAAAATGTGTACTATGCAGAAAATACTGTAACAAAGAACCCAAGACCACCGACTGGAACAGACTCAGCACCTGAGCCCTAGAGGCAGGACTCTATATATTCTGTTTTTCGTGTCATTAAAAAGTCCTGGTCGACGTGACTTTAAGTGGCTGGCTATGCATTTATCACATGGGTGGACCCTCCTGTATTTCACCAGACCCCTGTTTTTCCGAGCTCCATTCCTATTCAAAACGTATGTAGTAGAGACATCACACCAAAAAAACAAAAAAACAAAAACGAAAAACGAGGACTTTTTTTTAAACAGTTGCCGGAGGGGCTGGGGTTGCCTGTGAGGGTCTGGCCAGCCACCGCGTCCTGAGCCCCTGACTTTCTTCCAGGCTCACGCCCCTCGTCCGTGCATGCTGCTCCGGCAGGAGACACAGGAGGCTGGCAGGGGCCGGGCCAGATGCTCGATTCGATGGCCTCCGCCCTTCGGAGGAGGGTGAGTCCCCCGCTCCTGCCAGCACAGGCTGATTCCAGAACTGAAGTGTCGAGCCACCCTGGGCCCCAGCCAGCCTCCCTTCTTACGTGGGCCAGCGGCCCAGAGATTTTAGAAGGACCTCAGTGGGCTGAGCTCACAGGCCCCCCCCATCCCCTGGCCTGCTCCTGGAAGGTGACCCAGCTGCCAGTGGGCCTTCCAGGGTGCACTGCTCTGGGCCGACCCTACCGGCCCCTCCGGCCCCTCGGGCCCCTCCGGCTCCAGCCCGCCCTGCTTCCTTGTCTCTGAGCGGGGAAGAGCTGCCTTTCAGACCCCAGGGCCCCCCTAACCCCCAACGCTCCAGCTCGGCCCCTCCCTGGGGCTGATGGATTTGGTTAGTTCCCATACCACACTTTCTGGCAGGTCCACCCCAGTCAACGATGCCACAGCCCGCATCATCGTTTCGGAAGTTTGGACCAAGAGTGTGGTGGCACCCGTGGAAGCCGCCTTCCTGCCCTTCCCGTCCAGACTCTCTAATTCTCAGGGGGGCTGGGGAGTAGGGGTGTCATCTGCTGTCCTCGCGGAAGGCTCCTGAGCCTTGGACACACCTTCCCTCTTGTTTCTTCGGTTTTGGGTGTCTGCCTCCCACGCACCCCATCTTCTGTTCAACCCCTTTCTCTGCTGGGCTGGGGACTCCTCCTGGGCAGCGTTCATGCCTAATTCGTCCACATAGCCCCGCGTCCAGCACAGGTGCCCTCCGTCGCTGAATGAATGAATGCCAACCCTTCTTCCCTGGCCTCTTCAGTGCCCCCCAAACGTGTCCCGACTTCAGCGCTGCGTTCCTCGAAATCTAAAGGGTGGGGGGTGCAAATCCGTTTATCTTCTGCGACCCTGAATTCCCTCATCCACGACAGTGACCGCGATGATAATGATCCTGACGACAACATGACAGCGACTCTCATTCCTCGTCGAGCATCTTGGCTTTTCATCCCCACGGCAATGAGGAGGAGGAAGAACCGCTGGGCCCAGGTTGCCGATGAGGAAACCGAGGCTCAGAGAAAGCTGGACCATCTTCCCTGGGCCGCACGGTGCTAAGTAGCAGAGCCGGGGGTCAGCGCAGAGCCGTCTGACAGCTCTGGGCACTGAACCATGCCCAGCACCGTGCCCAGCGCGATCAGCAGCCGAATCAGCGTCTGCCGGTGGGCTCGGCCAGGGCCCGCTGCCTCCCAGGAGCTGGGGCCTCCTGCCTGCTGTCTGCCCTGCCTCGTTCTGCCCCACACAGAGACCAGGGTCGGGGCGGTGGGGCCAGGCCAGAAGCTGCTGGGACGTCACGGCGTGGCTCTGGCCTCCGGCCCTGGGGGTCGGCTGATCTGTGGGGCGGGTCCCACTGCCCGAGACCGCGAGTGAGGCCCTTGCTAGTCTCAGTGCTGGCCGCTCCGGTTATGTAGTTGGTTCTGCCCGGCGCACAGCAAGCACATCCTGAAGACGAGCAGGGTGAGGCCACATATCCCCGGGGGCACGGAGGGGCGGGGTGGGGGAGACGCCCAGCCCTAATGGGGGCCTGCTCGCACACACACAGCTGCGGGGAGCGGCCGCCCCACGCTCCCCAGCCGCTCCTCACCGCCTGCCATGCCTGCCCTGCCTGCCATGCCTGCCATGTCTGCCACGCCTGCCACCAGCCCTCGGGCTCTGCTCTGCGTCCCGATCCTCGGGGGGTCCTGCCGTGATCTTTCCTCAGTCCTTGAGTCCACCTGTCCCCAAACCCGGAACACCAGGTCCCAGGCCGGGTCCCCCAGGGAACATAGGAAATTCAACAGGGCCAAAGTCTGGAGCCAACATTCCGCAGCCTGGCACCCCGGCCGGCCAGCTCGGGTGGGAAGAAACAGGCTCGGGCCATGGTGAGGCGAAGAACACAGCGGTCTCTCGGCCAACTCAGCAGCTGGCATCGGAAGGCCGGGAAGGGACCATCTGGAGCAGGGAGAGAGCCAACTCCACGTATACCTTCCAGCTACACGTTGGCTCTGGGCTGCAGGACGTATTAGCTTTTTGACTATAATTATCAGCCTAAGATTAAGGCGCTGATGGGGTGAAGCGGCTTCCAGGAACCACTGGGATTAACTATTTGCTATCGAGATGACTAGGGCTCAGCTACCCCAAGGGATTAACCCTTTGGCACGGGGCTGTCTGATGCTGCGGTTAGCGGTGTTAGCCGGGCCGGGCCTGATGACCTCCCGACGTGACTGTTATTTGCTGCTCCAGTGGCCAAGTCTTTTTTTAATTTCTCGATTTCAAGCCCCTAATCCTGGGTCCATGGAAGACCGAGAACAAGCCTCCAGCCTTTGCCGACTCTGACCCCTCTGACGAACTCAGACGCCGAGCAGCGGAGGGCGCTGGCGGCGGCCGAGGGCTCCCGCGGGTGAGGGGAGACGGGAGAAGCAGGTGTCACCGCGGCCGTGAAACAGGAGCCTGTGGAGCAGCCCCCGGAGTGACAGATCAGCCACTCGTCTCCTGATGGCTTCGGAAGTCCCTGTGATTCGATTTCAGGCTTGACGGGAGAGGCTGGTACAGTTACAGGAACTGCCAAGACAGGCGTGATGGCAGAGACAGGCCTTAAAGAGACAGCTGGGGGCTCTGGGGGACAGCCGGCCTTCTCACGGGGCATTGGTCAGTGGAGCTTGCGTGGAGGACGTGGCCGTGTCACTCATGTGACCTCAACTCTTTGCATATTTGTCTTCTTGAGTGACGCCTCCCTGAGCTGGAGCTTACCTGGCACGAAGCACCGGTCTCTGGGGGCCTCCGGGCTGTTCCCTAACTAAGGTGCACCTCCCCGTCTCCCCCTCACATAGGCCACCTCTAGCTTCACCCGGCATAGCACGAGCGCCATCTCAGGTGACAACAGACAGAAATGTGCCAAGTGGAGGGAAAGGGAGGTGAGGACGCCTGTTCCACAGGAAGACCCGGCTCCGGGCGGGCGTACCTGAGGGCCTGGCCTCTATGACGTAGCGGGTGACGGGCCCCTTGCCAGGGTCTCCGCTGGACCAGTGGATGGCGATGGCGGAGCTGTACCGCACGATGATGGGCACGCCAGGTGGTCCCGGGGCACCTGCGAACAGCACACAGAGGGCAAGGGATGGACGGGGCCCGACGCACCCAGCCTGTCTGCCTGTGCTCCAGCGGGAGGGGCCGGTGACAAAGCCAGCCCCAGCCTGGGGGGTCCGGAAACCCTGCACATGCCCAGGCCCGAGGAGTGCATCTCAGACGGGGCCCGCGGAATCCAATGACATTCTCCTCTGGGTCAGCCCCGGACCCTGAATTCCAAGTTTAAGGGTAGGAGACTACGGTATGCGGGTGATGCCTGGAGGGTGCCTGGAGCAGATTCAGGAGAACGTGTGTCTCACCAGGACCCTTAGATGGGAAACCGATCCATTCACGTAGCCCTCCGGTGCCTCAGTTTCCCTATCGGAAAGGGCCTTTTGGAATGTGAGGCCCAAAGAGAGAGTCATGGGGGGCAGCACAGGTGGGTGCGACAATGGCAGAATAGGCCCATGATAGGAGGAGGTTGGTTTGGGGGGGCTGAAGGGCCCCCCGACATCTCTCCTGGCCCTTGATGGCAACGTCCTCCCTACCTCCCGCCTGAAATCCTCCCCCCGTCCCAGCTGCACTTGCTGTAAGGCGGGGGGAGAGGAGCTGGGGCTGCAGCAGCCCGGGGCCTCTGCTGCTCGGAGGGGGAGGAACGGGCCTGGCGGGAGCACGGACTCAGCAGCCAGGGCAGGAGCGAGTTCACTTCCACAGCGAGAGGCGTGAGCCAGCTCTGCCCACCCAAGGCCCTGAGCTCCTTCCCCCCAGGCTGCCCTGCAGTGCAGGCCCATGTCCGTCCTTGGTGCTCCACTGTCCCCAAGGCCCTCGCCCTGTGCACTGTCACTCACACGCCTGTTCTCCATCAGACATGGAGCCCTGCCTGCCCGGAGCCCGGCACGCAGTAGGCGCTTCTTATGTGCTTGTAGGACAAGGGAATGAGCCAGTGAGTGGGTGGGTGACTGGCCTGCCGAGCCAGTGTGGGTGGCCCCTGTGGGCGCCTGCTGGGAGAGGAGTCCAGAGTCCAGCATCGGGCTGCAGGTTCTCTGGGCCCAGGAGAGCTGGTGGTCCGGCCGGGAGGCCAGGGACTCACCATCAGAGCTTGGCAGCCGCTGCCCACCCTGCGTCCAGTCCCCCCCGGGACCTCGAAGGGCCTCGTTTCCTTCCTTCCTTCCCCAACGCACGTCCTGCCTACAGCACAGGGCAAAGGCGGCTAAGGGATCGGGGGGTGTGGGACACAACCCAGGGAGGTGTGAAGGGTCGTGGGGGGCGGCTTTTAGGAACCCCAGTTCTCATTTTGCACAGGACAGCACCCAGGGCTGAGAGAAGGAGCTGCCATCTCCTGGTGACCAGGAGCTTCCTGCGTCCAGCTGTTGCCTGGCCTGGGGGAAAAGGTCACCTGGCTGCATGCCCCTTCCCTGTGACCCTCCTCACCCAGGCCCGCAGAGTGCAGCTCGGTGATTCCGCAGAGGGCCCCCTCCTCCTCTGTACTCCCTGCACCCCTCCCCGCCCCCGGCCTGGCACACTTTAGGCCTCGGTTAGAACGGTCTGTCCTCCAGCCCTTGTCTCTGTCCTCGCCACTGCTGGCCCTGACCGTTCTCTTCCTGCTTTTGTTTCTCAGGACTCGGGCTCAGGTGAGAGGCGCGTGGGAGGGGCTGGGGGCAGGTGCCGGGCAGAGGGGGCAACTCTGGGATGAGCTTCCTCCTGCAGCCATGCGGGCTTTGTTCCCGGAGCTGGATGGCTGCTCCGGGGCAGAGGAGGAGGAGAATAGAAAGTGCCCGAAAGAGAAAGTGCAGGGGGCCCGGCCTGAGCCAGCGGAGGGGGAACATCACTCCGGGCGGGTGAGAGGCCCAGCTCACCTCCCAGGGGCCAGGCCCTGGTTACAGGAGGCCTTGCCCAGCCTGGCCCGGCCCGTGGGGCTGGGAGGAGGGCGAGGAGGAGGGGGTTCAGGAAAAGTTTGGAATGGGTTGTGTTCTCTCCCTCTCAGGGAGAGAGGGACGGAGTGGCCTGGGAGGCAGCTTTGGGGTTTAGGAGGGGACAGACCTCCTGCGTGGGTGACACGAACTTTGGAGAGCTAAACCTCAAGCAGTGCGGGCGCCCTGAGACATTCTCCCAGTGCTCCCCTGCCTTGCTTCCCTCTTCCCCCCTCCCCCTAACCTTGGCGGCCTCAGGTGTCTGGGAAGGGTGCAGCCTGGCAGGTGCAGAGCAGTGGTTCTCACAGTGGGTGCCACAGAGCTGCCCTCAGCTCTTATTCACATGCACTTTCCCAGGGAAGGTGCTCGGAGATTGATTTCCTGGGGCCCAGGAATCTGCACTTATCGCAAGAACCCCAGAGCTAAGTGGCATCTCGAGAAGCATCCAATGGCCAGGTGACCCTCTTCGGCCCAGCCCCCTTTCCTCACACCTCCACCAACACCACGCCCCTCCCCTCCTGCCCCCGGGCCCACCCCATCCTCTCGAGCTCCTGTGTTTCCGCCCACGCCTGCAGCCCCCCAAGCCCACGAGCTCCGCCAGGGGCTACTTCTTGCTCATTCCCGTGTCTCCAGGCTCTAGCTTGGCTCCGGACCCCTTTCCAACTTGGGGTGGGGGCTGAGTGCGGTGCGTGGAGGGCGGCGGCTCTCGTACCCGCCCGAAGCTCCCCTACCTTCGCCGGGGCCCGTGGTGACGTTGGCCTCGGTCTCGGGCCCGTAGGCGAAGGTCTTGGCTCTGATGCGGAACCTGTAGGTCACACCCTCGGCCAGGTCCTTCACCTTGAGCCACAGAGGGCTGGTCCCCTTCACGTCCACTGTCACGATCTTACTGACACCTGGGGTGAGGGGGGGAAGCAGAGCATGTGGGGATCGTGGGGCGGGCGAGGGCTTCGGGGTTCAGGGCATCAGGCACGGCCGGGGCTGCCCCCCATGGACATTGAGAGGGGCCTGCGTCCTGGCCGCACAGCAGCGTCTCAGACCACAGTCCTGTGGCTGCTTTCAGGGAAAAGGGTTCCACAGCTAAACAAGTTTGAGAAAAGCTGAATCACCACAAGGCCCGTTAACACGTGGAGGAAAAGCGACTCGCCATCCTGTTTAACTATTGCACCCCACGTGTTTGCTCCCCCACATCCTATCCCCACTGAACTCAGATCCCGCGATCCTCTCTTAGGAAGTGCGTCTGTAAAGACAGCACAGCCCGGCACTGCAGGGGCCAGCTGCAGCCAGCCGAGGACAGCCTCCGCTCTGCCTGGGCTCCCCGCTCCCTCCTGTGCCAGCGAGCGCTGGGAGCTCACAAGGACCTCCTGTCGACTGCCCCCCAAATTGTAGCAACTAGGGGGGAAGCCTGGGATGGTTTTCAGGAGGTGGGAGTTGTGTTCTCTGCTTCATTGTCTGCCAGCCGCCTTGAGGTCCAGGACTGGCTTTCGGCTCCTGTGTCACCTGGGCGTGCCGGTCACCCCTGGGAGACACAGCCTTTACAACCTTGGGGCTGGGCCCAGACCCCAGTGCTGGCCCCGGGGACTTTGGCCACGCCCCCTACCTGGCTGCAGTTTGTTCTGCCGAGTGAGGGTCTCGACAGCATCTCAGGCAGGGTGTTAGGACATTAAATAGGACAGCGGAGCACCTGCGCGTGGTAGGGGCCCATCTGTTCACTGAGTGAGCGAAGGGCTGAATAACAGAACCGGGGAGCTTCCTGCAGGAATGAAGTCGCTGCGGGTGACGTGGGGATGCGCCCCAGGACCCAGAACAGAGAGAGGCTCTGGGTACCCGAGCCTTGACACCTCTGAGCAAACCCCTCGTCTGCCTGGGCCTTGGTCTTCCCTCGAGGAAAGGGAGTCGCTGGATTCTGGGAGGCCCGATGCTGCTGAGCTGAACTCAGAGGGGCTGAGGCAAACACCGGGGGGCAGACACGGTGCTGGTCAGGCTGGGGTGGTCCAGCCGCACGCGGGGCCTGACGGTCCCATTCCCTGGGCCATGGCGGGGCAGCCGGGAATATGTAAGCACGAGGGGTCAGCCCTGTGTCCAGACCCCGCTGGGCGGAGGGACCGAGGGCAAAGGGCTCACACCTGTCAAGGTGTGGGAGCCCCCGGGGCCGGGCCGGAGCTGGCTGAGCCCTGTGCTGTCCTCTGTGCTCCTCCCCCCTGCTGTCAGGAGTCAGGGATGACAGCCCCTTTCTGGGCCCTCCCTGCACCTGACCACACCTCCGGGGGCCGGCCCCCCCCCCAGCGTCCTAGCACACATGCAGGTGGCAGCAGAGAAGACTGAGGGCCATTGTTCCCTTGGCTGACCCAGAACTGCTGGCCACTCTAGTGTTCTCGGGGCTTTAGCCCTTGTTCCGGCCAGGGGAGGGGCGAGCTTGGAGGTGGTTGGGTCACCCCTGGCCACTGGGGCGCCCCTGGGTAGGTCAGCCACATCCCAGGGCCTAGCTGGGCTATGGACCTGGACACGGGCAAACAAGAGCCCAGTTCTCCTTCCTGCCTGTCTAAGAAAACAGCTGTGATTTCTGGGCTCGCTCACATCAGCTATGGTGGAGTGGCCCCTTAGGGGAGCCCACGGGTGGGGCAGGATCCCAGCCTGGCCTAGAGGGAGGGGTGGGAAGGAGCTGTGGGGCGCGCTCTCAGGACAGGCAGGGCTCAGGGGCAGAGGGAGTCTACCTGCAGAACAGGGCTCATATCTGAGGCTCACAGAGGGAACGGGGGTGCAATAATCCCCCCAAATTTGTGCATCCTTCTGAGGAGAGGCTCCAAGGCTTTTATCAGAATCCCAAAGGAGTTCCTGACCCCCCAAAAGGCAAAGAAGGCCAAACCTGGAGTAAGGCTAAGACCCTGAATTTGGGGGAGCATGCATAGCCAGACCATCAGGGGCTCCCCATCTTCATGGGCCCGACAGAGCTGTCCACCATGGGACGTTCTCTCTCTCAAAGGTTTCCCTGCTTCTTCCCCGCACCGCCATCAACTGACGGGGCAGAGAACATTTAAAAACCCTCTCCCGGGAGTTAGGGCCGCTGTTCCAGCTTTGCCTCCAACGTGCGTCCCCCTTGAATTCTCACTCCCCTGGTCTGGGCCTCAGTTCCCCGTTTATCCGCCGGGAGGCGCCTGCTGCATGCACTGTGTGGTGGAGGGTCCCCGGCTAGGACGGAGCCAGCGCGAGGCGGGTCTAGGGAGCTGCGCTGGGGGCCACTCACCGTCCACGGGGGTGCAGGGCTCGTACACCAGCCGGTAGCCCTCCAGGACGCCGTTGGGGGACTGTGGGGCCTCCCAGGACACGTTCACCGAGGTCGTGGTCAGCTCGCTGAACTTGACCGAGGTGGGAGCGCTGGGGGCTGCAGGGGGCACACAGAGGGTTTCTGTTTCCTCCTTCCCTGGAGGCTCAGAGCCCTGTTTGGCCCCAAGGAACCAGCAGGGGTGGTGGGGTGAGGGCCGGGGAGGAGCAGGAGAGCAGGGCTGTGTGCAGGCGAGGTCACCAGAGGTCATTGGACCCCCCCCCCCGCCCCCACCACTGTGCATTTAGCACTAACTTTCCAAGATCAGAGTCCAAGAATTGGAAGAGAAAGAGACTTTCTTTTCCCTAAAGCTGGAGAACTCAAGTTCCTTCTGCTAAGTGGCCTGAGCCCTGGCTAAGTGCCCAGGACATGGCTGTGTCACACTGTAGGGTCTCCGCGGGGCCAGGCTATGTCCTGGCTTTGTGCGGCTTGTCTTCCGCTTCCCTGGTGGAGAAGGCAGAAGGTGTCTGCGTCTCAGAGCATTAGGCGCAGAGAATGTGGTCTTTCTCTCGGCCCCAGGGCCCTAGGGCTTGTTGCCCAGAGACCACGCTGCCAGGAGTGGACAGGGACAGGGACGGTCAAACCCTCTGGAAGAGACGCTTTCTTGGCTTAAGAACCCTAGAGCGACCCAAAAACATGGGTGTGGGGGGTCCTCTAGGGGAGGACAGAGAGGGCGGCAAGGACGCATCAGCGGGGCAGCATCCCGAGCTGGCTCCCGCGCGATGACCGGGCTGTTATTGTCCAGGGCCACCCCCACCGAGCCAGAGCTCAACGCTGACCCTGCTTCTGTCCAGCTCAGGGACAGGCAGCGCCAGCGAGCAGTCTTTGAAGGAGGAAGGCGAGCTCAGGGGGCCTTTCCTGCCTCCTCTTGGCTACGGGGACGTGGGACAGAACACTTTGTTCTACCGCCACAGTGACGGAAGGTTCCGGGCTCCTAGGGGCTCATTTCCGGCAGATGACACTGACAGAAAGTGGTCAGCACAGGCAGGAAGACAGACCCTTGGGGGCCGGTGGAGGGAAAGGGTTTTTCCCGAGCCAAGGCTCGTCCCTCGAGGGGACAACACTTAGGAACTGACTCCATGGATGGGCCTCGCTCTCTTGAAGAGAAAGGCAATGAACAGAATGGCAACCGGCGGGTTGGAAAAGCTGCTTAAGGAAGTCAGCACAGGAGGTTTGTATTCAAATCCACGAGCAGAGAACTCCGTGACGGGCAAAGGACGGGAACCAGTGCAGCGAAGACAGCGCAGGACAGGCTCAGATCTCTGGGCTCGGGCCTCTGCTCCCGCACGGAAAAGCTGGAGGACCCTTGCTCACCGTGAGACGGGGCGATGCCTGCTCTGCCTGCCCCCGTGGTTCCAGAAGGATCGGCTGCCTGAGAAGTAACTTGGGACCCTGTGTGCGGGGCTGGCTGTGCCTGTGCGGGGGGCCGGATTCTCGCCATCACGCTCTCCTCTGTCCTGTCCTGCTCTCCGGCCACCCCACCGGCCTCCACCCGTCTGTTTTGTGTCCGGTGGCCAGAACCATCTTTTAAAAGCATAAACCAAATCCTTCTGCCCAGCTGCTTAAACCCAGCTGTGGCTCCCAACATACCTAGAATGAACCCCATCTTCCTTCCGAAGTCCCCAGATCCTCCGCAGCCGGCCTCGCCATCGTGTTCTCGAGAGCCACCTGGCTGTCTCCCTGTCCCCCTAATCCCCTCCAGCCTCCGGGCCTTTGCAGCTGCTGTTCCCTCTGCCCGGAACAAGCCTCCTCCAGAACGTTCCACGGGGGCCTCTTCTCCTCACTCACATGTCAGCTCCGACGTCAGCCCTTCAGTGAGGCTGCCGCAGGCAAATCTATCCGAAGCCACCCGCCCACCCCTTGCCTCTGTCCTTGGGTCACTGACAGCCATCAGAGGTCAATTTGTCGCTGTGCTGTTTATGATCTGTCTCCCTCCCTGGGGGTGGGGGGGTGGGGACCGCGTCCGTCCCCTTTGCTGCTGTGGTCCCAGCATCTAGCTCAGTGTGCACCCGTGGAAGATGCTCAGGAGAGGCTTGTGGAAGGAGCAAGGCCAAGGAGCTACGAGGAAGTCCCGTGGGAACAGCAGGGAGCAGAAGCTGGCAGGGTGCAGGTCGGCCATCGGGGGCGGGATGTGTGTGTGTGGGGGTGAGATCTAGGGGCTCTCTCCAAGGCTTCTCCCTTCTGAGCGACACACGTGGGCTGTGCTCTCCCACTCTGCAGGCACCCCACAGGGCCTGGGTGCCCAGGCCAGGCACCTCAGCAGGTGGGATAAGGCAGCTGCCTCCACTCCCCACAAGAGCCAGAGGCCGGTGGTCCCTCCTCCCCTTCCCGGCTGACCACCCCTCCCCGCTTCGGCCGTTCTCCCCACCTGCTTGCTGGGTCTGGCCCCTGGTGGGGGAGCTCGGAGGGCCGTCCCCTGCTGCGTTGAAGGCTGCCACGCTGACCATGTACGTGGTATAGCCGGTCAAGTTCTTGAGCTTCACGCCGTTCTCGGCCAAGAAAAGCGTCTTCACCCGTTCCGTGAGGTTCCGCCGCTGATCCTCCCAGAAATAAATCTGTGGGCACAGGCGATGTGGCAGTCGGGTACAGACAGCCCCTGCCTGCCCCCAGGTCTCAGAGACACCTTCGTTTGCACGACGTACACACCCCGAAGGATCACTTTCGGAGCGAGCCACCCAGAAAAGAGTACGGAAGCACCTAAGAGCTGCGTTAGACACCCTTCCAGAACCTTCCTTTCCCAACACTTCAGGCTCTGCTGGACCATAAACCCCACAAGGGCACAGACCCGCCATGTCCGTTTACCGCAGGGCCTGCAAGATTGAGCACGGCACCCGCACATCAGCCCCCAGGAGGCAGGAGCCTGACACAGGGCAGAGTCTGTCCGCCCCGGTGATGGGCTGGCTGTGAGGACCAGCATGTCGCTTCACCTGGGCGCTGGGGAGGCATGCCAGGTGGCCTGCTGCATTGGCGTCTCCAGGTGGACAGGGCCTCCGGTGACCCGCGACAGCCCGGGAAGCCCACAGGCCAGCCTGTGGCTGAACCCCAGAGCACTATTTACTAAGGCTGCCACTCGGCCAGTGACGTCCCTGAGCGGCAGTTTCGTCACCTGTATTGTGACACTACGGACACCCGCTTCCCAGGACTGAGGTGAGGAGCAAAGGTCAGAAAGAGTAAAGAACTAAGGCTCTGCAGGGCTCCGTGCTGCTTCCCGATTGCTTCGCGCTGGGCAGGGTTCACGCCTGCGACAGTGACTGGAGATTCTTGCTAGTTTCCAGAACTCTGGACCCCTCCCTGGCAGAAAGCACCCGCGCCACGTGGAGAATTAGAAAGCGTTTGGCGCCACCTGCTGGCAGAGGCGGTTTCTGCACGCCACGGACTCCTCAGATTTCTCAATTTGTCTGGAGAAAGCTAATACAAGTGAGAAACCGGCTAATAGAAGTGTCCCTATCTGGCATGTGTGAATGGCGGACAGGACGTCATGTTACCATGAAATCTTTGCTTTTCCGTAACCCCTTGCTCTCCCCCACCCCCTTTTTACAGTGTCTTCTGAGAGGGGTCGATGAGGGAGAGTTGAAGTAGTGCTTGACATACATCATTCATTCACTCCTTCGCCCACTCGTAGTAATGCGGATGTCACAGTGGCCAAAGTCCTTGCTGAATCTGGGACACAGGGGAAAGGTCAAGGTCAACGCTGAAACCTGGGTGTTGCCGGCACGTGTGAGTGCACACGAAGAGAATGGACACAGAAAGGGTGACGGAGGGGTTGCTGGGGCCTCGGTGTCGAGGGGTAGAAACAGCAGAGGAGAGCGAGGAACTGCCGGTCGAGGAAGCCGAGGGAGGAAAGCAGAGCCCCACGTCCAAGCTGTTGCTAAGCCAGGCGGGATGAGGCCACCGATAATCACCATGGGAACTGCCGCGGCCTGGACAGGAAGAGCTTCGATGGGGGCAGTGGGGACGAGGACCCACTTGGAGCAGGTTCATTAGAGGCCAGGCGGGGGGTGAGAGGCGGTCACTCTTAGCCCAGGACCTAGCGCTGACAAACGGCGGCCATCGGACGGGACTTGCACAGGCTCCCTTCACCGCCGGTACCACCGCCACCGGCCCACGCGCTGGGACCGTCCACCTCCCTCCTGCCACCACGACTGAGCTGCCGGCTCCCTTCTAAGGCCACCCCACATCCGTGCACTGAATCTCAGCCCCTCTCGCCTCCTCTGGGACAGCTTCCTCTTTTCCCCGAACCATCAAAGTCTGCCTCTTCCCAGGATCGCTCCCATCAGCTCAGACACGAGTTGTTATTTCTTCTGTCTTAAAACCGTCTCCATTGACTATCTTTTTCTAGTTTCTACCTCGTTTTGTACTTCCCTCTAAAGCAAAACCCCTCAGAAAGGATGTCGGTACTCGCTGCTTCCCCTCATCCTCCCTCGAACCCTCTCCAAGCAGGCATCCCTTGTCAGAATCACCTGTGAACCAGACCTGGTTAATGCAGTAATCCAGAACTCAGCAAACTCTTTCTGTAAAGGACCAGGTAGGTAATAAATATTTTAGGCCTTTTAGGCCACACATGTCTGCGGCAACTATTCAACTCTGCCCTTGTAACAAAAGTGGCCAAGGGTGACTAGTAAACAAATGAGTGGGGCTGTGTTCCAATAAAACTTTACTTACAAAAACAAGTGGAGGGCCAGATTGGACCCATGGCCTGGAGTCTGACAAGCCCTGAAGAATCGCTTCCTAGATTGCACCTCGCTTGAGCTCTCAGGAGTGGCTGGCACCTCTGCTTCCTCCTGCCTTTGGGAAGCACGTTCTTTACGTGGGTTCTGAGACATCGCTCACTTTTCTTTTTTTGTTCCCAAGGCTCAGTTTTCAGACATACTGTGTTCTTCCTCTATGTATGTTTAATCTCCAGAATGTCAGTGCCACTTACATGTTGAGGACTCCACAGTTCTCATTTGCAGCTTAGACCGCCCCCCAGCCCCGCTCCTGAACTCCAGACACCCATTCGTGTGTCCCTTTGGACATCTGATAGACGCCTGGAACAGACGCTGGCTCTCCCCCTCAAGCCTCGTCTTCCCACTGTCTTTCGTCTCTTCCCGCTCTGAAAGCCCCGTCCTCCAATTACTCAAAAATCCTTGTCGCTTCTCCTCCCACACACCACATTCGGTCCATCAGCAAAGTCTCCCAGCTCTGCCCTCCTGGTGGACGCGGACAACAAATGCTTCTCACCACACTGCCGCCTGCTCTAAGCCGCCACTGCGCTCACCGGCTCATTCCGTCACCTCCTCAGGGACTTCCGCTTTCCCCACTTCAGACGACTCTCTGCAAAGCAGCCAGACTCAAGCCACCTATGTCCCTCCTGCGCCCCAAACCCTCCAGGGCTGTCATCTGATTCAGAGTGAAGGCTCAAGGCAATGCAGCCCCGGTCACTGGTCAGACCCGCCTCCGGTCATGCTGCCCGCGTCGCTCCGGAACTTTGCGGGTCTTTGCGCACGCGAAGCGCCCATGACCGCAGGCCCCTGGCTTTTCTGTCCCCTCCCTGGAATGCTCTCCCCCGAGATCCACGTGATGCACGCCCGGTTCTTCTCGTTTTTGCTCAAGTGTCGGCTGCTCATTAAGCCCTTTCCTAACGATCCTAGTTAAACTTTCAAACCTCCCCCTGGATCTCTCTCTGCCTCCTGAACCGGCTTCATTTGCCACCATCTGGAGCTGCCGTTTGTTTTGAACGTTGCTCGTCTCCTTCCCCTACAATTTATGTTCATCTTTTCTCTCTGCTTCATTCCCAGCACCGAGAACACTGCTGGGCACAAAATAACCGCTCAATAAACACGCGTCATTGAAAGACGGTAGCTGCATGGGCGCCGGTGCACGCGTCCCCGCCCATGCACGCGCCCCAGCTCAGCCTGAGCCGACGCAGCTCATCTCAGCTGTGCTCGCTGATCCGTGGACCCTAACGCACTGTTTACAGCAACCGACGTGCGTGTTACTCTGCGTCTGGGACATGGCAGTCCCATTGCCCCACGGGGCACCCGCGGCTGCGGGGTCCCCCAGAGCTCGCAGACATCTGCGGAGGGAAATACGGAGTCTGCGCACGCACACACTTCCCACGTCTGCACAGTGGCTGGGGACGTCGGCGCCCCGACTGCCTGCTGCCCCTGCAGGCATGTGCTCGGGCCGCCACAGTTAGTCTTCCCAGCTGGCGCTGCTGGGCGAGGACTCCGCGGCGCCGTCCATCTCCTTCACCCCCAGATGGAAAGAGACGCCTCTTCCAACGAGGTGGGGTGGGGGCCACTAGCGCTCACCCGCCGAGCGACCTGGGCCAGCCTCCTACCTCCACCGAGACCGGGCTCTGCCTGCGCTGCGAAGCCTGAGCCAGGTGGCCATAAAGCCCCTTGCGAGTCTCACTCTACCCGCCACTGCTCTGGGCCCCTCTCTGGAATGGCAGAAACGACGGTGGCGCTGGGCGCGGGTCCAGGAGGCAGGTCCCAAACGCGGTCAAGGGCTGTGTGTCCCAGACTCCAGCCGAGGAGACACGGTGTTACTATCGCGTGTCTTTGACCGCCCCCTCTGGTGGCCGTGTGCTCAGCACTCCCTCCGCACCCCTCGTGGGGTGACAGCCTGCGGTCTGACCCTCTGTCACCTGCTATTTTTGTGACCTTGCCGGGCCACCTAACTGGGTCTCGGTGTCCTCATTTATACAACGGGCACATTTATAATCTACCAGCTTTACCGGGCTTTCGAGAGGGTTAAGGCGTCTAAAGGGCTTCATAACTGTTAGGGACAGACCGACTCCTGTCGTAACACGTGGCATCACCCCAAAGTCAGAAATAATTTTCAAATAGAGATTTCCAAGTCTTAATGGTCCTTTGCTAACTGGACATCCAGTTATCGTGATTAGGGGTGGCCACATCGCCACTTGGCGGGGCCGATGCTGGCATCGGGGGCTGGTGGGCTGGGGTGCGGGCCGTGCCGCCAGGAAGTGAAACGAGCCACGCGTGGCCTGAGTTTCTTGTGTCCGAGCTCAGCCTGCCCTCGGACATGGCAGAGAGGGAGAGTTTCGCTCCAGCCCCTCGATATTGCTGTGGTCTGTGTGCAAGTAGCCAAGGGTTGGCCCCGTGGCCCCCGTACCTTGTAACCCTGGATGTCTCCATTCTGGCTTTCCAGCGGGGGGGGCTCCCAAGTCACGTCCAGCTGTGTGGCCGTGGCGCCGTGGACAGCCACGTTGCGGGGTGCTGCCGTGGGCACTGGAGGGTGTGAGGGGTGGTGAGGGGTGCGGTGCCAGCGGACTCCGGGGGGAGCGGGAGGTGGGCTGGGGTGGGCTGAGGCGCCGGGATCCCGTATCCCCTCGGGCTGGGCTCGTGGGGGTGGGAAGGGCAGGTCGCGCTCACCTGCCTCCCCCACAAAGACCTCGTGTGGGGGGCTCAGGGGCCCCTCGCCCACCGCGTTGTACACACTCATCCGGATCTCGTACCTCCGGTGCTTGTTCAGGTCTGCGGGTGACAGTGGGGGAGGAGAGAGACAACCGATCACCGAGCCTGCAGGGGACGGAGCCGGCGTGGAGGATGGAAGCTGAGATGATGCGCCCCTGTGATTCTAGTCCCCATGCCAAGGTTCCGGAAAGAACAGGGAAGAGGAGGGGCAGCCAGGGGCTCCACCTTGTCCCCTGGGCATCGGGACACAGATGACACGGGTTCACTTCCTGGCCAAGGGTGACCACGCTGCACACTTTAGGGACTGAAAGGAGCATTATCAATATTTATGATGGGCACACTGGGTCACAGGTCACTCCTTCCCCACATGGCAGCTGCCTAAAAGTTTCTAGCTCCTGACACAGGGGGTTCAGCCCTAATGGACTGGGCTTATTGGGTGTGAATTCTGGGCTCAGAAACCCTGCCTCTGTGCTGAGTTTGGGGCACTTGAGTGAAGGTGCCTGGACAGGAACTGGGAGATGGGAGCAGGTGGAGGAAATGGGCTCGGACAGGCTGGGTGGGGACTGGACTCTGTCCCCGCTGGGGCTCGGCTGAAAGCTCCCACCCCGTCTGCACTCCCCTCCCTGGTGGACGTTCTGCCTTTCACCTGCAGTGGCACTGGGGACTCGGCCTGACCGACTGGGCCGTGCAGCCCATGCAGGCCACTGGCTGAGGAAGGACGGAGAGGGACAGCTTAGGGACAGTTTAGAACCACCGCTTGGGCTTTAGAAACAGAGCTAGGGCCGGGGCCAGGCATCGGGCAGGAATATTGAAGGGAAGATGGGGGTTCTGCTCCCTCCAGGGATGGGCCTGGGCCTGGGAGACAGCGGTGCCAAGGGCCTTTGATGGGCTGAGACGGACGGCAGTCACGTGGACGCCTGCCCATCAGCCAGCCAGACCAACGGCTCCGCCACGGACCCCTTGCCACTGTCCCCCAGACCCAAAGCACAAGACCAAAGCCGGTTCCCTTTCCATTCCGTACCCCACAGACGGTGGCCTGGAGGACAGCAACCTAGGTGACCCCCTCACATTTTTGTGTGTTTTGGGAAAGTCACATGTGCTAAGGGAGAAGGTCCCATTCTTCAGGAAGACTGAGGTGTGTGCACAGGTGTCCTCAGAGGCCTCACTCCCCGTCCCTGTGGAGGGCGTGGCCAGACGGAGCCACCGGGCGAGACTTACTGTCCAGCTCGTACTGCGTGAGGCCGGGCCGACTCAGGTTCCGCAGGGAGAACAAGGCTACCGGGTGGGGGCGGGGGCACCCGAGGGAGACAGCAGACAGAGGAGTTAGTACACACCCCCCTCCCCGCCCACGAAGACCCCGATGCGGGCGGGCAGGAAGGAGGGCGCCCGGCAAGGCACGGACAGACGGAAGGGGCATCCAGGTCCCCGACTCTGGGTCGGGGACCAGGGCGAGGATTGGGAGGAGGAAGCATCTCCTAGGACAGTGCCGTCCCCGCTCCAGTGTGTGCCAGTCTGAGGTCACGGGGTACCGTGAGCCCCGTGGAGCCCAGCACCCCTGGGGACAACTCTGGGGGACCCTCCAGTCCCAACGCCCTCGCCTCAAGCGAAACTCCCGCAGAAGCACTGTGAAATGGTGGCGTATGCATTTCTTCCCATGAACCAGAAACTGTTTTACTACCAGGAAATACGGCTGTGTCATCCACAGGCAGTGTGATCGCAACCACAGGCCCGTGCCTGCCAAACAAATAAATACAACGGTGCCAGCCGTTGGGTCCGCTACTTCCGAGTGTTTCTATTAATATTCCTACGTTTTGCTACGCATTCCATCATTTTGTTGTCTGCTAATTCCCGCTAGAAGATAAGGCACAAAAGGTTCAGGGGAATTATGGGAGGAAGAATCCACACGGAAAGGCTCTCAACCAGCCCCCTCCCTCCCACTGATCTGTTTTGGTGAGGGGTCCCACCACCCGCCCGGCGCCCACATCCTCTGGCCTCCTCCCCCTCCTGCCTGTCCCTCCCCTCCGCCTCGTCCCCAACAGGAGTCAGTCGTGAAGCCCACAGCACATCCTTGCCCACGATGGCCCTCAGTTCCATCCCAAGCCTGCCACCTTGGCTCCAACCTCATGCTAGCCTCCGAGCGGCCTCCACGCCTCTGGACCCATTCGCCAGCCATTATGCCACCAGCATGGCTCCAAAGCCACCCCCTCACCCAAAAGTACAACAGGTCATTCCCTCGCTCGTGACTCTCCCTGGAATTTCCACCTGCTCTAGAGGCAGGCTGGATTCTGGGGACCCCAGGGCAGAAGAGTGATCTCCCCCAGGGATCAGAGGGGGCCAGACTGCTGCCCTTGGGATGTGACCAGGGCTGGCGTTCGGTCCCCCTTCCTGCCTCAGGCCCTCTGTGCATGCCGGGTCCACCCATTCCTTTTGGACCCGGTGACATGGAAGCACCCATCCGTGTCAGCACCATCGCCACCCCCCGAGGAAGCCTCTTCCGACACCGGCTTCAGGCTGTCCTGCAATCTGGCCTCCACAGCGGTCAGCTCACACGCTTGGCCATCTGCCTCAGGGGTGACATCCGAGCACCTTGCTCCTCCCCCAGCCCGTGAGCCCTGAGGGGACAGGGACTCTGCCTGTCTTGTTCGCTGTGCCTGGGCATGTAGGTGCTCAGTAGATACTTGCTCAGTGACCGAAGGGGACAGGGGTGAGAGGCACACACGGGGGCGGGGGGCGGCAGGGTTTTGGGTTAGAGAGCTTCAGGCAGGGAGGCGAGCGTGCCCACCCCACCCTCCCCTGACTCCCGCGGAGTGTCACTCACAGGTCAGCTCTGCCCATTTGGCCCCTGGGTTGTTGATGCCACGGAGCGTGAAACCCCTCAGCCCGTCGTACAGCAGCTCCCGGTACCGGACCCGAAAGCCCAGGAGGATGCCGTTGATTCTGTCCTCTGCTGGGGGCTGTGGGGAAGGCAGTGGGGGATGGAGACGGGGACCAGGACCACGTCTCCCCTCTGCTTCTCCCTCCCTCCCCACCCCGCCTCCTGCGGCCACCGAGCAGAGACCCAGCCTCAGCCAGGAAAAGGGACCAAAATGACATTGAGCAGTTTTTAATTCACAAAGTGTCCCAACGAGGTTACTGCATCTCTGCATTTAACAGAGCAGGAAAGCGAGGCTCAGAGATGTTAAGGAACTTGCCCAAGGCCACACAGCATCCTTGGGGCCCCAGCCGGACCCTGGCTCTTCTTACAGAGCTGGGCCTTTCCTGGGAACGCCCTGACATGCTCGCTGGCCCCGTCGGCCTGCCGATCCCTCTGCCCGTGACCTGGCCAGCACGTCCCGGTGAGCCCAGAGTCTCCTCTACCTGCTCTTAGGCTTTCTGCTCCCGTGCACGGCTAAGCTGGAGAAGGTGCATGTGACTTTTTATGACACCTCTTTTAAAAATCCTGCTTAAACGATTCAGCCTTTTATTTGCTCCTTAATTGCATCCCCGGCTGCTTGCTGGCACCCCGCGGCCCCCTCACCACCATGGCCCCGATCTGTTCCAGCCTCTCCAGGCTCCCAGGTGAGCTAGGTCATCGTCGTTTGAGGGCTGTCCTCCTCTGTGAGGCCGTGGGCTGGGGGAGGGCTTGGGAGTCCCTCCCTGTTTCCGCTTTGGGGCTTTCCCCTCAGGGGGGCTGCAGGTGGGCAAAGGTTGGCGCCTGACCCTCTCTGGTACTGAGAAGTAGAGACGGGAGTTCCCACTTTGGGGCCTCTGTGGTGACCTGTCATGTTCCAAGGCTGGCCTGCAGAGGGCATGGGAGGGTCCCACAGGCACGCACAGGTGGGCTGGTCTCCAAGAGGCATTCCGGTCCTTCTTAGGCCATGCAGGATGGCAGTGCCCACTGAAGAGCGGGCAGCGGGCGAGGGGCGGAGGAGGGGGCCCTCTGCACCCGGGCGCGGGTCAGTCACGCACACCTGTGCCTGGTCTTTGCCAGGAATCCGGTCACTGACAGCAGGGCTGGGTTTCCCGGAGCCTCTGGGGCCCTGAGTGCTTTTCTGTGGGAGCATTCCACAGACCTGCCCTGCCGCCTCCCAGCTGTGCGACCTGGGGTCGTTCGCATCACCGCCCGAGTCTGGCCCCTCAGCTGCAGAAAGGGATGGTAGGCGCCGACCTGACCATCGGGGAGCGGAAGGGGGGGCGTGCACGCGCGTGTGCACGTGTGTCTGTTTGTGTGCACGTGCATATCTATGCATGTGTGCAGCATGTTCCAGCCCCGGTGGGGGCTGCTGGTTTTCCGGTCACGGCACAGAGCGTGTCTGAGTCCTCGGGGACCTGGGCCCCACCGGGCCTGCCGGGCCATACCTGCCACCGGATCAGCACGGAGGTGGTGGTGTGGGGGGTCACGGAGACGATGGTGGGCGCTTCGTCTGGGGCTGGGGAGAGAGGCAGACGGGTGAGCTCTGAGGGCTGGGGCGTCGGCCCCCACGGGGCCACAGGGACCAGATTCTTTGGATACTGGACTGTGGCCAGCTCCGGCTTAAGTCACCCTCCACGCCCACCAGCTTGGGGGACATCAGAGAAGAAACACACTAGGGCGCCAGTCTGGGTGTGAGTGCCGAGCCCATGGCAAAGGCCCCTGTGACCCAAAGGGCCTCGAGTCTCTGCCCGGGGAGCCAAAGTGCCCGGCTGCCCCTCCCATCTTTGGAGACCCCTCCCATCTTTGGGGACCCTCCCCCAGAAGAAATGGCCCAGTGCTTAGGAAGTGCCCAGTGGGCCAAGAGAAAGACATCCCAGTGGGCGGCACTGACCAGCTTGCAGGGTGGTCAGTGGTTCTGACTCTTCGCTGAACTCACTGTCCCCGATGTCATTGGTCGCTTTCACTCGGAACTTGTAGGACGTGAAGGGCTTGAGCCTGTATGGGGAAAGGGGTCAATGAACGGAGGTGTCTCCATCACCTCTGCTGGGGGAAGGGGCAGGGGTGCCGATCCATCGCACCGATGGGAACCTCCAGGCTCAGAAAGATCTGCTCCAGTGGCCACTAGATCACCCCAGCTTGGGGTGTGGCCACACCTTAACTCCATGATAAGCCGTGTTTCCCCAGGAGGAAAGGTCGGCGTATTTCCTACCTCGGAGGGACATGCAGCTAGCTACGAGGGCACCACGGCTAACTGCCCCTCTGACCAAAGTCCACCTCCAAGAACTGCCGGCCATTTCTTGAATCTAGTACATTTAGGAAGGGTTGATGTTCTCAAGAGTTAACCACAGTTCATCTCTGTGGGCCTCATTTCCTCTTCAGGCGAATGGCTTCCTTTTTGATTTATTGGGGGTGAGGAGGGAAGTCTTGCTCAAAACTCCTGGTCACGTCAACTGGAATGTAAAAAATACGACCCACTCCCACTAGGAATTAAATTGAAGCCAGAATTTCGGAGCGAAGCTCCACTGTCCTATTAAAGATGAACGGGAAGATGCCGCCTGGCTGGGAGGAATCGCTGATGAGGGCTGGATGGCGAGGGATTCACTAAGGGGGCTTCTGGGCTCCAGAAACAGATAATTAGAGGCAGCTGCAACAGGGCCCCAGAGAGAGAGGGGCGGGCGGTGGGGACGGAGCTGAGGACGCGTGCAGGGAGCTCCTGGGGGCTGCGGGCTGCAGCGGAGACCTGGGGCGGGCAGGCTCTGGGGGTCCTCGGAGCCCTCCCCAGGGGCCACGCTGGCGCTGTCTGTGCCGGAGGGGCTGGGTGGGGATGCTGGCCGGCTCACCTGTCCACCACGAAGGCGGAGGCATTGTGGCTCACGGAGGCCGAGTGCAGCGTCCACCGGCCGCCGGGCAGCTCGCGGGTCTGGATGGAGTAGTAGCGTACGGGGGACAGCCCGTCGCTCCCCGGCTCCCAGGACAGCAGCACGCTGCGGGCCTTCACGTCCTCCTGCCGCACCACGGGCTTGCTGGGGGGCTGCGGGCGGTCTGGGGGTAGCAGAGAGAGGGGAGGCGGGTGAGCCAGCGGGGCGGAGGGTGCGCTCTGGGCTCAGGCCTGATGCTCCTGCCCACTCCCATTGCCACATACGCAGGGCCCATCTGCCAGCACCCGTGACTCCTGGTCTCGGGCCCGTCCTCAGGATGCTAGAGGCCCAGGTGCCTGGGAACTGACGCCAGAGACACAGTGAGGAGGGACAGATGCCCAGCCCCTCCGCTGCCTGCCACAGTGCCGAGATGGGGTCTACACTGCTCCCTGTTGTGTAGGACTGAGCTCATATCTGTGGGACACTGCTTCAGACGCCGCCCCGGCTTGGCCTCCTCCTCACTGCCCCATGCCCCACCCCGGGGGTCCCCAGCCTCGGCACTCTGGCCCATGGGGCGGAGGAGTCTTTGCTGCGGGGGCTGCCCCGTGCCCTGCGGGGTGCGTGGCAGACCCTGGCTTCTATCCACCGGATGCCAGTAGTACCTCTCTCGTAGCAGCGACAACCAAAGTGTCTCACGACATTGCCCAATGTCCCCGGGGGGCAAAGTAGTCCCCAGTCGAGAAGCACTGCCCTTCCGGTTTTTCCTGGGCACGTTGTCTAATAAATCACTTTCACAGGAATCTGGGTCTCGGACCTGCTTCTGGGGAGCCCACCAGGTCTCGGACCTGCTTCTGGGGAACCCACCAGGTCTCGACCTGCTTCTGGGGAACCCAGCTCAGGGCAGCAGGACTCCAGGCTGCGGCCCATCCTCCACCCGGCTGGACATGGCCTTGGAAGCTGGTCTCACCACCCTGCCCTTTGGGTAATCGGGAGCTCGGGCACACAAGATCCTTGGAGGGGAACGCGCAGCTCAGCTCCGGAGGTTTCCTAGAGCCCTCGCTGACCTTGACTGTCAGGGATGTGAGCCCACTTTCCACTCCAGACCCAGGCACGGTGGCTCCCAACCCGCTGACCCGAGCCATCTGCTAGGAGAGGGTCTGAGCACTGGGCGGGGTGGGGGGCCCCTCGGCTGCCTTCAGGCCTCCCCGGCCCTAGCGGATGGTCACCTCTCTTCTCGGTGGTCACCACCAAGGCCTCGGCGGCCTCTCCCCAGCCCTTGCGGGTCTGGGCCGTGATGCGGAAGAGGTAGACGGACTCGGGCTTGAGGCCGGTGGCCGTGTACTGGCGGGCGCTGGGCGCGAGCACTTCCACCGTGGCAGTGTTGGCTGTGGTGGCGTTGAGCCGGTGTGTGATCTGGTAAGCTGGGGAAAAGGAAGGAGCCGGGTCACACCGGGGAGCCGGGCCAGCCGCCCCAGAGCCCCGAGAAAGTCCGCAAGAAAGGCTCAGTCCTTCCTCGGCCAGCAGGGCGTCTGCACGGGGAACACCTTGGCTGTGGTCCGTCTGCTGGAAGCCCTCTTGGTCACTCTTGCATCCTCAGGTGCCACTTGGGGAGTGTGACATGGGGTGTGGACAGGCACTCTGTACACAGTGTCTGAGACCCCCTTAACAGCTCCAGGTGAGGGACACGGGGCTCTGAGAGGCCAGACCCCCTGCTAGGAAGTGTCGGAGCTGGAATTCTGGTCCGGTCTTTCTGAGGCCAAAGCCCTTGCCCTGCCTGTCCGCAGTCTGCCTTTGAGACGCAGTGATCATTGTTCGTGGGGGCTGGGCGCTGCAGGATGCTGGGCGCTGCAGGATGCTGGGCGCTGCAGGATGCCGGGAGCGAGAGCCTGGCCTGGGCACGGGGAGTCCAACCCACCGCTTTACAGGCGAGGGGGCTCGGGCTGTGCAGGGGACCGACTTGCTCCAGTGCCCACAGCCACTAACTTCAGCCCCGTGAGGCCTCTCCTGTGAGGCTGTGTGTGCGTGCGTGTGTGCGTGTGTGTGCATGTGTGCGTGTGTGTGTGCGTGCGCGCGTGCGTGCATGTGTGCGTGCGTGTGTGCGTGTGTGTGAGTGTGTGCGTGTGTGCGTGTGTGCATGTGTGCGTGTGTGCGCGCATGTGTACGTGTGTGCATGCGTGCGTGTGTGGGTGCATGCGTGCGTGCGTGTGTGTGCATGTGTGCGTGCGTGTGTGCATGTGTGTGTGCATGTGTGCATGTATGCGTGTGTGTGCGTGCATGTGTGCGTGCGTGTGTGCGTGCGTGGTAGGGGAGGAATCCTGAGTAAGAGACAATGCTTTTCTGCTCTGCTCCTTCTGTCCCCAGGGCCTTAGCTCCCATTTCCCAGCTGCGAGCATGGCTTGCTGAGCCAGCCACTGCGCCCTCATCTGGCCACACTTAGGAACAGCGGCCGAAGTTTACCAGACGGCCGCTCTGCTGGGGACCTGGAGCAGCCCTTGGGAGCAGAAAGCTAAGCAATGGTTCCTAAAGGGAGCTCAGCATTGACCTTGCCCTCCAGCTGGTAATCATATAGACTGAAATGTCTGGAAGAAACTAGACTCGACCACTCTCGAGGAGCTGGGGACACTGCCTGGGCCTAATGTCCCTCCTGCCAACATCGAATTTGCCTCCTAACCCTCCTCACACCGTTTCCTTCTTCCCGTGGCCGGGCCCAGGAAAGGGTAAAGGCTCACCAAGAATGATGCCATTGGGGGCGGCGGGGGGCTGCCAGATCAGCCGCACTGATGTGGTCCTCACCTCCGGGAACAGGATGCCCACGGGTGGTCCCGGGACTGGAGGGAACAAAGCAGAAGCGGGTGACAGTGCAGATGCTGTTGCCCTGAGCCCAGTCCGGCTCCAGCGGAGTAGTATGGTGGGGGCAGGGAGCACTCAGCTCAGACCGTGGAGCGCTGCTCTGTGCCCGGCACCGTGTCCTGGCACTGTGTCCTCACTTGACGATGCTACCGGTGAGGTTTCTATGCTTAGAAGAGCAATGACTTGGCAGGAACTGGAGGGGACAAGGCTCCAGCTTCCTGTAGCTCAGTGTCTGTGTACGTGTGCACGCATACGTTCGTGCCCTCAGAACGGGGCCGGGAGCCTCGTCCTGGGTCTGGGCTTCAGAAGGCACCACTCTGAGTCCTTGTGAAGGGGTGAGGTGTGAGGGGGGAAGGGCACGTGCCCACCCTGAGCCCACACTCCTCTACTTTCTCGGGCTCCCTCTGGCGTCCCGAATTCTGGAATTCCCTGCCCAGACAGCCCCACGCATGCGTCTAGGGTCTGCATGGGCCTGCCTCCCAGGGCCACGGCCCCGGACCGAGTCGCTGTTCGGGGCACGTGGATGGGGCCGGGAGGACATGGGCTGGAGGAAAGGACGTGGAGGAAAGGACGGGAGGA
>NW_006436283.1:6138455-6180337 GCF_000325575.1 Pteropus alecto | reverse complement strand
TGACGAGGCGCCAGCTTCCTGTAGCTCAGTGTCTGTGGACGTGTGCACGCATACGTTCGTGCCCTCAGAACGGGGCCGGGAGCCTCGTCCTGGGTCTGGGCTTCAGAAGGCACCACTCTGAGTCCTTGTGAAGGGGTGAGGTGTGAGGGGGGAAGGGCACGTGCCCACCCTGAGCCCACACTCCTCTACTTTCTCGGGCTCCCTCTGGCGTCCCGAATTCTGGAATTCCCTGCCCAGACAGCCCCATGCATGCGTCTAGGGTCTTCATGGGCCTGCCTCCCAGGGCCACGGCCCCGGACCGAGTCGCTGTTCGGGGCACGTGGATGGAGCCGGAAGGACATGGGCTGGAGGAAAGGACGGG
This sequence comes from Pteropus alecto, assembly GCF_000325575.1. NCBI lineage: Eukaryota > Metazoa > Chordata > Mammalia > Chiroptera > Pteropodidae > Pteropus > Pteropus alecto. The sequence continues at coordinate 6,179,976 of NW_006436283.1, read as the reverse complement.
AGGAGAACATGGTGGAGGGCGGAGCGGGGTACGCAGGGGCGGGGGTGGGTGCAACTCTTTCTGTGCTGCCCCATTCCCACACAGAATGCCAAGAAGTCTCAGGTTTCTAAACTTGAACTTGGCTTTCCAGGTCATATGAGGATATATTTGTCAAAGCGGAAGAACAGAATCTATTTAATTTAACAGCTCATTAGCTTGATTTATAACTTTAGAATATATAGACACATGGTATTTCGGCTTCTTTTTGCATTCTTGTCTGGACCCCTCAAATGTCTGTGGGGGACAGTCTGTGAGTATGTGTGGGGAGCAGGGAGGAGGACAGGGGACCTGTCAGTCAGCCTGCTGCAGGGACGAATGCCTAGAGGCCCACTGGCGTCACTTTTTTTTGCAAACAGGATCAGGAGGCTCATGCCCAGGAAAAGTCAAGCCTTTTCCTTGCACAGACCTTGACTCATAGTGAACCTGCTGCAGGTGAGCAGGAAATCAACACAGGCACAAAGTCCCTATTCTGGACCTTTGTCTCAGAGAGAGAGCAAGAATCAGATGTTGAACGTCCCTTTGTTGTCATCTCTTTCTTGGGGGCACACAGTCCCTCATCGGCACCCCCTTGCCGTGGGGTAGGTGGGCCTCGTGATTGGCTGCCTATAGGAGACGCCTCAGGCCACAGTTCTCTTTGGGCAGAGCATGACCCCAGAGGGGCAGGAGGCAGGCGGCTCCCCGTCTCCCCATCTCCCCCAGGCCCACGGGGGTTCGAACTCACCGTCGTCCAGAGTCCGCTCCAGGACGGGCGGGTGGCTGGGGCTGCCGTCCCCGACGCGTGTGAAGGCCAGCACCTGCACCTCGTAGAGCACGTACTTGCCCAAGCCCGTGAGCTGGGCGCTGCGTGACGAGTTCCCCTCCACCAGCCAGACCCGGGGCTGGGCGTCCGAGTCCTTCTCCTTGTACATCACCTGCCAGAGCCCAGCGCAGGTGAGGGCCGAGGCCCGGGTCTGCCTTGCCAGCCCTTCTCCTAAGTCTCCTCCCAGGGAGCCAGGGGGCCAGGATGGGCCAGGTGGATTTGGGCTCCTTGGAGTGGCTTGGTCCCAAGGAGGCACGGGGAACAGATAAGCCAGTGTTCCCGGAAGGCGAGGCACACAAAGACACACTCAGCCCTGGAGATGAAAGTTCCCTAGAGAGCATTCCCTAGAGAAGCCCAGACAGGGGGCGTGGCTTGCTCCAGGTCACACAGCCAGTAGTGGCAGAGCTGGGACCTCACTCCCATCTCCCCCAGGCCAGGGCTGCACTATGTGGCTAGGCTCGGCTTTGGGGAGGAATTCTAGAAGATACCGGAAACCAAAGTTGGGCCTGTCAAGTTGAGAGTGAGGCTTGGGGCACCCCACGTAGCCTCCTGGGGGACACGGAGCAGCCCCGTGGACGCTGGGCCCTCACGGGAAGCCTCCCTGCCCCTAAGCGAGGACGCCCTGGTTGCTGTGGTGACCGGAGGTGAAGCCAGACAGATTCCCTGTGTTTGCTTGAGAAGGCAGAGGCCTGGGCCCAGGGGCCACGAGGACGGGGCACCTTGGGCGGGGAAGCAGGCGCGGGGCCTGCGACCTGGCTCACCTTGTAGCCCAGCACCAGCCCGTTGCGGTCGGCCTCGGGGACGGCATTCCAGCGCACCAGCATGCTGCTGGAGGTGGTGGCCAGCGCAGACACGTTGGTGGGGCCCGAGGACGGGACTGCAGGAGAAAGGAAGTGGAGAGAAGGAGCTCAGGACCCAAGGGGGACCCTACGGGGGACGGGAGTGGAGCGGGACCCGGGGAGGGAAGCAGGACACAGACAGTCCCCGAGCAGAGAATCTCCCGGCCACAATTCCTGTGGCCCTGGTTGATCACGGATGCTGCTTCTTTTCCAATCTGCCCCCTCCTCATCCTCTGCTCAGGCTAACGTGAGGATGAGCCCACACGTCCTGCCCGCGCAGCAGTCAGGGGTGGGACACGGGTCATGGCGGGGAAGGACCTGCCATTTAAAAGGCACCAGGAAAAAGCCAGAGTGGCAAAACGCAGGTGGACAGGTGCAGGTTGCTTGCAGGGCAGGGTCTCGCATTCTGTGGGTGACCCCCTGCAGGCCCGTGAGCTGCTGGTTGTGTTTCTGGAATATTCTGAGAGCTAGCCCAACCCCCACACCTAAGGCTCTTCTAGGCCCCACCGGTGTCAGGGTAAAGCTGAGGGCTCGGGGCGGGGATGGCGGGAATGCTGGGCAGTGGGAATGCTGGTGAGTAGGGTTAGGAGCTGGGAGACAGGGGGACAGGCCAGGGCGCTCTGCGGGGCACAGACAGGACACTGAGTCCAGGCCGTGCTGAACGACAGCTCCAGCTTTTGTGCCCCTGGACAGCCCTGAGGGCAGAGAGACACAGGGGTAGGGGGCGTCCCAGCCACAGGTAGCACATGCAGGTGGGGGGGAGTCGCCGGGCGGCTGGCTCCAGCGAGCAGTACCTGACTCCCGCGTCCGGCCCACCACCATCTGGCTCCAGGGCCCGCTCCCGATGGCGTTGAAGGCCTGGACCTGGACGCGGTACTCCGTCCACTCCTCCAGGTCCTCGATGGTGTGCTCCCGCTCCAGCCGGTCCCGGACCACGTGGCTCAGCGTCTTGCTGCGGCCGTCCGCCCTGCTGTACTTAATCTTGTAGCCCACCGACTCGGGGTTCCCGTTGTATTCCATCTCCGGGAGAGGCTGCAGGAGGGCGGGGTGGGCAGAACGGCCGCGAGGCCAGAACCACCTGGCTCGGGCCTCCTCTTCCAGGGAGCCTGCAGGATTACCCATCCCACCCTCCAACCCAGCGCTCTAACCCGGGTGTGGCTTAGATTGTGAACGTTTCCTGGCCTGCCTCCCTGTCTCTCCACGCCCGGCTCCGAGGAGAGGCGGCATCCATTCTTTATTGTGTACGTGACACACTTACTGCTCTGCCAAGGGACTGGACCCAGGGCGGTGACACATAAAGGCTGTCTGTGCAGCACACTGACGGGCACGGCACCTGTGGCCCGGGCTGTCTCTACCACTTAACTCTGTCACCCCGGCTGCCAATATGTATTTACTTAATTGTCTGCAACGCGCCCGGCCTCAGCTCCTGCCTGCCTTGGAGAAGCCGGCACGGGGGACGCCATCTAGCGCATGGACGGGGCACTGGTCACTGTCGGGAAGTCCGTCCGTCCAGCCGACCTGCTGCATTCTGCCCGGCTGCATTTTCAGCCTCCTCCAACAGTCTCAGTGGGGAGGAAAGACGCATTCCCTTCCTGCGCCTCAGGACTAGGCTGCTGGGGCTGTGCTCTCCGGCTCAAGGTCGTTTGGATAAACCTGGGCAATGTTAATGAGCTGGGGAGGTGTATGCGCGTTGGGAGGAGCCCGTGATCTAAAGCAGCTGTGAGCTGAGGGCCCGGTTCTCCTTGGAAGATGGCAGAGCTGGAGCTGGGGAGCCCTCAGCCCTCATTCTGCTTCCCCGTGGGCTCCCCACAATCTAACTCACTTCCTCTCGTTCCTCAGCCTCTTCACCTCACTCCACAATCCTCTGCCCGCCAGCCCCACTCCTACAGACACTTAGTGAGGTGGACCAGAGACCATTACACAGCAACTGATGGGCCTCGAGTGCACCTTCCCTTACCTGCCAAGGGAAGGTGACGGGCTGGGGACGCTAAGCGGGACTGGAGGAGCCCAGGGCCCTGCACCGTGCAGGGAGCGCCTTCCTGCTCCCCTCCAGCCCCACACCCCAGTGTCAGTCTTTAGTCTTTTAGTGTTTGGGAACTTTAAAGTGAGATGCAGGAGGTTAGCAGGCAGAGGGGCAGAGCTTGGGATGCAGGAGGTTAGCAGGCAGAGGGGCGGAGCCTGGGAGGGAAGGGGCAGAAAGGCCAGCTGCAACCAAAGGCTGTGAGAGCCGGAGGCTGCCTGGTGCCACCGTCCCAGGGAGGGGGTCACAATGAACAATTAACGTTTGTCCGGGACTGACGGTGCCACTATCCTCAGTCTGTGGTTTTCCGTAAGCCCCGCCCAACTAGTGAGAGGTCCCACGTGGAAACAAGAAAGAGCTGTGTCTCCTGTCGGGCCTGGGGACACAGCCTGTCCCCAAAGCTGGCGGTCCTGGTTCTCCAAGGGGCCAGGCCACACGGGGCGTCACCCCCACATTTATTTGTCTAAGGGTCCCCATCTGCTCTGAGCGTCTCTTGGACTGCTGCTTCGTGGGAGCCATGCCAGGAAATGCTGTCCCAGGGGAAACATGGCCCTTCTCGCTCCCCAGACGATGGGACAGCAGTGGGCCCGGTGGTCAGGGCTGTGAACTGGGGGGGCCAGACTCCCCGGCTGGGCATCCGAGCTTGGTAAACTAGGGGGTGTGGGCGGGTGTGGGGGCGCTGGGGCCAGTTGCTCCCCACCCCCCGGCCCCAGTTTCCTCATCTGTAAGGAGGGGACAGGATCATTCCGCTGCCACAGGCTTGTGGAGAGGGTTCGAGGTCTGACTTTGAATAAAGCACCCAGAGCAGCAGCTGGTAGAGAGGACGCCCTCAGCATGTTATTTAGTGTTATTTCCACATGCCTGGTCTCCTGGAGTCCTGGGTCGTCTGAGAGCCTAGCAGCCCCTCCCTCAGCTCCCGTCAACCTCAGAAGCAACCCCTCACTCTCCTACTCAGTGTGGTAGAACAACTTACATCTGAATCGCGGGCCCACCCCCGGAGCTGTGGAGTTGCTGGCTGAGGGTGACTTCCTAACCTCTCTGAGACTTCATTTTTTTCTTTTTTTAGCTATAAAGTGGGATAATAACGTGTCCTTTGTGGGATTACTGGGAGGATTAAATGGAAGAAAAAAAATGCAAAATGCTTGGCACAGGACAATGCTCAAGAAACAGTGTTTTCTAGCCCCTTCTCTCCACATGGGGCATTTGTTCACTTGGCTAAGGTGGATTATCAAGCACCTTTCCAGGTGCAAGGTTTATGAAGGACAGGAGGAAGCCGTAGAAATTCCGGTGCACGTCCCTCTGATGGGGCCCGTGGGGGCGACGACACCTTTGCAGGTGAGGGGACCCAGGAGACGTCCCTCCCCCACTGCCTTCTTGGGGCCTTACCATCCAGCGGAGCCACAGGCTGGTCTCACTGGCCGTGCGCAGGGTCACATTGGCCGGGGCCATGTCAGGGGGCGCCTGGAGGGTCTGGATCTTTCTAGAAGGCTGGCTGGCTGGACTGGTGCCCACAATGTTCACCTGACGCATGCGGAAGCTGGTGGGGGGAGGGGTACGCAGGGTGGTGAGGGGACGGCCCCAGGGCTGAAGTCTCCCTGCCCCCCCACCCCCCCTTAGGCAGCCCCTCCCCTCCTGCTCCGTTACCTGTAGTAGGTGAAGGGATTGAGGTCAGGCACCTCCATGGAGCGCGCATCCGGCTCGTTGGCGAGCTGGTGAATCAGCAGCCACTCCTCACCCTCCCCGACCACGCCCACCTGGAGAAGGGAGCCGTGCTTAGACCTGTCCCACCTGCAGCCTGAAACGGGGGGCTCTGAGCCCCAGCTTCTAAGAGCTAGAAGCCCTGCCCAGGGAAGGCCTTGACTCAGACCTCAGGACTCACCCGGCAGGCACCAGATGGGGCCGCCACCTTTCCAGGCCCTTAAACATGACGGCATGTGTGACCCTGAGCCCACCTGCCTCAGAATCTGTGTTCTAAACCTACTCCTGTGCCCCATCCCAGACCTAGTGGATCAGCTGGGGCTGGCGCCCAGGAATCTGTCTGTTTAACGGGCTCCCCAGCTCATTCTCCTGCACACCCTACTATACTTCTAGAATTTACCCCAGCTAAATCAGAGTCAGAAATTGTGGGGGCCGGACCAGGCACTGGAACTTCTGAAGGCTCCTCTGGTGCAGCCGAGACTGGGTTTAAAGGGTTGCAGGCCTATCACCGAGAAATCAACCAACGACAGGAGCTGGCGAGGATGTGGAGACAAGGGAGCCCTCGTGCCCTGTTGGTGGGATTATACATTGGTGCAGCCACTACGGAAAACGGTAGGGAGGTTCCTCAAAAAGTTAAAACTAGAGCCACCACACGACCCAGCAATTCCACTTCTGGGTATTTATTGGAAGAAATCCAAAACACTAATCAGAAAAGATATATGCACCCTATGTTCATTGCAGCCTCACTAGTAATAGCCAATGTATGTAATCAACCTAGGTGTCCATCAATAGATAAGTGGATAAAGAAGATGTGGTACATATACACAATGGAGTATTACTCGGCCATGAAAAAGAATGAAATCTTGCTATTTGTGACAACATGGATGGACCTGGAGGCTATTACGCTAAGGGCAATAACTCAGAGAAAGACAAGTATCAAATGCTTCACTTATACGTGGTATCGAAAAAACGAATGAATAAAACAAAACAAAACAGAAAAAGACCCATAAATATACAGAACAAGCTAATGGTTGGCAAAAGGAGAGGGGTGGGGAAACGGAAATTAATAATAATAATAATAATAATAATAATAATAGAAGAAAAATAAAGGGCTGCAGAAGGCAGCTGGTTATTTTTCTAGGCCAGCCATGTCACCACCCTGACCCGAGGGTGTTGGTGTGCGCGTGTGTGTGTGTGTGTGTGTGTGCGTGCATGTACAGGTAGGATAGAGGTGGACACTGTATTGAAAACACAGCCTTTTTTGATGTGTTTGGCCATCGGGTAGCTGCATGTGAAAATTCACCAAGATGTAAATACACGCATGATTTTGCACCCAGGAGCCTGGGCACGCCCACGGCCGGAAGCAGGCTGCCAGGCTCCAGGGCTTCCTCTGACAGGCCTTACCTGGGCCTCCACCAGCCAGCGGGAGATGGAGGTTTTCCCATCGTAGCCCGGCCTGAACTGCAAGGTCACGGAGCGGGGGCCGATGTTGGAGATGCCCAGGTTCGTGGGGGCCCCTGGGAGTTCTGGAGAAGGAAGACAGGACAGGAAGAGAGGTGGCCTGAGAAGGACGTCCTTCCACATGGGACGGAACTCTCTGGGTGCAGAGTGTGCTGTGCTGCAGTTTTCCCGGAAACCTCAGGGGGGCAGCATGGCGTGGCCTCACCCTGCCGACACAGGCCTCGGCCTGCACCCCTGGCTCACCGCATTCACAGCAGGGGCCTGAGACAGGCGTAGGGGCTGAGAGGTCCTCCCAGGGCCAAAGGGAGGCTCCCAGGGCCAGAGAACAGGGGCTGGACATGCCAGGGCTTCCTCTCCTGGGGTCTGGATGTGTGTGGGATGCTCACAAGGGCCCGGAGGGCGCATAAAACAAGCTGGGCTCGGAAAGAAACCAAAAGAACAATCCCTCTCTCGGTCCACACAAACCCATTACCCTCCCCCCAAACCCCAAAACGGTTCAGGGAGACAAGAAGGAAGGATGGGGGCAGGAGGCAGCGTCTGTTTTTCGACTAAGAACCTTGGGGTTCAGGATGAACAGAAAGAGAACAGATTCCGGGGTCAAACTGTCTGAATTGGGATCTAACGCCATTGCGTCCAAGCTGTGTGTCTCTGGGCAAGTTGCCTAATCTTTCTGTGCCTCAACGTCCTCCGCGGTAAAGGGACACAATAGTAATACCACCTGCCCCAGGAATTAAATGAGTTGATGTACATAAAGCACTTGGCTCTGAACTTGGTCAGCAGTACATGACTCTTTGTCTGTGGTACAGTTTTTTTCACTTGGGATCAGCCAAAGCTTGAGTACCTCAGCCATCTCAGTGGACAGGTCGAGGATTCTGGCCAGGTCCCACAGGCCTGGCCCCACTGATCCAGATAGGACCACGAGATTATCTCATCCCTCTCCCCCATAGGTACAGATGGGGAAACTGAGGCACAGAGGGGACGTGACTTGCTCAAGGTCACGGAGTTTGGCAAACATTAGAGTTGAGAGCAGATCTCAGCTTGCTCTTCGTGCCAGGTCTGAGATGGGTCCCAGCCCGCTCTGCCCCCTCCCCAACCAGCTCGTCCACTGGCTGGAATCCTATTTGGACTTTCTGGGCGACAGTGAGGATTCTTCCCCCGAGTCGCAGGTGCCACTGCCTGGTGTGGAGTCTGGCCTAGAAGGAAGAGGGCAGTGGGGTGAATGAGACCAGGGGGCCCATGGTTTTCTAAGAGCCATGGAAGAAGAAGCGGGAGCCCACAGAGCCTCCATCCTGGACCTGGACTCGTGAGATGGAGCCTGCTCTGGGGAGCGCCCAAGGAGGCTGAGGGAGGGGGGCGCTCTGTGGGAAGAAAGCCAACATTCCTGAAAGAGCAGGCACCTCCTAAATGGATGCCAATCAGAACCAGAAGCCAGGACCTCCCAGCCCGCCGAGGGGGCACCTACCTGGAGGCACCCCGGAGGAGATGGTCGAGGCAGACACCTGGCCCTGGCCCTTGGCGGTCATGGCGGCCACCTCGATGGTGTAGGTGGTGAGCGCGGTGAGGCCCGTGACACGGTACTCCAGGGTGGCGTTGGGCAGGTAGTGTGTCACGCGGGTGTTGGTTCGGTTATACTCCTCCCAGGAGATCCGGTACCCTGGGGAGACCCCACGTGTGGCTTGAGCGTGGCTGTGGCCATAAGGTGGCCGCGCCCGCTGCCCTGTTTCTCACTCATTCTCCACGAGTCCAGCAGTTAATACACGTTGGGAGCTTTGGGGCCGAGGGGGGTGGACGCATTGTGCCTGGGGCCCCAGGTGCACCCTTGGTGCGATGCCCCCGATTGTCAGGTGGGCATTGCAGGAAAGAGCAAGTCACCGTGGCTGCCACCCGACGCCTGTGGCTGAAGAACTGGGAAGTGTTACGGAGTGGACGGGCTGAGAGCCTCCTCTGGGTACTTTATAAGAGTGGCTGCTGGGAGGTTTTGGGTGGACATGAGGTTGAAGGCAGGGGGATGGACTAGATGACCTTTTCCTGACCCTGGTTCGGTGACTCTGAGGAGCCTACCTGTGAGGATGCCATTCTTTTCCCCCGGCTCTTGCCAGCTGACCTTCAGCGAGGTGTCCAGGATTTCACTGAAGCTCAGGTGTCCCACAGGCCCAGGCACTGTACCCCAAAAGGGCCCCCCACCCCACCCAACATCAGTTAGAGCTAGAAAGAGACCACTGTCTGCAAGACAGCCCACACTATGCCTGGGGCGCCCCAGGAGGGGTGACAAGAGACCAGGACCGCCCTGTGCCCAGAGCGCCCAGCCTGGCTTTTGGGTGGGTAGGTATGGGGGGCAGATTGCAGGGGCTGGGTGGTGCCTACCATCTTCATGGGTGCGCACCAGCTGGGGGGTGCTGCGAGGCCCGTCTCCGGGAGTGGTGAAGCAGAGCACAGAGGTGAAGTACTCGGTGAACTTCTTTAGGCCAGACACAAAGCCCACATGGATGCTGTCTTGAAAATTGGGCCGAGCGGTCACCATGGTAACCTCCTCTTCCTGCTCCGGCTCCCAGGCGATCAGCTGGGGAGAGGCCAGCAATTCAGGCAGGGCAACGAGAACGTTCCAGGAGAGGCCCAGTGCTCTCCCATGGACTGGGCCAGTGGACAGAAAGTGTCCAGGAGCCCAGGTCCCCGTGGGCCTTCCTCCCAGGGAAGGGATGGCCGTGCAGATCCCCGCAGGCCACTGGACCATCTGTCCTCCTGGGAGTTCACTTTGGCGTGCCACCCCGTTCACTGAGCAGCTGCAGGGCACCGGGCTGGGTGCTCTCCACGAGTCATCTCTCACTTGATCCCCACAGCGACCCCGCAAGGGAAGTATTTTGCTAAGATCAGCTACATAATTTGCAGATCTGGTGCAAAATGAATTTCAAGGTGATGGACAGCAGCAGAGCATTTAATAGAGCGTGGCGTCCTTTCGAGTGTGGGCTGAGTGACCGTACAGGTTGAGGGAACTGAGGCTCAGAGAGGCTACGTGACTCATGTGACATCGCACAGCTAGTAGGAAGCTGGAGTCTCTGATTCGCCTGGCCTCCTACACCTTTCTCCGCCTGGGCTGGGGCAGTTTCTCCCTTGGAGTTCTCCTACAGAGCTGGAAGTTTGATTTGTGGATGACTCTTAGTCTTTTAAACTCGTTCCAGGTTGGGATGAGTTTAATTCCAATCTTACGCATCACCTAGAAGTGGAGTGTGGGCAAGAAAACCTGTCTGGAAATTCAGCGTTGCTGTTCGTCCAATCTCTTCGCTCCACGCACGGCCCATCACTGCTTAAGCTCCCCGCCTCCCCTGCCTCCTCGGCCCTCAAACCCTGGCCTCACACTCCTGTTTTCTGGGTCCTTCATCTGTCTCCAACGATGACAGCTGGGCTCAGAGATTTCCTCGTTTATTTGAAATTGATTAAATAGCAATTAATGGTGAAAAGCAACACTCAATGAGTTTTAATGAGCACGGGTATTTATAAATATAAAACAATACCACGCTGATGTCTCCTGATTAACTCACGCCTGTAACAATGCTTAATTTTCTCCTTCCATAACCACGGGTTTATAAAGGATGTTTTGAAATTTAATTGGTATTGTGAGAAGATAGCCTATAGCAAGTTAATTAGACACTAATTAGACCCTAAAAATACTAATCAGAAATACTAAGTGGCATTTAATAAGTATGTTAAATATCCTTATTTTGGTTATCTCGTTTCGTAGCAATTAAATTGCCGAACTTCTTTGGAGTAGATTAAGAAACAAGTTTAATGTTTTAATTTAATTTAATTAATGTAAATTGGAATTAATTACACCATTAGAATTAACGGTGTGGTGTGTTTCCCGGCAAATGCGAAATCTCGGTAAATATTATTTTACTGGGTTTAGGCCAATTACACTTACTACCATTTAAAAAAAATATAGGACAACGGATGTCTTTCCGGGTGCTTAAGAACAATATCACGGGGAATTGTCTTTAAAAAAAGGCCCAGAAGAAGTGCGCAGGGTACTGGGGTGTGGTTTGGGGAGTCACAGTGACCTCATTATCCTACAGTTCCAGGCCCGAAGCCCAAGGTGGCGGCAGGGCTGTGGGCGCATCAGACTATTTACTCTGGGATTGAAGCCACTTGTCTCTCTCTAGCTGCATCTGAAGAGAAGGCGGCTTAGGGTTAAGGGGCCTCCCCCTCAGGGCCAGGTGGACACCAGAATTGCTTCCTGCACCTTCCGTGGCCCGAAGGGGGCTGGGCTCTGGGCAGCTGTGGGATAGGATCTCAGGGCTTTGGCAAGCACACAACGGGCTTCCGTCTGATGAGGTCTCAGTGTGTGCCTGGCACTGGGTTAAGCCCATCACTGACCAGTCCCATTTCATCACCACAGTGAGGACCAGTCGGGGGCCATTGTCCCGTGCTGCTACAAAGAAGAACCTGAGGTCCAGGATGGCTGGGTAACTTGCACGAGGCTCCACCACTGGCTTCAGATTTGTGGACCCCAAAATTCGATGAAGACCACTGCCTGCTGCGGCACACACGGCGGCTGGCTGAGCCTGAGGGGTTCTCTTGACCATCTCCGTGCCTGCTCATTACTTGGGGTCCATGTCGATCTCTGTTAGGTCTTTTGGTCTTGGATTCTAAGCAGACTGGGGTGTGTGAGTGTGCGCTGGGGGAGGGGCATCAGACCTAGACTCCCCCTTAGAGAACAGAGGCCCACAGAGGCAACCCTATATGAAGGGTAATGCTGCAAGTGTGTGTGTGTGTGTGTGTGTGTGTGTGTGTGTGTGTGTGTGTGTGTGTGGAGGGCACAATGTGCAGGCAAAGTGGAGAGAAAGAATGAGAGAGCCCAGCTCTGTCACTTACTCTGTGACCCTGGGGATGTCACTCAACTTCTCTGAGCTTCAGGCTATTTGAGGGGACAGTAATAACTATCTGGTGTAAGCAGTACGTGATGGGGTTGAGTGTATAGGATGGTATATATGGCCTGATAGCTACTGGCATTAAAGAAAAGTCAGGGAAATGCTCTCTTTCTCTCTCTATCTCTCTGTCTATCTCTCTGCGTTCGCATAAATTCACATCAAATATTCTGGAAGGACATGTAAGAAATTACCTGGTTGGATGGTACAGAACCCGGCAGACGTGGGACTGGGGGCGGGGAGTTGGAGAATTGCTGCTATAGACTCATCTCTTTACAAGTGTTGGTTTGAATCACGTAAATTGATTTCTTGTTAAAAAATCAAAGTAAGAAAAAAAATATCATGGGGAGAACCTGGCCATAGTAGCCAAATTATATATGCATTTACCCTTTGACCCAACAATCTTATTTCTAAGACTCTCTTCTAAAGTTATATGTGCAAATATGAAAAGATATATGCACCGAGCTATTCGCTGCAGGAATGTTTGCTACAGTAAAAGACTGGAAAAAAACAAAAAAAATGTCCCCACTGGGGGAACGGGTGGACTAAACCATAGGAAGGTCACATAAGGCAGCACGATACAGATGTGCAAAAAGGAGCAAAGACCATCTCTGTACACTGCTGTGGCGTGATCTCCAGGATACGACGTAAATAAAAAAGCGAGATGGAGAAGGTGTGTAGGGTACGCTGTCCTTCATCCAGGAAAGGGGGGACAGACCTTGGTATATGGTGCTTTTGTGGAAGAAATGTCAGGAAAAACCAAAACAAAGAAAGCGAGGGAGAGCCCCGGAAGCCAGGCTGACTTTCTCCGAATTTACTTTGCTTAGTAGCTTTAACTTTGGAGCCATGTAAATATGCTACATAATTACGGAATAAAATTAAATTAAAAGATCGATCCTTAAAAAAATCCGAAACCAAAATGAAACAAATGAACCTAACCGTGTATCGAGTTACAGCAAAATTACATAGTGAGAAACTGTTTTAAAAGAGCCCAGTGATGTCGAGTGCCTCCCAGCTGGGATAGACTGTGAGAACAAAAAGACCTGCCAGTCATCTGAAACTGTTTCCAGGAATCAAAGGGCTGATGTTGCTCTTCTGAAGCTGTCGTGAGTGTTTGTGGGATAGAGTAGGTGAGTAATTATGTTGGTGTCGTAGGAGCTGGATTTTCAGTCTGGAGGAAAGAGATACAGACAAAAGACCAATGAGATTCTTAAAAAGCTTGCAGTCCTGAAATTGAATCGGAAGTATCGGTATGTGTTTGATCTTAAAAAAAAAAAAAAAAAAATGTGTTTCCTAGCTGTCCATTAACAGGGCCTAGAAACAGCGACCAGTGCTAGATTAACGAGCACCCCTGGTGCCCAGACTGTGGTATCTAACTATCACTTCCTATGAGAGGAGAAAAAGACTCAAGGCTGATCCCAGGCTGACCCCAGGCACGATGCAGGAAGTGTAGATAGTTTGGAATGTACTGGATAGGAAGGAAGGTAAGGAAGACTCTCCTGGCACCATGTCAAAGGGATTCACGAGTCAACTGGGAGAGGCCAATGATGGGTTAATTGGGCATCAATCAGAATAAGAACGGCAGTGGACTGAAACACACCGGAAGTGTTAAAAAAAAAAAAACCCTTAAGTAGGTAATACTACCCCAAACGACATAAAACAAAACAAAAAAGATGCCTCTTCCACCCCGGTCTAAACTCATCTGTCATCATCCTTAGGATGCTAAGGAACCATTTCATTATTCTGAAAATTGGCAAGTGATGGAAAAGAACTGAGCATTTATCACACTTTTCCTCGATGAACTGTACCTTTGGGTAACCAAAAAGTTGTTAAGGAGAGAATTCTTTTTGGGTGGGAAGTAATTCAGCTAATAAATCAAGGCAAAATTATAACATTTGACCGTCCCAGTTTTGCAACCCCTATTGCAATAATAGATCATACAAGCATGGCCAGTGGTCACTGCATCACAATAAGAGACAGCCAGGCTTTATGCATTCTGATGAAAATACACAACACCATCTGGGGAGTAATATTTTGAAAAAAAATCATCAAACCTGAATCTGATCAAACCTCTAGTGCTAAGTTCCAATTTACTGCAAATACAGTTTTCAGAAGCATGTGTTAAATGACCCCACAGGGATGCAATCAGCAAAATCCAGACCTTGTGGAAAATTCTATAGTACGAATGACTAAGAGTCTTTACTCAGTAAATTACTAGAAAAAGAAAGAAAGAGAGAGAGAATCTATAGATGAACTGAGACCCAAAAAACCCCCGACCAACTGCAACTGTGTGCACCTTATATGAAGCCTGAAGCAAACAGACCAACTAGTAAAAGAGATAATTGGGGAAGTTTAAACACCAACGGGCTATCCAATGATATTAAATGGACTGTTGATATTTTTAGGTACCATAATGATAATGTTTTAGAGACTTTATAATATTTCTTCACAGAGATATTTATGGATAAAATTGATACAAAACTGGGAGTTGCTTCGAAATATTTCTTGGGAGAATAGACGGGTTGTCTGTGAGTTAGTAACTGTCGAAGGCGCGGGTGTGCATATGGGTGTTCATTACAGGCCTCTCTCTCAATTTGTAAATGTTTGAAATTTTTCACACTTAAAAGGAATACAAAAAAAAAAAAAAAAAAAAGCCCATTCTCACTGGAGGTATGCAAGGGACAAAGACTGCTTTTTTCGTCCCTGAGATAATGAAGACCAAAGAAGCAAGAAACAGAATCCCCTCTCGTATCCATTCGTACTCAGAAAAAAATCAAGTCATACTTATTATTTTACAATTAACTCATAGGACACATTTTCTTTTTAATGCAAGAAAAAGGCACAGGCTCTAGAGTTTGGACCTGAGCTTTGAATAAGATACTTGCCTCTCGTGCCTCAGTTTCTTATTCTGTAAAACGGGGGTGCTGATGATGCTTCTTAGGGCTCCTGTGCAGCTTCATGGGAGAAGAGGGTGAGCAGGGCCCTAGCATCCCACTTGGCACGTAGAAAGTGCCCATAAGCGTCAGCTCTCCTTAACTCTTCCGCCAGCTACTGTGCTCAAAATACCTGAGAAGTTCATTCCCACTGACTTTCACCAAGTAGCTGCTGGGTGCTGGGCACCGACCAGGCCTGGTTCTGAGCTTCCTCTTTTCTGGGCCCTAATGGGTGGTTGCCCTCATTGTCCTGGCCACTTCACTGGCCTTCTTGGTCCTCTAGGAGCCATTTGCCTTAGAATCTTGCAGCCCAGCCTTCCATACATGGAAGAAAACTTAGAATTGGCTGTAAGAAGCTAAAGTGTTCTTTGCTCAGCTTCTCTGCCGCTCAGCATGATGCAGGCTCCCCCTTCCCTCCCCTGCCTCCCTCTAGAGTCCCAATTAGCAGGCTTTTCCAGCCAGCCAGCGCTGCTGGCGTTCAGACACAGGACAGCCCACTCTGCCACGGTGCCCCGCCAGCCAGGAGTAAGAGGACTGTGGCTGGGGTATGTCCGGCTCTGGCCCACCTCTTCAAGACTTAATCTCAGTCCCTTCCTGTCCAGCCACCCGCAACTTGCAGTAACAACGGCCAAGGCTGCTGGTCCTAAGAATCACCTCAGCTGTCGCACGGATGCAGACACGGCCCAGAGGGGGTGTGGGAACCTTCCAAAAGTGGTGGCGGTCACCTCGAGGTCACTAGATTCTTGGGCTCAAAGCCTATGGCTCTGTCCCCTCCATGGCTGGCTTCCCGGTGGCATGCCCCTCCAATGCTCTGCCCTCCCCCACATCCTGCATCTAGAGGGAGCTGGGGCATGGCTGTCAACGTGGCATGGACCGCGCGCTGTGGGGCCTGCCTTTCTCCGGTTCACAGGGAGGTCGGCTCGGTGCTCCCTGTGGGGTGAGAGGAGAGGCCAGGAGTGGGATCCCGGGTCTGAGTTCCGGGAGGCGGCAGCTGAGAAGCTCTGACTTTTCGCGCGCTCCTCTCGCTCTTGCTGTTTGTTATGAGCTGACTGTGTCTCCCTAAATTTGCATGTTGAAGTCTCAACACCCAGGACCTCAGAATGGGACTGTGTTTGGAGACTAGTCTTTCAAGAAGCGATTAAATCGAAATAAGGTTGTTAGGCTGAGCGCTAATCCAGTCTGATTGGTGTCCTTCTAAGAAGTGGGGATCTGGACTCGGATGCACAGAGGGGTGACCGGGGGAAGGCACGGAGAGAAGATGGCCTTCTGCAGGAAGCCCCTGAGAGAGGCCTCAGCGCAAACCAACCCTGCCGACACCCTGACCTTGCACTTCTGGCCTCCCGCAACGTGTGAAAACTAATTTCTGCTGTTTAAGCCCCGCAGTCTGTGGGGCTTTGTTACAGCCCCCCGAGCAAACAAACTCATTTCTTTTACTAATATTACTATAATCATTGCCCGGGCACTTATTGCGTGTTTGTCATTGTGCTCAACGAATTACAAACGTCACCTCATTTAGCCCTCACACGACCTTAAAAAACAGGTACCCGTCTCGTCCTCCCTGGCAAATGAGGACGTGGAATTGATCTGGGTCCCACAGCAGCGAGATGAGCGAACAGGGTCGGACTCAGCTCGTCCAGCAGGAGGCAGAGCGGGGACTTCGCCCCGAGTCCCGCGCCCTTCACCGCGCCGTGGGGGGTTAAGTGGGGTTAAGCCCAAGGACACAGGCCGCCAGCAGCACACCCGTTGGAGCCACGACCGGGCAGTAAGAAGTGGGTTCTGGATTTTTATGCCCGGTGCTCCTGAGCCAGAAACAAACCCAGTTTGGTTTTCAAGCCAGTCTCATCGAGAATGCCCCTGTACCGGGTCGCAGACTGGCCTGTGCCCACACTCCCTGTGGCCCGTACCTGGCCTCGGAGAGCCGGTGTACCCTTTGCCTCGATCAGGTTTCCTCCGCTTGGCTTGGACCAATGATTTCAGAAACAGAGAGGGGACTCTCTTCTGCCCCCTCTCTCACCTTCCTACCCCCGCCCTCCCGAGCCTGAGGCCTCCCTCAGAGAATTTCCCAGCTTCCTCTTGGGCCGAGGCCAGGCCTCACCTACCTTGTAGCCCTGGTTGATACCGTTGATGAACTGGGGGCTGGGGGCGGTCCAGGTGAAGCGGATGGTGGTGGAGTTGGTGGCCTCCACGTGCACGTTGCCCGGAGGGATGGTGGGGACTGCAGGGGAGCAGACAGGGTGGGGGCGGGGGAGGAGGGGCACAGTCAGTAGAGAAAAGGCAGGGAGGGGTCTGCAGACTGCTTCGCCCCCTGCCCGGGCCCCCCACACCCACACTTCCCTTGCTATGTGGACGTAAGATGCCCTCTTCCTCTAGGTTAGTTTGGGTTTTATAGGACTTGGCTGACCCATTTTTCAGGGTATTGATAAATGGGAGTGATGGATATGGAAATGCTCGGGCAGTTACGCATGTACCCCTGACGCCTCTGCCTTCATCATGCGCACCTCCCGACCTCTTCCTCTTCCTCTTCCCTGCAGCCCTCCCACCCTACGGGGTAGCTGGGCACAACGTGCAATAGCTTGGGACTGGACGAAACACCCACCCCCCTGCAGCGTCCACTCGGTGACTTTGCTGCTGTAGACGCCCAGCCCGGCACTGTTGTAGGCGGCCACCTCGATCTCGTAGTTGGTCCAGATGATGAGGTCCTCCAGCAACAGGTTGTTGACCTCGGCATCTGTGATGTTCTTGAACTGGTACCCAACGGGCAGCCCGGCCAGGCAGTACCTGAGGGGGCAACGCCGGGATGCAGCGATCGGAGTCAGCCTGCTCGGCCGCGTCTGTGATGGCGAGTGCGTTCCAGGTCCGCGCTGGCCGACACGGTGGCTGTGAGCCAGCACGCGCGGCTCTCGAGCGCTTAAAATGCGGTTCACGCAACTAAGGAAGTCAGTCTGTAGTTTTATACTTAATTCACTTAAATGAAATGAATTCGATGACCAGTGGCTACCTCGCTGGATGACATAGGTCCGGGGGGTACGACTGGACTATTTTTCTTAATGGGGGAGAAGGACATCGGTGGGATGGCCGACTAGGGACATTGAGAGTTTCTCGGGATGATCTCATTGGTCTCAGCTTCGAGGGGTCACTGACGGGAGAGCCGTCTTCAAAGGTTGGGCTCATTTTCTTTCCCCCTGTACGAGTGGCTCTCTCTTTTGACAGTCACTCACTTAGGTAGAGAGAAAAACCCTGAGGCTCCCCCTCTCCCCTTTTCTACGTCCCACTGGAAAAAAAAAGGAACATATGGTAATAAAGAAGTGGGATCCACACAGGCAAATCTGGGAGGACATGATGCATACGTATCTTAGAGTCTAATTATTGAGAAATTAGAGGCCCCCGGCTACTCTGATGCACTGCTGTACCCCGTAACAGTGGTTCTGGAAGCTTCAGGTGCATCACACACACCTGTGGGGCTTGTTAAAACGCAGATGGCGGGGCCCATCCCAAAGTTTCCCATTCAATAGGTCAGGGGTGGGGCTTGAGAATTTGCATTTCTATCAAGTTCTCAAAGTGATGCTGCTGCTGCTGCTGGTCCAGGGGCCAGCCTTTGAGAACCACTGCCCTCAGGATTCACCACAAAACGGACCGGCAACGGAGCAGCCAAATCAAGAAAAACTTCTTGCACATTTTGGGGATTTTAATGCTTCGAGAGGGTCCATGTGCAGGAAAGAGACATGCGAGCTTGCCTGGCCAGAATTCAGAATATTAATGAGTGTTCTCGGTAACTTCCAATAACATGCTGATTTTAACTGACGAATACCAAATTTTGATAACAGTTAATATCTCACTTTGAGGTTGCCAGTAAAATTCCCTCAAACAAACATACACATAAAAGTCTATATAACTGGGCTTCCTTTTACAGTAAGGATGAAAAGACGTCCACTTTTTCACTAGCTCCTGGCCCAGCAGTCGGTCCACTCTTGGTCCCTCCTGAGGGAAATCTGGCCCAAGATGAAGTATTTGTGGTCGGCCCCGCAGGTACTTACCTGTCTCCCTGTGGCCTTATTTCTACGTGGCACTGACCGCGGACTTGCCTAACCCTGCCGTCTTTAGACTATGCTGTGTCTTGTCTCTCAACCATCCTCTCTCGGCTTCCAGGCTCTCTCACGGCTGGAAGCTCTAGGTGTCTAACCTCAATCCTCCCTGCCATAGCGTGGGCAGTCCCTGTAGCTCGGTCCTCGTGAGGTAGAGGGCTGCGTGCATTTGCTCTGTTTTCCAACCCGCACCCGACCTTCCCCCATCCCTTTCCCCTCGGGTCTGGGCTGCTCTCCTGTCCCAGGGGTGGACGTCTACCTGATGATGTAGCCTTTGAGGAGGCCGTTCTGGTGGCTCTCGGGAGGTGGCTGCCACTGGATCATAATGGACTGGTTGGTCCGGCCGCTGGCAATGACATTCTGCGGAGGGGCAGTGGGGGGCTCCTCGGGGAGGGAGACCCTGGAGAGAAAAGCACCAAGAGTGGGTGGGTCTTTCCGCTCAGACTCGAGGGCAGACACAGGTGTTTAATGGGGTGCGAGGAGGCTGAACCCTGCCCTGCTCCGTTTCGCGACGCCTGCGCAGTCGCTGCGTGCTTTCGGGCAAGTCGCTTAATCTCCCTGAGCTTGTTTGTTTATCTGTAAAAGAAGTATTATTATCAAGCTCCATGTGCCTGCTTCATGAGACTGGTTGAGGCTCAAAGGACACAACGTACATGCAAATCTTTTGAAATATCCGTGAAGTACCAGATGTGCATATTTTCTGTGCAGTGGAGGGACATGGCCCTCGGTCTGCCATTTGTCAACGCAGCGGCTGTTGGGGGCTGATGACATCCGACAGGAGCATTCACGTGTTTTAGAAGCAGGAGTGTTACATCCTCACTCTCGGTTGCTGGCTGGTGGTGAACGTTAACTAGGCTTCCCCTACTCACCAGCTGAGCCCCAGGCTGGGGCAGGGAGGACCGGGTGGGGGTGACATGATGTGTGGGTGACAGCGAGCACATCCACTTACTTCCTGAAGCTGGGTGCTATTGCATTTCTTTCTCTGGCATTGCCGGGGGACACAGTGTTCCACCTCGGTGTATTTTTCATGTCACTGACATGCATCCATTAAAAACAAAAGTTAATTATTTTTGATGGATGTCTTTCCCTCTCTGTTTATTTTTATGTTTTTGCTTTCTGACGGATAGCTTTGCAGAATGTACTGCACACGCCCATGTCTTCGTAAAGCCTGCAGTGAGGGTGATTTAACCTTTTTCTTGTTGACCCAGGGCCGTCGGTATGAAGATTCACTAGGAAGATCAATCGGTGTTATACGGTGAAGCCTGGAGAACGGGAGAAGCTGTAGTGTGGTTTTCTCTAAGCGCCGACGCCTTCTATCACTGGGATTTCATAGCTCTGAAGGACTGAAGCCGTATCCACTTTGTTCCCTGCACACACTTAGAGGTCCAAGCATGGCCTGGCACATAGTCGGTGCTCAATAAACTATGAATGAATAAATTCCCCCGTGACGCCCTCCAAGCCAGGCTGTTGCCCACCACTTCTCTCTGCTGTTCGAATGTCATGTCCCCTGTGGCATCCCCCCCACCCCCACCAGTGACAGCCAGAGAGAGCTCATTGGAACCATAGCAAAACCACAATGATTAATTTAAGCCAGAGGTTTGTGTACACATCTAAAAGTGTCTTTTAAAAAGCAAAACATATTCTTGGCTCCCTCGTCAAATATTAGTTGACTATATATACGAAGGTTTATTTCCGGGCTCCCGATTCTGTTCCATTGGTCTATGTGTCCATTTTTATGCCAGTACCAGACCATTTAGATTCCTATAGCTTTATGGGATAGTTTGAAATCAGGAAGGATGATCTCTCTGATTTTGTTCTTCTTTTTCAGAATTGTTTTGGCCATACGGGATCTTTTTTTGTCTCCATACAAATTTTAGGATGTTTTTTTCTATTTCTGTGAAAAATGTCATTGGAATTTTGATAGAGATTGAATTGAATTTATAGATGGCTTTGAGTGAAATGGACATTTTAACAACATTCTTCTCAATGGGAAATGAATCATCTCTTCAATAAATAGTGTTGGGAAAACTGGCTAACTACATGCAGAAAAATGAAAGTAGACCCCTATCCTCCATCACTCACAAAAATGAACTCGATATGGATTACAGACTTAAACATAGGACTTAAAACTGTAAAACTCCTAGAAGAAAACATAGGGAAAAATTCCTCGACACTGGTCTTGGCAGCGATTTCCCGGCTATGACACCAAGAGAACAAGCAATAGAAGCAAAAAAGAAATGAAAAATGCGACTACATCAAACCAAAAAAACCTCTGTACAACAAAAGAAACGATCAATAAAATGAAAAAGTAACCCACAGGAGGAGAGAAAACATACCCATGTTATCCGATAAGGAGTCAAGATCCAAAATATAAAGAACTCATACAACTCAACAGAAAAAGAAAAACGGACCAGTTTTAAAAATGGGCAGAAGAACTACACACACACACACACACGCACACACGCACATGCGCGCACACACACACGCATGTGCACAAACACGCGCACACACACACTGGAATATTATTCAGCCACGAACAAGGAAATCCTGTCGTTTGCGACAACACAGATGGACCTTGAGAGCATTATGCTGAGTAAATTAAGTCAGACAGAGAAAGACGAAGACTGTACAATATCCCTTACACGTGGAACCTCAGAAAAGCTGATCGCAGGAACACAGAGAGCAGACTGGTATTTGGCCAGGGCTGGGGAGTGGCGTTCATGAGATGCCGGACAAGGATTCAGTAGTTCTGAGGATCCAACGTACAGCACGGTGATTACAGCTAATACTCCTATATCATATGCTTGACAGTTGCTCACAGGGTGAACCTTACATGTTCTCAACACAAAAAAGAAAGGCCATTCTGTGACGTGATGGGGGTGTTAGCTAACGCTGTGGTGGCAACTGTTTTGTTATAGGATATGGGCGGACCCAATCAACACGTCGTACACTTTAAACTCGCATAATGTTGTGCGTTGGTTCTGGCAGCTGGCAGCCCCTCCCCCGGTCACTGCCGCTGAGACCCGCCCAGAAGGGCTCGCCTCCCTCACCTGTCCGTGTCCTTGCTGAACTGCCCCTTCCCCACGTCGTTGACCGCACAGAGACGGAACTGGTAGGAGCGCGCGGGGACCAAGCCCTTGACCGTCACTGATGTAGCCTCAGGGTCCACACTGGCCAGGAGCACGGTCCAGGGGGCGTCTGCAAGGACAGAGGAGGGAGGCAGAGGTGGGCATCTTAGGGGCCGGGCATCTTGGGGGCCCTGCGTCTTACCCCCATTCCCAGCAGGGGTCCAGCCTCATTTGGGCTAGCAGAGGAGTGGGACCGCTGCTTGGTCCAGTAGAGACCAATCCGGTCATTTTCTAGGTCCCTTTAGCCCATATGTCCTGGGGGATTGGAGGGTGCTGGGGAGGAAGCAAGGGCTCATGGGAACAGAGATGAATCTGTTTTTTTCTATCTCCACCCCCCCAAAATCGATGAGCTCCAGGCAAACTGTATTTAAAACACCATTCAAATGATGTCTGCTAATTCTGGATTTCGCAGTTTGGGGACTTGGAGGATAAAAGGAAAAAGAATTGCCACCATCTCGGAGGCTTCCGGTGTGGCAGGTCCTCTTGGGTCCTGCACCTCCAAAGTATTGTCTCTTGGAATTGTGACAAAGACCCCAGGGGGCAGGTCCCATCATCTGACAGATGAGGAGGCTGAGGCTTCCCCAGAGAAGGATCTGCAGGGGGACCTAGAGCCTCGCCCGGCCCCTGCCACCACCCGGGCTGCCTGGGGCGTGAGCCTCACTGTTCTCGGACATCTCCAGGATGTAGCGGATCAGCGGGCTGTTCCCATCGAAGGGCTTGGCCCACGTCAGGTTGATGGCCCGCTTCTCCGAGGTGCTGAGTGTCGCCACTGGGTGCTCGGGGGCGTGAGGGAGTTGCCTGGAGGAAAGAGACATGGCGGTCCAGAGTCAGGTGACAGACAGGCAGCCAGGCCTCGGATTGAACTTCTGTGAGACCTCGTGCTCAGCCGTCGAACTCGGCCCTCGGGCCATCTACCTGCGGATTCTTCTCTCTGGCACTGGAGCCCACCTGGCCAAAGCCGACCCAGACTCCCCCGCCCTTGCAGGGGGCTCAGCTCAGCTTGGGGAAAGGCCTGGGAGGATTCTGGGCTATGTCTGGGAGAAGGCGGGTGGGCCCAGGTCACGAGTGGCCTGGCGGCCTGCCAAAATGAGCCTTCTCATTGCTCTCTGCACCTCTTTTTCCCGGGGTCTGGGCAGGTGGCCCTTACCTGACACGCAGGTGAGCACTGCGCGAGTCGTTGCCTCCGGCCGAGAGCACACGGCAGGTGTATGTGCCGATGTCCCCTGACCACGTCTGCGAGATGTACAGGGAGCCATTTTTGTCCAGGCGGATGCGGGGGCTGTTCTCCATGCCCAGGGTGGCCCCATCTTTCTCCCAGACGTACCTAAGAATAAAAAGAACCAATCAGGGAAGAGAGGTGGGGAGGCATCGGAGAACTCGACCAGCCGGCAGTCCGTCATCCCTGCGTGTAGGATGCCTGTCCAGGAGAGCTAACACGTGGAGTCATTATCGGTCATTTACACCTTTGGTTCAGGTCTAGGTCAAAGCCTTGCTACTTTTGGCCAGAAGCCACTGCCCAGAGCCAGCACAAAAGAGGTGGCAAAAGGTTTTCTTCTAAAGAGGTTAAAAGATTACAGCTGACAAAAGAATGGACGTTTTCACGTCGTCTACATTTAGGAATTAGTTTTATGAGGCGAATCATTAGATCCATGCATCACTGTGACAAACTGACTTTAGTGACCAAAAAATCACTTTACCTTCGGTCCGTCGGTACAAAGGGGACTTGAGAAATTACACACGTGCCCATGTCTGACAATAAGAAATATCCACTCTGGAATTGTTCTTGAAGAAATACAACCATCACTGTCATTAACGCACGTGAGGTGCCAGCTCTGGGAAGGTGCCATGCTGTCGCTCGCTGGGGCAGGTTGCCCAGAACCAGGGCGGGGAATAGGGTGGGGGCCGAGGTACTTCCCCAATAACTCATCACTCCCTCCCTGAGGGGGCGGGGTGGTGGCCCTGAGCCACAGGATCCGAGAGCTCCTTGAGTTAAGAGCACGTAAGAATACTACAGAGAATGAGACTGCAGTATTTTTAACCTCAGTTAAAAAAAAATAAGACTCCAAGCAAGTACAGATAAGAAAAAAAAAAAAGAAAGAAAAAAAAAAAGAAAAAGAAAACAAACTGAAAAATCTTCCCATAACGGGCAACCATGATTAACATCGGAGCATATGTCTTCCAGACCCTCCTCCCCTGCCCTTCTGGGCCGTGTACCACAGTGCTACCCTGTTTAGGAGTCAGAGTCCCCCGTCAGATGCTGTCCCTCAGCCACGTATTGGCTTTGCGATCCTGGGAATGCTTGCTGAACCTCGCTGTCCATCCGTCCATCGTTTGTCTCCACCAAACATAATATCGGAAACTCCTGTCACTGTGACATTTCCACGCCCTGGGTTTTGTCTGCTGAGTGCTGCTTCGAATACAAATGCTCTTTCGTTGATCCCGCAAAGTTAGAGTCCGGTTTAGTTCCTTGTTTTCTGGTATTATAGTTAATGCTGTGATGGACATCCTTGCAGCAAAATATTTATATGCAATTTAAGTCATTTCCACAAGGATAAATTCACAGCAGTGCCATTGCCAAGTTCATTTTTAAGGCTTTTTTATAAGCATGTATAAATCGCCAAAAGGAATCACCTCCAATTCATCTCTATCTAGAAAAGAATCATCCTTGCCAGCATTGATGGGATGGGTAGAATTTTGCTTAAAAGCAAATGTAGTTGCAGAAAGTAATTCCTGCTTAAAAAAGAGCCTATGGCAAGCAGACGTTCTCTGCCCAGAATGTGGTGCCATAGGAAGCACGCATCACCACCTGTGACATGTGTTCGTAGCAAAACAACTGAACTCGAATCTAATTAGCGGTTTACTTGAATCTAATTAGAAATACAAGGGACAGAAGAACACATGAACCACACCATGAAAAAGCAGATAGCCAAATCCAGAAGGTGGGACATTCTACAGCAGGGTTGGCAAACTATGGCCTGCTGTCTGCTTGTTTAAATAAAGTTTTATTGGAACACAGACACGCCCATTTGTTTCCATATTGTCTATGAACGTTTTTGCACTGCAAACACAGAGTTGAGTAGTTGTGACAATGACTCTGTGGCCCTCAAAGCCTAACATATTTACTCTCGAGACCTTTACAAAAAATGCTGACCTCCGTCCTGTAGAATTTGTTTTCCCCAACACATCAATCGCATGAAAACAAAAACAAAAATAAAGACAAAAACATAAAGGAGAGGGAGGAGTTCTGTGTAAGACAAAGGAGACCCACCAACCAACACAACGTGTCGACTTGTTTAGTCCCTGGGTTCAACCCGCCGACTGTAAATAAACACCTTCGAGACAATCGGGGTGACTGGAATATGGGCTGGTACGAGCAGAAATTAAGGAATTGTTGTTTGTTGTGTTAGGTGTGACAGGAGACATGGTCGTTATGCTTCGTGAAAAGTCCTTTTCAGTAAGAAATGCACATTGACCTATTTAAGTGTGAAATGACATGTTTGGGATTTGCTTTTAAAATATCGAACTTAGAAAATAAAAAGCGTCTGGGGAGACAGATGAAACAAGGTGGGCAAAATGCTGATACTTATTTGAGGCCAAGAGATGGGTATATGAGGGTCGATGATATGGTTCTTTCAATTTTGGGGGCGTGTTTGACAATTTCCATAATAGAATGTTAAAAAAAATTAATCCATTTAACTTAGGGTAAAAATATTCCAAAATGATCTGTAATTATATAGCTTGGCTATTAAACAATTTTGATGAGTGGTTTTAGGCATTCTCTCAGCTCAAAATAATGTTAAATAGGCCTCAGGAAATCAAAGGTGTGCAAAAATATTTAGTTACAGGACATTCGTAATGCTATTTCTTAATATTAGCAAAACTTTAGAAATAAGCCAAATATGCAGCATTTAGGGAACAAAGTAGGTAGCATCCACAAAATGGATGACTGAATAACCATATAGTTGAGTTTATGTAAAAATACTCGTTAATGAGAAAGAGATTCACAATAGGTTCATAAGGGAAAAGGCAGATTAATAAAGTGTGTTTCCAGCTTTTTAAAAATAGCATCCAAACACGACCATCTCCAGTAATTTCCATTTGTAGGTCGCTGGGGATCTTGGAGGGCAGGCCTGCGGGTATATTGCAAGGGATCCCCGAATCCCTTCATTCATTAAGAATTGTCTAGAGAATGAAGAACACGTGCAAGTATTTTCCAAATATTAGTAGATAACATTTTTATAAATAAATTACCAATTTATTTGAAAGCATTACTGAATTAACACAGCTTATTATTATTATAAAATTTTCTAATTAATAGATACTAAAATTATAGCTACTAGTTATGCTTGGGTCTGAGACCTGCAGCACTGTTCTGTGGGGTGAGGGTGCATGGGTTCCCTTGGAAAACCTTTTGACAGTTGGTATATTAATTTTTTAAAAGCAAAATTCTAACAAATCTAGGACAAGCACATTCTGGATTATCTGTTGACGAGGTTCTAACTACATCTACGTGATTTCAAAGCTCACGTTTGCGTTAGTGCTGGCACCACAGGTCAATGTTGAATACTGAATGAGGTGCTTCTCAAACTAGGCCCCAAGACGGATCCTCTGAGAACAGGTGTTGGTCTAATAGCCTAGTACCTCTCCCTTACGTCAACCTTGGCTTTCAGGGTCTCTGCGATGTGGCCGGACAGACTGTATATCTGCCCAGTGGCCACCAGATGGCGCCCCAGGATGCAGTTGCCTCTGGAGTGGAGGGGCCGATTTTGCAAGCGGCATCAGTGCCCGGCCCCTGCCAGCCTAATGTCAGTTGCTTCGCGGTGGTATTGCCCATAAAATAGAGAAGCAACATGGGGGAAGGATGTTTATTTTTAAGGAAGCATATTTTTTACTTAGCATCCCAGAGCTCAAGGCAGAATTTTTCTCCTGGTCTTAGTTCCCAAAGACCACCCCCCTCCCCCCGTGGGTGGGCCCCCAGGTGTCTTCCTCCGGAGCTTGGGAGGGGTTCTGGCTTTTCTGCCTTTCCTGGCTGCTTCTTTCCCAGGCTGTCCCGCCCAAGCCTCCCTAGTGGGTCCATCCATAGTGGGACCTGCTTGCCTCTAGGCCAAGTAGCTTGCCGAGGTCCTGGCTCTCACGGTGGATGGTGGGGGTGGCCTCAGTCTGGGCACTTTCCCCTCTCATGTCTCTTTCTGGGGACCACCCCAGACCCCTCTCCTGCCCCAACCCTATCGCTTCTCCCATGCCTGTTTACCGAGACCCCTGTGCTGCCCGCTGGGTGGGCAGAGGGCCTGGGAGCGCCCGCAGAGCCAAACGCGTCTTTCTCCACCCCCCCGCCCCCACCCCCGGCATCGTCCCTCTTTCCTCCACTTTCCCGCACCCCTTCCCCGTTCTGTCTCCTCTCTGACGCTGCCCCGTTCAGTTCAAGCCAGCTCGGTCCCCCAGGGAACTTACATGGCGCCCCCTACACCTCAGCCCTGCACCGACTCTGAAAGTGGTCCCCCAAGGGTGTGCCTTGGCCCCACAGGCGACACCTACCTCCTTGGTGTAGACCCTCGCCTCACTATGAGGTACCCCTAAAGCTGTTCCTCCCCTTTGCCTCCCTGGGGCCACAGCAGAGGGAGTACCTGACGGTCACCCGGGGGTCATGGGCCACGCCGCACACCATGGAGGCCTGGGTCCCCTTGATGACACTCTGGTCCTGAGGAGGCTTGGTGATGCGGGTCCGGGCTGAAAGACAGCAGGGAGACAGCGTGGTGAGAAGGGGCGTGGTTTCCATAGTAACAGGTGAGATGCAGTTGGGCGGGAAGGGTGTCTTCAGGTGCACCAGCCCACGTGGCTGAATTCTGTGGGTGGATGAAGACAGACCAGCAGGTGAGCAGGTCGACCACAGTCAATGTCACAGAATGTCGAAAAGAACAAAGTGCTTTCATATTACCTGACTTTCTGGAGGCCGCATTTGTAGTGGGGGGCTCATTAATTTTGCTCCCACAAACCCATGTGAGGGATTAAAAAAACAAACAGAGGATTCTCAGGGCCATGTTCCCAGAACGTCAGTGGTCCAGTCAGAGTAAAAATAGGATCGTCTGCTTCCTGGTCTAATGCACCACTCAGCCCAGACAGGTGGCCTACAGGTACGTCTGTCTTGGGTGCAGGTCCCATGTGGGGCAATCTGGGAGTTGGAAAGAGCTTGAGAAACCTCTTTAAAGCAGAGGTCGGCAAACTACAGTCTGGGGGTCAAGTCCGTCGGTGGCCTGTCTGGGTCCTGGAACCCAGCCACGCCCACGGGATTAAGTATCATCTGTGATGGCTTTCTCCGTGAAACAGGCGTCAGCTGAGAAGCCGTGAGAGAGACTGTCTGGCCCACAAAGCCTAAAATATTTACTACCTGGCTCTCTACAGAAAGTTTGCTGATTTCTGCCCCAAATGTATATGAAGACAGGTGTCCGTGTCCTGCGCTTTCTCCCTGCTCGGCCAAGCGGGTCACCGGCCCTCGCTCACGTGGCATCACCCAAGAACGTCCCCGGTCCCTCTCCTCCGAATTGATTTGCCCAAGTCCCTCTCGTAAGGAGCACCCTGGTCGGATACACGCGTGGACGTGGGGGTGCTGGCGGTGTGAGCGCGTGCTCTGCAGGGGCTTCCATGTGCTCAGCACATGCTCCGCACACTCACCCCACACGACCAGGTCGGCCGAGGCTTCGTCGGCCCCGCGAGAGTTGGTCGCCAAGCAGGTGTAGGTCCCAGCGTCGGAGATGTGCGTGGGGCTGATGAGCAGGCTGCCAGACTCCAGCAGTGTGAAGCGAGGCAGCTGGACAGAGCCGCTGGCCAGGATGCGCTCCGCTGCGGGCAGTGCGGGGTGGCTCAGGCTGCGGCCCGCGGCCCACCCCGCAGCCCTCCCTGCTCTCTCAGATTGCTGCGTGGCCAGACCACACATTCCACCCCTCTGGGCCGCCCTGGGGGGCTCAGGCAGGCTCCCAGCTTTAGAAATGCCGGGAGGGCCTGGGGGAGGGTGGCGGCAGGACTGGGGTGGGGGCTGAGGTTTCTGACTTGGTGACAGGTGCAAGGGCAAAGGGTCATAGAGTGGGCAGCCCGGAGCCCAGGTCTCCTGATGCCTTTCACCCACCACACTGTCTGCTCTTCAATAGAGAAGGCCAGGGACTGTCTCCTGATGCAGCTGGCACCAGGGCAGCGGGTAGGGGGCGGCGGAAGGGGCAGACAGCTCTGACAAGGTGGTGACAGGCATCCTGCAGTAGGATACTTCTGGAGAGTCACCTTCAGGGGAGCTGAGGAAAGTGATGGGTGGGAGCAGTAAGGAGTGGGAACAGGGTGAAAAGGCCAGGACAGACCTCCCTGCTCAGTGGGACCTAGGGACGCCTGGTGCCTGGAGAGAGAGAGGGTGATAGAGACAGAGACAGAGGTAGAGACAGAGACAGAGATAGAGATGGAGATGGAGGTAGAGACAGACCGCGGGCGAGGGAGGGGGATGTGCTGTGTGTGTGAGCCAGCCGAGGATGCAGGTTTTTGTGACTACATCTATTTTAAAGAAAACCCCACTTGTCGGCACAGAGGGATCTCCACGTGGGAGCCCGCAAGCGTCTGCTTGCGCATGTGTGCCGGCATGCTCAACTCGTGAGCATGTCTAGGCACGTGCCTGAGTGCGCTGACATTCAGGCCACAAATATTTATTGAGCACCTACCGTGTGCCAGACTCTGTTCTAGGTCCTGGGGAGACTGCAGTGGGCAAAATTAAAACCCCCGTCTTTGTGGGGGGACATGCAATAAGCAAAACGAACATGCAGATTATCTAGTATTTGAGAAGGTGGGGGCCCGGGGCACGGGGGAGTACTGTGGAGGAGGTGTGGGGAGAGGTGTGTGTGTTTGTGTGTGTGTGTGTGCATGTGTGTGTGTGTACACAGGAACAGTGTGAAGGTGAGCGTGCCACACAGAGGGGCGGAGGAGGCACACGGTGGGCGGACTTAGGTCGACAGCTTGGGCTTCGCTGGCTCAGGCGTCTGGAGCCCTCCGAGCTGCCTGGGGACGAGGGACGGCCTCGTACTCTCCCTCGCCACCGCCATAGTATTTATCGACCATCAAATGGCTCTTGTTCACTGGGCTTCACCGGGGACAGCGCAGGCCCTTCACATGCACCCGTCACACCACCCTAAGGTGTGTGTACTACTGTCCCCAGTTCGCAGACGGGGACCCTAAGACTCAGAGTACATAACGTACCCCCAGGACACAGGTCTCGGACGATGCAGGGCTGTGACTTGAGCCCAGCAGGGTGGCACGTGGTACCTACTGTGGCATGACCGTGCCCACTTGGGGAACTGCACGTGGGCAATCCAAGCTGGCTAGCTCCAGAGCCAAGTGCCGAGCACTGCCCTAGATTGTCACAGGGCCACGCCCCCTAAGCAGATCAGTCTCGTCTACCTTTCTGCCACGTGATGGCCGGCCGGGGAGCCCCCGACGTCTCGCAAGCCAGGACCACTGACATGCCATCAATCACCGTGCTGTCCAGGGGGCCCCTGGTGATGTTGGGGGCGATGCCTGCAGATGAAGACAGCAAGGCCTCTGAGCTGCAGCCTCGGAGGGGCGCCCACAGCCAGAGGGCCGGGTTCTCGTCCTGGCGTGGGTCCCACTTTGGGGAGGGGTACAGGTGCCCTGATGGGGCCCCGGCACTGGGGAGAGGCATGGAGGGCCCACAAAAGCTCCCCTTGCCACCGGGCCCGTGGAAGCGCCCAGGTGACACCAGTTCCCACTGTGCTTCGACTCTCAAGCCTCCATACGGGGAAACTGAGGGCGCCCGAGCTCACCACCCCCCGTCCATGATGAGGTAAATGGGTTCTCCTCTCGCTGAACATGAAATCGAGGCTCTGGTTTCTTAAAACGAAAGACAGATTTGGCCCATAGGAGAACATCACCCAAAGCGTCCACCGCCTGGGTGAGCTGTGGGTCTTCAAGTGTCAGGCAGCATTCTTGTTTTCTGTCCCCTCCCTAATCCCGGCCCTTAAAGAGCCAACTGGCCGGATGCGTGTGGGAGCCGGGCTCGAGCACACACGAGCTCCATGACACTTTCCAGAAGCTACAAGTAAGATGGCAACCCTCCCCGCCCACAGCCCCCTCTGGGGACAAACCCAGCTCCCCCTCCGCCCCACGGCCTCTGTGGGTCTGGATGGCGAGCCCTGCGGGGCTCACGGAGGCCCCTGACCACGTCTCCTTTGGCTGCTGACATGAAGGGCCCAGCGGAAGGTGGCACCTGCACAGAGCTCCCGGGTGGCCCCTCCCAGTATCATTTGATGGCTCAGGCAGCTCCATTAAGCGGGCGGGGCCGTCGATATGACCCTAAAGAGACTCCCAGTGGGGAAGGGACTTGCGAGGCGGGGAGCCGAGATTCAAGTGCTGGTTCTTCTCTTTAGAGAAGTGAGCGAGTCTTCTCGGCTGGGACGGGGTGGCCTCAGCCCTGCCCGGGAGGGAACCCAGAAACGTCGGAAATGCCTGAGCTGGTTCCAGAGCAGTTTCTCTCAAAGAGCCGGTGACTCTGTCCTTGGCTCCAAGACATTGGAGAGGACGTGAAGGGGCTGGAGGCCACCCCGGCTCCTGCATGAGGAATCCCGGCTCCGTTCTCAAGAGGCCCCTGGCTTGGAGCAGAGCTGTGTCCTGGGTGGGAGGGGCTCGGGGGCAGGATAGGAAGGGCCTGACTTACTGGTGACGGCCAGGTAGGTGGACGTCTGCACCTCGCCTGCGGCGTTGCGGGCAAAGCACTGGAACATGCCCGTGTCGTCGGGCACCAGCCCGCTGATCTGCAGGCCCCCGTCGCTACGCTGCCGGAAGCGGCTCAGCCTCGCCACCTCCACCACGGCCGCGTCCTTGTACCAGGTGATGGAGGGCGGCGGCACACCTGGGGGAGAGGCGGGCCCATCGTCAGCCGGCCTCCCGCCTCCCGCCCTCCACCTCTGAAGGACAGGAGTCCGTGAGGGGGTCCCTGTGTGTCTTGGTCTCTAGAACCTTCTCAGAGTGGCACTATGGGCCTTGGGAGAGAGGGAGGTTGTTTCTAGAGTGGCAGTGCTCAAGTCCTTCCATCGTAGGTGCTTGAAGAAAACTTAAAAAGATCCCAGGATTACTTTAGCGTGGGAATGCTGGGCCGGACAAACTATACATCTTTTTCTGCAACATTTAGCAGAGCCTCTTGTGTGCTCTGGGGACCTCCAGCTGGTGGCAGTTTTCCCTAACGTATTAGACCACAGAGCCCCACATCAAGGAGCATGCAGAAGGGGTGAGTGTTTCTTGGGGGCCCCTTGAACCTGGTCTGCACAGGGAAGCGAAAGGGGGGCTCCCCTTGCCTCTCAGACTTGCTCAAGCCACCCCACCTGGCACACCCTTCCCACAGGCATCTTAACTCTCCCCTCTCTCCCTCGGGGTCTCTGCTCAAATGTGACTTCCCCCCAAAACTCCCCCGGACCCCATTCAGAAGGGCACTCCGTGGCCCCATGGTCGCTAAGCTTGTTTGTCCTCCCTGGCACTTTCCAAGCCCAACGTCCTAGGATCCCGTATTTCATCCACTCCTCGACGGACGGCCTTTTACGGTGTTTCACACTGTGACATCTCTGAGACCGGGACCTGTCTGACAATCGACAGCACGCCATGATTTAATTAGCAGTCCTTTTTCTTAGCGGTACCTAAGATAATGGGGCGTCCTACAACCCATGACATTTTCGTTGAGATGTCGAAATGGAATGAGGCGTCTGTGTTTGTTTATTGGTCTGTCTGCCCTGCTCACGGGAATGTAATAGCTGGGATCTGGCTGTTTGGTTTCTCTGTCTCCCTCGCCCTGAACAGTATCGGCGCCCGGCAAATACTCGAAAGAACGTTTGTCGAATGAATGAATGAATGAATGAATAAATAAATGAATCATTGCCTCCGCCTCGTGTGGCCCCCTCCATGGCCACTCTCCCTCCCACCTGAGCTAGGTTCCACCTCGTCGCTCAGTATGAGATCAGGTCCCATGAGGCATCCCGGCCCTGCCACCCTGTCGCTCACTCCAGGGTTTGCCCTGGTTTCCGGCTGTCTTTTGGCTCAGCTGCACCAGAAGGAGGGAGGGTAGGGGTGGGAAAGTAGAAATTCTTCAAGAGCCCTGACAGGGCCGGGTAAGTAGAAGCGCTGGGTGGAGGAGACGGGGCAAAATGGCCCAGAAACCGGGTGGTGCTTTTGAGGCCCAGCTCGGGCGAGACGTGCCCGAGTTCCCGTAGCTCTGACATTACAGTGATCCAGCAGTGTCTACAACTCTCCAATTATGGGCAATTTGGGTCTGTCACCTATTCTGAAATAACAGTAATTCGGGTTCATTTGTAACCCTCACGTTATGGTAACGTGGGCTGGTTTCCAGGTCCAAGATTACGGTAATTTGGCCTGTTTGTTTCCTGGGGTGTCTGCTCACAGCCGGACTGACTCTCGGCTCAACGATGGTGCTTGGAAAAGGAGGCAGAACTTAGAAAAGTCCACGGTTGGGCCAGGAGAAGCAGAAGGTCTCGGGGTCCTTGCCCCGCTTCGTCCATGCCGCCCGCCGTGTTACCTTTGGCTCGACAGGGAATATCCACCACTCTCTCCATCTCTGCTGTGATGTGCCTCTCTGGCTCCTTGACAAACTGAGGCGGTTCTGCGGGAGGAAGGACCAGGCAAAGGGATAAGAGCCGTGTTCCTTCTGACACAGCCACTGTTTGGATCCCCCTTCAGGAGAGGCCCCCTCGGGAGACCGCCAACAGCCCTGCCCCGTCTCACCCAGCACAGACAGGTAGGCTCCCCGGATGACCGAGGGGACGCTGCTGCTGCGGAGCACGGCCTCGCACTCGTAGTAGCCGGTGTCGCTGCCCGTGGGGTTGGGGATGGTGAGCCGGCGGTTGAAGTCGCTGATGCCGCCTGACAGCAACACCCCATCTTTCTTCCAAAGGACGTGCAGCTTGATCAGCGGCCTGCAGGGGGCGAGGGAGCCGGCGCTCAAGCGCGGGCCTTCCGCAGGCCCCAGGGGCAGGGCAGGTGGTGCAGGGAGCGGCCGGGGGTCCAGGCTGCCTGGGTTTGCCCCTGACCCTGCTTCTCTCTAGTTCCTTCAGCGGCCTGGGCCTCAGTCTCCTCGTCTGTAGCATGGGGCTGGGGGGAGGGTGGGCACGCGAGTGCAGGTCAGGCCTGAACGGCCCCCACCCCCATTAATAGCTTGGTGCACGGGGCTCGAGAGAGCAGGAAAGCGGCCCATCCCTGTGGACCTCGTCCTGCTTCTCCTGGGTGTCCTGCCCTGTCCACATACAAATTGGCAGACAGGAAATTGTCAAGGGTGAGGGACAGTGACAAGGAGAAGTGAGACAGGTGCCTAGAGCTCGGAGATGGGCAAACGCAGGCAGGCAGATGGACACGCCACCCCCTGACTGTGCGGGGGGTGGGGTGGGGGGGAGTTAAGCCCCATGTCCCACCGTCACTGACCCCAGCACCCCCAAGGCCCCCTGGTGGGGCCTTGCCAGGCTTTCCTCTTTAGCACCAGGCGGATCCCCGCGGGCCAGTCTGCCAAAGGGGTCCATGTTTGTCCCATGGGGGCATTCGGAGGGGTCCCGTGCTTGAGTGAGTCTGGGCCACACTGGCTCGAGTGACCTTAGACAGGCTTGTCCCCGTGGGTCCTCTGCACCCATCGCGTCCTGGCAGCCTTTCCCAGACCCGCGGCAAGTTCGGGTCCCGAGGCGCGAGCTTTTGGAAACGGGGCCACAGGGACCTGCTCTGCGGGAATCCTCAGCTGGAGGTGACCTCCAGTCCCTGGCCTCAGTGCCCGCCCATCCCAGCTGTCATCTTTCCTGAGCTCTCCAGAGGAGTCGGGCCAGGCTGCATTTAGCACCGCGCCTACATGCCCCGCCGGCGAGGCAGCGGCTGGGACCCCTGCCACCTCACAGCCGAGGACACCGAGGCCCAGAGCTTCGGGGTAGGGACATCTAGGCCAGGGAGTTGTTGGGAGAGAGGAGGTCATGTGGGAAGGCGCCTGGCATGGCGCCCACACACGACGAGGATCAGCAATGGTCTGTTTCCCGCGTGGCAGAGTTGAGAGTCGTCTAGGGCTAGGAAGGGGCCTTGGGTGCACCCGACCATGGGCCCGGCCTCCTGCAAAGTCCACCACGTGCAGTGTCCCCCTCTCGCACAAGCCAGCACCGCCGGCAGAGGCACCCGCCCCTCCCCAGGCTGCTCTGAGGGCCGGAAGTGAGGGACCCCACACCGGCCCCAACATCCTGGGCTGAGATTGGCTGCCCCGTAACTTCCACTGGGGGCCTGGTCTCTCCTCTCGGGCCACAGAGAACGAACGAGGTGTCCAGCAACCCTCGGACAGTAGCCGCCATGTCCACCTGTGGTCCGTCCCTTCTCTCATGGGCCTTCGTACGACACTTGTGGGCCTTTCTGCATTCCAACTGGTCTCCTCGGAGCCCACTGGTCAGGAGCAGCCACTGGAGTCAGTGGAGAGTCAGGGGTGGGGACGGGGGGAGCACAGCTCACCTGGCGTTGGCCACGCACTCCATGGTCACCTCCGAGGTCCCGGCCACCACGCTGGTGTTCTTAGGAGGGATGAT
The DNA here is from genome assembly GCF_000325575.1 of Pteropus alecto. Classification (NCBI taxonomy): domain Eukaryota; kingdom Metazoa; phylum Chordata; class Mammalia; order Chiroptera; family Pteropodidae; genus Pteropus; species Pteropus alecto. Next base: position 6,144,469 of record NW_006436283.1, on the reverse strand, counting down.
GATGGTTGGAGCAATAGGGTCTGCAGGGCCCCCTATGTCTGGGGAGAGGGCGGGTGTTAGCGGGGACGGAGCTTGGAAATCCCATCTCTGCCCTTTTGGCTGATGCCGTGGGAGAACTTCGTCGTCATGGAGGGAAGCGGGTGGCCATGGGGCAGCTTCCCGAGCAGCCTCAGAGCCAAACCTCCGGACGCCGACCCCAGGGACCCCTCACCTCTTCCTCCTCCTCCGCTGATGGGTCTCCGCAGTGTCCACGGAGAGCCCGCTGGAGACCCTCAGTCACGCCCTCCCCTCATCCCCTGTAACTGCGCTTTCGCCTTCGAAATCCTTCCCTCCACCTGCATTTCTCTTCTCGGCTGACCTCCTCATTTTCGACCTCTTCCTCCAGAATGCAAACTCCCGAGACTGGGTTGAATAGTGCCCCCCACCTCGCCCTGACTTCATTTCCATGGCAGCTGTAACTGGAGGTAGGGTCTCTGCAGATGTAATCAAGCTAAGATGAGGTTCTACAGCATCAGGTGGGCCCTAGGTCCAGTATGATGTCCTTGTAATTAGAGGGAAATTTAGACACAGACACACGGGGGAGAAGCCAGGGGAGGACAGAGGCAGAGAATGGAATGACACACGGATGAGCCGAGGACCGGCGAGCATTGCCAGCGGCACCGAAGCCGGGGAGGCAGGAGGGATCGTCCCCGAGAGCCTGCGGAGAGCGCGCACCTGCCGACGTCTTGAGTTCGGACTTCCGGCCTCCAGACTGAAGGAATAAGGAAGTGTCTGCGGTCATCAGCCGCTCAGGTCGTGGCACTTTGTTACACACATTCCGCAGGGCGGGAATCTCACGGATCTTTGCTTTGTGTTGAATTGCGCCTCCCCTCAAATTCGTATGTGGACACCCTAAGCCCCAAGGGGCTGTATTTGGAGATGGGGTCTTTGGGAGGTAATTGGGTTAAATGAGATCATAAGTGTGGGGCCCTAAGAGGAAGCGACCCCAGAGGTCTCTATCCCTCCCTGTCTGCTGTCTGAGGACCCAGTGAGAAGGTGGCCGTCTGCAAGCCAGGAAGAGAGCCCTCACCAGGACCTGGCTATGCCAGCTCCCTGATCTTGGCCTTCCAAGACTTTGAGAAATAAATGTCTGTGTCGAAGCCCCCCAGTCTGGGGCATGCTGTTATGGCAGCCTGAGCTGACTCAGACAGTCTAGCTCACTCGCACGTCTCCAGCACAAATGCCGTCTGGCACAGAGCAGGTGCTCAAATACATTTGTTAGGTGAACAGATGAATGGAACTATCATCGTACGAGCCCCAGGCTTGATGGCTGAAATCAGAGAACTTATCATGAGTGGGCTTTATTAAAACAAAAGAAAATAAAACAAAGCCAAGCAAAAATATCACCTCTAAGCCTTCTAAGAGAGGCAACAGCAGTTTCTTTAAGCAGTGGCCACCTTCTTGTCTTTGTGGGTCAGGGCAGGCCTACTACTGGCAGAAATGCCCACGTTCTCTGCGCACCTGCTCGCGGCTCCTGAAAATACAACTGAGGACTTCTGTTCTCACGAGAAAAATCCATCTTTCCAGGAGGCCAAAATGACATGCCTAGCCCTGGGGTGACATCGGCAAGTCATCCTTTACGGGGAGGGCACACAGTGGTTCCACGGCCATCCTGGGCCACCCTGGTCAGCCCTGGGCAGGTTTTCTTGTCTAGACTCCAGACCTGGCTGGAAAAGGTCCAGGTCAAATGGGAATAAAATGTCAAAAATAAAGCAAAATGAAGAGTGGAAGAAAGGAAGCATATAAAACAAAATAATTGCAACGACATAAAAGCCTCATGTAGGTGCCATAAAGAGTGATCGGATTGAAAGCTGCTGATATAGCTGAATTCATAAAAGTGTGCTCTAAGTTGTTTATTACATGCTGGGGTGCACGGGTACCAGAGCCCAGATTAATGGGGCACGAGGAGAAGACAGACAGGGCCCCACGGTGTAGCCAGGGGAGTGGAGCCCTCGGTGCTTAAAATTATGAGGCTGCCCCAGGGCCTTGGGCCAGCCTGTTGGCTTTGGGAGGGTGGGGGGAGACTGACATCCCACCCCACGGACCCTGGAGCTCATGCCCAGGATCGTGAGGCAGCCTATGCGGGTTGAGGAGGGTCCAGAGGTGGCTGGGGACCCTGGACCCAGTGAAGGAGCGCCTGGGGGCTCAGGAAGGCCTGCTTCAACACTTTGGTCTGCCTTAGCTAACCTGAGTTATGCTGGTCTGGGGTTAGTGTAGAGTGTCTGGCACATAGTAGGTGTTCAACAAATGACAGTCCTTCCTCTCGGGATTTTGCCTGCTTGTACTTGGGGACACCTGGGACAAACCAGAGCAAGGAGGAGGGGTGTCTTCCACGTGAGCTCCTGATGCGGACAGCCCCAGGGAGGGAGGATGCATAGGGACCCCCCACACAATGGCAAATCTGGGTCCTGCTGCCCCAGGACAATTTCGGTCACAGGCATAACAGGGGACACCTGCTGTGACCCATTCTTCCAGAGTCACCTCATTTAATGCTCCCAGCTACGCTTTGCCACAGGCATCACATTACAGATGAGAAAACTGAAGGCTCAGGGACCATGTGACTCACCTGGGCCACAGGTCAAGTGCATGGCGGGGCCGGGTGGGGGAGCTGGTCCCCTCCTCGGCAGCGTTCCATCTGCCACTGAGCCAGGGACCGCCTGCCCCATCCAACACAGGGCCACAAACCACAGGTGGCTGTGAGCTCTTGAAAAGTGATTGGTGCCCCTTTGATTTAATGGGATTTAATTTTAAATAATTTGCATTTAATTAAAAACAGGTCCCCAAATTAGTTATTAGAACACTTTTAAGTATGTGTGGAACAACCTGGCACACAGCTCCAACTCTCCAGCTGTAAATTTTCTGTAATCTAAATACAGATCACGTATTTCAGATGAAAATTTTGCATCCACATGGAGATGTGCTGTAAGTGTAAGATACACATGGATTTTGAAGACTCAGTATGAAAAAAAACATTGTAAAATATCTCATTAGTATTTTCCTATATTGATTGTATGTTAAAATGGTAATATTTTAAATATATTGGGTTATGTAAAATATATTAATAAAATTTATGTCACCTATTTCTTATCCCTTTAACAAAATTAGACAATGGCAAATTTTAAATTACTTATATGACTCACATTAACTTTCTACAGGGCTGTGCAGCTCTCTGACACGTGGGTATGGGGCCAAGTATGGACTTTTCAAGATCTGTGACAGTCCTTGTTAGGTCACCAAGGTTACATCTGGGCAGGGGCGACACGTGGGGTCACCCTGGCCTTGCTCTCTCCCTTATTTCCAAAGACCACGGGCACCCCCTCCAGGGCTGCTGAGAAGCGGAGCTGCCCTGAGCAGAGGTGGGATGAAGGGGTGGGGGAGGGAGCGGAGGGAGGGGCAAGGCTAGCCTGAGATATATGATGGGGGCTGAAGCAGGTGGTGGGCGAAGTGGCAATTGCGCCCAGTACACTGGCTGGCAGGCAGGCTGGCAGGATGGGGGTTTGTGTCAGCGACAAGAACAGAGTTTTGAAGCACAGTCACTCGTGGGAGGAGAAATTAGCTGAGAATCAGCTGATTCTGCTCTCCATCCAGTACAAATCGCGGCGAGGGAGCAGGAGGGGAGGGGTGGGGGGCGAGAGAAACGGCCGACGGGGGGAGGCTTGGCAGAGGCAGGGGTCCGGAGGGGCCCTGCCTAACCGCTTGAGCCACTGGAGGGTTGGGGACATTAACATGGAGCAGAGAGTGAATGGTCCCCATAGTCAGCCAGGAGGAGGTTGGGAGCTGGGGGAGGAACGCAGGACGGGAGGCTGCACCCCCTGGCCTGGGGTAAACTGAGTCACCCAGGAAGATGCTGGCCTCTTACCAAGGGACTCAATTCCTTTGGACTCCAAGTATTCTGACCACTGGAAGATATATGGGGAAGAACATTTCCCTCTGGTGATTAAATTCCTTTCCCCGGAGAAACAGCAGCCCCCAGATCATGAGCTGGGTCCCAGACTGTTGGGGCTTGACGGTGACCCCAGCCCGGGTCAATGTCAGAGGTTACGCTCGTGACCCTGATGGGCCAGTGGCCAGAACGGAACTCTTCTCCTGTATCCAGGTCTTTTTCTAGGCAGAGGACCTGGCGTAGGGGAAGAAGGTAACCCTGCAGAGTGGAGAGTGGCTCTGACAGTGCTCAGAAGGCCCGGGGACGGGGATGGAGGGGGTGGGGATGTTCTGGCTTTCCAGGTGCTGGCAGACAGAGGCTGGGATCAGAGGAAAGGCTCGGGAAGGCCCCAGCCTGGCCCGAACCCTCGTCTTGCTGCTGGCAGGTGCATCCCAGAGCGACCGTGGATGATAAATGAGACTTGGGTGTAGAGCGGGGCTGGTACAGATGTGGAGACACAAACATCTGGCTCCCCCAGCTCGTGCGGCTGCTCTGCCGCTGCGGGCAGCTCTGGCCTCATCCCACGGGCGGCGTGATTGCTGGCCCACTGCAGGAGCAGCCAGCCACGCCACCCACTTCTCAATCCCGGGGATGGAGCAGCGAGGGAGGGGGCCAGCCTGGCGGAGGACAGCCAGGCCAGGGAGGACATCCCCAGCATTTCCATTATGGCTCAGTCTCAGCTGGACAAATGCCTCTTTGCAAAAGGAAACTTTGAATTTGCTACCCTCTGTACTCTGCCCCTGGGGAAGGCTTTGCCTTTCTCCCCCAGGACATGCGGTGGTCTCCGTGGACGAACAGAGAGGCGCTTTTAGGCAGGGGTGTGGGCAGACAGCCTGTGTTCCCATCACCCAAGCAACACTTTTTATCTGCCAGCTGCGTATAGGCAGTTAGTATATTTGTTTAAATACGAGCTCCCCATCTGCTGGCGTGCTCTGCCTGCCTGCACCTGAGCCGCAGGGGTGGCTGTAGACCACGCATGCACACTGTGTCCTTCCTCCCACACCCTCCCCGGGTCTCCAGGGGCCCTGCTGACAACCAAACAGGGCGTCTCCCCTCCCGACGCAGGATCTCAGACGTGCAGACTTGCCGTGGGAGTGGGGTTCGCATGCGGCCTCCTCTTTGTCTCTGCTCTGGGCTCCGGCACTCCACTCCACCCCGAGCTGGGTCCCCGCCTCTGGAGGGCGCCTCCCCACCGTGCTCCCCTCGCCTCCCACCTCCACCGCCATTCCATCTTCCCTATGACCCCCCGGAGCCCCATTCCCAAGATTTAATGACACGCTCCGAGATGAGTCCCGGAGCCTGCCGCTTGCTTACTCTCCACGGCGAGAGTGATGGGCTGGCTGGTCTTGTTATCCCCGTTCTTGTCATTTACGGCCTGCACGTAGTAGCGGCCCGCGTCGGGAGCCACCGTCGACAGGATGACAAGGGTGTTCTCCAGAGTGATGGCTCTGGGAAGAGGAACAGGACAGGACTCAGTTGACGGGCTTGAGGACTCTCGGCATCCGGGGATGGGAGCGGGGACATGAAGCCAGTGGCCCCCCAGAGACCCTCCTCCGGCCCAGCTCCTCGAATCACTCACTGTCTGAACTCTGGCCACATTTCGTTTGTAGAGAACATGCAGCCAGCACTGGGGATCAGACCCCAATACAGCACATGCCCAGGGGCCCCCGGATGCTGTCACGTGCGGCTTCCCTGCCCCCACCCCAACCCTGGGCGAGGGGCCATTCCCACGAGGTCCCTCAGAATTCCGTCCTTTCCTCTGTTACAGCATCGATGGCTGTGTGTGGCTACCTCTGTGGATGCACCGGGAGCATCCAGACACTTGAAGGAATGTCCCTGAATGGAATGAATGAATGAGTGAATGAGTGAATGAATGATGAGCGATGATAACGAATTTAGAAAGGAACACAACCATTCAGAATCAGAGCCTTAACCTAAACCTGAGTCTGTTTCAGTTGATTCAAAGGCTATAGGTCGCCAGTAACACAGACTTCTGGGGGTCACGTCTCCTCCCAGCCCCCTCGGAAGCTGGTCAACAGACTGGACTGGCTGG
>NW_006436283.1:6103812-6138431 GCF_000325575.1 Pteropus alecto | reverse complement strand
TGGGCCACAGGATGCAGACGCGGCCTGTCTGCTCCCAGTGTGGTTCCCTCCGCTGGGATCCACTCCACAGCCCCTCAGCACTCGGTCTGCAGACAGGAAGGAAGGGCTTGTGCCGGAGGGGAGGGGACCCCGTCCGATGTGAACGGGACAGAGCGTGGCCCACGCTGTCCCACCTGTCGTGTCCTTTCGCCCATTCTCCAGACGACGAACAAAACCATTAGTCTGTCGCGTCTGTCTCTGGATTTTAATGTGATGTGCCCGAGACAGCTGCTAAATATCCTTAATGTTAGTTTAACAAGGACAAATCCAGTTGAATTCTTCTCAAATTTTCCCATTAGGTAGATGTTACAGCGTTTTAAACAGGCTCTCAAATAAGCAGGCCCGCTAACGCCTCGCCAGCCCTCCCTTTCCCGGCTGGTGTCCCCTCTTTCCTGGTTTTGGAGGTTTGTCTGCAGTTTGGGGGAGTTCTCGGCGGACTCCTGGGAAGCAGGAAGGCGAAGCCCTCCCACCCCAATTCCCGGGCCCTCCAATGCTGTCTATTTGTTTTTCTTGGGGGCTCTTGTCACCTCCTGCTAACAAGGTGACAGGAGGTAGGACAGAGCGAGGGTAAATATTTAAAAAGTAACAAAACGAGGCAGAGATGGTGACCACTTCCCAACCTGGGAGTCTCCTGCTGGGGCCCTTGACCTTTAGGGTAGCTCGCGGGTGGGCGAGGGATGGGGGAAGGGAGGCTGGGCTCTGGCCGGGGCAAGGGTGAGGGGGGACTCTGAAATGGAGCTCTGGCCCCAGCCTCGGAGCAGCACGTGACCTCCTCCTCGCTGGCCTCGGTCTCCTCATCTGTGCAAGGGGAGGGAGCAGATGCTGGTGGGGGTCCCTGCCAGCCCCAAGGCTGAAGGGTTCCATTCGTGTCGCTGGCCTGAGGCTGCCCCCCGCCCTCTCACACTGCCCGCCCCCTCACACTGCCCGCCCCTGGCACACGGTCTAACATCAGGACCCATCTGACGAGCAGCGGTGCCCTTGGACCAGGCGGTTCCAGCCTCCTCAGCCGCTCCCGTTGCCATGGCGCTGGGGGAGCGGGCTGAAGGGAGCCTTCGGCGGGTGGGCACACTGGGCGCAGCCTAGTCCCACTCTCCAGTTCACTTGCCTGTCCTGAAACCCCCCTCGGCCTCCAGAGAAGAAGATTTCAATGTCTGGTTCCTTCTCTCCTTGACCAGGAAGATTCTCCACCCCACCTCCTCATTCTCTCTTTTTAGTGATATTTCGTCTATATGACGATCGATCTTTCTAGGTCAGTGGTTCTCAACCGGGAGTGGCTTTGCCCTCCAGGGGACGTTTGGCAATGTCTGGACAACTTTTGGTTGTCACAGCTGTGGGGTGCTACCAGCAACTAGTGGCAGAGGTCAGGGACGCTGCTAAACATCCTACAATGCACCAGACGGCCCGCACAGCGCGGAGCCATGGGGCCCAAAGTGGCGACTGTGCCGTGGCTGAGATACCATCCCGGGGCGGGTGGCAGAGATGACGGCTTCCACCTCAGTTCCAGGCGCCCCGTCCACAAAGTACTCATAGCTGCTGGGAAGCCGGGGGCCCGCCTTGCAGCCCCCTCGCATCCAGGCGGGGCAGAGTGGCTGGGCTAGTGGGATGTGGGGGGAGGGACGCGCCTCGCTCCTAGGCTTTAGCACTGCCTTGACTGGCACTAGGGAGGAGCACTCTGGACCGGGACCCAGGGCCTGGGTGCAAGTTCCGCCTGTGGAGTGAAGAGGAGGCAGAGGGGCTGGGAGGTGACAAGGGCCTTCTGAGTCTCCCTCTGCCCTCAGCCCTTTCACGGATGGTTCCGGAACGACCCCGTAGCTCACGTCCAAAGTGCATGAAGCTGTCTCTGGCCCTCGGGAAGACTTCCAGCCTGCTGCGTGCGGTCGGACCTGCACCGGAAGAAGCTGGTGGTCCTGGCGGGGCGCGGACGGCAGAGCTCGGTGGCCGGGCCGGGGCTGGGCTCTGTTTCTGGCCGTTTGCCTCAGCTTTCAGTGGACTTGATCTTTCCCGCCCCGTCTTCCACCCACGACTCCTATTAAGCCAGTCTTTTTTTTTCTCGGCTCGACAGGGGCCCGACGGATCATTTAATTAAGGGTAAAATAAATCATCCCAGGACCTGCCCAGAGCCCCCAGCACGCGTTGTTGATTCTCGGCCCCTTTGCGCCGATGAGCACCGGGGAAACGGATGAGGCGCTGCCAACTGCTGTGAGCCCCGCCAGTGACAGCCCCCTCTGAGGACAGCCCGCCCTCCGCACGCCGCGCTCCCCTCTGGGAGAGCGTTCGTCAGATTCGTATCTCCCGCAAACAGACACCGGAGAACTGGCTGCCGGGGACCTCTCCTCGCGGCTGTGAATGTTAATCCCGTGTAATTGCTGAGATAAGATCAGCACAGTGTGCCGCCATGTGTTTAGTAGGAGTACTGGCAGGGGGTGCGGGGAGGCGGTGGGTGTGACCACGTGAGCGCACGCCAGCACTGTTCTGTCCCCGCGCCAGAGGCTGGCGGGAATGAGAAGGGGGCGAGGACAGAAGCCAGGGATGAGGGAAGGAGCTGGGAAGATGTCAGGAGAGGGATGGTGGCAGCGAGGATGGAGACGGGGCTTCACCTCTCACGGCCGAAGCGTCGCGGTTACCCTTTCCCACTGGGCCTGGACGAGGCCTCAGAACCAACACCGCGGCCACTACCGCCTACCTGACTGGCTTGCCGAAAGCCACCCCTGATGCACCTGGAACTTGTGAGGTGACCTCAGAAAAGGGAGTCAGGAGCCAAGACTCGCCCCGCTGTCTCAGCACCTGCGTGGCATTGCGACCCCTTCCTCCCTTCAGCCTCACTCTCGTGTCCATCGCTGACCACGCTCTGCTGGTTTCCCGAACCTTAACTAGGTCTCAGGGGGCATGCTCTGACTCGCACGGCATGGGTCCCCCTGTTAGCCTGGGGTCCAGCCCTAACGCTCTCCCCGCTTGGTATCCCCACACGTCGCCATGCGACCTGGCAGGCCCGCTCGCTCAAGACACAGTTGGTTTCCCTGCTTCGCGAGTCTGAGTTCTACCAGGTGACTTCCTTTGGCCAACGGGAGGTTAGCAGAAGCTTGAAAAACCTCTTTCTGCCCTTCTCTGCTTCTTCCCTGCCGTTGCCAGGAGAAAATGCTCGGGCTGGCTGGCAGGAGGGCGAGACACGTGGAGGACAGTTGAGTCACGCAGACATTCTAACTGGTCAACAGCCAGCCCACCCGGGACAAGTGAGAGAGCCCGGCCAGGATCACCCATCAGCAGATTCATAGGACAAATCAACGCTTCTCGTTTCGGGTCACTGGATCACTTGTCACGCAGCGTCACTGTGTCTGTGAGTCACATACGTTCTAAGACACTGGTTCTCCCCTGTGGCTGCACGTCAGAATCACTGGGGAGCTTTAAAAATCCCGATGTCAGGGTATACCCCATTGAATCAAGTCAGAATATAGGGCGAGGGGTGGGCAGGATCTGAAGATCAACATATTTTAAATTGTCCGAAATGATTTCTGCAGGTCGCCAGGTTGAGAATCACTCTACCAGGAACGATTCTCTCCAAGTACAATCACTTTATCCCATCTCTCCCGTGTCTTTGTAAATCTTCTCACGGAATTTTCACTTAAGACAGAATTCAGGGCCCTGACGCTGGAGTCGGCAAGCCTGGAACCAGCTGTGACAAAGCCTTGGGGGGCTTCACTTGACTGTCTGTAAAATGGGGATAAAACCAGCTGCCTCACGGAGTTGTTCTAACAACAATTCATTCAAGAAATACGTTTTGGAGCGTGCACTCTGGGGATCGAGAAGGGAATGAGACACGGCGTCTCTTCCTCTCCTGGAGGAGTGAGTGGTGTGTGGGGTGTGCTTAACCCAGGCCTGAGAACACAGCAGGCACCCCATAAACGACAGCCACTGTGATGATTATTACGCTTCTCTCACTAGGCTTCCTGGTCACCAAAGGCAAAAACTGTCCGTCTTGGCTCCAGCGTCTCACAGAGACCAGGACGGGCTCCACCCAGAGTTGACCTGTGGCCAAAGTGACGAGGACAAGGGAGGCCTTTCTTCTCTTTTGGGATCAGGAGAGAGTTGGAGTCCGAAAGGGAAGGCCCGGGCTGGCTCCAGGCCTGAGTGGGGACGGGAAGGCCGGGCGTGTCCCGGGAGGAAATGCTGTGCCCCTCGCCCTCTGTGGAGGTGCTGGCTCCCTCGCTCCAGCCCACCAGCCAGCCTGTCACAACCGACGCCTTGGGCCACACAGAGGGGTTTTGTTGGGGCTGAAAGGGCCATGTGTTCTCTTCCTGCTGGTTTCCCCTGGCCTCACCTCCTCTCCTCAGCCAAAACACACACTACGGACTCCCGGCCACACCCGCACACCGGAAACACCCAGGGGCCACCCGCCCTGATGGGAGATGCCAGCGCCCCCCACGTTCCCCCGGCCTTGCTGGCCTGAGCCCTGGGCCCAGAACCACAGGGATGGCGCCTCTGTCCGGGTTTTTCAAGTGCGAGGTGCGGAGTTATTCTCCGGCTGAGAGTGGAGCCAATGCCTGGGGGTCCCCAGGAAGGCGACTGAGCTGTCCCAGCTCCAAGTCTTCACACGCCCAATCCCAGAAAGGCCCTCGTAAACCAAACTTTACTGTCATCTGGGGGTCCCCAGCCTGGCTACGTCCCCTACGAGAGGCGTCCGTGCAAAGGGCGCCCCCGCTTGACATCTGGGGGCTTTATCTGGCCCCAAACCTCCTCTCCCAGGGCCAGCTCGTCCTCCCCACCCCCCAGAGCAGGGAGCTCACATGCGGCTGCTGGGCGGGATCTTGCGGCCGTCCCGGAACCAGGTCACCTGTGGCCGGGGGAAGCTGGCGATGCGTGGGGCGCGGATGACGGCGGCCTCTCCGTGGGAGACTCTCTGGTGCTTCTCCCCCTCCTCGAAGCTCCCCATGTCTGTGGAAGGAAGAGCAGAGGCGGGCGTCGGGGGCCGGGGCCATGAGCGGAGACTGCCCGGCTCTTGGGGCGGGAATGGTGGTAGCAGAGGGAAAATGCAGACAGGATGACCATGGGGCAGGGGGACACCACATGCAGAGCACCCCTCATGACCCCACTGCCTTGTGCTTTTGGGGTTTGCAGTTTGCATTCATTTGTACCCATATATCCATGAAGCAACTGATCCATCCAGTGGCCATAGAGGTGGGTTACTATTTCACACATTTTAAAAATGAAATACTGCCTGATGGGCTCAGAGAGGGTCAATGACATTTAAGGACACGTGGCCGGGAAAGGGCAGAGTCTGGACTTGAACTCAGATCTCAAAGTCTATAGTCAGGCAGAGCTGTCCCTCAAGGCAAGTCTCGGGGCCATGCCGTGGCGGGAGAGAAGGGTGGGCACGCAAAGAGGGTGTGTCTTGGAAGCTCATACACAGGTGTGGGGACGACTGCCCGCCTCGACCTTGGGTGGGAAGTGGGTGAGGCGGCACAGATGTGTGAACACAAACACCACATCGCTCTTTGAAAAAACTGCCGACCCCCTTGGCAGAAAAGGAGGGAGACGCCTCCTATCCAGCTCTGCTGCTCTGGCCTGCAGGAGGGGAGCAGAGAGCAGTGGAGGCCAGGTAAGAACACTCCTGGCTGCCCACCTCCCTGCTGAAATCACGGTGGGGTCTGACTGTGACAGCAGAGGCTGGGAGATGGGGTGTGGGAAGCGGCGTCTGTCCTTATCAGCACGACTCATGAATATTAATGTACAAATACACGTCCTCGCTTTTCATGCCGTGGTCTGCGGCCGGCAGCAGAGGCACCACGTAGGCGCCTATTAGAAATGCACAGTCTCAGGTCCCACCCGACCTGCCGGATCAGAATCTGCATTTTAACAAGACCCCCCGTGAGGTGTACCCATATTCAAGTGTGAGCAGCGCTGCTTGACCCCAAACTTGGCCACGCATCAGTGAGAATCACCCAAAGCGTTAAATAATGCTAAGGCCGGCGTCTCACCCACAAACTTCAGATTTCACCGGTGCTGGGTGTGGGCTGGCCACCAGAACTCCTACGGGCAGTGAGGTTCAGACCACTGAAATCTTACTTTTGTTTCCCTGTGGCCCACAGTCTCCTCCCTGACCAAGGTGGCCTCATGCTAAGCCACCTGGTCTCTGACACTTTGTTACTTCTTGACCACTTGAAAACGATTTCCCCTTCTTCCTCTCCTTCAGCCAGAAGTCTCCCAATCTGGCTGTACCTTAGCGTCCCCACAGTTCCAGAGTTAAGAACCGTCTGGGGTGGGCGGGGCCCAGACTTCGGTGTTTCTAGGCGGCTCAGGTAGGTCCACCACGGGCCGAGGTGAAGAACTACTGTCCGGGCTCAGGCCAGCGGTCCTCACGCTTCGATAGGTCTCCGAATCTCCCGGGGTCTGGGTGAGCCCACAGACTTGCTCGCACGCTTCCCTCCTCCCTGGGGGCACAGAAAGGCCCTGCCTCGCACCCCCACTCTCACGGGTCCCTGAGTTCTCGACTCGCTCTCGAAGGATTCTGCTGCGTGCCGAGTTTGAGAACCACGGGCCTTACGCTCTCATTTTCCAAAGCCCCGGCCTCGATTCTCTTCTCTCTTAATCTAATGATTTTGACCTCGAACTCTCTGCAGACTCTCACGTCTGCTCTGGCTCTTCCCTGGGCTCCAACACCCAACACCCAACCTCCAACAGAAAGCGCTGGCATCTTCCCTCCTTCTTGCTTTCTTAGTTCCGTTAACAGCTCCCCCCACCAACCTGCACCTGCCCCGATCACCTAGGCTCAAACCCTGGGAGGCATTTGTGGTGCTTCCCTTCTCTGTCCCCTGCACTGTCGCTCAGCTCTTCCTCCGGAATGCGGCTCTCATTTCCCAAGGCCCCTCTGCTCCTACCAACCCCACCAACAAGCTAAGCCAGCCCTGCTGCTCCGGCTCCGCTGACATCCTCTCCTCCATGCTCCTGATCAACTTGCTCAGAAACTTGGGGATCTCCTCATCGCCCCAGGAACGTCTAGATTCCCTTGCCTGGATTCAAGGTCCCTCCCTAATCTGAGTCCAACCAACTTTTCCTGTCTTAATGCCCACGCCACGTCACGTGTTCCTCCTGTCACATTGAATTATATACCCTGCTTCTCATCTCGGCCTCTCTCTGTGGGAGGCCCCTGCCTGGAATGCCACCACGACAAGCCATGATTCACCAGGTCGCCATGATTCAACGGCATCCTGGAGGGGTCCAGTCAATTAAGCAGCTCAAGAAATAAAATCGACCATTGGCATCCGTGTTCTAAGTTTGGCAGGGAGTGAAAGTAACGGTGGCAGTTTTGGAATCATCGAGACCTGAGTTCAAATCTGACTTCTGTTACTTATTAGGCACAACTCTGGGCAAAATTTTGACTTTGCTGGGCTTTAATTTCCTCTTCTGTAAAATGGAGTTAAGAAGAGTACCTTCCTCGTAGGTTATAGTCAGAGTTATATGCGGTAACAGATGCATGTCCTTTCAAAGACGGTTGCCTTCCATCCAACATGTTCTTCTTATGAATGAATACGCTGGAAGGGATGCTATATGACTTTCAAGGTCATCGAAAGGATACAGCTTCCACCCAGATCTCTCCGTCTAGACGCTCCTATGGAATCCAGTCGCCATGCTGTTAGGAAGCTCAGTCTAGCCCACACGGACATGGGAACGGCCCGTGTGGCAGGAAACTGAGGTGCCCAGGTGACAGCCAGCATCAACACTGGACAGGTGCGTTAACATGTGAGCCCTTAGATGACTTGAGCCCCTGGCTTTGGCGTCTTCCAGCTGAGACCTCAGACACTGCAGAGCAGAGACAAGCTGTCCCCACTGTGCTGTGTCCAGATTTAAGGCTCACAGAATCTGTGAGCATAATAAATAATGGCCGTGCACCATTATATTTTGGGGTAAGTTGTTATGTAGCCAAGGAAGCTGAAAGAGTATATTCAAATGCTAAAAATTATATCTAACATTAGTAGTATTAAAATGTTGGAATCTTCAATATCTTTCATGGTTTGGTTTAGACATCACCTCTTCAACGAAGATTACTCCACGCCACCCAAACAGAATTCAGGAACGAAGATGTGTTGGGCGCTGACCCAGTGTCAGGCTTCATTCTAGGTGGGCTTCACAGGGATTGTCCCACCTAATCCTCACAATCCCATGAGAAGCTTAATTTTAATAAATACACATTTTTTAGTTGTTTGTTAATTGCTATTACTTGGCTCTGTCTATAAAAAATTGCACCAATAAATCACATTGATTTCAGTTCTCGCAATAATTTTATCTATTTAAAAAAAAACGTTTCACAGAACTCCGAAGATATATTTGAACAATTGAAAGCAATTTCATGGTAATAGTGCTTCTTTCTGCGGTTTTATTAGCTCCATTTCGTCAGTGAGGAAATTAGAGCTCATGGAGACAGAATGGCTTATCCAGCGTTAAGCAGTGAGGGATGGGCAGGGCCAACATTCAAACCCCGCCCCCGCATTTCCTCTCCGCCCCTTTCGTGACTCATACCCTGCATTATAATTCTTCATGCACATGTTTATTTCCTTCTGCTACCCTGTAAGCTTGAAGACGCAGCTCTATCCAGTTGTACTCAGGAGCAAATCCCTACAAGACCTCTGGCCCCATGCTTTGCACGAAGTAGGTTCTCTCTAAGCTCACCCAATGCCATCATGCAATGACTCTTTATTGAGCCCCTACTGTGGGCCAGGCAGGCTCCGTGAAGAAAGGCATGCTTCCTGCCCTCGTGGAGCTTCTCGTCTGGTCAGGGAGATAGGCATAAGCAAACCAACCCACAAACAAACATTCAGTGACATCGTGTGACAACTTTTAAGAAGAAGGAACAGGGTTCTTCTATGAGCAGCAGGGGAGCCTACTTTAGACTAGGGGGTGGGGTGAGGCTTCGTTTAAGCAGAGACATAAAGAGTAGGAGTTAGCTGTGTGTGTGCGCGTGTGCGCGCGTGTGTGTGTGTGTGTGTGCGCGCGCGTGTGTGTGCGTGTGTAGAGGTGATGGTCCAGAGGGAAGAGAGTGTGTGAAGGCTGGGAGGTGGGAGAGAAGGGTTAGTTAGTGCCAATAAGACAGGGTCATGGGTTTGTTCAGTGGATGGATGGATGTCTGGATGGATGAATGGGCAGTTGGATAAGTGGAGAGATGGAGGAGGGGAGGAAGGAAGAAATGGAGGATGGATGAGTATATGTATGTATGTACGTACGTATGAATGTATAGTTGGATGAGTAGAGGAATGGATGGATGGATGGAAGGATGGATGGAGGAGGAAGGGAAGGATGGATGGTGGGAAGAAAAGGAGGAGGGATATAGGATGAATGATTGCACATATGTATGTGTGTATGTATAGTTGGATGAGTGAGGGAAGGAGGAATGGATGGAAGGATGGAAGGATGGAAGGATGGATGGATGGATGGAAGGAAGGAAGGAGGATGGATGGAAGATTGTGCACACGCATGCATGTATGTATGCATGGTGGGATGGGATGGATGCAGGAAGGGCACAGCTGGCCTTGGTCCACGTTTTGCAGCTGATGCCTTCTTCCACCTTGGCATCCCACAATCCCCACCGCACCATGGCTCTGAGGCCCCCACTCCCCTCCCATTCTCTCCACTTCGCTGACAGGGGCTGGGGATCCCCTAGGAAAGCTCGCTCACTGACACAGAGACAGACGAGGCTTACTACACTTCCTGGCTGAGGCACGTGCTTGTTAACACACTATGTTATGCCTCGCAGTGCTGATCCAAATTTCCCAACCAATTCGCCCAGGAGCAAAGAAGTCTGGGCCTGGGGCACCGCTGGAAGTGGCCTGAAAATTATTCCTGACATCTTTGCTATGTCTTGAAAGGTCTTCTAAAGTACGCATTCTGCTTCAGAGCATATTCATTGCTCTTATTTATTTTTAAAGCAGTTCTTTTCCCATGAAATATGTCAATGCAGACAAAAGAGCGAATATAATTATATGTATAGTTTAAAGAAGAAGAAGAGAATGAACACTTAACGTACCCAGCACCCAGCTTAAGGACGCTAACAAACCTTGTCCCCTGCCCCCACCGTGTCCCTCCCAGTCACCGCCCTTCCCTCTCCAGAGGTAGCTGCCATTCCGAATGTCATCGCTTGTTTTTTTTTCCTTTCTCAAAGTGTCACCCCACATAGGTGCGTCCTTAAACCATTTATGGTTCATTTAGTCTGTTTAAGCCCTTCATACCTGGGATTATTTCGTATGTCGTTGACTGTGATTTGCTTTTTTTGTGCAACATTCTATTTTTTTTTTGGAGCTCCATCTATGTGCCTGAACTTAGCTCAGTCATTTTCGGGGCTACACGTATCGAGACAGCAAAGCACGGCTGCGGGTTGCGGGGGTGTCCCGTGTTTTACCGTCTGGCTGAGAACGGTCTCGTGTGGATCCTCCAGCATACACGGCTCAGGGGATCTCCAGAGTGTGCGCCTGGAGGTGGCGATGCTGGGCTGCAGGCTGTGCACACGGTAGTTTGATGAGATGATGCCAAACTGTTTTCCAACTCTGAGCCTATTCACCGATTCACACTCCCACCGGAAGAGATGGGAGTTCCTGCCAGGGCTTGGTCTTGCTAAACGCTCTGGGTTTTGCCAGCCTGACGGACGTGGGGTGGCCTTTCATCGTGGTTTTGTTTGTCTGTTATGAAAACAACGCTTCTCCCTCCAATCAGACAGCATGATGCCACCACCCCCGACCATCTATGACTTCCACTGCATTCCTAGTAACATCCAAAGCGCCGGACACACTTCAGAATGCCACCATCTGTCCCCAACGCCTCACCTCCACAGCCAGATCTCCTTCCACTGTCTACTCCCCTCACTCTGCTCCAGCCAGCCTGGCCTCAGACACTCAAATCCACCCCAGGGCCTTTTCGCTTGCTGTCCCCTGACCCTTCTGTCTGTGTGGGTCCCCCTCCCCGCCACTTCCTTTGAGACTCTGCTCAATGGCACCCCCTCAGCTGGCCTCCCTTAGCCACCATTTCAAATAGGTCCCCGGCCCTGGCCTCCATCCCTGCCACCTGGTCTCGTTTTCTTGACAGCTCTTCATTTTTCTTCCTGGGCCTTCGATAGCCCGTTCACCTTTTAACTTTTGCTGCCCCCATGACTTTCCGTGAGAATGGGGATGTGTCTCAGTTTTGTCCCGTGGGCTACAGAGTCGGCACGTGGTGGGCGCACAGCCACAGGGAATTAAACTTCCCGATATAACGGCCGCCCCAGAAAGACGCAATAATGTCATCTTGAACCATCGCATGGCCCCTAAATATTCTACATTCAAACTCACATTTGGGTTGAAATTTAAGAAAAAGAGCCCACAGGTGGCATTTTGGGCATCTACCCCAGGCCGTGTGACAATGAGCTTGATGCCCCCAAGTCCCATTTTGTACAGGAGGTAGAATGAGAAGCAGGCCGGGCTCCCCATGGGACGGGGCGGGCTTGGGGCTCGGGCTTGGGCTCCAAGTCTGAGCCGGCTGCCACCTGGGTGAGGGCTGGGGTTGGGGTCAAGGTGTTGCCCGGGAGAAGGCAACACAGAGGTGCCCACAGGATCTGACTGTGGACAACAGGTGGCCTGGGAGAAGCTGTCCACTGTGGAAGGCTCTCCCAACCCTCTCAGCATTCAGCCCACTTGTTACAGGCCGGAAATCTACGGTGACTTAAACCAAACCAAGAAAATGTAGACGAGTCTCTGTTGGGGACAGGAAGGGAGCTGGGGAAGGGGCTGATGTTTTATTGGCTTTTCCTTAATCGCTGTAATTAAAAATATGTAAAGAATCTTTTTGTAATGACTTTGCCATTATCATGAGTTGTTAGCACAGCTGTCTTATTAATTTCTCATTAGAACCCAACTCGTAGTCCTGCTTTGGGAAAGGGGTGCAAGCCGGGGGTGGAGCCTGCCTGGCTCCATCCATCCCGAGAAAGAGCCCCGCACTGGCTGCCTGGCATCCCAAGACAATAGCCCCCCACCCCCGCTCCACCCTGGGAGGCAGAAACTGCCACGGAGAGATGGAGGGATTGGAGAAGCAGCCATACCCCGCTCATCCTCCAAACCGTGTGCATCTGTGCGACCAGAGACAGACAGATGGATGCAGGAGGTCTGTAGGGCACAGAGCTGGCCGGGCCCCAGGACTGGGACAGAGTCAGTGGGGGGAAAGACTTAAGGAGGTACCCGCTCTCGGGGTCTTACAACTGTGTGGTGAGCACGAGAGAGAGAGAGAGAGAGAGAGTGAGAGAGAGAGAGAGAGAGAGAGACAGGGAGAGGGAGGGAGAGGGAGAGGGAGAGGGAGAGCGAGCGAGCCTCCTTAAGCTTTGCATCCTCCGTGCCTCTCTTTTCTTACCCTTGCAGACGGGGTGGGTGGGGATGCGCCCGGGAAGGTAGGCAGGAGAAAGGGCGCGGATGTTTATGTCAAGACGGCTTCGCTAAGGGGCCCGGCAGACAGAAGGAAGCCTACGCGTCCCTGAGCGTTCCCCAGGCCAGGCTGTGTGAGACGGTTCTCGGGCGCTGCCTGACTCACCGATGTGACAGCCCAGCCGGTAGGCGCTAATGTTAACGTTCCTTTTGGGCAGTGGAGGCCCAGAGAAGTCACTCGCCTGATTACACAGCTAGGGCGAGGTGAGCCGGGATTTGAACCTGGGGTTCACGGCTGGGTCCACGGCTGCACCTCACAGCTGATGGTCGTGAGGCAGGAGAAGGTGGAAGGTAGAGAGATTGGCTCTGAGACCTCGGGGTGTCCTCTGACTGTTCTTAGCCTCGGTTTCCCCACCTGGAACATCCCTGGACGGTATGTAGTGGGGGCGGGGGGTTGGACGTCCCTGGACGGTATGTAGTGGGGGCGGGGGTTGGACATTGGATCCTTCAACTTCCACAACGCGAGAGCAGCCCCAGGATGGGACAAATGTGCCGAGCGAGGGAGGGGCCGGGAGAGATGAGTGTCCCACGGGCGGCCAGGGCCAGGTGGACGCTTCACTGCCTTGTTAGGATGAGCATTTCCCTCGGTTGCCGGGCAGGAGTTCCCAGGCCCCCAGACTCCCTGGCTTGAGGGCGCGAAGGGCATAGCGGAGCCTCAGACGGGTGCGGTGGGCGGAGCCGTGACACTGGAGGGGTCTCGGCGCTTGGGGAGCTGCAGCTGGTGGTCAGAAAGGCACAGGCCTGGTCTCCCCGCTTCCCCCACTTTGGCTCCTGCCAGGTGTCCCCTGTCACTCCCAGGGGCCTGGAACCACATTTGCATAGCTAGCAGCAGCACCTGGTGGCCATCTAGTGACAATGACCATGTCCAGAGAGTGCCTGAGCCCAGGGTGACAGGTGGCTCTGGGAGCACAGCAGGAGCAGGACAGGAACCCCCCCCCCCAAGAGGCAGCAGAGGGGCAGGGGCCCAGCTGGCTGCAGGGCAGGGGCAGTGCTGGCTCGCTGCTCTGTTTGGCCAGGACAGCCTTTGCCAGAAGCCATTCCTTTCTGAGGCCTGATTTTTTTCTTCCTTAAATGATAAAATAGAATATTAATTATAGCAGCATCTCCCACTGATTGAAGGTGTATCGTGCGCAGGCACTGGCTAGGTGTGTTGCCACATATGAGTCCAAGGGATTCTCCGTGCAAGCCCAGGAGCTAGGTATTAAACACACTTTATGAATGCGGAAACTGAGCTGGGCGAGGCTCAGAGAGGGTCAGTCACATCCCTGGGGTCACACAGCGGTCAAGGGCAGAGCCCGGATCCAAATGTCTAAAGCCAAGGTCCACGCTCTTCATTAAGCCAAGCTGCCTGTCACGGTGATGGGCACCCCGCAGCCTGCCAACACTGTAAGGAATACTGGATCTTGGCAGCTGCAGAGTTCTGAAGCCCCCTCGTGGGGGCTCTTGCTGTTCACCACCACCTGGGGTCATCCCTGCCAGCATCACCTGGGGTGGTCCAGGGCCCACAGAACTCACAGTGTGGGGAGCGGGGCTCAGGATGACCCCTCCCCTGGGGCTCTATGCCTGGGCAGGAGGTTACGGTGTCAGGCAGCCCGAGTCTCTGCCACCTGCTCCTCCCCTCTCCCTCAGGCTGGGTGCCCAGGCTGGTCCGAACCCTTCCCTGCAGCACACAGGAAATGCCAGGCACCCCTGGGTCCTTGTCAAAGGCCTCTGCTCACCGTCGGCGCACCTTGCTTGCTTGCTCTGCACCTGGGCCTGGTCACACCCGTCCCTCGGCTTGGGGGCAGGAGGATACCTACGGGTCTGGGGACAAAGCCTATGCAGGTGTCTGGCCTGGGTCTGAGGCACATCCCCATTCTGGTCTCATGTGTACGTGAAGGGTGTGCATGTGATGCGGGGGTCAAAGGGCTGAGTGCTGGGCTCCTGGGTCCCTCGCACAGCCGAGGAAGAAGCATCTTAGCCGCACAAATTCTGGGTTCCCGTTCTTTCTGCTTCCGATCAGCAGAGCCAGCCCGGGGAAGACTGGCTTCTCAGGGGCTCTCAACTCTGGATAGTTCCTGTCGTCTCCTACGAGCCAAGGGCTTGGAACAGACACTTCCCACGACAGCCCAGACCGACTGCTGTCCTGGATGGCACTTCCAGCGGCACATACATGTGTGTGCACACAGACACACACGTACATATTCTCACCAGCACACAGGTGAGCAAAGAGGCAGACCAACCCAGGCATGCACGTCTGCACACACATGTGCATGCACACACACGGTTACGTGTACACGCACACACGCATGTTCTCTCTCACATACAAGGGGACAAAGAGGCAGACCAATCTAAACACATTTGCACACACACGTGCATGAACCCACATGTGCACACACACGCACACACAGTCTCTCTGGAGGTTGGTGCGTGGCTGCCCCTGCCCTGCTCCACTCTAGGACCTGGCTAAGTGAAACTCTGTGGGAGTCCTCCAGCCCCTAGACAGCAGCCCTGATCTGTCACTTTAATTCAGGGCTTTTCTGCTCCTCAGAGTAAGCGAAGTCGCCTTTAGGGCTGGTTTCTGAGGACAAGCTGTCCTCCACCTCTGATTACAATTGTTTTCCATAATCGTTATAAACACTCTTTGTCTCACTGAGGTTTCTTATTAGATTTCTCTTTGTACTTCTCTCCAAGTAGAAAGTTCTCTTCTGCACTAAGTCAGGGGCGAGGCCCCATGGGCTCTGGATGAGTGGTTTTCCCTTTTTAAAAAAATTTCAGGACTCATTAAGGCTTTCCATACACTCGTGTCCCAATGCACGACCTTGGACCTCTCTCCCTAAAACACCCAGAATGAAATGGCCCTCGTCAAGACTCATTTCTAGCACAGGGCAGCTAGGACGGGGTGGGGCAGGACAGGGAGGGGGAAACTGAGTCACAGGGGAGGAGGGTGACTAGGGCTCTGGGCCCTGGGCCCTGAGATGCCCTTGGACTCTTCTGAAGCTGCGTTGCCTCTTCCGCTCAAGGCAGCCCTTCTGGGGACCAGTGGCACTGGGAGAAGGCTGTCACCCCACGGGCTCTGTGACGGCCTCCCTCTTCACCCTCTGCCCACCTGGCCCTCCCGACTTGCCATCTCCTCTCTCCCGCTTATAGTTACAATACCCATCATGAGGCATCTCCCAGTGTCCCCAAAGATCGTGGGGAACCCCCACGCTGTTCTTGCTCCAGGGCTGAACGAGTTGGAAGATGGGAAAGTTAAGGTCATGCCCCCCCCTCCCCCAGGAAGTCAGCCAAGAGTGTCACAGCTAGGGAGGTTCCGGTTGGCCATCGGAAAGGCTGCCCAAGTGTGAGGCTCACCCCAGACATGGCCCTTGAAGCAGATGATAGATAGGCCACTCCCCCCATAAAAAAAACAAAGCAGCTGGTCCCATTTAAAGAGTGCTGAGCTCAGAGCCAGCAGCTCCGTGTGTCACTTATCAGCCATGTGGCCTTGAGAGCTCCCAGCTCCTCGGTTCCAGCAACGGCAGAATTGGGGACACCGGCCCGAATCGGCAGGCACCCCGTGAGTGCAGAAGGAGCATGGCTGGCGGGCAGGGACCCTGCAGACCCTCCCCCTCTCCACGGACGCCCTGTCCCGAGCCGCCCTTGTACTCACGGGCCACCTGGACCTCGGTTTGCCGCTGCAGCAGAGCGCCCATCCGGTTTCTCACGATGCAGCGGTAGGAGCCTGCGTGGGTGCGGTCAAGGCTGCTGATCATGTACCTGGGGGCAGAAGAGACAGCCGGTGAGCAAGCCGGGCAGCTGTGGGGATGCACGGGTCAGGCTGGGGTCACAGGGCAGAGGTCGCCTCGTCGCCCTCTTCCGAAGAGCATCTGGGAGTTCTTGACTCTCTGGCCATGGCATGGGGGTCACACAAAGGTCCTTGTCAGTAGGAAGGTTGCTCAAAAGGCTGTTTTGCTGAGGTGCCCAGGAAGCAGCCTGTACTTTCCTATGGATGGGAGGTGCTGTGCTGAGCCCTTGACCCTGGCCGTGACCAGGCATCCCAGGACTGCGCTGGCTCTGTTGGAGGCTATTGTCCTCCCCTGCCTGTGACTTGCATGACTGAGAAGGGTGGGGGCATTTTATTTTGGCCAGGCACGGGACCGTGCTGACATACTAACTGCGATGAACGGAGGTGACGGAGGCAGAGAAATTTACATGTGTCCCCAAACACTTTGCATCGTTCCGCCCTTGACGTCACAGACAGCTCCACTGAGCAGGACAGGTTGGCATTCTGTACGTGGAGACCTGGGGGCCAGGATGCACGCGTGAGGAGGCCCCTGGAAGCCCTCTCTGGGGGCACGTGACTGGCCCAGAGAGCAGCGGAGTCTGGTGTTGGGGGGAAGGCAGCTAGACGGCAGGAGTGTGGAGCGCTCGTCAGGCTGGGAGGCATGGAGCAGGCCGGTCCAGTTCAGGGAGACGAGCCTTCTGGCAGAGACGTGGGCTGGCAGTGCTCTCTGGTTTGGAGGGGCTAGGTCCCCTGGCATCCCCTCTGGGACCAACTTTTCTATCCCTGGGGAATGAGCAGCCCAGCACGCACCTCAGTGAATCAAGGGGATTTTATGTCTAGGCTATCTCCCCAGTCCTTAGGTGTCTGAGGGTTTGCCCAGCTGACTCAGTGGACAAGCTCACTGCCTCCTGACAGGGGCTATGCCAGCCTGGGGCAGAGCAACCTTATTCCCAGGAGCTGCCAAGTTTTCTTTTACACAGTTCTGGCCGGGGCCCATCATCATCATCACCACCACCACCATCATTGCCATCATCATCATAATCACTATCATCATCATCATCACCATTATCACCATCACCATCATCATCACCATCATCATCATCATCATCACCATCACCATCATCACCATCATCACCATCACCATCATCATCATCACCACCATCACCATCATCGCCATCATCATCATAATCACTATCATCATCATCATCACCATTATCACCATCACCATCATCATCACCATCTTCATCATCATCATCACCATCACCATCATCCCCATCATCACCATCACCATCATCATCATCACCACCACCACCATCATCGCCATCATCATCATAATCACTATCATCATCATCGTCACCATTATCACCATCACCATCATCATCACCATCATCATCATCATCATCATCATCATCACTATGACGACTCTGTATTAAGTGCTTTTCACACATTTCTTCATTTTGCATAGCAGTTCTCAAATGGTTGGTCATCATGGACCGGTAACACTTAAAAAAATGGGGTCGACGTAAGATTGTCAATTTTTTACTTTGCCAAGTAAGATCATTAAAAACAGCCAACCAAAAAGCAAACAACCAAGCAACAAAACATTAAAAAAAAAAAAAAAGATAATATTAAAAAGTGCCAAGCTGGGAGAGAAAAATAAATAGAAATGGTCAGCATTTTATTTATAAAAGACCTTTTTGAGATCACAAAAAAGAAACGTCATCTCAGCATAAAAGGCTTTTTAACAAATTTTAAACAAATTTTATGCAAAGCCCACTACACTAGCTTCACCTTTCTCATTTTATGTGGACAGGTGCAGACGATCGTCTCTATTTGAGAGCCTTTCATTTACTCTCTATGCTAATCTTATAGAGATGATGCTTTTATTAATACTTCCGTTTTAGAGGTGAGTAAATAGAGGTTCAGAAATATCTCATCACTGACCTGTGCTCTCACAGGTAATCGGAGGCAGGGCCAAGGTCCCACGGAGCCTCTCCGGCTCCAAGCACAGATGCTAACCAGCTCAACCCTGACATCATAGCCCAAAGAGCCCACCTTCCATCCTGGGACTGCACAAGCCCCAACTCACCGTTGGGCATGTGGCAAGCTGTCTCTGGCTCTGCAGCATTATCCAGAACGTTCTGGCTATCCAAGCCTCTTATCTCTGACACCAGCTGCAGCTCTTATCTGTCCTTCGTTACCATGCACAGTATGATGGGAAGATAGTGGTTGCTTCAGCCCTGGCAAATTTCCCATTCTCCTCTCTCCCACCCTCAAGCCCATCACGGGCTCTCTCTGACCACTGCCCCTTCTCTCCTGTGGGGAGGGGAGACAGCTTTGGGGAAACTAGGTCTTGAGAGGGATGGGGTGACCTGAGAGGGAAGATGGAGAGACAGAGATTGGCTAGAAAAGCCATGTTTTGGAAACAGAACCAGATATTAAAAAGCTCCAGTAAGAGGAAAACGAACAGATATGGCCAACGAACTCACAAAAAGATGCTCACCCCTGTCACAACGAAACAAAGCCCAATCAAAACCCCGTCGATCTATCAGATTGCCAAAGATTTTCAAGGACATCACACCCAGTGTTAACAAAAGCGAGGGGGAGGAGAGGCGTACACCGAGATCAGCGGGTGGAAATGGAAATTGGTCTAGCCTTTGGGGCAAAATCCGTCAAAATAAGAGTATTTCTGCCTTTTGACCCAGAGGTTGCACTCCTGGGAGGTAGCTTTTTTAGATACGCTTGCAAAAATGTGGCAAAATATAGGTACAAGGATGTTAACTGTAGCATTGCTGGTAATGGCAGAGATAAACAAGCAAAACCGGAAGCAACCTAGATGACCATAAAAACAGGACGGGATCATTCAGCGAGGCTGCAGCCACAGAATGAGCGGGAACACCTCTACGGAATGAGATGGAATGGTCTCCAAGACGCACGAAACACGGAAAGGAAGCTAGAGAAAGGAGACGTTTACGGAAATAAAAACACAAGGCAGGAAGAAGCGAAACAATGTTAACAACTAGAGGGGCCGCAGCGAGCGTGATCACGTGTTCTCAGTCACCCTCGGTAAGTTATTGTGTATTGATACAGGCTGCCAAACCCTAGTTTAATGTTTAGGATCATGCGAATTGACCCAATAAAAATAATTTGAGTTTGTGGACAAAAAAAAAAAAGTCAAAGAATAGTGTAAATAGTAGGATACCACGTGGGTAAGTTGAAATAGTATATATATGTGTACGTGTGTGTATACATATACACGCTTGCACACACATAATCAAACATACACTCTCTAGCAAGTACATGCAGCTTTTGTGAGATGGATCTTCCCTAATGTCATCTCCCTTTTAGGAGAAGTGTCAGGGGTGGGGAGGGAGGGAAACTTCTACTTTTTGATTTTATGTCTTTCTATGCCATCGGAATTTTCTTTATCGGACGCATATATCGCCTTTATTTTAAAAATAAAGTTAAAAAATGTGCTTCGAGTGTATAATTTAAGTGTACATTATAAAAAGGACACCAGGGACTCACTGGGTCGCGATTTGTTTGCTGATGTCAGTGACGCGTGGTGAATTTTAAACTTGAATAAAAGCAGGTTTCTGCAGAAGCTTCTACGGCCATGTGCCTCAGCCAGGAACCCCCACGCCCCACGTGGGGCTCTGAGGAAGGCCAGCTGGCCGCAGGCCTGCCACTCCTGCCCCCCTGCCCCCCGAGGTGGGCTAACTCGGGGCCCCCTCTTGGCCCTGGCCCTCGTCCCTCGTCCCTCGTAGTTGAAGGCAGGTGCTCCCTGCTTGCCGGGTGGGGTGCAGCCCCCTCTAGCTCCTCCCGCCTCCCTCTCCTCCGGCTGTCTCTGGTGCGCTTTGCCTGGGAGACCTATTTCTGGCTGGCAGGCAACATTCTTTAAAGTAACAGTTCCGCCACTGTCTTTCCAGCCAGGGAAACCCGCTTCGCTCCACTCAAACTGCAGCTCTCGCCTCCCTGCCTCCCAGGCCGGTGGAAGAGGCAGGTGGCCAGCATCTCAGTTTGCTGCACGCATCCCTGACAGTGACGGCAACGGGAAGCATTACCCAGCAGTGCTTCCTTCGGTGCTCTCGGGCACACTCAGCCTGCAGCTCTGTCTACCCCGCCCGCCTGTGGCTGCCAGCCTGGCAGACGGCTGGATGAGCCCGGCCCTGAACAGGTCTCCTGTGGGGGCAGACGGATGGATGCAATGCCCCGTGCACCTGGGCTCATCCCTGATCCGCCCGCATGGGAGCGTGACGTTGGAGAAGGCCCCAGGGCTTCTGACTCAGGGAGACTGAGGCTTGACTTCCGCCGTTCTTTCTTAGGGCTGTGGCCTGGAAACTGGCAAGCCTCAGTTTACCCATCTGTAAAATGGGGACGATGATGGCTGTCTTCGATGTGAGCGTTATAAGAGGCTCTGGATGTAAGTGCCTGGCACATGGCAGGTGATGCACACACGCTTGTGAAATGAGGGACTAAACGCATGAGTCGCTGGTGGGGGTGGTGAAAGGCATTGGGGTGAGATGGGGAGGTTCAGGAAGGCGGATGAGGAGGGTGTGGCAGGACCCCTCCACCCGAGTCGGGGTTCATTACCAGCTCTGGGGCGAGCATTAGGGGAGCACAGGTTCCCTTGCCTGGCAAATTCTTTGGATTTCTCTGTGGACTATGGACCCCAACTGTCCCCAGCCACCAACAAAGCATCTGCTATGCCCCGTTGGTTACCTGATACTTCTTATTGATAGAGGGGCCTCGCCTCAGTCCCTCGGCTGTCGGCAGAGACCGCATCCTCTTGTCCTGCCTCCTCGGGGACACTGGTGACGGCAAGAGAATGATGGCTCCCCTTCGGAGGCTGCCCCTCTCAGCCTCTTGACCCCAACGAACCACTGTTCGCCAGCCTCACCTCCCAACCTCCTAGTCACCTTTGTTCGTGTCATCGGAGTGGACTGGCCTGAGTCCTGCTCCTCTGGGGACGAGGAGCAGCGACGGTGGGTGAGAGGCACCCCTTCCTCGTGGACCTGCAGCCGCATTTTCCATCCAATGAGAAGCAGTCACAGGGGCGTGGCCCCAGGGCTGGTGAACACCTGGACTCGCCCACCTCTAGGATCCCTAATTTGTTGATTTCATGTAAGAAATATATTCACAGGATTCAAAGTTCAAAGAATAAAAGACAAGGTACACAGTCGACGTCTCTCCTGGCTGCCAGGTCGTTCCCAGCTCCCAACACACCCGGAGGAAACCACTGCTATTAGTTTCTGGAGCCTCTTCTCAGAATTTCTTTATGCAAATTCATAATCCCTCCCCCTTTCAAGCAGGAGACGGGGCCTCCTCTCTGCTCCTTGCTTTGTGTATGTGACAAGATATCTTGGAAATCCTTCCATAACTGCACTTAGAGCTTCCCCAGGCTTTCTGACAGCTGTGGAGAGAGCGCCTTGGAGGCTGGGCTCGGGGCTGGGGAGGAAAGACGGGAAGACACACCAAGGATCCGTTCTCTGCTGCATGGATGACGGGGTGTCCTGATTTGACTGCAGGACCCTGTTGGCTCGGTTTACTCAGCTCCGAGATGGAGAGATGGGCTCGGGGTGGGGGGCACACGACGCCAATGCGGGGAAGAGCCAGGACAGATAATTGGATTTTTAGAGACTCA
Source organism: Pteropus alecto (assembly GCF_000325575.1). Taxonomy (NCBI): domain Eukaryota; kingdom Metazoa; phylum Chordata; class Mammalia; order Chiroptera; family Pteropodidae; genus Pteropus; species Pteropus alecto. The sequence goes on along the minus strand of NW_006436283.1, from coordinate 6,116,575 downwards.
AGACGGGCAGGGGAGAAAATAACTCTGCCTCACAAACATGGCATCTTCCCCAGCACGGGGAACTCACGATGCCCTTTTTTGCTTCAAGTCCTTGAGTGTCACAGTTGATATTTAAAATGATTCTTAGTCGCATTAAATAAGATATTTCAATTCCACGAAGCTGTCAAGAGCTGATGCGGACACCAGAAATAATAGGCACGCTCTCCTTGTATTGTTCTCGTTAACAAATCAGGTGCCCGGAGGTGCATGCAAATGCTCACACGGAGGAAGGGGGTGTGTGTGCACACGCACACCGGGGCACACCCACTCATGGACACACACACACATCCGCACACATGCGCGTACATGCATATACACCCGCACACTCACGCGACCTGCACCTGCATAAACATGTGTGCACACAGCCCCACATGCATGCACACTTATGCAAACACACCCACGCACATGGGCAACCCTCGCAGGGTGAACACGTGTCCACGGCCACGCCCATCCTGAGGTTGCCCAGGGCCACCCAGACTACCCTGCCGAGTTCCAGGCACGCCCTCTCTCACACCGAGGCCACAGTTGGGCAGGCGCTCTAGGCTGCCCCATTCGTGCACACGGACAGGTGTCCAGTCACAGACACACACATATTCTCCCTCCCAAACCACGCTTTCTAGGTGCTCGGTGCTTCTCAGGGACAGGGGTTTCTAATCACTGACCCCTTGGTCCTAGCGCATCTTCCTTCCGAAGCCCTATGCGGGGGAGGGAGGCCGAAAGGGGAGGGACAGAGTAGCCTTGCAGTTTGGGGGGAGACTCTCTGACTGTCCCTTCCCCGGGCTCCGTGGCTGCCATGCCTCTTCCCAAGGGACCTCCACTCAGGGAGGGAAGGCAGCTGGGCCTCCGCATCCACGGGGGGCCAGTGGGAGCCCTCTGTGCACCGCCTGCAGGTGTCACTGTAGGGGGCCGAGGACGACACAGGCTGCGGGAACAGTGGCGGGCAGCTGGCTCTGGGGACCCAGGCTTCCTTCCCTCTTCCCGTGGCCTTTTGGGCAACAGGAGAGGCAGCTGGTCCAGGCGAGTGTGTGCCCAGGTGGCCATGTGCCCTCAGAAACCACAGGGACACACACCGTGTCCTCTCCTGCCGTGGGGACGCAGCCGGTGTTCCAAGAACTGGCCACTGGGGTGGTGGCAGGTTGTGCTTCTGCAAGGTTCTTCAGGAAAGAGGTAAAACTCCGTCCAGGGCGATGTAAAGGGGAAAGGACATGCACCAGGTCATAAATAATCATAATAAAGTGCCACTATATAATTAACGTAATTATCATTAGTCTATGGAATGTCCTAAGGGCTTTAATACACATCAACTCAGTTAATCTTGTAAGAGGCTTGAGCTAATAGGAACCTCAGTTTGCAGATGAGAAGACATAATTAAGTCACTTACCCAGGTCACACAGCTAATAAGTACCTGGTATGTTGGGACAGCCCAGTACATAGAGAAGACACACCTCAGCTGGACACATGCCCAATAGTTTGGGGTCTCTCACTCCCGGGGGCAGTTTTGACGGACCACGCCCTCCCCCTTACACATAGAGGGACTGTTGATGACAGAGGGGACAGATTTGCTTCTGAGTAGGGCCTAAGGATCTGGTCTGGGGCACATGGCAGAGAAGCCATTGCTGAGTGCTGGCCAGTCTAGTGACGGTGGGGACCAGGAGGAAGGAGCTTGATTGGCCAGAAAAACCCTTTACTGGGACTTTGGTTCTGAAAGGGGGTCAGGCATGAGAAGGGTCAGAGATGGAGCTGAAATGCTGTGTGACACAGTCACTGGCACGGTGACTTTTCTCTCTGGCAGCAGAGCTAGGAATGCTGAACTCAGGGGCAGATAGGGAGCAGGGGGCAGAGAGAGAGAGAGAGAGAAGGGGAGAGGGAAGAAGGGGAGGAGAGGGGAGTGGAGGGAGGAACAGAGGGAGGGACGGAGGGAGGGAGGAAGGGCGAGCAAGAGCAAGCATGCTTTGGCACAGGAAGTAGATGCAGCCGGGCGATGCTGGCCCCGTGGTGAGGATAGGCAGGGCCGTTTGGGAAGGGAAGACCGATTTCTGTTCTATTTTCGGTGGCTTCCGTCCTGCGCTGTAATTCCCCTCCCACGTCTTCGTAAGCCTGTTATGTGCACAACTGGCTTTGCTGATGGCGCTCTGGGGAAGGGAGGGGAGACCCTGTGCTCCTGGCTGGGGATGAGTGGCCCTCTGAAGGGAGGAGGCAGCCTCAGGGAAGGTTGAGGGAGGACTGAGGATGACCCCGGAGCTAGAGCTGGAGCAGGAAAGGAGGCAGGGAGACTCAGGAGAGGTGAGCACCGTCCTGCAGAGTCCGCGGAAGGCATGAGAGGGTCATGGACTTGTCCCCTCGCAGAGTGTGGGCATTTGGATAATAAAGAACTCGATGGCCTTGGGAGGTGGGGGGACTTGGGCACACTGGGGGCCCCCACCTGGAGGACCGCAGGGTGGACGATGTTACCTCAGTGAGCAGGGGGAGGACCCCTGGCTGACTAAGGGAAACAGGGAGTAAAGTGACGCCGGGTCGCAGATGTCAGGTCTCTGTGCTTGTCCCGTCATGCCTGCACTCATCCCCCCACAGGCACGTGGTGCGGGGCGGGCAGTCCACCTGCTCACGGTGCAGGTGAGCAGCCAGGACTTGCTCACACCCGCAGGTGTCTGTGGCACTTGCGGCACGCAGAGAACAGGCTACTCCTGGGGGGTCATGGGAACCTGGGGACCCCGGCCCCCAGGAAGTGGAAAGCTCCCCGTCAGCCTCACTCTCCAGCTCTAGCAACGTCGGGCAGTTTCTGGTGCACACAAGCCGCCCCTCACTCCTCCACGTGCTGCCTCTCAGCCTGCAGGGTCCACCTCTGCTGCCCGCCAGGATGTCCCCTCCAAGGAGCCTTCGCAAATGCCGGATCTCTCCTGCCAGACTTGGTGCATTTGTCACGAATTCATTTAATGTCCTATGTATGTATCTCCCTGTGGCCATGTCTTGTGCACTGGCCCCCCCAGGACCTGCGAATGTGACCTTATTTGAGTATAGGGTCTTAGCAGGTGTAATGGAGTTAAGACGAGGTTATTAATCCAATAGGACACAATTCTAATGGTGTCCTTATAAGGGGACACAGATATAGCCACCCAGGCTGTGTGATGTCAGACGCAGAGGTTAAAGTGATGCTGCCACCAGCCAAAAAACGCCAAGAATTGCCAACAACCCCGGACGCTAGAAGAAAGGCATAGAACGCATTACCCCAGAGCCTTCGGAGGGAGTGCGGCCCTGCCCACACCTCGATTTTAAACATCTGGCCTCCAAAACCGTGAGAGGATAAACGTCTGCTGTTTGTGACGGCAGCTCCAGCCAACTCATGCAGATGGTATCCAGGGCTTTGCAGCTGTGATGCAATGAAGGACCGTGAGGGAGACTAGCCCGGACTTCTGGGGGTGGGCCCGGTGTCACACCAGGCATCCTTCTCCGAGGGATGGGCCCGGTGTCACTCCAGGCATCCTTCTCAGAGGGCGGCGAGAGTCAGGGTGAGAGGAGATGCGAAGGGAGACGCAGAGAACGGGTGCCATGGGGCCGCGAGCCGGGGAATTCGGGACCCCTCCAAAAGCTGGAAGAGGCAAGGAAAGGTTTCTCTTCTGGAGCCTCTAGGAGGATCCCTGCCATGCAGACACCTTGACTTTCAGGCTTGTGACCTCTGGAAGTAGGAGAGGAACACCTGCCTTGTTTTAAGTCACCATGTGTGTGGTTCTTTGTTACAGCAGCTGTAGGAACCTTATAGTGCCAGGTGTCCTCCAGGTTAGGGATGCGGCCAGGGACAGGAAGACAATGTGGGAGGGGTGAGTAGGGCAGGGGATGAGGGTGGATGCCGCCCCGGTGTCTGCAGACCCTTCGGAAGCAAGAAGCCAAGGGCTGAGCTGGGCCAGACGCAGAATATCCTGAAGGCAGCTGCTCGGGCAAGACACAGCCGTGGGCTGGACGACCTTCGGGGGTGGAAGACATGCTGCAGGGTCCCCACGCCCCACTGCCCCTGACACCGGCGTGTGGCTCTGACCTCCCTGCTCTGCCGGGAGGACTCGCGATGCTCCAACTGATCCTGGGGCCTGGGATCAATGCGAGGGACAGCGGTGTGACTGAGCTGGGGGCCACGCACGTCATGACAGCCCTGGCTTGTCGGCCAGGGGAGGGCGTCTGTCCCCCTTGTGACCTTCTGGGCCAATTAAGTGCTCTCAGTGGACAAGGAAAGGGCTTCGCTAAGGCTGCCCGTCAGAGGGAAGTCCCCACAGACTCGGGGCGGGGAGACGGGTGGGGAGGAAGCCGAGGCGCCTGAGACGGCCATCGAGCGTGTGTGGGTGGACGTCGCTGCCGGGCCCCTCTGTCTGATCTGGTAATATCAGCCTTGGGTTCTGAACAAACACTGGACGTACATCATCTGGTCCATCCCCACATTTTCTGAGGCAGGGGGAAGGGACCCATTTTATAGCCAAGGGACTTGGGCTCAGAAAGGTTGAGCAAGCTGACTGAGGGTCACCCAGCTGGAGGGCAGCAAAGCGAGGTCCGATTTCAGGCCCATTGACCCCAAATGTGTCCTCGCTCCTAAGCTGCGGTCTGACCTGTCCTGGGGCCCTTGGGTCTGCTTAGCGATGTCTCTGGGGCGCTGCCCGGACGCTGCTATGACCCCAGGATCCCCGCTCCGGGGGGAGAGTAATGGCTCAGGGCGTCCTTCGGCAAAGAGAAAAGTGACACGGGACGTCCCATTGTACTGCTAGGAGCAGAGGAATGAAGAGACAGAGAAGGGGACATCTGTCCAGGCAGGGTGCAAAGAGTTAAAACTTGAAAAGGTTTTGGTTTGAGTTTTTAAACAGGTGTCTGAGAGAGAAGAAATCCTGAGATCGGCGGGCGGGCTTGAAAAGGTTTTGGTTTGAGTTTTTAAACAGGTGACTGAGAGAAGAAATCCTGAGATCAGGGGGCGGGGGCGGGGGGCACGCGGTTATCAAAAAAGGAGAAAAAGAAAAAGAAGGAACCGAAGCGGGGAAAAGCGCCTCTCATTTTGCTTACGACCATGTTCTGGAACTTTCCCCGATGGCTCCCTGCTGCCTCCACCTCTGGGCGAGGAAAGCAGGTTCCTTTGTCCTACCTCTTGGCACCTTCCTGAAATGCCTCGGGATCTTTTTCATGCTGAGGTGGATCAGAAGGAAAGCAAATTAAAACAAGTCCACAAAGAGCCTACGTGGGACTCTGGCCTCGAGGAGCTAGCTTGCTCGCTCTTTGTGGCCTAGTCACGTGGGCGTGAGGAGCAGCCTCATCGACCTGCTTCCTCCAGGCCCTCCGCGGTCCGCCAGGTGTCCAGGTGAGAGGCTGCCTTTAATGGCCTCTCGGCCCCAATGGCCAGAGGACCGCCTCCTAATGAGCCCTGCCGGGGTGGTGGGAAGGCGGCTAGCAGCCTTTTCTGTCCACCGCAGCCTGGGGTCCCGCAATGTCAGAGGCCCCGCTTGTTCGAAGGAAGCAGGCCAGTGGGGCATCTGGGAGGTCCGTCCAGGCCTCGGAGTGACAGACCAGGAGCTGATGGGACTGGGGAGAATGTGCGTGGAGGGGGAGGTGCAGGGGTCCTGGGGGAGGGCTGATGGAGGTGGGGGAGCCAAGGCGGAAGAGGCTTTCCGGGAGGAGGTGCTGTCCAGGGTAGGAAGCAAGGGGAAGTCCAAGGTGAACCACGGTGCCAGGCGGGACGAGCGCATCTCAGCGAGAGAAATGTTCTTAAGACTGGGGGTCATGGCGTGTGCCACTGGCCAGGGGCGAGGCTGCCTTGGTGGTCGGCGCCAGTCCCCGCAGGGCCTGTGTGTGGGCTTTGGGCAGAGGCGTAAGCCAGGTTGGCCAACGACAGCCCAGGGGCCAAAGCTACACCCCAGCCTCTGTTGTATGGCGAGATATAGACTAAGAATAGTTTTCATGTTTTTAAAGCATTGAACAAAATCAAAAGAGTAATGTTTCATGACAAGAGAAAATTATACGAAACTCAAATTTCAGCATCCATAAATAAAGTCTTATTGGAACGCAGCCGGCTGGCTCACTCACTGACGCATTGACCTTGGCTGCTCTGTCTCTATGACCACAGAGCTGAAAAGTTGCAACAGACCGTAGAGCTCTCAGTGTCTGACACGGTCCCTCTCAGGCCCTTTACTGAACACGCTCGCCAGCCCTTGGTGTAAAATAGGCAGATTTACGTTTTTACAAAGACGGCTCTGATTACAGGGTGGAGAGTGAACCGGAGTTGGCCAAGGCCCGGAAGCGAGAGGCCAGTTTGGTCTTGGCCGTGAACCGTGGGAGAGACGGCAGAGCTGACCAAGCAAAACGGTGCCAGGACCGGAGAGCCTGACCGTAGCCCAAAGAGCGACAGCCCCTCGGAACCCCGCTTTGGCCTCAGATTTCTGCTCCAGTCCCAGCTGCTCGCTTACTCAGTATGTGACCTTAGAAAGGGCCGGACCTCCCGAGGCCTCAGACGCTCGCGAAAGTGAAAGTCAGGGCGGTTCGGCTCTAGCGCTTGTTTCGAAAACGTGCGTTTGCGCCAACACGACTGACGTGTTAGGGACCAGTCCAGGCGAGACTTGAGGTTTGCACTTGCTCGCGTGTGATTCTGTCCGTGAGGAACGCTAGGTCCACGCGGATCACGGCCGGCGCTCGGCTGAAGGGAGGTGCCGTTCCGCGCCCCGCACCCCTGAAGGCTCCGCGGCCCCCCAGCGTGTCGCGAGCTGGCCCGCCCACATGCGCGCGGTCCGACTACTTTCCTTCCGATTTCAGAACTCTCCTCTCCCCTTTCACCTGTCGCCCTAACTCCACACGCGGCCACCTGCTGCCACTCACTCCCACAAGCAAATTCCAGGCCTTTCCCAGGGCAAAGCGCCACATGTATTGTAGTAGCTCTGCATTTCGGAACCCCTGACTGCGTGTGACGCTGTGCGATCATCGTTATTAGGTGTCCCCGCACCCCGTTTCCCGCGTCAGCCCTGTGGCTTTTTTTAATCTCGCCATTTTGGCGCCCCACGGTGATTTTTAACATTCGCATCGCCTGATACGCCTCAGGACATGGGACCTTATGCGATGACCGTTACGATCGATCATTCGGCTCAGACGGGAGGGTCTACCGCATGCCGGGCACTGTGCCGGGCTCCGGGGCTCAGTGAGAACGACGACAGGAACGGCGAGGCCGTCATCTCACGGTATTGCGGAATCGTCAGCTCCCCGCGTTTGGAGGCAAACGCTGCCGCCGCTGCCATAGTCTGCTGAGGAGCCCATCGTGCCCAGGGCCACTTTCAGTCCACTCACGTCCTACGACAGGATGCCCTGAGGCAGCAGAGAGGACGTCCACGTCCGGCCCTCGGCATCGCTGAATGGCAGGGAACAGAAGGGAACAAGGACTTGCTCATGTTAGAGCCGGAACGACTTTGTGGTGCGGCCCCTTTAATTACCACAGAGGAAAATGCCTGATCAGTACTAGGGAGGGTGGGGCGGACGTGCCTAGGAAGCATTTACACAGGGCAGGGGGCACCGGCTGGCACTGAGCTTGGTCACCTGACGGTGTGAACCCTGTCAAGCTCTGTCCAGCCGGCCCGAGCATCCTGCTTGGCCGTCCCGCTCCCTGACCCCTACCAGGCTCCTGATTTCCCCAGACCAGATGTTTGTGGGATTATTGAGTGTCGATAAGGCCAGAGGAGGCACCAGTCTTGCTGGGGCTTCCTCAGCTTGCCCAGGCAGGTCAGGTCAAGGGAAGCTGGGCAGAGGCCTCCCTGGCCATCTCGCAGTGCCTGGCAGGGCAAGGTGTGTGGCGGGACGCTCATGCCCTTCCTGGCCATACCTGGCTCAAGGTCAGAGCTGACGCTCTTTCTCTCTACCTGGGGCAAGGCTTCAGGTGTTGCTGTATTTCTCCTCTCTGAGTCCAAGGCTCAGGTGCCCAGGTGGGAAGGAAAGAGCCTGCTCCTCCAGCCCTCCCCTAGCTTCCCACTCTGGGCTACATCTCTCCCTTGGCCGCCCTGCCATCAAGGTCAAAAACACACACCAACGACGACTAATGTCCAGTGCTGAGCTGGGGGCTTTGGGGGCAAATGTAATGTGACACCATTCGCACCTTGGGAAACATACGACTGGTATAGCACAGGCCTCGCGATGTCACAGACCAGTAAAACTGCCCCTCCCCCAAACCTCTATCTACAGCTATATCTCTGTCCACACCCATATCTAGGGGTAGGTCGGAGTGGCTTACTTTAATTTGACCAACAAGGATACGAAACAACAAGAACAAAAAAATCTATCATGCAGATTTCTCTGGATTTTTTTAAAGGACTTTTTCAACTCCCAAAGAGTAAAAGGGTTGGAGGGTTTTATATACCGAACGGATTTAACTCTATGGAAGCCCATCACGTCGCCCTGCTTTTCGTCACTGCCTAGCAGACTTGGCAGAACTGCATCCGGGTCATCCCCCACGACCAGGTCCCCGTGCCCGAGGATCCCACACGGCACAGAGCTGCCGTCCCACTGGGCTGGTTCCTAATTCTTCGGCTGCCGTCCGTTCTCTCCTTCCGACTTTTTGTAACACACTCGGTGGCTGACACTTTGCCTTACACACGGCGGTGTTCGGCGAGCCTGGGCAGGCCGACCGCTTGCACAGCTCGAAAGCACCCCACTAAAGCACAGTGTCAAGGGGCCCCCAAGTCAAATCACCCTGCTTTGCTCTGCTTAAATCCCTCTGAGCTGAGGGCTGGTGGCAGAGGAGGGCTGTTGACTATATTTGATTTGCCGTGTGACCTTGGGCACGTTGCCTAATCTCTTCTGTGCCTCCATTTTCTCACGTATAAAACAGGAGTAATAATAATAACGGTAATAGTAGCAGCAGTAATAGTAGTAGTAGTAGTAATAATAATCATAATCATAATCATAATCATAATATAGAGGCCAGACACCTAATAATTAATGATAATAATAATAATATATAGGCCAGGCACCGTTCTAAACACTTTACCTATGATAATGCAGTTACTCCTCATTAACTACTCCGTGAAGTCAAACTTAATTTTATCCAAATTTGGCAGACAAAAAAGATGCACAGAGAGGTGAAGTAACTTCCCCAAGATCATACAGCCCGTAGGTGGCAGGGCTCCAGGAGGCTGCCCCCAGATTTCGTGCTCTTAACCACCACATTAAAGTCCCTACTTGAAGGCACATTGGAGGGGGAAGTATCTGTGAAGTGCTTAGGACAGGGCCTGGCAAACATTCACGAAGAGTCATCGGCCACTGGGATTACTGATGTCATCTGTCTTGGGAGGAGGGGGCATTGCCCTCAGCCCCCTCTCACAGACCACCCCCCCACACCGGGCCCAGCGCCCACTCCTCTAGGACAAGCCCTTGCCCAGCAGACCAGCCCGAGGAGAAGCGCCTGAGCTTCGGCTGCCCATGACAACTGGTGTCAGGAGCTGTGAGCGTGGCCGCCCTGAGCCCCAGGACCCAGTCCACTCCCCTCTTGGCCTTTCTGCACATCTGCTCAGCCCCTGGGATGACCCCAGAGATGACCCCAGCTTCTCTGTGGCCCTATTCCCTTCTGCACATCTGCTCAGCCCCTGGGATGACCCCAGCTTCTCTGTGGCCCTATTCCTTGGCTTCGTCAGCTTGACTCACCTCCAATCTCTGCCTGTTCTCTTTAGGTTTCAAAGTTACCCTGGTGGTTGACTTCAGAGACACTTAGTGGGGAACCCAGGCCAGAACTGTGGTAACGAGGCCCGGGGGCCCACTGGTGAGCTGCCACCTGCAAAAGGTGACTTGTGAGGCTGCCAGGTCAAGACACACTCAGGATGTGCAGTCTACTTCCCCCCTAAGTCTGGGCTGGCCTCCCACTGGCTTCCACTGATAGGGTGTGGCGGAACATTCCGGAGCCTAGATGTCAAGAGTCTTGCAACTTCTACACTCACCCTCTCGGACTCCCGCCCTGAGACCATCATTCACAAAGGGTGACAAAGCACAGGACGAGAGGTGTGGCACCCCAGTTGTCCCAGCCCAGCCCAGTGCGACTTCGTGAGTGGCCCAGGAGAGACCAGCAGAGAAAGTACAGATCTGGTCATTTAAGCCACTAGGGTTTGGGGTGGTTTTCTGGGCAGCAATAGCTAATTGACCAGAGGCCGGGGCCAGGCTGGGCCTGCTCCTGTGGGTGGGCTCCCACACAGCATATGTTGTCTAGGGTTCAGGGTCAAGGAGCAGCTGTGCTGTGGGTTGACCTCCAGGGTCTGTGCCCCATCTCTTTGGGGGGGAGGGCTGTCTTTCTGGGTTACTATTCCTCGTTCTGCAGGGCGAAAGGCCTCTCCCTTCACCAAGCCCTCCGGGGGCCTCCACCTGCCCCCCACTGGCACCGAGCCCAGGACTCTCTGGGGTCCCCCAGCCCCCAGGGGCTGCCAGGTGGAGCTGAAGTCCGTTTTCAATCACGCCCCCTCCTCCTCCTCCTCTGCCTCGGGGTCTTGGGCAGCTGTTGGGAGATGACCTCTCCCCTGGCTGGTGGAAATTCAGTCATAAGCACATCAGGGCTGAAAAGTCAGAGAGCAAAAAAGGGGGCAGTGGCAGAGACTCCTCTTAGGGGACAAAGGAACTCAGCAAGACCACCTGAACACTCCCGCATGGAGAAATCCCAGAACGGGGCTCTGAGGGAGATGCGTGGGGAGGGGGAGTCAGGCACCAAGGCAATCGACTCCCCAGGCCTCTGTCTAGACCACGTGCTTGCCTGAGAGCATAACCGAGTCAAGGTCTCATTAGCTTCTGTGTCCTGGCTGAGAGCCATGAGGGGGCAGGGTGCGGGGAGACCTAGGGAGCGGGGAGACAAAGAGATCCCCCGGGCAAGCTGAGGTCTCTGGTCCAGCTGTGTGGGGAGAAAGGAGAAACATCTCATCTCCATATATTGGAATATCCCAGGTAAAAAACATATGTGCTTCTGAGGGGGCCACCTCTCCCTGCCTCCCCAAGGACCCGGCCACGCCTGCCCGCCCACCCTACACCCTGTGCACCGGTTACCAGGGATTCAGGCCAAATTGGAACCTGTCAATCACAGGTGATGAATGCGCAAATCCTTCCTAATTTGCATGGTAAGTTTCCTTGTGGTTGAGTAAAGAGCCTCAGTTCATCAGAGGACGGCTTCCCTTGAGAGCCTTTCACCAAAGCCAGGGCTTCCTGTGTGTGTTCCACTCCGCACCCTGGGGAGTCTGGGCGCCCTGCCGCCTGTCCCTAGGGCTTCTGGGAAAGTGGGAGGAGGTGACGGGGGAGAAGAGAAGGTACGGCTTGAGGAAGCACACCCGTGTATTCTGGACCGTTCCGTTCGGCGGGGTCCGCGGAGGGTCTGTTTCCCTTGCTCCACATCCCTTGCTTGTGCCCCTTTTATTTCCTGGACCTCAGTTTCTGCATCTGTGAAACGGGAAGCCTGGTAATGGCTTCGTGGACTCCTCGGGCTGCCCTGTGACAAGTAACCGAGGCAACGCGAACACCGTGTGTACCTGCATGGTGGGTCACGCTGGGTGCCACACGCGGACCCGGAGCTGTGGGTGGACACGCTGAGCTGTGCCAACTGAGCATGTCAGCGGAAGCGAGGACACACGGGAGCTTCTGAGAGCCGTCCTGCCCGCCCCAGCTTCAGGGGGACTCATGGCTCTGTGGACACGTGTTCCCTGCCCCACTCCCAAAGGGCCCGGGTACCCAGGGGTGACGCTCTGACCCACGGGGAGATGACGACGCCGAGAAAACTCAGTGGGCACCCAAGGGGAGGGAGGGTCGATCGGAGCGGCAGCCTCGATCTTGCGGAGTGTGTCCCGACACGGCATGTCCCCTCATATCCTGAGATGCTCAACCCGATGAGGGAAATGTCACCAAACCAAACAGGCTCTTGAGCCTTGGCTTCCTGTCGTGCTAGAATGCCACTCAACTGGGCGGCCTGGTGCAGTCCAAGCCACAGTGGGTGGAGCCTCAGGGGCCTGGGTTTGAATTCCGGTGGCGACATTAGCTCACGCCCCTTCTCCACGGAAAGTGGGTTTCCCCTCAGAGCCGCCGTGTCGCAGTGGTAAGGAGGAGGGCTTGGCCTAGGGGCCCGCACAGCCATTCTGTGGCTGTGTGACTCCCTCAAGGCTCTGGGCGTGTGCCCCCAACCCCCCGCTGCCCTTAGCTTGGTGACACCCACCATCCATCTCCGGCTTCCTTGGGAGGTAACGGCCCCCCCACCACCTCCTCCCCAAGCCAGGACACACTGATGAGAGTGTGAGGAAACAGGTTGCCATGGAAACCGAGGCAGCCAATATTTGAGAGACTTTTGCTCCTTTTTTCTTTCTTTCCCTGTACATTTTGAACTTATTTGTCTTAATTGACATAATTATTGCAACGTCAACCTGAGGCCCAGGGATCTAGCTGTGCCTCTCCCTGCCTGCTGCCCACCCTGATCCTCCGGGGCTCTCCACGCTGCCTCCCTCCCTCCCGTCCACCTCCTTCCTTCCCGTCCACCTCCCTCCTGGTTTCTCCTGTCACCAGCATATCCCAGAGCTGACGCTGGACCCCTCAGGTCCAGGAAGAACCTGTGCTAAAGCAAGGGGGGTCCTCCACCTCAGGGTGGGGGGGAGCCCAGGCTTCAGGGCCTCAAGGCCATGTTGGGAGGCATCTGGGGGCACCTGAGGGGACCGGGTTGGGGATGCTACAGGTAACCAAGACCCCGTGTTCTCCTCCAACAGCGGCCCACCCTTCC
>NW_006436283.1:6095716-6103786 GCF_000325575.1 Pteropus alecto | reverse complement strand
GAGAAGGGAGCGCGTTTTACACCTCGGGGAGCCGCCGCCTTCCACTCTAGAACAAGCCCTTGCCCACTCTTGGTCTCTCCAAACCTCCGTCTTGTTTTGTGCAATGAAGCTGTTACACCTGCCCTGCTCATCTCACGGCAAGGACCAAATGAAGCATCGACAAAAGCAACTCCATAAAACTCGATGAAGTATCGTCTACCGGGATTGTCGTGAAAAGACAAAGGGGGACAGGACAGAAAAGACCCCAAGAGGAGATGGAGGGGCCGGCCATCCCCACCCTCACTTCCCCCCAAGCCGCACCCCTGACCCTAGCACGGCAGGTTGTCGGCAGGCAGGGGGCCCGTCTGGTTCCAGCTAGGAGAGTCTGGAGTGAAGGGTAGGGGGCACCAGCACCTCACTCTAGAAAACTAGTTTTTGATGGGAGTGACGTGGCCCCTCCCCCCCCGCCCCGTCCAGGGCACATCTGGCAATGTCTGGAGACATTTTTCTTTGTCACATTTTGGGGAAGGGGCTATTGGCATGTGGTGGGCAGAGGCCAGGGATGCTGCTAAACACCTTGTGATGCGCAGGGCAATCCTTCCCCCCCCGCCCCCCAAAGAACCATCCTACCCTGCGTTAGTAGCGCCCAGGACGTGAAACCCTGCTCTGGCCCCGGACTTCTTCATGTGGCACGGGGTGCTGTCTGAGGGTTCCTTGGACTCCAGGACCACCCCACTGTTAGAGACCCCCCCGTGTGTGCAGACGGGGGTCCCCCCTCCCTTCTGGATCCTCAGGAGCGAGAGGGGCGCCTCTGGGCCAGGGGAAGGACAGCTCGCCTGGCTGGGGGCCTCTTGCTCCTCCCGGCCCACCTCCCCCCTCCCTCCCTGAGGATTTCCACGTTTCTAAACTCGTTAACTTTTAATTACTACCTTCCCTCTGCCTGAGCACACTGGCTCCGTGCCACGTACATCTCTATTAAAATTCAATTTGTGCCCATCATAACTAATTCCTGCACTTCAGCTCTCTCACGGGCAGCCTTCAATTTTCAGACAAGATGTCCAAACTCAGGGCCGGATTGGAGTAAATCTCCGAAGAGGCTGGGAACGAGCCGATGGGCTAGGGTTCACTGAGGAAGAAGAGCCTGGAATTCTCAGGAGGGCATGAGACCATGGCCAGAAAGAACGAGGCGGCCATAGCCTGCCCACTGGGAGAAGGGTAGGCTGTATTTAACGGGTGGCTGTCAGGCTACCTTTCCATTTATGGAAACGCCGATGACCAGACACCCTTCTGCATGCTCGATCTCATGTGACATTCACAACCTCTGGGAGGAAGCTACTAGTTTAATTCTTCTCATTGAACAGACCCGGCAACTGAGGCAGGAAATAAGCAACACGCCTACAGGCACACGGTGAGTCAGGTCATGAATGGGATGCATATGGGGCGCTGGATCATGGATGAGCAGGTAGCAGAGGTGTGTTCAGGGCAGTGCAGGTGGAGGACACGGGTGAGCAAAAGCGTGACGGTATTAAATAGCAGAGATCACTGCTACATTACTCATTCGATCCGCGAGCAAAGGGGGTCAGCGAGAGAGGAGGCCGGAAAGGAGGGTAGGACCAAGTTACACAGGGTCGTGAGCTCCCTTGACCAAAATCCTCTAAAGATGGCCCACTCCCTGCAGGCTGCCGCCCAGAATATTCTCCCCGGCATTCTCTGCCCTCCCCCTGCCCTCTCGGGCCGGCCGTTGCCCCCGCCCCTTCTAGGGGGTCGCTGTGCATCGGCCGGGCCACCACGTCATGCCCATCCCTGCCTCCGCATCTTCCTGTCTCTTTTGCCTGTGAGGAATCCGTAAGCTCACTGCCTCCCATCTCTGCCCTCCGCTCCCTCCTCCAGACGCTCGTTCTCACTGTCCCAGACATCACCAGAACATATATGTCCCTAAGTCTAGCCGACAGTTTAGCATCCAGCAGCGGTGACACAGCCGGCCACTCGATCCTTCTCTAACACCCTCTTGCCCTCTGCGGCACCCCAATCTGCAGGTTTCCCCCTCCACCTTGGCCTCGTGGCTTCGTTCTTCCGAGCTGGCTTCCGCCTCCCTCACTTATCAACCCTCTGGGACCCTAGAGCTCTTGCTGATGGTGCCGTGCCCGTTCTCTGCCCATTCCCATCATGTCATTGTCACCTGGACATGGATGACTCCTAAGTCAAGATCTTGAGCTCAGGCTTTCCTTCTCAGTTCCAGGCGTGAACATCAACGTGTCTACTGAACGTCTATCTCTACCTGCTGTCTTGCCAAGGTCACATCCAAATCCCAAGTCCAGCGGATCATCAGGTCTTGTCAATTCTACCTCCTAAATATATCTCAGACCCATCCATTCCTCCCATCCCCATCTCCATCTCCCCAAGATGGCCCAAGCCATCGCCCCTTTCCACCACGCCTGACCGACCCGGCTCCCAGCTGCTTTCTGCCACCCACTTTCCACCCAGCTGCTCGGCTAGATATTTTATAAACGTACGTCTGATCACGGCCTTTCCCCGTGAGAAACCATCCAAGCGCTCCGCGTAGCTTTCGGCACGAGATAAGATGGCCAACAAGGCCCCACTTAGCCGCCCCGTCCACCTCTCCAGTGTCCTCCACCCGCCGCGACTTCTCTGGCCATCTCTCAGCCCTTCCGGCCTCAACATCTGCACACGGGGTTCCCTCGCCATCCCCCTTCGCCACCTGGAGTCCTGGCTAACTGCATTCATTCTCCAGCTCTCAGGGTCCCCAGGGGGGTCTTCTTCGACCTCCGCTTTCCCTGATCAAGACTAGAATCCGTGAACAACTTGCAGAATTGCTGAATTCTGCTTCCTCTCTCTGGACTCCATGAGGAATTTAGCCCTGCCTCACCAGCGCCCAGGGTCTGCGTGCCAGGAGGGCCACCCCCGTTCCCTGCCAGTCCACACCCAATGGCTCTTCCTTGCCATCCCTGTTCCACATCTTCCAGAGGCCGCCCCGAACTTCTCTAGGGCCCTGGTGGCCTCTACTGCCTGCTGTCGCTCCTGAGCCCAGGCGCTGGCCGGCTGCGAGTGCACATCTTACTCCTCAGCTGGCACAAATGTTTCCCGCGGGCAGTGGAGTGGGCAGCGCTGGCCCCGCCTCTCTGTCCCCTGGCCAGGCTCTCTGCCGGGCAGGCCGAAGGTCCCAGGTCTCCACCTGGTGACCGAGCAAACGTCAGCATCTCCCGACGCGGCCGCGTCAGGCTTCGGGGGAGGAGGCCTGATGCTCGTCTTAGTTCTATGACTTCGGGCCTTGAGTAGGGAACAGGCTCCCAGAGCTCCACCTTCCTCTCTGTGCGGACGCGGCGCCCGCGGGAGATGCTGTTGTGTAGGGGCTGAGAACGAGAGCCTAACTGTCAGCGGCCGGCGTGGGCCTGGCACCACGGAGGTGGCTAGAGTGTTCGTTATCACGAGTTAACACACGCGAAGCACTTAGAACGGGCCGGGGCCATGTCTGCGTGTTACCTGCAAAGGGTTCTCCTGCAGTGCTTTAGAAGGCTGGCTGGGCCATCCCCAGGAAGCTGGGCTCTGGCAGTGCCACTGTCCTGGGAAAGGACAAGCATGGTTACACGGTACAGAGCAGGGGGAGAGGCACACGCCTGGGGCCTGACAGATCCTGGGTAAAACCTGACTCTCCAGGTATGGCTGTGTGGCCTTGGGCAAGCTTGAGCTGTGATTTCTAGCTATGAGGCAGAGATAATAATAGCACCAACCTCCCAGAGCTGGTGCTGGTGACAGCTTGGCTCGGTTCCCGGTACTCACACAGCACGCGCTCCAGTGCCCTCTGGGAAGCGGGCCAGCCTCCGCGTCCCTGGCCTCTGCTGCCTGCTCTCACGTCTACTCACCTCTAAAGGAAGGCCAGGGGATAATCGAGAGACAAAGCAGCTGTCCTGGGGAGCTAGTCTTCATCCTCACCTTTGAAGAATTTCAAAGGCTGCAGCATCTCCGTATGTGTCCCCTGCTTTGCGTCCCTCACCACGGCAGTCGCCCACGTGGGTCTCTGCCTCCACAGGCCAGCGCTTTCTCCCCCTCACCACTGAGCCTGTGACGGGCACCTGGGGACCCAGCCTGGCTCACCTGGTCTTCCCTTCCACACACCTGCTCTTCTCCATGACAACCAGGGGCCATCTGGGAACCCGGGATGCAGGACCTGGCCTCAGCTGGTCTCACACCCTCACACTGTTGCCCCTCGGACAGTCTGAGGACCCTGGCCCTTTGCCTCCTGGGCCAGAAGAATGAAACACAGTGACGGCGGGGCTGGGGGGGAACTGTGTGAACCTTTGCAAAAAGGACCGGACACGCTCAGGTCAGACACACACGTCTTGGATCTGCCACTTGCTCTCTAGATGACCTCAGGCAAGTCCCGGAACTTCTCTGAGCTTCAGGGTCCTTGTTTGCCATATGAGGCAGCACCCCCTAGTCTGCTGTGAGATGATGTATGGACATCTCTGGCACCCAGGGAACCTTCATAAACCTTTGGGCGTGTGCTCTGCTTAGATGAGATCCCGGGCTGGGGATTCTGTGTGTGTGTGTGTGTGTGTGTGTGTGTGTGTGTGTGTGTGTGATCTGTCTAGCTGATTTGTTTTCTTATTTAATTTTAAGTGCAAGGATAATTATGGGAGAAGGCATCATCGGGTGGGACAAAATGATCTGGGTGATGACTTTGCCAGGACAAGATCATAGGGCAGGGAGTTACCATCCATCTTCCCTCCCTCCTCCTCCACTGCCACTGCCCCGCCTGCCCATTCTTGAGCTGGTGGGACGGTCCCCAGGCTTGCAGTCCTGACTGAGGCCGAGGGTCCCTGGAGTGGGGGTCGGGGGTGGGGGTAGGGAGCCGAGGGGAGGGAGCGTGGGCTTGCAGTCTGACGGAAGAGGTTCCAGAGGCAACACGAGAGGGCCTGACCTCTTTGTGAGTTACCATGCCACAGCGTCAGGAAGTTGCACACACACATCTGCATGCTTTGCACACACGCTCACAACCATTAAACACGCATGCAAGGCTGTGAAGGAATCGGATGCACGCACACGCGTACACGCACACACACACTCTAACAAAGATATTAGACCTTACACAACCAACTGGGTATTGTGTTCAACCCCCCCGCCCCCGCCCCACATACCCCAAACACACAGCGATAGTCACTGCGAGGCTGTGTGCCTGTCCCACTAGTAGGGGTGGGAGGTGCGTCCGATGCCCAAACCTTAGGGAGGGTCTTCCTAGGCAGTATCCCACCCACATGGGAAAAGAGATCTCATTTTTTTAGAATTAAATTTTGCTTTGTACCCGAGTGGTACCCCCAACTGTTATAAGCTACTTTATTTCCCAAACTGGGAATTCAAGGCTGGTTTCAAGTTAGATAAGACTTGTCACCAAAAAGGGGCTCTCACAGCCCTTGACAAGAGGCGTTCGAAAAAGGGTCCTGGGTGGCAGCAGTGTCATTGGAACAGGTGTACAGAGCCCCCACGACCACTCGTGAGGAGATGTGTTCGCGTGCACGTGAGATCTGGTGGGTTTATTACCAGATCTGTCCCCATTCTTCTAGATGGACATCTCGTATCATACTAACAGGCATTGCTTATTTCACGCTGTTGCACTGGGAGCTGGGCTTGTCTCAGAGAATCTCATTGAATTCTCACTATAACGCTCTCACGGAGACATTGCTGTGCCTAATTCCGAGACAGGAAAACAGAGGCAGGCGGCTGAGTCATCCTGCCCAAAGTCACCGAGCTAGTCAGTGGCAGCAGCCCAACTATACTCAGGTGGTCCACGCTCCAAAATCCACGCTATTTCCACTCTGCCCGCAACGGATGGATGTGAACCCACAAACTCGCCACAGTCACTCACGCTCAGAAGGATGCGGGGGCTTTCCTTCACACACACACATGCACACCCCATTCTGTTACAGATCCCACTGCAAATAAAGACCGTCAGAGACTGGACATAAATGCAAACTTCTTCCTCGTCAACAGGTTGGGAAACGTTGTTAAATTGGTGGCAGCATTTCCAATCTCATTTTCTCTCTGCTTGCTGAGTGAATTCAGCCATCTCTCCGCCTGAAAATTGGATATTGTCACCAGACCTAAAGCCTGGGGTTTGCAAAAGGCAACGAAGTCCTCCACCGCAAGCAGTTGTTGGAGAATCATGGGACGAGAAGCTGGCCAACCTCCTACGTAATGCAGTTTTCAGGATGCATTTATTTAAAAGCTGAATCTGGAACATTTTTGTAGAGCCAAAAAGTGAGACAGTGCTGGAAATGCAAGAGGGACGTGTCGAAAAGACCCAGAATCCAGGTGGAAGAAGCTCTACTAGCCAAGTTGGGGTGACTATGAGAGTCAAGGTGAATAATGACAGGGATGGATTAAAACACAGTGAATAGGAAAGAATTATCCATGAGCTCACACTGATGCTAAATTATTTTCAGGGGATGAGAAAGCAAAGACCTTTTTTTAAACAGAGGAATGCCAACTAAAACGAGCAAAAGGAATGACGGAAATAGAAAATATGCTTATCACAACCACCACAGTAATAACTGATTCAGGTAAGACTCATCAGTGGATACCGAGCAGTGGGCGGGAGATTCCTGGAGAAGAGAATCTCAAGTTACACAGTCTCAAGTTACCATGGGAAGATAATAACTGATTCAGGTAAGACTCATCAGTGGATACTGAGCAGTGGGCGGGAGATTCCTAGAGAAGAGAATATTCACACAGTCTCAAGTTACCATGGGAAGGGGAGACTATATCTCAGTGCCTTGACAATGCAGAAACCCGGTGCACATTACCTTGACCAGTTGGTCAAATCTACCGTCGCCAATAATGGGGCAAAATGCCATTGGGTGCCTTCAGGTATGAAGCACTGAAAAGGATGCACATCTATGTAACATTCTTGCCAAAAAGGGTCAATATGAGTGCAATTATGAGGTTATAACTACACAAATCCATATTGGGGGACATACTGCAAATCTGGCTGAACCCTCGAAAATATTAATACCCTGAAAGATAGGAAAAAAACAGTGAGGGATAGTTCTAGATTTAAGGAGTCTAAAGGCTAAGAATTATGACAACTAAATTCAGTACGTGGTCCTTGATTAGATCCCGTATTGAACAACAACAGCAATAACACCAAAAAGAGCCACAAAGGACATAATCGGGACAAATGGAGAGATCTGAATACGAACTGTGAAATTTCCCGAGCGTGAAAACTGCATTGTGGTTCTGTAGAAGGACGCCTTGTTCTTACCAAAGTCTACGTCTGGGCGACGTGACACGATGTCCGCAACTGATTCTTAAATAACTCAGCAAAACGGGCACGCATGTATGTGTGTGCGCAGAGTATGGGAATGCAGACGCAAACTCCTGACACCTGAGGAATGGTAAAATGTATACAGGTATTTTCGGGACTGTCCTTATAATTTTTCTAAGATTTGAACATTTTCGAAATGGAAGAAAAATAAGGAAGCAAAAGCACCTGCTGTGAGCCAGACCCTCATCGGGTCAGGGTGAGGTAAACACGATGGCTTCTGTCCGTCCCATTGCCCTTTTCCCTTCTGCCGCTCTCACCCTCCTTTCCACCGTGAGGCTCTAGGGTGGGGGCTGCCTATGGCCTGGAGTAGACACCGGAAAGAGGCTCCTCCTTTCTGCTGCCCACTGGGATTGGCCAGAGATGATCTGAGCTGGGCCAATCAGAATCCTTCCCTGGGACTTTTTATGTGAAACTTCCAGGGAAGTTCCCTTGCCTCTGAAACCATTTGGTTGTAAGCCTGTGATTCTTGAACTTCTCAGTGTCACGCACCACATGAGAATAAAGTTGGAACCCAGAAGTGGGCACAGCTGAGCAGCCTGGAAGAGAGAGGGCCCGGTGGTTCTAAGTCCTGAGGTCCCTGGAACCGCCATGGTTCCTGAAACTCTGACCTCGGTTTTGTGGTCAACTCACAGTGTCCTATGTAAATAATTAGAAGGTGAGGCCTAATAGGATGTATTATGGGTAGTCACAAGGGTAGAGAGAGGCAGAAATGTGTGTGGGAGGGAGGAGGGAGAAAGAGAGAGAGAAAGACG
>NW_006436283.1:6088566-6095345 GCF_000325575.1 Pteropus alecto | reverse complement strand
GCTCTCCTTGTGGGTCCAGCACGTCTGGATTAGAGGAAAACCCTGGCTGACCTGCCCTTGGGCACGCGGCTGTCACCACGCTGTACCAGCTAGCCTTCTTGGGGGGAGGAGGAAGAGGGATGAGTCCCCCAAGTGGAAGCTTGTTTGTGCCCCCGAATAGCTCCCACCCGAGCGAGCTCTGAGACGGCATATCCGCCTTCTCCCTTCTACTTTGTCTTCTGGAATTTGCAGAGGACGGGGAGCAGGAAGATGCTTGGGGTGTGCGTTAAGGAAGCGGTGGCTTGGTGAAGGGTAAAGACCTCCAGCCCTGGAGTCGGACCGCTTCTACTTGAAGCCCGTCTCCACAAGCTGATCGTGAGCGAGCCTCAGTTTGCTCCCGTGTAGAATGCGGCCAATAATGGACCCTACTCATAGGATTGTTGGCCGGATTACACGGGATGATTGCGGAGGGCACACTGTAACGCCTGCCATATAATAAATTCTTTTTCGTCGCTAGCGATTACTATTACCGTCATCAACAGCTGGACCCTGACCATGACCTGGATGCCTCCACAGACAGAAAGCTGGCTGCTTTCCAAAGGAAGCCCATTTCACTGTCGGCCACAGTCTGACTGACCTGTGGGCTGAGCTGGAATCTGCTTCTGTGCAGTGTCCACCCTTGTGTCCTTGCCGTTGCAAGGCGCCAAGGGAGTGGCTGTGAGCCCGATAAAGAACCAGCTCTCCTCTCCTAGGTCCTGCCTCCAGCTCCCTGCCAGCGGAAGTTAAGGGCGGTGATGGGAGGCCCCGGCACCAGCGACACCCACGGTGGTGTGGCATCCCGTGAGCCCTTGGTGTGCCCATCGAGCATGTGCACCATGCAGCAGCCTGCAGGGGCTCTTCACGGATCCTGTCGAACTCTCCAGGACTGCCAGGCAGAAGTCATGGGTGGCTCTGGGCCCCCAACTTCAAACCATCACAGGGGCTGCTCAGGGAGGCCCCACGTTCTCTTCGTGGGCTCTGACCTCCTGCCTCTTTTGCCAAAGTAGCCACACCCACCAGCCAATCCAGTCTAGGGTCCAGGCAGAAGGAACCTGGGGGTGAAGGTCACCCCAAACTCTGCTCTGCCCACTTTGTAAAGAAAAGGATGGTTCCTTTACAGGAAGGTCAGATCCTCAAGCAATTAAACCCCCTCTTCTCATTTGCATTCCTGTCCCTGGAGCAGATTTGTATCAACATCCCCAGGGCAAGACAATCTTGTTTCCCCAACAAAACAGATTATGCACATCAGGCCGAGGATTAATCACCATCCACAGGGTTGGGAGCCAATAAAAAGGGCCCAGATGGGAGGACAGGAGCCAGAGGGAGGGCCAGAGGGAGCTCTGGAGGCCAGCTGGGCTGAGGGAGTAGCTGCTTCCCACTGTGCTTCTAGCAAACCTGCCCCCCCTTCTCCCTGCCCCCACCCCCACGGCTGTCTGAGACCCTGTTCTCTCCCTCCTCGCCTTTCTCCCCACTTGGCAGTGCCCCAGGGAGAGAAGGGCCAGCCTGGCCCAGGACTCAGTGTGTGGGCACAGACAGGGAGTAGGGATAAGCCCAAAGGCCCTAGGCGAGCCACCTCCATTTCCCGACTGAACTCCTGCCCCCAACAGACCTGCTCCTCCCTTACTGATCCCAGGTTGCCATGGGACCTGGGCCCCTCCGACAGCACCACCTGGATGCCGCCTGGACAGAGCGGGGCTCTCCTCAGTGGGGAAGGAAAGAAGGGATCCTGGCACACCCGCAGCAGAAGCCCAGCTGCTGAGAGTGAGTTCCCCCACCCGATCACCACGGCCGCCCTGTTCCCTGGGCCACCCTGTCCGGCGGGGCAGCACCCAGGTCCCGCTCCCAGACATCTTCTTCTGGGCTCAGCAGAGCGGAGTCTTCTCACCCCTGGAGCAACTTCTGCCACCCCAGCCTCCCAGTAAGTAGTAATGGAGTAAGAGACCCCGCCCCCCAAACTACAGCGCAGGCCCCCCACCCTGGCACCCCGCAGGGCAGGGCAGTGACCCTGGCGCCAGTGCAGAGGGGAGGGAGGTGAGGCTTGCCTGTACTCCAGGGAGAACTTGGTCAGCTCCTTGTTGTTGTGAAGCCACTTGAACTCCAGCGGCCAGCTGCCCTCGGCCATGCACGTGAGCACCAGGCGGTTGCCCTCCAGGTGCACCTGCGTCCGCACTGGCTCCGTCTTGAAATAGGGGGCCACGTCATCTGTGGGAAGCAGACACACAAAGCCATGGTTATCACTTGCGCATCTTTATTCTGTTGCTCATTTAGAGCCCTAACGCCTTTACACAGAGGGAGCAGGTGCAGCCAGGCAACTTGCCTAGCTACGGTCAGGTGGCTGAGAAGGACTTGAACTTGGGTCAGTCTCATTTCAGGGGAATCAGGGCAGAGTCCATCCAGTGGGCCTCCTCTACCACCAGGCTGCTTGACCCTCCCATCCCTGGCCCTGGGCCAGCCTCCTTCAACCTCCCCATCTGCACGCCAGGTCAGCTGCCTGGACAAAGGGAGGGCCATTGCCTGGGCTGTGGGTGTGCAGAGTCACCCCAACCTTCTGACCTGACTCATTAACCCAACCAAACACATGCTCCCCAACAGTTCCCCCCCTACCCCCCCATGAACCCAATGCATTCCAGGCCCTGGGCTCCAGGGAACCACTTATTTTGGTCCTTCTGGCCAGTGGGAAAGAGGGCAGCAGCGAAATAGACAAGGGGGTGACAAAGGGATAGGAAGAGATGGGGGAACGCGGAGAGGGCCTCCAAGCCCATCACTGAGCCTGCTTGCGCTGGGAGGAGCCCGCACCCGGGAACAGCAACGAGGACGAAAGCACCTGCTACGTTCCGGACTCTCCTAGAAGCTCTACCGGATGTTCATTCAATCTGCAGATGACCCCACGACCAGACGGGACCATACGCCACCTTTTGGAGAGGGGTTAGACAACCGCCCAGAGTCACATAGCCGGGAGGGGAGGAGCTAGCTCAGCAGACCAACTGCAGAGGCTGAGCGCTGGACCTTGCACCTGACTTGAAGAAGCTGGGACGTGGATGGGAGGAGATGGGTTTGAGGCAAGAACACGCAGACTGCCGACGCGTGTGCCGCTGAGCCCCTCAACAGCTCATGTAGTGCGGGTTCGCTGTGTGTGAGGGGCTTTCTCGCCTGATGCTCACAGCAGCATTCCTACTGTTATAAAGGTTACAGCTCAGCGACAACATGGCCCCTCAGCCGCTAAGCCCAGGTTCAGACTCGCCAGGCTAAGTCCATCACTTTCCCCATCGCCCGGTGCCAGAGGGGTGGGGGGTGCTCCAAGCCACACAGGAAGCTGCAGGCAGGGCAGCATTGGGCGTCCTGACCTCCAGGCCAGTGGTGGGTGGTCCTGGCCTCTACGTCCGGTCTGCGCTCACCCTAGCAGTTCAGCTGCGTGGGCGTGGGCAGGTGTCCATCTTTCTGAGACTCGATTTCTCCATCAGGAGACACGGGGAGGGAAATGGCCATCTCGACATCATAAGGATTAAGTGAACTAATGATTGTGGGAATGCCAGCCCCATGCCTGGCCTAGAGCAGGTATTCTGCAAATGGTCATTTCTTTCCCCAACGCAAAAGTGTGAGTGTCCGCCCAGGGACGGGGCTGTCATTCTCAGGGCTGGCTGCTGCCCCAGGCTAACTTTCACCTATGAGCCCAGAGGGGGGACACCCCATAAGACACCATTCTTTTGGCTTGAGAAATGGAAAAAAACTGAAGGAAGAAGAGAAGGGGCAGGTGGAAGGGAGTGAACTGAGTGTCGCTCGGGTAGGGTGCTCAGCCCGCTGGGAATGGGAGAAGCTGGGTGCCTCTTGCACAGCAGGCTGGCCCCTGGTAGCGTTAGTGAGACTTGGAGCCCTGGAGCTCAGCTCCGCCAGATTTAACCAGAATTGGGTGTCTATGGTCAGATAAGTTCAGTATTTGTGTCGAGGCCTCACTCTGGGCTCAAGCACAGATCGATAACCCCAGAGAAGCCATAAGGTATATTTGGGGCCCGGGTCAACTGGCCAGACTGCATCGCGTCCCCAACCCAAGCCCGAGGTCTCGATCTTATGATTGTATAACTTGCTACTATTTGGGGGAGCCTTCCTTGAACCCCATCCCTGCTACATATCCTCACCAGGCGGGGGCCACTTGAGAGGCAGACCAGGGAGTGTCTTGAAGAGCAGGTGCAGGCCCACACAGGAGCCCCGCGTGGACCCATGCGTCTGCGTGACCGCTGGTGTTTCAATCACGGATACGATGCTGCTCACACATGCCCATCAATCGTAACAACTGCCCTATGAACATACTGCCTTACAGTCGGTTGAAAAGGTGTCTCTTTTTAGAGCGCGTACTCCCGCCCGGTCCCTTGTTTCTGGTGTCTAGGCCGCCTCTGGATAGTGACAGAGGGTGGAGAGGCCATCAGGCCCCCATTTGCCTAGGGAAAAAACCAAACGACTCTCTGCCAGCCCCGCCAGCCGCTGAGTTGCCAGCTCAGCTCTCAGTTTAACAAATGGGCACATTCGCACTTCAAAGGCGCATTCATATTCTCCAGTAGCTTTCAAGAGCCCTTTGAATCGCATTTTTAAAAACCCTCTGTTAGTTCCTGTCATCACTCGTTTGTTTTAAAACAATAACAGTCTCAGCCCCGGAGTGATTCAATCCCTTCGATGGGGGACTGACTCAGAGCCAGCACAGTCGGGGGGGGGGGTGGCGCGGGGGGAGCGCGGTGTGGAGAGATGAGCTCGCAAGCATGCACAGGCACACACGCACACACGATCCCCGCACCCAGACCCCTCGCCTCGGCAATTTGCTCCCAGCTCTGCATTTGCCAGTCTGCTCCTCTGGCTCTCCCGGGGGTGCCAGCCTGGAGCAGAATGACTTTTGCTTGGATGGCTTGGACGGGTTGATTCCAGTGGCTGCCAGAGATAACGAGTGGGGGGAAGAGGAAAGGGAGTGTGGATGGCCTTTCCTGAGGACCTGCTGGGAACCGAGCCCTGAGCGAGGTGCTCTGCCTCCCTCATCCCACATCGGCCCCCTCCCTCCCAAAAGGCCCTCTGCCATCAGGATCCAGGGGGGTTGGAGGGGCACCTCACAGGATGGAGGGCAATGGCAGGGAGTCCAGCCCGCTGACTTCCCCTGATGGGCTGGCCCTTGCCCCAAAGCAGGAGATGGCGGGGGGACAGAGGAAGCGCCGGTGGGCGCAGCAGTGGGCACACGCGTGTCTGCGTCTATCTGCGTGTGTGCGTCTCTGAGGGTCCGTGTGCCTCTGTGTTTGTATGTGGGTGTCCGTGTGTGTCTGTGTGTCCGATATGGATGTCTGCGTGTGTCTCTGTGTGTCTGTGTGTGCATTTTGAGTGCATATGTTTATGTACAGGAAGAGATTTCTGTGCCATGAATGCACAGGTGACTAACACACATCACTGACCTTGGACAAGTTACTTAACCATTTTTGCACCTCGGTTTCCCTAGCTGTAAATCGGGAACAGGTTTGTTGTGAGGATTAATAAAATAAACAACACAAAGTGCTCAGAAAAGTGCCTGGCAGATTTAGCCACTATTACTACTGATCATATACGCAGATGCACAGATTACTCCCGAGAGAACAGCTCAGACCCTGTTGGCGGGAGCCAGCAGTTCCTTCCGGCCTTCGTCCTAGGATTGCTCAGTACACAACTTGTCCAACTGTACACACCAGCCCCGTTAGCCACCTTCTCAGTGGGAAAGAGATAATTGAGACTAGAGGAGAATTGTGGATAGAAAGAATCAACATTATACTGATGTCATTTTCTTAGTTTTCCTCATTTTAAAAACATATAGGATAGTTTTTTTTTTTAAACCAAAGTGATTGTAAAGTTCACATTAAAAAAAAAGAATGGCCAAGAAAATTCTGAAAATGAATGGTTAGTTGAGGAGACTAGCACAGATATTGAACTATATTCTAAAGCCGCAATAATTAAAACAGTGTGCAAATAGACCGATGAAGTAATGAACTGAAAAGTCTAGAAATAGACCCCAGTACATATGGGGATTATTTCATATATGGTGAAAGTAGAAATTCAAGTCAGTGGGGAAAAGATTGATTTTTCAACAAATGGCTTTGGAACAGCGAGGGAGCTATTTGGGAAAAAAAAAAAAGTTGAATCTCTTCCTCACACTTTACCTCAAAATAAATGCTAGATGGATCAATGTTTTAAACATGAAAAATAAAATTCTAAAAGAACTAGAAAAAAATCACAGGGGTTTAAAAATACATAATCTTGGCGAAGCGAAATATTTGCCAAGTACTTTCTAAGTACTACGCAAACTCCACAAAGCCGTAAAACTGATTAACGCCTTCGACTATATAAAAATCGTGCACAGGGAAAAAAAATACAAAAAGAAGCGACAAAATGACAAACGGGGTGAAAATATTTGCAACTTTTATCATGGACAAAGGGCTCGTTTTCCTGATCTAAAAAACATTCCCTTAAATCAATAAGAAAAAGATAAACCCACAGAAAATTGGGCAAAGGATATGAACTGTTTGCAGAAAAGAATTACAAATAGTTCTGAAACACACAAAGATATTGAACCTTGTTGATAAGAGAAAGGCAAACTGAAACTCGCTAAGACACCATTTTTTCTTATCACGTCGGCCGAGATCTGAAAGTGTGATACTATCCAGCACTGGCTCACATGTGGAGACCCAGGCATGCTCACACACAGCTCCGGGGGACTGTCGCTTGGTACGACATCTACAGAGAGCAATTCGGCAATTCTATCA
>NW_006436283.1:6072661-6088208 GCF_000325575.1 Pteropus alecto | reverse complement strand
CCACCAACTCTTCAAGGCATTTATCCTGCACGGGCACACCTGTGTATGAGGGAAATGACGGCGTTTCATAGAAGCGCTCTGTTCTGAACAGAAAAAGCTTAGGAACGACCTGAGTGTCCACCAAGAGGTCAGTGGTCAAGGAAACCACAGAATTCTCCATAGCTTAAGGCTCCAGAACAAATTCTGAGAATTACTGTCGCGTGAACAAAGCGAGGTGACCGGAGTATGTCATCTGCTACCGTTTGTGTAAAGCATTCTTTGTTTTCCAAGTATAAAAACACATTTGCTTGTACAGACATGGGCTTCTTCTGGGCGGTTACATAAGACGGCGGGCTCAGTGATGCTTTAGGGAGCGGTGGGTTGCTGGGGGCTTTGGGGGCAGGGACTCACTTTTTTTCACTCCAAACCCATTTGCAACTTTCATGTTGTGTCCCACTTACTTGGAATCGAATGGATGCACGCGTGTGCAGGTGTGCATGTGAGTGTGCAGGGGCAGCAGTCACGGGGCGGACCCGCTGGTGGCAGGGGAATGGGCAGGCTGTCTGTGTGCATGGGACACCGGGGTGTGGCATGGCGGGGGTCCCAGACCACCGGAGCCTGAGCCCCTTGAAGGAAGAGCCGCCTTTGAAGGAGGACAAGAAGCCTCAGTCCTGAGCCTCTTCTCATTTCCTGTACCAGCTCAGGGGGCCTCTGCCTGCCTTTCCTTTGATATTCTC
Source organism: Pteropus alecto (assembly GCF_000325575.1). Classification (NCBI taxonomy): domain Eukaryota; kingdom Metazoa; phylum Chordata; class Mammalia; order Chiroptera; family Pteropodidae; genus Pteropus; species Pteropus alecto. The sequence continues at coordinate 6,087,492 of NW_006436283.1, read as the reverse complement.
ACTAAATACCTTCATTGTCACCCTTGAACTGCAGGATCCAGGCTAAATGGCCCCTCACAGAAGCTTATCTCAACTCCAGCCTCTCCCTTCCCGCAGCCCCCGGCCCAGCAATGTCGTCTCTCTCTGGAGTCCCGCCATCTCTCCTGGAATGTGACTTCCCAGACAGGCCAGGCCTGGGAACCCCACCTCCTCCACCCACCACCTAATTATCTGCCCTCCAGGGCCAACTTCAAGGGGCACTGGGCCTGGACAAATGCCCTTCTCACCTCTGAAATGCCCCAAAGCCTCTCTCTTTTAGCAGCAGCCTCTGGTCCCACAGCGACTGCTCAGTCACTGGGGCTTCTCTGGAATGCATGGGAACAGGGTGGAAGTCGAGATCCTAGTACATTTCTCCCCTCTGCATCACCCCCTGGGCTCTGCATGGAGCCTTTGACTGAATTGGCCTCCATGGCCTCCTAACCTGGTCCCCTTCCTGGAGCTGGCTGGCCACAGACGCGGGAATCAGGGGCTCAGGGCTGGCCCCCCTCGCGGAAGCTCACATCTCCCACACGTCCACTCCTGCTGCCTTCAGTCCACAGAACTGTGCTCACGACACTGTCCCAGGCGAAGCACTTCACGTCCCTCCTCTGCGTTACGTCTCGAAACCTTCTCAGGGAACGTGCTGTCATTGTGCCCATTTTACAGACGAGAAAACGGACACTCAGGAAGGTTTGGCCGTTTGACTTTACCACATAGACTCGTGAACTCGGATCTGGCAGGTCCCAGAGCCCCTGCCACGGGGCTTCCCCTCAGCCGTCCTCTTCACACCCCGATCTGTGAGGGACGGTGGCCTCTCAGGGCACCGGCTTCGAGGTGGCAGGGTTGTGCAGTTGTGTGGTGGGGACGTTCCTACTCCAGCTCCCAATGTCAGGGCCCCGGAACTAGACCCAGGAGTGATGGAGAGACAGGCCGGCTGGCTGGGAATGAGTCCTGCGGATCAGGCAGAAGGATAAGGGGGTGGGATACCCCAGGAGAGACCGGCCCACCTGGGAGTGGGGCTTCAGAGGCTGGGCTCGTGGGGTGCGGGACGAGAAGCCTGGGAGTGAAGGACAGACAGTGCAGAAGGTAAACAGATGTGGGCTCGAGGGGCCAAGTAAAATGAGGCGGGGTGGGAGCCCGGGGGGCTTCTCGGGAGGGGGAGGCTGAGCTGGGGCCCCCATCCCCCTGCCCCTCCACTTCAGCCCCAGGCACCCCCTCTTCCAGGCTCTGACGTGAAGGTCCCAGTTCCTATGCTCACTGAAGTCTGATCTTGAGTAATGAAGCTTCCAACCCCTGCCCCAGAGGCTGCTGGGAAGACCAAGTGAGCTGAGGCAGGCGAGTTCGCAGCAAAGCGCTTGGCATCTATGGGGTGCTCTTTCTGCCATATTCGCACTTTTGGGGGTGATCAAATGGGGGAGGGGATGGGGAAATGGCATGATAAACCCCTCCTCATTTCCTGCACCTCAGAGCCATCCCCTTAAGGAGCTCACCGTTTTCTGAACGTCTCAAGTCTACGCCTTCTGAACTGGCCACCCCACGCTGGCTCAAGAACCAAGTCTTGCCCAGGGATGGCTTGTCAAGGTCTTGAGCAAAGGCTCAGGACAGGAGTAGGGAGAGTGTGAGCTGCAGGAGGTGTTGCACAAGGTCAGCCATGCCTGTAGGTCCCTCTTTTACTTAAATCCGGGGGTCGGGGGGTGTGGTGCTAAGTCTGGGGGCTGCTCGAGCAGGGGGCTCGGGAAGAGATTTCTGTGTGTCCAAGAAGAGGCCGCCATGCGTGGCCCTGTGCGAGCCACGTTCCTCCACAAGGAATGTTCCATGAGCATGCACAACGAAGATGCCAGCGGGCATTCTCAGGGCCCGATGGGGACCACAGCACCCAGGGCTCCCAGCCACTGCCCCGTCTCCCCACCCTGATGCCTGACTTGACCTGCCTGCTCCTGCCGCACCCAGCCAGAGCCCCGCAGCCCCAGAGCCCCTGGCTCTCCCTGCTCAGTCTTCCCTTCTCATCGCTGCTCCCACAAATTAGATGCTAATTTATGCTCCTTGCCTGTCTCCTGGCAGATGCCTGGCCCAGCTCAGCCCTGGCGCTGCCTGCATGCCAAGTGCTTCATTAGCCAGGAAAGAAGGCTCTCGCCCTCCTTAATCTAATCCTCGCCAGTGACCTTCAGGAGCCAGGCACCTTCTGACGTCGGGGGCCTAGGAGGGTGCGACAATCAATTATGCCTCGGCTTCCACAGCTGCTGCCGAATGGATTTCTCGCTCAGAAAAGCGTGTTCAAAAAGCATCTAATGGAACAGATCATCAATTTGTTTGAATACACATCTAATCTGATTAGCGGGGCCTCACCACCAGGGCAGGCAGCGCGACTGAGCCTCGACACGGCCCTGGGGAATCGCGAGTGGGGGGAGGGGCCCAGCCTGGGGACAGAGGGGCGTGCGCCCCACGCTCACCACCCAGCCAGCCTGGCCCATTGTGCATCCAGCCAAAAAGTCACAGAGAAAAGACCGAATCACATAAAGGCCACGAAGGCCTTGCCTGATGCCTCCTGGTTTTCTATTGTTCCAGCACTGGGCACAGAGCCCGTTGCATCCAAGATGCTCAGGAATGAATGAATGAATGAATGAATGAATGAATGAATGAATGAATAGTGAATAAATGATGATGAGATCCAACACAGAAACTAAGGGATGCCAAGAAAGTTACCTCCAGGACAAGACTAGTTGACACCTGTACTGGGTTGAATGGTGTCATTCCCCGAAATTCATGTCCTTCCTGGAACCTCAAAATGAGACCCTATTTGGAAAAAGGTCATTGCAGATGTTATTAGTTAAGTTGAGGTCACGTGGGAGGAGAGCGAGGTCTATACGGCTGCTGTCTTCGTAAGAGAGAAGAGACACAGGAAGAACACACATGGGGAGAAGGGGGCCTCATGCCGGTGGAGGCCGAGATCGGAGTGATGCGTGGACAAGCTAAGGGATGCCGCGCTGGCCAGGAGCCACCAGAAGCCAGAAGAGGCAGGAAGGGACCTGCCCTAGAGCCTGCGGAGGGAGCGGAACTGCGAGAGGATCAATTTCTGTTTAAGTCCCTCGGCGTGTGGCACTTTGTCAGGGCCGCCACTGGAAACAAACACATGCTTACAGAAGCCTGGGTCTTCAGTCCAAGGAGGGCAGCCTGGTGGGTAATAAAGAACTCTGGGAAATGTGTCTTGTCTCACTGGACCACAGCTGCTCCTTCCCCAGACACGCCACAGCCACCACGCCCCAGGCCCTTTGCTTATGCCATCTCCCTCTCCCAGAGAGAGTCTTTTCTCCCTCCCTCCGTCCCTCCCTCTCTCTCTCTCTCTCTCTGTCTCTCGCTCGCTCTCTCTCTCTCTCTCTCCTTCCCTCCTTCCTTCCTTTTTTTTGCTGGGAAAATGTAGGTGTTCAATCCAAGTTAGTTCCTGCCCTGTGTCCCTTTAAAGCTCAACTGTCCTGTCCTCTGAAACTGTTTTTGATGTCCTCCACATCTCTTGGACTTCGAGGTTACCTCCCTTATAGCACCCAGCATGCCCGTCACAGCCGCACGTGTGATCACTCCCATATTAGTGTGTCACCTGCTGGAAGACAGGGCCAGGGGCTCCCTTGCCTCCTCAGCTCCAGAGGCTGGCATGTAGGAGGGCCCAGATCCATGAATAAGACAGGGCACAAATAAACTTGCTGTTGAACTTGGCCAGGCACCTCCCTCTTGAGGACTGACATCCTGGGGGCTCCCTGTGTTCCCTGCCAGCTCAGATGTGGTGAGATCTGAGTAATAGGGTGGGTTCTGACCTTGCTGGGCCCATGGAGTGGGGTTACCCGGGTTCAAATCCTGGCTCGGCCACTCACTAGCTAGGTGACCCCAGGCATTCTGTAACCCCTCCACATCTGAGTGTCCTCAGCTGAGAGATGGGCAATAGCAGAGCTCCTCGCAGGCCAGCTGAGAGGCATGAGTGCTTAGAGCCCAGGCCGGGGGAGCTGTCACTGTCCCTCACCCTTGCACGGTGTGACCTCTGCAAGCCTGTCTCACAGCCTGGGCCTCCGGCCTGAACCGCACAGGTAAATAATGCCAAAGCATCCCAGCCTCGCGTGGAAAAATGATGGTTCTCATTTCCGATGGCTTTATTTTGCTATTAACAGAGAAGAAGGGAGCCCTGCCTTACACTTCAGCTGGAGGGTTCAGAGATTAAACTTATACCAGTGATTAGAATGTGTTTGCCTAACGGCGCTATTATCATTTTAGTGTATTCAGATTTGTTTTAGCTATAAAAGCGACGATAATAAAATTTCACTAACTCCTGGAATTCCTCCCACGAAGCTCGATTATGCTACATGGCCAACACTCGCCTCCCCCTCGGTAACCCCGAGGTGGGCCATGTGCCTGGAGCAATTCTCCAGTTGACAGCTGGGATCTAAGACTCCCAGAGGAGAAGGGCCTTGCTAAAGCTCAGCTTGGGGGTCCGCTGCTTGGCCAGGTCCAGGAGGCTCCACAGAGACTTGTGCCACCTGGCGTCTGTCACTCTCCCAGGTGATTCTCTTAAAGATCCCTCAGCTGGTGAGTTCCCTCCATCACGTGGGTACCACTATTAGCCTGTCCCCTAAGCTCTGGTGACAGAGAAGCACCTGCCTCCAACAGGACTTGAGAAGCTAAGAGCCAGGACTGATTGGCCCACAGGTGACTCTAAGAACCCAGACCAGGGGTCTCCAGTGTCCACCTTGGCCAGTGACAGCACCACCGGACACAGGGCAGAGGAGGGCTATGCCGAAAGGAATGGACAAGTGTGCTCTGGGTGGCACGCTTCCCAGGGGGTGACCACCTTCTTCTCTTCCTCGCCCTCGAGAAAAGCCATCACCCCCGGGAGATGGGCCATCGGGCCTCAGGAGGGGAGACAGGAAGTAAGGAGGATGGAAGCTGGTGGGTCTGACTGAGCACCTAATATGCGCCAGAGGAGCTGAGCTGGACGGCGGGCGAGCTAGGGGGCTCCCCACTCGGCCTCATCACCCCAACATGGGAGCTTTCCACCCATTTCAGTGGCTTCACCGTCCCGGCCTCCGCATCGCTGGCATCAGAGCGGGGACGCTCAGCCTGGGGGAAGGGAAGAGAAAGGTGTTTGCTGCCGGCCTGATCCACTCCAGCTCCGTTTTCTCATTTAATCCTCCCGACCCCCCTGGGAGACAGTTATTACTATGACTGCCCTCTATCCCTCCCCGCTGCAGCTCAGAGGAGGGAGGCGCGAGGTCACCGCGAGTCAGCGCCTGGTTTCGAACCCACAGCCGCCGCCGGCCTCCCTGCGAGGCGTCTGATCTCCTCCCGGGTCAGCGGTCAGCGCTGTGCTCGGCTCACAGGCAAGGAGCTTAGGGCTGGGCCCGAGGGGGGCGGCGGGGGAGGGGAAAGCAAAGTGCAGAGCGGGCGGCCGCCAGGCAGAGGCGGAGAGATGGAGCCGGCGCTGGAGAGGAGCACGCATTCATCAGGCCGGTGACCCCGGCGTGCCGGCGCTTGGTGGCGTGTAACCAAGACCGCAGAGCAGAAAATTGGAGTTCAATTTGCCGTCCGTCCTGCACAGCGCTTGGCCCGTTCCTGTCCGTGGCAGGCGCCTCTGCGCTGCATCGGAAATAATAACACCACGCGGCTCTGTGGCCCTTGCGGTGGTTACAGGCCCCGAGCAATTTACAAGCTGGATGACACGCAGAGGCCTGCACGCCCCCTCCCCGGGCACTCGCCCGGGCACGCGTGCCACTGTCCTTTCTGGCGGTCACCCACCTGGGGGTCACCCATCGGGCCCTGGGACGCCAGGCCCAGCCTCTGCCCTGGCTGCCTGTGTCATTTTTATCGGCTCTCATCATTAACAGGAAGCCCGCCAGGCCGGCAGGGGCCAAGTCCTCGCTGGCCCTTGTGGGACCCTCTCTCTCTCTCGTTTTAGAAAGGGCTTCTGGACCTCCTCGGGCCAGCAATGCGCCTTTGTCTTCACGAGGACCCCCTTTCTCTCCTCCAAACTTCACGGGGAGGACGTGGGGTGCTAGAGTGAGTGAGACCCCCTACTTCCGCCTCCCACTTCACGGATAGGACATCTGGGGCTCCGAGAGGGACAGCCACGTCAGCTGCCGCGCTGAGACCAGCCCCGGGCGGCGGGTGCCGAGTCACGTAGGGGGAAGACCTGCCAAGCGGCTGGACAGCTTCCTCCGAGCAGGCCTGGAGGGTTTTCAGGAGCCAGGGGTGTGGGGGCTCCAGCCACAGCTCCCCCTCTTCCCATCAAACGATACAATCACGGTCGCACATTGTTCGAGTCCATGTATGTGAAACATTCAGAACGGGGAAACCCAGAGGGACGCAGACCGGCAGCCGCCAGACACTGACCGCTGAATGGGTCCGGGGTTTCCTTTCAGGGGGATCAAATGTTTCGAAGTTGGGTAGAGACAGTGGTTGAACAACGTCGTGAATGCGCCGAATGCAAGCGAGGCGTTCGCTTCAAAGTGGTTAATTTTACGTCATGGGAATCTTACCGTAATAACAACAAAAAACAAACAGGTGAGTCTGGTACGAGGGCTTTTTCTGCCCCGTCACTTCCGCTCACCGCCCTCCAGCCCCCTTAGTCCACCCTTCCCCACCCCCAGCCCCACAGAGTCTCTAGGGGGAGGGCTATGAAGAAGATCCAAGTGCCCCTTCCTGTCCTTCTTCCTGGCTTCTTAGGACAGGAAGGGGCTCTTGGATCTTCTTCATAGTGCCCCTTCCTGTCCTTCTTAGGCACTTGCTATGCCCCTTCCTGTCCTAAGAAGCCAGGAAGCCAGGCCTTCGCCCCCTCCCTTCCGTCCCCTGCCATGAGTCAGGGGCTGGGTCCACTCGCTGGGTTGTGGAGGGTAGGGCTGGGTCCCACGCAGTCTCACGGGCAAGGGGCTAAAAGCCTGGACTAACTCCAAGCCAAGCCCCCTCCCCGGCCGCTGCCCTTGCGATGAGGGCAGAAAGCCTTGGCTCTGCAGGTGGATGGCGGGGTCTGAGACAGGTCTCAGCACGTACACACTGCTGGACGCCGAGTCAGCACCTGGGACCTCTGAGCCGGCAGTTTGTCCCTCGCAGGAGGGGTGTCCTACAACGTCCGCCTTGTTTCATTAGAATTCCCTGCGCTAGATCTTAAAACAATCCGGAGCACAAGGCTGGCCGAGCGCTCACCACACGGGTCCCTGTGCCTCAGGTGCACGCTCTCATCCTCTCCACGCAGCGATGCCAGGGGGTAGGAACTATCGACCCCCGCACTGGGCGGACTGGCCGGAGGCTGGCAGAGCTGAGTCACTGCCAAGGGCCCACACCCGGGAAGCGGCCTGGGCAGGGTTCTGGGTGAGCACCGAGAGTTCCTTCTCTTGCTCTCCCCACAAAATCCAGTGTCGTCAAAGGCCAGTCCAGAGCCTGAGGATGGGGGGAGGGGGGGAGCAGGCGTCCACACGGGGCGGGGGACATGGGGTTGCACTGCGGGTCATCCTAACGCCCCGTCCCAGCTGCAGCTGCCCCCACTGCCCTCCTTGCCCAGGCAGGGCTGCCCCTGCTCAGACGCCCTGGCGACATCTGGTTCTTCCAGACAGCGGCCTGGCGGCCTGCTCAGGGAGGCGGAGGGGCCCGCTGCCAGGGGCTGCATGGGTTATCCTTGCATGGGAAGCAGCCCTGCCTCTTCCTCCTGTCGCTTCACGAGCCCAGAGCCCACCTGTCGTGCGTTAAGGGTGGATGCGGGAGGAGGTGAGGGTATCTGTGCTCTGCTGTCGATCCCCTGATAATATCCTCTGCAGTCAGCAGCCCCCCCTTGTTTCTCTCGCTTGATACCGTGTCCCCAGATGTATTCGGGGCTCTCAGCCTCTTCGGAGGGGACTGAGCCCAGCGGCGGATACTGGGGAGCAAACGAGAGAGACTGAGGCACGAGGAAATTCATATTAACAAGAAGTTCACATTAACAAAAATTCATATTAACAAGGCCAGGTTCCCAAGAGCATCTCCAGGGGGCCACAGCTCACATGGACATGGGGTTTGTGCTCCTGCCACTGGTCCCCAGCCCTCCTGTGTGAGGGCTGAGGGAAGAGGCAGTGGCTGGGCTGGACATTGGACAAAGCCCTGGGCTGTAGGCCAGCCCTGCCCAGCTCTACTCCTGACAAACGAGCGCCCTTGGCCTCCCACAGGCTCTGAGCACCTCAAGGGAAGCGGCTGTAGAACTCACCTAGTCCAACCCTTTTGTTTGGCAGATGAAGAAACGGGGGTAGAGAGTTTAAGGGAGGACTGCGCCCAGCTTTTCTGATACCAAGTCACCCTGTCTCACTTGATCGCTCTGGACCTCATTTTCTCCATCTATAAAGTGGACATAAGGGCTTAACGGACGTCCACTGCCCTCTTCCACGTCCTGGGAATTTGTGGCTTATGCTAAGAGACCCTCTTTACCTCAAGGGGGCCCAGCTGCCCTTTGCAATAGAGCAAGGTCTGGGGGCTTAATAATGATCTTCATGGAGTCCTGCGACACCTCCTGTTATGGGTTGAATTGTGCCCCCCTCAAAGATATATCAAAGTCCTAATCCCGGTGAATATGCGAATATGACTTTAATGGGAAATAAGGTCTTTGCAGATGTGCTCAGGTTAAGGAGAGGTCATGATGGTGGACCCTCAGCTAGTATGACTGACACAGAGGGAGAGAGACACCGGAGGCGATGGCCACGTGATGACCGAGGCAGAGACGGGAGCGATGCGTCCACAAGCCGCGGAACGCCAAGGACCGCGGACAACGCCAGACGCAGAAAGCCCTCCTCCTCTATGCGGGTTTCAGAGACGCCTCCCTACCGCCCCCCTGTAGGAGTGAGCCTCCCTTTGGGCTCCCCGAGCCACACACAGTCCAGTGTCACCCCAGTAACCCCCCGTGTTACCGCCCAAACTTCTGAACGCCTCGCTGGACTGGAGGTTGCTAGGGGACACGTCTGGGTCGCTCCTGTGCCGCAGCCCCTCATCCGGTTCCCTGAGCAGAGTCGGAGCTCAGCCCTGAATGAAGGACCAGACTAAAGGGATTCTCTTGTTTCTAGGGGTCTCTGCGACAATCCCTCACCTGTCCCCGACCCATCTCTTCCCGTTTCCGCCCGTTACTTCCCTCCTCACAGGCCCTGGAGCAACGCGTGCCAGCTGCTCTGTGGTGGGGCCTGAGCGCAGCTAGTGGTGACCGACGGCGTCTGAGGGGCAGGGAGGGCACGGGCAGCAGGACTGGCAGGTTGGCGGGGGCACCGGCGTGACTGATGACCTCGCAGGGCCATTTCCAATTCACTTCCCTTTCTGGGAAGGAGAGCGCGTGGCCCCTCCCCCACCCGCTCCGCCCACGAGCGCACACCCCCTCTTTCTCTGTGGTCCCCCTCCTTCCCGGAACAGGGCATGGCGGTGGGAAGGGTGCTTAGATTTCACAGGCTTAAGAAGTAGATGAGATATTCCTTGGGCTCCCCCTTTTCCTGCAGGGACACCCCCCGGCAGAGACAGTGATCTGGGAGCTGCACACCTACAGCCCTCTCCACTCTGGCCCACTCCGCTCAGCCCCCAGCCGGAATCCCGCAAGCCCAGGGCTCAGCCTCTGTCCACGGTGACGAGAGGCAGGTGTCTTTGCGCTGTGTGTGTGATCCCCAAGCCCAGGTAGGTACGACTGGCCCCTTGAACAGAGAGAAGACTGGGGCTCCAAGTCAGGAAGTGACTCGACCCAGATGGCCGGATGGACACCGAGGTTTGAACACAGGTCTGTCCCCAGAGTCCATGCTCTTTCCGCGGTAACATGCGACATGGATTGGAAAGGCAAGGAGCCCTCTCTGGGCACTCTGTCCTTGGCCAGGTGTGAGTCTGTCCTCGGCCAGGTGTGAGTCTCCTCGGCCAGGTGTGAGTCTGTCCTCATTCAGGTGTGAGTCTGTCCTCGGCCAGGTGTGAGTCTCAGGGAGGCAGGGATCAGAATTCCACCTCCTACTGTGAGCATGCTGTTTCTGTAGACACGGGCTGGCTGGGGGTCGCAGGGGACAGGCCATCACAGCACATGGTTGGGGCCATCAAGAGACTCACTGTCTCCAGGACCTGTGTGACCTTGGGCAAGCCAGGCTAGTCTCCAGGCTGCAGTCTCCCTACAGGCCACGACCAGACTCATCCGTGCCCGCCTCCTCCCGGGGCACCCAGGAGTAAGTGAAGATGGCATGGGAGCAAGAGGCCAGCAGTGCGAGACCCACGAGAGGCTCCCGTGGGAAACAAGGAGAGGGCAGGCTCCGGAAGCCACCCTCAGAGGGCTAAGGCCAGCAGGGCCCCCGGAGACCTGCGCTGTTCCCCCAGCCATGCCCCGACGTGGGGAGCGTGCACGCGAGCCGGGAACTGTGCTTTGGCAGTGGGCGAAGCCAGCATGGGAAAGTGGGAGTTTACAGGAAGGCTACGAGTTACCGGAAAAGATGATAAATTAATGTAATAGGGCTGTTTGGCCGGTGACAAGGGATAAAACATATGGTCCAAAAAAGCCCCATGCGAGATTGTCAAAAGGATGAATGGCAAGGCAAGATGGAGTGAGGGAAGTTTTACGTGCTCAGGGGGTGGCGGAGGGGCGGCCGGGCCTCCTGACCCACCCGCTATCGACTCTGCCCCCCGCCCCTGACGCCCCTTTCCCTCGAATTGACACGGCATCGGGACCGGAGGCTTCTCTCCAGCAGGCCCCTGCAGGAAGCCCCTCCTGAATTCCAACTGGCTCCGTCTCTGCCTGCTCTGCCTCCTCCATCCTCCTGCCCACGAAGGCCCCCGCCTCGCTCCCGAGGGTTTCGGTGCCCTTGACTCACATCTCACACAAATGCTCTTGGTCCTCAGTCGTAATGCAGGGGAGGCATTTCATTCACTCATTCACTCAAAGCTCAATTCACTACCTCAGCAAATGCTTGTCGAGTACCTAAGATGTGCCAGGAGATGTCACAGTGAGCCAGAAAAAACCTCTGCCCCTCAGTGGCTCAGAGGTGCACGGGTAGATGGATGAGCCCAAGCAACAGTGGGATGAATGCACAATAGAGTGAGTCCCATGATGCATTGGGCCGCCAGCACAAGGTGCAGCTCGCCAGGCCTACAGGGACGATCAGAGATGGTGGCCCCAGCCGTGTTTTGAAGGAGAAACAGGACGTGCAACAAGCAGAGGGTTGTCAGGACAACTCACGGGCAGCGGGTCCCGTTTGTGCAAAAGCCAGGAATTATGAGAACAGCAGCTTCTGGGAACTTGGGGGCATCTCTGCATGATGGGGATAGAGGGTGCATGCGTGGTGGACTGTGAGGCAGGAGGAGGAAGAAGTGCTGGCTGGCACAGCAGACACAGAGCACCTGTGCGGGATGAACTTGGATGCCAGCCCTGGCTTCTTCAATTAGGAGCTGCATGACCTTGGGCACATCGCTTAACCCTTTTGAGTTGATTTTCTCATTCGAAGAGAATGAAGTGAGGATAATAGCACCTGCCTCATGGAACTGTGGCAAGGAGTAAATGAGAAGATGCAGAGTTATCTCTTAGCACAGTTTCTGGTCTTTGAATGAATGAATGGTGAGGGTCAGGTCCAAGAGAATGAAGGGCTCATCAATTGTGTTAAGGAGTTTGTACAGCATCCCAAGGGTGGTGGAAAGGAATTGGAGTGAGTGAGTGAGTGTGTGTGGGTGTGTGTGTGTGTGTATGAGTGTCTGCACTGGCGGCTTGCGTGGGTGCTGGGATCAGCCCACACCCCCTCTCCAGCCTCTCTGAGTTCTGGTCTATTTTGACTAGAGTCAAACCCAGTTTGAGAAGATGGAGAACTTGCAGATGGTCTTGGATGACCCTTTCTGAGGATAGGATGAAGGACCCTCAGCTTAGCACAGACCATCTCAAGGTGATGACTCATCTCGTCAACCTTTGCTGATTAGTGAACACCAATTATGGGCCGGGGCCTGGAACACAAAGGGAAGAGGCGGCCCCATGCGGAGGCCCTGGCAGCTGGCGGGAGAGATAGGATTCACAGGGAAGGGGTGACAACCATGGGAGGCGTCACGGAGCAAGCTAACTGTGGACACGGGAACCAGGTGTGGTGGGCACTGGGGACGGAGCTGGGCCTCCGAGCACGGGGCGGGCAGTCACAGAGCCACTCGGAGGAAGGAGGCATTGTGCGCGAGTCATTCGCTTGGTGGTGAATCCAACGGCACTGAGCTTTCGGCTCTGCTCCGGCCACCGTGCCGTATGCTGGGACACAGTGGGGAGCAAGACGATACCTCCTCTGAGCTCATGGAACTTAGAGTCCACCAATAAATGCAGGTGCCACACCAGAGACCGCAAGCGCGAAGGAGCTGTGAACGCGGGGTGTAGGGGTGAGAACACCCAGCACACAGGAGGGACCTTCCTGAAAGGTGGCATGGAAGCCACGGCCAGAGCAACAGCAGGTGTGCCAGGCGGAGGGGGAGGAGCAGGGGAGAGGGCTGGTCCCGGGAAGCGGGTGGCCTGGCCCATTCACATCAGGCTCAGAACCGGAGAGGGGCCCTGTGGCTGGAGGACGGGTGGCGAGAACGGGAAAGGGAGATGGAGAGCAGAAGCACCCGTGGGTGCCGCGCTGGCCGCATGATTCTGCTCATGAGTGAGCATGCGCAGGATCCGGGGCCTCCTCCCAAGGGCAGCTGGAAGCCACCGCGGGGTCGTGGCCGGGTCTGCAGCGGTCTCTGCCCCGCCTGGCAGTGCGGCCCATGTGGCTGGAAGGAGGTGGGAGCGATGTCGGGCGTCCAGTTGGGAGAGATGATCCCCGGGGAGAAACACCTCCTTTGGGGGGACTTCGCCTCCTTTTCAGCCCTATGGGGAGAATATTTCCCTGTCCAGAGAGAGGTGATGCTGGGCAGAGAGGAGGTGGTTTAGCGTGACTTGGGTGGTGGCAGTGGGCAGGGGGACAGGACTGGGGGCTATTTCAGAGGTAGAATGCAGACGGTACCACGTTAGGTTGGAGGCGGGGCTTGTCTGAGTGACAGGGCTAGCAGTGATGGTGTCGGCTCCTGAGACCCAAACACTGGGGCAGGTGTCAGTTTGGGGGAAAGACCCTGAGATCGATTGTGGGCGTGTTGAGGCCTGCCGGATATCCAGGTGGAACGTTCAGGTGGCTATCCGGGTCTAGAACCCAGGGCTGGGGAACAGGTGTGCAGCCATCAGTTAGCGTGCGTCAGAGAGAAAGGGGAGAGAGAGGAGGAAGGGGGGGTGGCGGCCACTGCTGAGGGTACCTCCCAGGTCTCGGGGGGTTCTCTTCCCACCCTGGGCTTCCGAGCCCACTTTGCGATCCGTGCATGCACAGCGAAGAACGAATGTGTATCAGGTGTTTGCGTCGTGCCAGGTGGCTCCAGGTGCTTAGATGCACATATCATCAACTCTGCACGACAACCCTTCAAGGTCATGGCCACCTCCCTAACAGATTGGGAAGCAGCAGAGCGCTGAGGGTGGAATCTGCCCAAGATCATGCCCAAGGCTCTTGTCCCAAGGAGACCAATCCTACCACTCACCCCGCCCTGTCCACAGGGGTGGCCAGAGGAAGAGCCCCAGTGGGGAGGGCAGGGGCCTCTCTGCTCCCTTCCCCTGAGTTCTTCTCCCCTGTGGCTGCGTCCGCCTGTCCTCCATCCCTCTCCCACCCTGTGCTGACTCTTGAACAGTACGGAGCCATCACCCACAACGGCAGGAAGTTCGATCTCTCCGTGGCTCATCCACTCCGTGGCTCATCTACTCACATCATGCGCATCCCCTCAAGGTCAAAGCCTTTGTTTCTGGGTGAGAAGAGTGAGAGCAGAGTCCCTCCGGCCAAGCCCAGTCCCAGATAATTTATGGACCAATCGGTCCATCCGTTCACCTTTGCACAGAGGCCCACGTGCAGGTGGAGGGAGCGGGAGGAGCAGGCCTTCTTTGGGGTCCCTGAAGTCTCCCCAACTTCTGCACCTCCCCTGAGTGGCTGTCATGGGCCTCACTTATTCTTTCCCTCTCTTCTCTCTTCCCTCATAAGAGAAAATATTTCCCTGTTCAGATGAAAGGTGTTTCTGGAGGGAAAGGAGATAGGTTTATCTTGGAGCAAGAAGCACTTCTGAGCAGGCGCCAGGGTGCCATGCAATGTGGTGAGGATGGAGGCGGCTGAGGCGCAGCAGAGGAGAGACTGGGCCGGAACGTGCAGAGGCTCCGTTTGGGCTTTGCCTCCACTGCTGTGAGCTGGGGGACTTTGGAAGACCCACTCTCCACCCCCCACCCCTGCCCCGTGCCTCAATTTCCTTGCCGGAAAGTGGGGGTAGCAATGTCAAAACAGAGAGTGGTGTGATAATTCAACAAAATAGCCAAGGGAGCTGGCCTCGAGGAGGCTGCTGATGAGTGACGGCCACGTTAGGTTGGCACCCTGGGTTGAACAGCGTCTCCCCCAAACTCGCGTCCACCCGAAACCTCAGGATGTGGTCTGATTTGGAAATAGGGTCGTTGCAGATGGAATTAGGTAAGATGAGGTCATGCTGGATGAGGGTGGGCCCTGAATCCCATGACGGGGTCCTCCTAAGGCCACGTGAAGACACAGAGGGACACACAGGAAGAAGGGACAGACAATCCGCAGAGACAGAGGCAGAGGTCGGAGCCATGCGTCCACTCGCCAGAGAAGGTTACGGATTGCCGGCAGCCACGGGAAGCCAGGAGAGAGGCATGGAGCAGGTTCTCCCTCAGAAGGAACTAACCCCACCGACACCTTGATTTTGGACTCCTGGCTCCACAGCAGTGAGAGAATGAACTTCCGTTATTTTAAGCCAGAATATTCGTAGTGATTCCTTACGGCAGCCAC
>NW_006436283.1:6066488-6072356 GCF_000325575.1 Pteropus alecto | reverse complement strand
GGCGGGGCGGGGGCGGGGCTTATGGGGTGCTCACAGGCAAACGGCACCGCCTCTTATTCCCCGGCTTTCCCTCTGTCTCACATCTTACTTTCACCTACCTGCCTCTACCCTCTTCCCCGCTGGAGCCCTAACAAATGTCCCGGCGCCATATTACCCTTCAGGAGGGAACCGTTTGGGGCAAGCACTAGTGGGGACACCAAGCTCCTGTGATCCCCAGCAAAGCTTCTTTCCATGGGGAACCCGAATCTGTCTGATCAGACGAAAGGTGTCAATTCCTCCTAATCGGTAACCCCACGGGAGCTGGGGGAACCTCTCTGGGGTGCCCGCCACCCCGATCACCCCTTTCCTGAAATTCTCTGAACCGGGGGGCGTGGGGGGGGTGTTCCCTCGCCTGATCGTCTTCTGACTTCCCCGCCTCCCGGCCTGGCTCGTCCTCCTCCTCGGCCTCTGAAATGCCGGCATTCCCAGGGTTCTGTTCCGATCCTTCTCGCTGCCACCATGTTTCCCACATCCATTTTGCTTTTCTGGCGTCAGCTACTGCTTGCATGCCGATGGCTCCTGGAGCTTTAATCCTGATCTCTTGCCTGAATGAATCGACTGTATTTACAAGATCTCCGGGCTCAAAACCAAAATATTCAACGCTAAACTCAGGTCTCTACCGTTTGTAGAGTTCTCCCCGTTCCCTAGTTCAGGTCGGAGCATCGTCTGCCCAGGCACCCAGGCCAGAAGCAAGGTGGACGGACATCTTGTTCTTCTCCTTCCTGTCCTCTGCACCCAGCACCCAGCACCACCCTAGATATTCCTCAGACCACGATCCGCCCCTGCCCCTCTCCCTTCATCTCTGATCCAGGTTTCATCTGCCAAGCACTTACTGGCCTCCCAGCCATCCGTTATCAGTTTGATCTACTTAATTAAAGGGATTTCTAACCATGTGCTCCCTGCTTAATTTTCTTCAATGGCACCCCACCGCAGAATGGATAAAATACACCTTAACGAGGAATACCAAGCCCTTTTTTGTCACTGAGCCACACACTTGGTGGGTGTTCTAGAAATAATGGTTCAATGGAGGAAATCGACGACCTATGATTTCCCACCAAACCACACTGCCTTACCCCTGAGTCTTTGCTCTGGTCAACCTACTGCCTGACTTCCCCTGCCCAGCCCCCCGGCCCTGCTGTCCCAGCCCCACATTGTAGGGTGCAAGGCTCCATCTCTGCATTACGACCTCCATCATGCTGCATTAGAATGATCTCATCGTGCATACTATTCAGACCAGTGGTTCTCAGCCAAGGATGACTGGGGCCCCCACCCCACTCCAGGCAATGTCTAGAGATAGTTTTGGTTGTCACAACTGTGGGGCAGGGGGAGCTATTAGCATCCAGTGGGTAGAGGGCAGGGATGCTGTGATACATCCTACAATGCACAGGACAGCCCCCCACACCAGAGAAGGATCCGGCTTAAAACGTCAGTGGTACCGAGGTTGTGAAACCCTGGTCCAGACTCGAGCAGGGTCCACGCCTGTCTGTTTCCGTGCTCCGGGGCCTGACTGTGCACCTGCCACATTGTAGGCCCTCGACACACGTGAGCCTAGTGAGTGCCTCCACACTCCACCGCAGCCCTAGAGTAAAATCTAATACTGCTCCCCATGGGAGGCCTGGGCCACAAAGAAAGCCTGCTGGCTGTCGCCCAGCCCCTAGAGTCAGGTGATGGGGAAGGAGGCAGCTGAGAGCACCGTCCTTCAGAGAGAAGCCACTTCCTCTAGGAGCCAGGGCGGATGAGACCAATTTAGCTAACAAGTTGCCAGGGCTGTGATAACGTTGCCAACAATGAACTTGCCCTTACCATCACTGGCTGCCAGGCTGATGAGACAACAAGTCTGTTAATTAGGCCTATAATGGCAGCTGCAGAGGGGACAATTTTGCCAAGGAAAGAGGGAGCTGGGGACTCTCTCTTGTCCCATCAAAGATGGAGCCTTAGGCTGGGCTTTGTCACTTCCCAGAGGAGGCGGGAGGCTGCCTCTCACTGTGGCTGCAACTCCAGGGCGTTAGATGGTCCGTCTTGGGTCCCTGGCTTCCCAAGGACAGAGGACAGGTCAGCTAACTGTCTTATGGCCCCAGCACTGCAGTTTGCCCAGACAGAGACTTAATGAAGAGGAGGAGACACACCTAAGGGTCTCTCTCTCCTTTCGGTTCTATCTCCCTGTTCCATCTCCCTGGCACCCAGTCCTGTTCTCCCCTCTCAGAGCTGCTCCCTCCGGCCTGCTGGGCAACTCGTGGACTCGGGCAGAGCGGCACTCTGCCAAGCAAGGCGCAGAGAAACCCTCCCTCCGTGTCTCCTTCAGCGGACGGTGCTAACGGGGTGTGCCAGCCACTGCATCCCAACCCGGTTCCTCGGCCTCCTCGGCCCTGCAGTCCTGGACGCAGGGGGACAGGGAGCCAGGACATGCTTGCTCCCACCCCCGAGGGCCAGCCTGCGCTCACTGGCAAGGTGGCTTGGCCTGGCTTCAGCGGCCAATGCTGAGCCTGGAAGGTTGACATCCCCAGGCCAGGCGAGCATTATCTAGCAGTCTGTCTGTCAATAGGCAGTGGCCAGAGACATAGATTCATGTCCACGGCAAGGGTGTAGCCAGTATGGACACAGGCCACAAAGTCCTCTAGGGGACATACCCTAGTTCCGGATCAGCACTGCTGGCCTGGCCATCATCACGTCCACGGGCAGCACCCCTCCAATTACGAACCTCACTTTCCAAGGAGCTCTGTGCTGCCACCTGGGCTCACCCAGCTCCCGGTGGGGTGCTTCAGCGCCACAGACTCGCCCTCCCACCCAGCACCACCCGGCACCTTCTCTGCAGACCGCAGGTCCCCACTAGGCCACCTGTCACCAGCAGGCTCTGCCAGTGCCACCTCCAGCCTGCCCTCCAGCTCCTTCAAGGAAGTGCCTCTCTTTGAGACGCTGCCCCTGCAGAAGGGTCATTATTGCTAATGCCTTTTCTCCCCCATCTGTTGTGATTGTTTACACTCCACTTGCTAATTAGAGACTAATTAGCTGGTGCTGAAATTCATCACTTTCAGGGAAGAGCTCAGTGATGCCTGTGCGGGCAACATCTGTACCTCTGCGTGGAGCCAAGGCCCCATTCTGCTCCTCCCGCCTCCTCCTTCCCACGCTTCCCGGAAGCCCCCAGAAGGCCTGGGGGTGTCTGCGCTTTTCCTCGGCATCCGCAGGACGGTGCAGCGCATAGCTCACGGTGAAGATGGTAAATTCTCGCTGAATGAACGAATGTACGTACGAACGAATGAATGAGGACCAACGCGTAGATTCGACCAGCGGTGTTGCTGGGGGCAGGGGAGTGGAACGAACGAACTCGGGACGGCGATGGCGGGGTGGAGGGCGACGCTGGACGGGGCGGGCAGTTCGGTTGAGGCGATCCGGGCGATCGAGGCCAGAGACGGAAGCTCTGGAAGGCCTTCGGGATACTGGGTGAGGGGTGCCAGGGCAGAGTGGGGAGGAGGGAGGGAAGAAAGACAGGAAGGAAAGTTAGGTCACAAAGGGAGGGGCAGAAAGACAAACGGAGGCAGAGAGAGAGCGAGAGCGAGCAGGCGGGCCGTGGGGGAAGGCCCGCAGAAGGAGTCAGGGCGCTGGCTGGCTGGGGTGAAGAGGTGTGATTGCATCTGCGAGAACTCTCTGTGGCCCGTGAGGCAGCCGCGATTGAAACCATCCATTTGCATGACAGCCGGGAGTGGAAGGGACCTGGGCCCTGACCCCGCTTCCTCTCATCTCAGAGAAAGCGGCTGCTATTACCCAAAGTTCCCTACTTCTAATTAGGCTGTGGGTGGCAGGGCCAAGGGGCCAGCCCCTGGACTGCTTTGCATCTTCTGGGCCTCCCCAGGGGATACTCCATGAGACCAGCTGGCTGCTAGGCGGGTCTCAGAGGCCCAGAAGGGCACTGGCCTGAGCCTCGGAGAGGTAGGATCTCCAGCCCAGGCCTTGGTTTGAGGAGAAGCTGGGTTGGCTCCAAAGAAGCCCCTAGCACAGCTCGGAATCTGGAGGGGACAGAGTGGAACCTCATGTCTACGCTTCTCCTGCTGACGTCCCCAAAGTCACTTTAACCCCTACAGCCTGGCCAGGGAACCAAAGGACCTCTCAACTCAAAACCCCCATCCGTGTGTGACGAAAGCACGGGCCTGCCCTCGTTTCTCTACAGATCGTAGGCGAGTCTCACCTGCACCTCGTCTGAGAGTAGGATTATGGGAGACACAACAGCTTAGGTCTAACCCCCTCTCCACCCGACAACCCGCCGCTTTCCTGCCGTGTGGCTTAGGATAGGACGCATAACTTCTCTGAGCTTGTTTACCCATCTGTAAAATGGGGGCGCCAACATCTGCCCCACAGGGGTGCCGTTGGGACAAATGAGATGGTTTCCTCTTTTTAGCACCGTGCCTGGTCCTCCCTATGTACTTGAATGAATGGCGGGCGGGGCCTTCTGTAGGCTGGCTGCCTCCCGGGAACAGAGACCATTCCCCCCACCCCATCTTCCCCTGAATGCAGGAGCCTGCTGCCCAATGGTTAAGGGCCCTGATGTGGAACGTTTGCCAATTTCCGTGGTGTAAATCGTCCAGCATGGCCAGTTTCCAGCTATCAATGGGACATTGCGGAGTGCGGATCGGGAAGAGGCGCAGAATGAGCCGGCTCTAGCACAGGACCGTGTCACCCGCGCAGGGCCGTGTCACCCGCGCAAGACTGTGGAGCGGAAATCCACCGGTGGGTGTGACTGGCAGGGAGGGGGCTGCTCGGGGGCCCGGGTCAGGGCGAGGAAGCCTCTGGAACACGAAGCTGCTTTGACCACAGGTGGTCACTGTCCACGAGTGGACGTGCCTCTGTGCGGGTGTGGGACAGAGAAGTGGGGAGGGCAGCTGGGGTCGACACACGCCCCCTGCGAGGACGACGCCCACCGAGCAGACGCACCCTTCCTAACTCCTCCCCTTCTCTCCCAGCCATCCTGACGCTTTGCTTCCTTTCACTGTTAGCACGTTCCAGGTGCTCTGCCTACCTGGCAACAGGCCCCATCCCTGCCCCACAGAGTTTAGGGACCGGAGCAGTGGGTCTCACACCTGAGTGCCTCGGAATCCCCTGAGGGTTTTTAGAACAAGGTTATGCTGGGCTCCAACCACAGTGTAGGATTCTGCAGGTAGAATATGCACTTCTAGCAAGTTCCCAGGTGATGCTGCTGCCACCGGTCCAGGGACCACACTTTGAGAACCACTGGCCTAGACGGAGAACCAGCTAAGAAAGCAGGCAATCGCCACCCAAGGAAGGTAAGTGGCACTGGGTTGAGAGGACTCGGGGGTTACAAAGTTCGGAGGCTCTTTCCCAGCTCCGGGAAGAGCTATGACTCGATTCCTTGCTTGCCTTCCATCCCAAACCCTCCCTGGTCTAGTGAAGAGAAAGTCACCAGCCTCGGGCACTATAAGGTTCCACCTCCATCTCTCCCCCTTTCCCACTCTCCAAGACCCCAGGCTGTGTCACATGGCCGCCTCCCATCTTCCTTTGGAACAGGGTTAGATGTGACAATGCCTTTTCAGGTAAAGGGACAGTGGACCAGGTGGGCCCTAAAGAGATAGCTGGGGTTGCCAGTTGTTACCCCAGAGGCAGTGGGATCCCCTGCTCTAAGCTAATGACGAGTCACAGAATCATTCATCACTTTTCCCTCTTCCCTCCCCAGGGGGAGATTTGGCAGCACAAAGCTAGTTTCCACCTCCTACCTTCTGCCCACGTTGGCGGCAGGTGACAAGGGGATACTGGGGCCTCTTTTAAGTTGAGAAGTTATAAAAAGGGTGAAGGGACCAGCCCCCTTTTCTCCATCTCCCCTTT
>NW_006436283.1:6066125-6066470 GCF_000325575.1 Pteropus alecto | reverse complement strand
CTCCTGAGTAACTAATGCCCCCAAATGGGATCAAGTCTCTGTCCCTGCACTTTATTTACATAATGGGGACAGGGACCAGGGACACGTTCCTCTCACTAGCTTGGAGGGCAACAGGGGCGGGGGAGGCGGGGGGAGAGATAAGGCGTGGGAGAGCTGGCCCACCCTGAGGCTTTGGGGACAGAGAGGACGGATCTGCGAACAGTGACAACTTGAATCAACAGTTTGGGACCACTATGCGTGTGCAGGCGTGCGTGACGCGTGTGTGCACGCACGTGTATGTCTGGGTGCTCAGTTAATACCCAGCCACTTAATCCCTTTTCATGCAAACAGACGCCGGATCGTAAG
>NW_006436283.1:6049524-6065821 GCF_000325575.1 Pteropus alecto | reverse complement strand
GTGGGGGCGGGGAGGGGCAGGCAGGTGGGCCAGGTGGCCTGGAGGGTGGGGGCTGGGAGAGAAAGGGAGGTTTTATATTTGCGGGGGGCGCTTTCCTCAGCAGATGAAGCCTAGGCAGGTGGACGTGTGTCCAGCCTTGGGGGGCCGGGCGGCGGGGAGCGGGGAAGAAGACACGAAAACCCAACCAAGGTAAGAAGAATGTCCCCAGAGCAGGGAAGTGACCCTTCTCAACGTGCCAATTCTCTGGCATCTCTCCCCGGTGCGCTGATGACTCAGTTTCCCCGCTTTGAATTCCCTTCGGTGTTCTCTGTTTCCTCAACAGGAAACACCCCGAACCCCACTGTTGCAAGGGAAAATGGCCCTGGAAAAAACAAAGCCAAAAACCAAAAAACCCAGCTTCTCCATTCACAAAACCCTCCTGGGGAGGAGGGGCCTGGCCTGTCTGCATGGCTGACCCGGCCTGGGATGTGGCATCTGCTGCTTCGTGACTGTGGCCCTGTTTGGCCATGCAGGGTGGGTGATTTTATTCTCACAGGAGTGTGGCCAGGTAGCTCACCCTGGGGACACTGGCTGGTACAGGGCAGACCGTGATACCCCACACCCCGGATGGATGTTTTCACCACACTGGGCCTGGCGAGAAGGAGTCAGCGAATATTTGGGGTTCCAGCACAGACTCAGAAGCCAGACAGACTGGTCTTGAGTAGGCGCCACGACCGCCCTTTTTATGGAGAAACTGAGGCACGGAGGCGTCGAGCCGCTCTCCCGGGCTCCCCGCACGTCTCTCCTTGGCTCACACTCCCGACGCTTTTACCCTTCATCCCTCTGTCCCTTTTAACGGGGTCACCGAAGGCCTTCCGCCCAAAACTCATTATTATACGATGCCGGGTGCCAGTCTTAAAATGTGCAAGGATAGCTTTTCCGATAAACACCTGAACAAGTAAGTGGGCGCAGGTGACATGTGAAAAGACAGGTAACTGAGCGCATCTCAGGCTCCTAAAGACAGGTGCCAAACACGCCCACGAGCCCCTGCCCGAACCTGGCCCACACCGGGGGTTCCGTGAGGCGCAGCTCCTGAGAAATACTGTGATTCCTTTGAAAGCGCCACGCTCTGCTGGCTCAGGTGCAGGGGAGGAGCGGGCGGGAGGGAGCATTAACTGGGCACCCACTGTATGCCACAGCTGTCTCTTCTCAAACACAACGAACTGGAGGGGGACTTTGGCCGTTGCTGTCCCTGTTTTCCGGATGTGGGAACTGACTGGTCGGGGACAGAGCGAGTCTAGACGCCAGGTCTCCAGACTCCTTCCTCCAGGGGTTGGTGGCCACTCCGTCACTATTCTGTCCTTCAGGGGACTCAGTTTCTCATCCATCAGTTGCCATTCTGGTCGCCTCTGTAGACCCCAGGTGTGTTACCTGGAGTAAAGTGTCCCCGCCCCCTGCAAGAGAAGGGGGCAGGTGCCCTCAGAAGGCCAGAGAGAGGACGGAAGGGGTGGCCCCCACGGTCCTTTGCAGCTCCCATGCTTCCTTGCCCAGTTCCTCGGCAGCATCCAGCCCCAAAGAGCAGAGGAAGCTGTTTTTGTCTCCTCCCCCTCAAATCTCCCAAATAACTAAGGCGAGCCTTGGGGACATTTCCTTGTCGCTTGAAATTTGTTCGGCCATCATTCACTGGACAGGTTGAGCAGGCTCTTTAAAGAGGAAAAACAACCGTCAGTGAGAGCGTGAGAAATCATTCGTTTGTCATCAAAGGGAAGTGGAGTCTGTGAGGGAAGCAGCCCAGGAGGGCCAGGCGGGGTCACTGGGAAGGGAGACAGATTAAACACTCAGCCGTACATCAAGCCTGCTCTGCTGAGCACAGCCAGACCTGGGAGAGGCTGGCGGGGGAGGGAGGGGCGGTGGGGACACCGAGGGGGGTTGGGGAGGAGGAGAAAGCAGAAGCTGGGAGCTGGGAGCTGGGAGACCACCAAAAGCGTAGCTGGGGCTCAGGCCCTGGGCTCCTTTGGTGAGAAAAAGTGGCCCGGCACCAGGGGGACAAAGCCATTTGCTTGAGTGGGAGCAGGAATCCCATGATGGGTTGAACTGTGTGGCCCCCGCAAAAAAAGATACGTTGAAGACCTCCCCTTTGGTACCTATGAATGTGACCTGATTTAGAAATAGGGTCTCTGCAGATGTAACCAAATTAAAACGAGATCATTCAGGTGGGCCCTAGGCCACTATGATTGTCCTCATAAGAGGGAAATTCGGATGCAGACACACGGGGAATACCATGTGACAGCGAGGCAGAGACGGGGCATGCAGCGACAGGCCAAGGACTGACCCGAAGCCAGGAAGAAGCAGGGAGGCCTCCTACCCAGATCTCAGAGGGAGCACAGCCCTGCTGACACCCTGAACTCAGACTCCCGGCCCTCAGAGCCGGCAGACAATCCATCCCCGTTGTTTTAAGCCGCCCAGCTTGTGGTATTTGATTCCAGCAGCCCTGTGACGCTCATCCAAGTCTCAGGAGAATTTTCTGCTCCCGACTTGATTTCTCCAATAAACTCCAAACCTTAGACTTCCCCCAGTCTTCCATCCGGGGTGGCATGTGCCACCACGTACCCGGCGGCTCAGGCCTCAATGCGGGAGTCGGCCTTGGTCCTCTGCCTCCTTCAGCCCCACATCCAGTCAAGCAACACGTTCTAAGGTCACTTCCGCCAAAACGCAGGCGACCTCCATCCACTTCTCCGTCCCTACTGTCACCTCTTACCTGGGCAGTGTGACAGCAGCCTCCCGCCTCCACTCAGCATCCACTGTCCCCGGGAGGCACGTTCAAGAAGTAAACAAACCTACTCTGCTCCCATGTTTGACATCGTCCCAATTCCCAGAGGACCTGCAATGCCACCTGTGAGTGTGTGCCCAAAAAACTGAGGAGCTGACATTGTAGAGGTATTCGCGCACCTGTGTTCACAGCCACGTTAAGTGCCAAGAGATGGAAGCAGCCCAAATGTCCACTGATGGATGAAGGATAAACAGAACGCGGTCCATCCATACGATGGAAAAATATTCAGCCTTAAAAAGGAAGGAAGTTTGGACACATGCACGAACCCGGAGGACATTATGCTAAGTGAAATGAACCAGACACCAAAAGGCCAAGACCGTGTGACTCCGTTTATCTGAGGTCCCTAGAGTGGTCAGATGCGTGGAGACAGAAAGTAAAGGGAGTTGCCGGGGGCCAGGAAACAGGGGGGATGGGGAGACATTGTTTACTGGGGACTAAGCTTCTGCTTGGGATGATGAGAGTTCTGGAGAGGGGTGGTGGTGACGGCTGCGCGACAATGTGACTGCATTTAATGTCACTGAACTGTACACTGAGAAAAGGTTAAAAATGGTAAATTTTATGTTACATTTACTTTTACCACCATAAAAATGTTTTGTTTGTTTTAAAGAAAAAAAAAACACCCTTCCCCAGCTCCCCGCTGGCCTTTGTGCTTCTCTGGTCCGTGAGCCCCTACGCGGTCTGGGCCCAGCAGACTCTGCGACTCCATGAGCTCTGGCTGGCCTCTCCTGGCCCTTCCAACAAGCTACGCTTAGCCATGTCTTTGCATTTGGTCTTCCCGCCACCTGGTCGCTCTGCCAGCTCGATTCCAATGTCAGCTCCTTGGGCGGCTCCTTGGACCGCCATCTTTAGGTCGGCCCCGTTCTGTGTCCCAGGCTTAGTTCCTTCTTAATAGTTATTATTACCACCTGAACCTGTCTTGCCCAAGCTTCCCTGGTTTGTCCCTTCTGCTCTGACCCGAGGGCTACGACTCATTTGCATGTTCACAGCTGCTTCCCAGGGTCTCGAGGGACAGTCTGGCGCAAAGGAGGTACCCCACAAATGAAGACGGGAATGGGGAGCGGCTGGACCTGCGAATGTCTACCCTGCAGGCGGAGGGCGGCAGCAGAAACACCCTTATTGAATACAGCGAGGGGAGATGCTGGAAGCGTCCGCGTTATTCTCTGGCATCGGGGCTGGGCTGTCCATCCGCAGCTATCAGAGAACTCTGACGAAGCCCTTCAGGGCTCCTGGTGGGCAGACGCAGCGCTGTGCTCACGTGCAGGCAGGGACACCTGTGGCCCGTTTCACGCACATGTGCAATAGGCCGGTCCCTGCTGGGGGCATCACATGATTCCCCATGTAGCCCCCACACAGAACTGAGGCTCAGAGAGGTTAGGTCACTTGCTCTGCAAGACTCCTTGATAAGCAGTTCAGCCCTGGTCTGTGGAATTGGGGTCCTCGCTCCCAACCGTTAGGCAACCCCGTCTCTTCCCTCTGGCCAGCCTCACTGGACAGTTGGGGGCTCAGCTAGACATGACGGACACACAGGAACAAGGTTTGGGGAGACAGTGTATCTGCATCAAACAGATTAGGCTGAGACACCAGACCGAGACAGGAATTAGAGAAACTGCCCCCTCGGCCTGGCAGAAGGGGTCTTAGGTGGTGGGGGTGATGGCTGTTGATGAACCTTTCATTTTAGGATAGATCTTAACCACAGAAAAGTCATGAAGATGGTTCAGAGAGTTCCCAGCCACCCCACACCGGGTTCTGCTATTGTTAACATCTCACGGTGCTACGCGTATTTGTCACATAAGGAACCAATATTGATGTTTTTACTAAGTTGTTACTAAGTTGTTGTTACATAATCTATTCGGATTTTTTTTTTTTTTTTTAGCTTTTTCCTTCCGGGGTACCATGTCCCCTTAGGCTGTTCCAGACGGTGACAGTTTCTCAGACTTCCCCGTTTGCGATGATCGATTTTGATGATCTCAGGTATTTTGTAGAATGTCTCCCAACTAGGCTTACTTGGTTTCTTTTAATCCTTAAAGACCAGTGAGAAGGGACACTTACACACACACACACACACACACACGCACGTGCGCACACACCCCTCGCACTACATAAATACACTTTGTGTCCACTTCAATTCCTACTGCTCTAACAACAATACTATTGTCGCTTCAATAGTCTTTACCTTGTATCGCCTCGCTCATGCTCCCAACAGAATATGTTACCAGGAGTGACATTTACTGTAACATCCACTTCTTCTACAAGGATGTGAAGGCTAGCTGAGAGGCTAAGCTTGAGGACTCCCATTAATCTATGGCAGAGTCCCCCACTTGGGCCCCCCAGGCCAGCGTCCCACCCTCTGCCTCTCTGCTCCCTGGGGCTTCAGCCTAACCCTCAAGTCCAGCTCTGTCTGGGAGGGGACGAGGTGACGAGGGGATAAGTCAGTGGTCCAGCATCTTCACTGGAGCAGGCACAAGGGCCCTGCTCCTAGAGTCCCTCCCGCCTCGAGCCAGAGATGGAGGTGCCAAGTATGGCTGCCAGCTCACTCCAGCCTTTCCACCCCACAACCTCCACACAGAGCTGTGCTGTGTTGTGTCAGATGAGCGAGCTGCCAGGTGCCCGGTGAGTGGCTCTGCCGGCTGCTGCCCAGTCCTTGCGGGGATGTCCCCTTCCTCATGCCCCTCACAGCAGCTACGAAGCAGCTGGGCCCCAGGTGGCTGGGGCATCAGCGAAGGGGAGGAGCCCCCAGGGTCTGGAGCCGGCGGGCTGCAGTGTGTGCAGAAGGCTGACTACCAAGCGCTTGTGACCCCCTGAAAGAGGACGCAGTGCCACATCCCAGCTTTCCCTGCCGGCCAAGTACGTGCAGAAGCAGATAGTTCCTGAACTGCGGATGACACCAGGGGGACCAAAGTGAGCTTTGACCCTGCACCTAGAAAGTTCTGCGCCTCTTACCTACGTCACCCACATCACCGGTGGCATCCTCATCTCTGTGTCAGCAGGGCAATGCTGCATTATCCCCATTTCACAGGTGAGGAGACTGAGGCCCGTGGAGAGGCCAGGTCACCTGCCCACAGCCAACTTCACTGCGAGTTCAAGGCCAGAGCTCACTCCATCCTCCCTGTCTCTCCCTGCTGCCTTTGCATTTCTCCTGGCCTATTTACCTTCCCGATTTAGTCTGCTTTTATTTGATTTGATATGAAAATGAGTTTACCCAGAATGCCTAGCAGCAGAAGGAAGGGGGCGTGGGACAGACCCTTGATGAGTGGCAGGAAGAGGAAGTTGAAAGCAAAGCAGCTTGTTACTAACGGAATCCACCCACAGAACATTTCGGGTGGACTTAGAAGACAGTGTAAGCTCCTAGCTGATGGGGCTCGTGGCTTCCTGGGAACCATGGAGGGCTTAGATGTGAGGTCTGGGGTGCAAGTCCTGGCCTGCTCTTGTGGTTGGCCCTTAGGCTGCCCCCCAATCTCTTGGAGCCTCGGCTGCTGATAAATGATGACAGCTGTGTCTCTTTTATAAGTGTGTGAGACTGTGAAGCGCTGGGTGCAAACTGCCAAACGCCTTACGATTGGAAGGTTGTATGTCTGGATTCTCAGCTCCCAGAAATCTCTGAAATGCCCAGGACCCACTCGCCCCATCATTGTGGAGGAGCGAGCTGGCCCCCAGACCGTCACTAGAGTCTACAAGAGGATCTGGCACATAGCAGGTGCTTCGTGTACTGGATGGAGGGAGTGGGGGAGGGATGGACAGGTGTGTGGGTGGACGGATGGACAAGCAAATGGATGGACAGAGGTATGCATGTCTGTACAGATGACTAGCTAAATGGAGGGCGGGAGAGAGGGATGGGTACCTAGCTGTCCCAGAATGATGTCATATCGTGCCAAGAATGACCTCGGATATCTGAGACTCAACCCAATCCCCTCGTTTCACAAGTAGAAAACTGAGACTCATGGGGACATGGGGACATGGGGACGTGGCTCACATAAGACTGTCGAGGACAGTCGGGGGACAGCAGAGTCAGAGCCCAGGCCCACAGCCCCCAAGCCAGGGCCTGTCAACTACCCAGGACAATGGGGCAGCAGCGAATCACAGATCGTGGTCACTACTCTCCCTGCCCGTCCCCCTGCAAAAGGTCTCCAGATCCCACATCCCCTTCCCAAGGCCGGATGCTATGCCCTCCACGTCTTGTTGGAGTTTCCCCAACACCCGCCTCAAGACACCGCTGTCTGGAGAGTAAGACACGGGGAGCTCACCCCTACTGGACTCGAACCTCCAGCCCCTGCTTCCCTGGCTGCCCACCTCCCCCCCCACCCCCACTATATGTAGGTGAGTCCCAGCAGCAGGAGGGGGCCCTGCGGAGCGCTAACTGTGTCATCCTCTCTGTAAGATGCTGTCCTTCATGAACGTTCGCACACGAGAGCTACTTGAGAAACGGGGTTGGGGGGCGACTGGGGAAAAGGGGACGGAAGGTGCAAGCACAGGACAAGGGGTGCGCGAGAAAGAGGCACTAGGACGTTGGAGCTCACACACCCTGCTTCAAGTGGGCCAAAGGACCGGAAACAGAGAACTCCCCCGCAGCCCCTCAGGCCCCAGAAGGCTGATGAGTGTCACACTGGGAGGTGGTCAGGGGACAGCGCGTCCACTTCCCGCTGCTCCCCCAACCTGATTAATGCCAATTCATGACAGGCCCCGTCGAGCAGGGGATGCAACCGCCAGCTGCTCTCAGGCGGTGTCCCTCTGCTATGCAGGGCTGCCCCAGGCACAGCCAGCCTGGCTGTCGGAACCGGTTCCGACCTAGTTCTTCTGGAACCTCACAGTGTGCCATGGTACATGCCCCTCTTTCTGAGGGCCCTGTGGCCCGCAGGCTGCCCCGTCTCTCCACACGGCTGGGGCTTTTCGATCACTTCAGGACAGGTCCCGAGGGGAGTCTCGCCTGGTGAACAGGAGGAGAGGGCTGGGGGCACAGCCTCTGGGCTGGGAGAGGGTCTCCGAGGGGGCTGGGGGTCCTGCTCCTCCACCTCTCAGGATCGGGTTGGGTCAGACCAACTGAGAGGTGGAGGTTCTGGAAGAGGCATGTGGACAGCAGAGGCTCAGGTAATCCAGGTTAGATAAGGCCACCTCGCCCACCCCCCGCAACAAGACGTGGACCCTGCCTTCGATGATGGCACCTGTCAAGGGAATGGGCAGACAAGCCACAGACTGGGAGCAGGTGTTTGTAAAAGACACATCTGATATAGAACAGTTACCCAAATTACACAAACAACCCTTAAAACTCAACAAGAAAACAAACAACCCAATTACAAAAAATGGATTACAGACCTTAACAGACACCTCACCAAAGATAGACAGACGGCAAATAAGCACATGAAAAGATGTGCCACATCATATGTCATCAGAGAATGCATCGTATGTCTCATTAAAACAACAGCGAGATAGCACTGTACACCGCTTAGAATGACTGAAACCTGGAAGGCCGACAACCCCAGATGCTGGCCGAGGATACGGAGCAACCAGACGGCCGTTCCTTGCTGGTGGGAATGCAACATGGTGCAGCCACTTCCGAAGACAGTTTGGTGGTTTCTTACTAAACGAAAACACTCTCACCATCCAATCCAGCCATCGTGCACTTGGCATTTACCTAAAGGAGCTGAAAACTTATGTCCACACAAAAACCTGCACATGATATTTACAGCCGCTTTATTCGTAATTGCCCAAACTTGAAAAGGCCAAGAGGTGAATGGATAAACCGCGGTCCATCCAGACAATGGAATATTATTCAGCACTAAAAAAAAAAAAAAAAAAAAAAATGAGCTACTAAGCCATGAAAAGCCATGAAGGAGTCCTAAACGCACGTCACTAAGTGGAAGAAGCCAGTCTGAAAAGACTACATCCTGCACGATTCTGACTAGATGACATTCTAGAAAAGGCAAAACTATGGAAACAGTAACAGATCAGTGGTTGCCAGGGGTTGGGGAAGGGAGAGACGGCCAGGAAGAACACAGATCTCGAAGGCAGTGAAACTGTTCTGCGTGGCACCGTAAATTTTGGACACGTGTCATCATACCTTTGTCTAAACCTATAGACCGTGCAACACCAAGAGTGAGCCTTCATGTAAACTGTGAACTCCGGGTGACGATGACGTGGCAATGCAGGGTCATCGATTGTAAACAAACGTGCCACTCCGATGTGGGAGGCCCATGGTGGGGGAGGCTGGGCATGTGTGTGAGCACGGGGCAGACAGGAAATCTCTGTATTCTGCTCAATTTTGATGTGAACCTTAAACTTCTCTAAAGAAATGAAGTCTTGATTTTTAAAAAGATGCCAACTGTGAAAAGTTGGGGAAAAGTGGCTAAAAAGCTGCCTCAGGCAAGGGGTTGGGGTGGTGGGGAGAGTCCCGAGGGAGGTGAATGGAGGAGGAGATGGGCCTGGGGGGGAGCCTGGGGGAGCCCCAGCTGCCTGCTCTGACCTCCGCTCCCCAGGCCGTCCCCCGCATGGCAGGCAGAGGATGAAAGAGTCCATGAGTTGATCAGGCCGACATGCCCGTGACCACTGCGCCCAGGACGCGACAGGCCTGGCGGCCAGTGGTATTTTAATGGGCACTTTTGCTCTGAAGTGACACCTGGGTCGGCTGCTTCTTCCACGGCATAGGATGTGCTTAAAGATGTAGGCGTGCTGGCGTGGCCAGCTCCCGGTGACAGAGGGCAGAGGCAGAGTGGGAAGAGAAGGCCTGAGAACAGGGCACTACCCTTGGGCTGGGGTAGGGGCGGCCCCGTCCATCACCATGCAGGACACACCTCCTCCATCTCTAGGGGACCAGAGGGGAGCAGGACAGTGTTGGTGGGGAGACCCAACTTCTGGTCCCTGAGCCAGGCCGGGTGACTCATAAGTCCCTTTCATTCTTTGATATTCAAGGATCTCTGCTCGGAGGGGAATTTACATTTGAGAACTCCTGGATTGTTTTCAAATGCCCGACCTTTCCAAGTGTCAGAGAACAGGGCTGCTCAGAGAAGCGCAGCATCATCTCTGGTCACGCAGCTTATCCCTGGCAGAGCTGGGCTGCAAACACAGGTTCCCGGGTCCTCGCAGCCTGCGCTCTTAGCCTCCTCCCTGTGCCGTCCGAGAGTGGGGAGGCCGGCCGGGCTCCAGATGCTCACCCCCAACCCCACCCCCTCCATACGCATTTCCTGGAGAGTCTGGACGGCTATGCTGGTCCTACTGTCCACCTTAAGGAACCTGGTCTGGCTTCGATGTGTCTCTCTGGACACAGCTGCTGCTGAGGCGGTCAACTCCGCTCATAGTGTCCACTCCCTCGGGGCCTGGACAGGCTCTGGGCTGCGACGGGTAAAAGGCTCTGAAGCTACACCAGCCATTACACTTGCAGAGAGGACAAGTGTGCAGAAGAAGGTGTGCGGCACAGGACGTCCCCAAACCGTGCAGGTGCGGGGGTGGGGGCAGTGGGCGCTCAGCTAGTCTCTGCATCGCATTCCCCTCTGGCGTCACCCCAGAGGGCAGATGCCATAAAGATGTCCCTAAAGGTCCTCGTTGGTCTCCTTCAGGCTCTGAGTCAGAAGGGAGGAGGAGGAGGAAGGAATAAATGTGTTTTGAGCAGCTCGGGATGTCAAGGGGCTGTCTTGTTTGCTCTTACGTTTTTGATGATGCTGAATCAGATCAGCCCGTTTCACAGACTGAGAAACCGAGATTGAAGGAGGTTAAGTCACCCGCCCAGTGTCACAGGGCTAGGAGGTGTCAGTGGTGGAATGGCAGCCTGGGACCTATGTCCTTCTTGCTACCCCAAGGCTTGGAGGATTCCAGTGCCGGGAGGAAGAGGGCTCCGCTGCCGTGTGCCCGTCCCCTCTTCCCCGTCCCCCTCTCCCCAGAGAGGAACCTCCCGCCAGCGCAGCGTCAAACCCGGCTTTCCGAGCCTCTCCGAGCCCCTCCCTGCAGCTCTGGGACATAAGGCGATTACTCCCGGGGTGGGCAGACACGTAACACCCGTCCTGTTTTAGGGATATTGAAACGGATGCCCAAGGTCCATCTGGCACGGAAGCCAGGAGTGCTGGGCTCTGTCGTCTGGCCTGCCATGAACCCTCAGCAGCCCAAGCTTGCTGGGGTTCCCAGCTTCCCAGCAGCTGGCTCGGGGCCCAGAGGGCAGTGTGCCTACTCCCGGGGAGGCCCTGGATAGCCTGTCTTCTCCCTGGGGAGGACGTGGCGTGAACACTGGACAAAGAGTGGGGAGAAAATCAAGCCTCCATCTCGACAATCAAAGGGCTGGCCTCTGTGTGACCGAAGCCTGTGCCCTGCACCCTTAGGTCTGCCGCCGTCCCCAGGAGGGATGTCCTCCTGGAAGGTGGCTGCCCCAGAGCCCAGTCCAGCCTCTTTCTGGCCCTGGCTGGTGTCTCTGACACCCCGGGATGTAATATCCGTACCAGCAGCTGCTGCTGTCAGCTCCCTCCTTCTCGGCACTCTGAGTTTCAATGATGACCCCAGCAGCCTCCAAAAGAGACATGTCAAGGACGCCATTGGCCTTCTCACTGTTTGCTGAGACACTGGGCACCAGCAGCCCCCGCCCCGGCCCTGCTGCTGGCTGATACAGGAGTGACTCTCCTGCCAAAGGATAAAGCCAGTAGCAGCAGTTTCTTCATTCATGAGGAAGCTCTCAGGCTGACAGGAGAAATCCGAGTGAGAAGAAGGGAGGACGTGAAGGAGAGAGGGGTGGGAGCAGAGGAGGGGGCTCCCTCCTCCAGGAGGCCTTCTTCGATTGCTGGGAAGCAGGTGGCCCTCCACCTGGGGCTGTGCAGTACTGAACAAAGCTTCCTGTAACTTCATCGCCCAGGGCTCTGTAGGTGCTCTTTGCCCTTCAGCTTGTACTTGATTAATCTATTTTTCGTTAAGTAATTTGATCCCCCATTCTTTCACCCAAAACCGCTCCTGGAGAGCCTGGCGTGTTTGGGGCACTACGAACAAAGGCGTGGTCCCTGCCCTCCAGCTGCTCGCAGACCAGAGGAAGAGGGTGAACAGAAACAGGGTGCGGATAAGGCACCAGGAAGTGCAATGGGAGGATGAAGGAGGGTAATCCAGCCTGAAGGCATCAGGGAAGGCTTCCTAGAGGAGGAGGTTCTAAGTTAAGCCCTGAAGGACAGATGGGAGTCAGCCAAGCAGCAATGGGGGGACGGGGCGGGGTGGCGGGGAGGCATGCTCTAGGGGGAGGGGCCACATATGCAAAGACCCAGAGGCCAGAGGGAATGTGGCAGCTTCCGGTAGGTCGTTTGGGGGGAGTATGAAAGGCAAGGATTAGGGCCAGGTGGTAACAGGAGAGGCCCAGGAGGGAAGCAGGGTGATAGGGAGGCAATGAACAGTTTTAGCGGGTAACAGACCGGATTTCTGTATCAGAAAGATCACTCTGGCTGCACTGTGGAGACTGGATGGGGCGGTCACATGGGAGACTGACAGCGACCAGGTGGACAGGTGGTGGTGACCCAGACGAGACAGCGAATGAGGGCCGGTGAGGATGGAGAGAGGCAGATGAATTCAGGACTTATGGAAGGTAGAGAAGGTAGAACTGACTGCGTTTGATGCCTGGTTGGAAGTGGCTAGATAAGAAGGGTGAACGATGACTTCCGGGCTTCCGGCGTGGACAAAAGGCTGCTGACGCCATCGAGACCGGGAGGGAAGCCTGGGAAGGGGGCCAGCTTGAGGAGGGAGATGGCAAGTTCACGTGGTCTTGTTGGGGGTGTGTGGGAGCCAGCTCGTACTGGCTCGTGGAAGCTCACGATGCATCTCTCTCCCTGACTCCGTCCAGTGCTGTCAGGTTGGCAGCCTGAAACTGGCCGCGGTGGGAACGTTTCCACCACAGACACTGGCAGGTGCTACAATGAGCCCAGAGCCAGTTGTTAGGCCTTCGCCGGCATCGCTGTTCTTCTATTGCAGGGCTATTCCAACAGAGGAAGTCACGGAAGATGGAAGACGGCTCTGCGCTCAAGCAAGCAATGGGGCTGGACCTGAGTTTAGAGATGACCAGTGCAGTGATGGCTGAGCCCCCCGGGCGGGCGGAGAGAAGGGAAGAGAAGCAGTCTGAGGGTTGAGCCCTAAAGGATCCCAGCCTTTACGAGGGGCCAACCAGCAGACTGTGGGAGATGGTTTACCTTAAGTTTCGCCCCTGTCACCCTCACTATGCTTCACTGTCATTAGTCATGGCTTACGGGACATGTGCTTTCCTAAAGCGCGTCTTCCTTGTTTGACTGTAAGGATGCAAAAAAAATCTGACTAATTCACAGCTCCCGTTCCAGTGCCCTGACAGCAGCAGGCAGATAGCAGTTACTCGGTGAATATTTGGGAAGGAACGAACAAACGAATGAATAAATAAATGAATGACACATCCATGTGTGTGCCTATGCCCCTCTGTATGTAGGTGGGCGGTTTGTTTTAGACTATATGCTCTCAGAATGCTAGGACTTGACAGAAGCCAAGGTCCAGCACAGGCTATTTAGCAAGTTGTGTGTGTGTGTGTGTGTGAGTGAGTGGGTGGGGGTGGAGTGATAAGGAAGAGAATTTGGGAATAAAGGCAGGACACGGGTGTGCAGTCAGTGGCCCTGGCTGTGTGACCTTGGGCAAGCTACTCAACGTCTTAGAGCCTTAGTTTCTTCAATCTATAAAATGGGGATCATGATTCCTATTCACAGAATGTAGAGAGAATTAACTAAGATAATAAAGGTGATAATACCTAGCACATAGTAGGTGCTCAGCTAATGTTTACCCTCCTACTGCTCCGCCTTGTATCACTGAGGGACCGAGCCCTGTGTCTCCTGGGCTCGTGGGTCAGCTGGTGTCCATCGTCACCGTCCAGCATTTCTCCCAGTGGCTCTTCCTCCACGGCCCACCCTGAGCCCTGTTCCGGTCTAGTGCCCCAGTTATTTCTAGATCAAGTGAATTGGCCTGGCTTGGAAAGATGCCTGGTGGAGTTCTGGCTAAGAGGACTCAAGCTGAGCCTGACACAGTAGGGGGCAGGGGGACAGGGAGGTGGCAGGCTGAAGAGGCAGGGGGCCATGGCTCTCACCCCCCCACCCTCCCCAGCCAGCCTCCCAGCAGCTCTGCTCCAGGGTTGATGGCTCTGTAATTTATTCTGCTGGATGCGACATCCCCAGGAAAGGGCTCCTAAGCTGCTAACCCTTTGCCTAGCTGGGAAAATAGCTCAATTACTACAAAATGAGGGGCTGTCCCATGGGGCTGGATCAGCATAAAAAGATCAGTAGATTAGGTTGACACAGTAACCTCCCCGGGGTGTAGTGGGAGATCCCAGAGGGGCTGACGGGAACCTCTCCCGCCCCCACCCCTGCTGGGACAGCACCTCTGTCACCCACCCTGGGGTGTTCATAGGACAGGTGCACAGCCAGAGTCCAACTAGCAGACTGAAATGATGGGGCGTATTAACACGGTAGGAATTTGCTGCAGGGACTGGTTACAGGTGATGGGAGAGCTAACGAGGTGCATGGGAGACAGCGAGCAACCCAGAGATCACGCACACAGGAAAGCTCCACCAGCCCGAGGCTGGAGGGGTCTGGGCAGAGGTGGGGTGATCTGAGCCCAAGGCAGGTCACAGTGGGCAGCGAGAACAGGGCACCCTGTCCACCAGGAGCTGGTCACAAAGGAAATACAGCCCCTTCGAGGAACGTCCGTGGGGGGATCTAGAAAGGGGGAAACACCCCAGCTCTCTCTTCTTCCCCCCTCCCATCTCTTACCAGTGCCTCCCACTGGCCAAACCCAGCCTGCAGCCAGCTGACCTGGGCGCCTGCGAAACCAGGAACGCAGCTGTCTGAGATACAGGACAGAGCAGAGGAAGCACAAAGAAAAAATCTGAGCGATAACAGCCCAAGAATGGCACAGTAGGGTCAAGACGGTGGCCTTAAGCTGCAAAGCATGCAACCCAGAGCCTCCAGGCTGCCCGCCTTGCTTCCCTTCCTGCCCAGTGCCGAGGGCTCATCCGACAACGCTGGGCAATGGCATCTGGCTCCTGCCCAGCTCCTGGCTCTTGGTGATAAATGCCCAGAAGCTCCCACTCGCAGCCCAATTCATCAAGTTCCCAGTGGCAGGTTACAGGCCAGAGACCTTGCCCACCAGAAGCTTAATCTCCCAGACAAAGAACAGAAGCTCAGCCCGAGCCAGGGACACATGTAACACATCAAGGGCAGCCACCAAAGTCCGAGGCTGCCCAGGAGCCTTGCAGCTCCTGCCAGGAACTGAGAAGGAGCTGCAGCTGTTTTCCCGCCTCCTACCGTGGAGCAGGGTAGGGGTGGGAGTGGGGGGCTCCTGGAAAAGAAACCCAGAGCTTTCCCAGGCTGTCGTCATTCTCCGGTCTTGTTACTCCCCTGCCTAACCCATCCTGAACCAAACGAGCCCTGTTGTAACCTTTCCTTTCTCCCTCCTGCCCTCCCTCGAAAAGAACTAACTGCCACCGACGCACCCCTTATGCTGGAAGCTATGGATGCAACAGTGAGCGAGACGGGCTCCGTCCCTGACCTCAAGGGGCTTGCACGAAAAGGGCTTCCATGATCTTCTTCGACGGCCTGCAAAAGGGTAGGAGGATCTTCCAAAGGTCCACCCCACCTGGCCCCACCTGCTGCTTTCCAAACACGGTTTCCAAGAAGAACCTGAGACCCAGACACCCAAACGCCCAACTTCAGGTTTCCCTTCTCCGCTCCACCTCTTCTAAGAAAAGACGGGGTCTGATGAGGTGGTGGTAGGACCCTGGGTTTGGAGAGCTGTGATTGGCTGCCACCAGGCTGATAGACGGCCGAGGAGACCAACCGAGGTTGTTGGACGGCCAGTGTGTCAGCCAATCTAGTGCCAAAGACAGATGCTGTAGCAGTTCCCCGCGGCCCGCCCCCACCCCTGGCCGGCTGCTCCCTCCCCTCTGGAGCACAGCTCTTAAATCTCTTTGACATAAAATGTCGTTGGAGAGCCGCAGCACAGAGAGATTAAAAAACAATAAAGAGAAAAGCGAAACTCTCGACTATAATTACCAGCCTCTAGCCGGCAGCAGCAAAAACGCACTAAAATTTTAATAGGAACCACTGCATTTAATTTAACGACACATTTTTTCAATTACCAGAATAATTGTTTTATTCATAAAATGAGTTTCAATAAAGAGGGTAATTTTCCTTTGTTTTTATTATTCATTTGTGCAACATATTTGAGATAGCATTCCCTCATGTTGAGGCAGCTTGGAGAAGACTCATGACATCTGTGTCATGAGTGAAAGTCGGAGGGGGCAGGGGACCCTGGGGAGGTGGACATCCACACGCCCAGGAGATGGGGAATGTAGGCACACAGGCCTGAGAGCTCTCAGCCAGGACTCCAACCTCTGCTTCCCGCAGAATCAGCCAGAACGCGCCTCAGTTCGCTTTGCCAGACTCATCCAGCTCTCCTGCTGCATCCCCCGCTCACACTTGGCTGAGCTCCCCATGGCCACTAACAGGAGAAACTAGAAATGCAGCTGCTTCAGCA
>NW_006436283.1:6022951-6049466 GCF_000325575.1 Pteropus alecto | reverse complement strand
GCCTGGGCCACTTGGAAGACAGAGAGAAGGTGGGCGAAGATCACCTGCAAAGAACACAGCCTGTTGCTGGAGAATTGAGAGCAGCCTGCACTAAGGACCCCCAGGCCTCTGTTCCTCCCCCCACCGCCACGCAATTAGATCATTATAATGACTAATAGTTACTGGGTGTCTATCCTGTGCCACCTGGAGTAGCTTTTCAGTACATATTCTCATAGGGTCACGCGCCGCTTAATGACGGGGATAAGTTCAGAGAAATGCATCGTTAGGCGATTCCATCATCGTGCGAATATCACAGGGCGCGCGTCCGCAAACCTAGATGGTCTCGGCTGCTACAGTTCGAGGCCTATTGCTTCTTCCTAGGCTACAAGGCTGTACAGCACGTTATCGTACAAAACAACATGAGATTAAATCAAGCACCAAAAAAGAGAAAACGATGCAGTCAAGAGATCAGGTCAATGAGAGATGCATGAGGCGCCTGCCTTCGTAACGGGAACGCTGTTTTATAGTCAACTTAAAAGTAGAAAATATACCTTAAAATAACGATGAAGAGTATAGCACAGTAAACACACAAACCAGTAGCCTCGTCGATTCTCGCCATTGTTAAGTATCACGTACTGTGCATGACGACGGGCGCCGTGCTTTTAAATGACCGCCAGCTCAGCCGTGTCGTTCACGCCAGTGTCGCCACAGACATGTGAAAAACGTGTGCCCCGATGTTGCAGCGGCTATGACGTCACTAGGCAACAGAAAACTTTTGGCCGCAGCGTAATTTCATGAGAGCACTGTGGCGTGTGCGGTCGTTGACCAGAACGTCGTTATGTGGCACACGTTATTGTATTCAGATATGAGAAACTGCGGCTCGAATAAACTTGAGCGATTTGTCCCAGAGATATATCTCCGCGGGAGGACATGGGGACGGGATGTGAATCTGGCCATGCTGACCACAGAGCCCACAGTAGATGCTGTCATCAGCAAGCAGCATCTGGCGCTGGTCGGCCTCGGGGTAGGCCGCTTCTCCCAGCGCCCTTAGCGACTTGTCTGCATCAACTCATTTGCATCTTGCTCTGGTTTGATTCATGCTGCACTCTAGGTTCTCTCCCTGGCAGGCTCTCAACTTGAGTCCTCACCCTGAGCCTCTGGCTGGTACCCAGAGATATCTGGAATCTCTGGAGAGTAGCTCTTAAGGGAGCAGCTCAGTCTGTTTGGGTCCTGGGTTCTTGGAGTGTCCCAATCCCAGGCCTTAGGGATTGGGGCCAGCAACCAGGCCAGGGCTGACGGTCTCAACTCCTATGAACGGACAGATGCAAACCAGCATAGGGCGGGTGTGGATGCTGGGAGTGAAGGGCCAGAGGGAGCTCTGTGGCACCCCGCTCTGGGCCTGGAGGTGATGCTGAGCTTGCAAATCCCCTCTAGGGTGTCTGTACCTTCTGGACACCATGAAAACCAAGAGGGAGGACCAAGTCATCCTTGCCCTCGGAAGCCCAGTGCTTTGCACAACGCCAGGCATGTAGGAGCAGCTGATCGATACTCTACTTAAGGGCACAGGACCTCGATGAAGTGGGACAACTCCCACGCAGGTAGAGGCCGAAACTGGTTCCCCCAAAATTCATATGCTGAAACACTGATCCCCCAGTACCTCGGATTGTGACTGTATTTGGAGACAGGGCCTTTACAGCAGTGATTAAGGTTGAATAAGGTCATTGCATAAACCCTAATCCAATATGACTGGTGTCTTTATAAAAAGAGGAGATTAGGACACAGATATGCATGAAAGAAAGACCATGTGAAGACACAGGGGGAAGATGGTCATCTATAAACCAGTGAGACAGGCCTCGAATGGACCCTTCCCTCATGGCCCTCAGAAGGAACCAACCCTGCCAACACCTTGATCTTGGACTTTGATCCTCCAGAATTGTGAGAGAATAAATTTATTTAAGTCACTCAGTCTGTGGTATTTATGGTAGCTCCTCTAGCAAACTAATACACGCTGTTGTACATATCTCTCCCCTTCCCTGCAATTAGTCTTCCCTTCTCTGCAAAGGTGAGGTCTGTACATCTAATCCTGGCTCAAAGCCCACCTCCCCCAGGAAGCCTGCCCTGATTAAACCCACTCCTTCCCCTTTAACTCAGTGAAGCGCTCAGGTGTCCTGTTTGCAGAGGATCGATTCAGATACCTTCATGGGTTTAGATGTCTTTGGTGTGGGTTTTATTGCAGGGGTGAAGCTGGGAGCTGTCTCTTGCCGGGGCCCATGTCTCCTCTGTCTTCAGGAGCCCCTCTAAGTCTCTGAACTCACCCAGGGGCTGGGAACCAGGCTGGCAAAAGGAGGAACGGGGAGCTTTTCCTGGTTTGCACGAGCTGTCCACATCCCAGGTGTGGACAGCTCGTGCAAAGATGTGGCAGGTGGGTGGAGCGTGGTTGACTGGCCTGGGACAGGTGTATAGTGGAAGTGGCTTCTTAGGCTTTGGACTTGCAGCCCATCCCCTTCTGTCTACTGAGGGCGCTGAAGCCCATGACAAGCAGGGGCTGGCCCAAGGTCACTTGTCTTGGCTGGGACACTGCCCTGGGCCAGAGAGGGAACTTGGAGGTCACTATTCCAGCCCCTGCCATCGGGCGGGTGTGGCTGGGCTAGCTCGAACCTCCCATGGGCTCCCTCTCTGCCTCAAAGCCCTGGAGCTGAACTGGGAGCGAGGAAGGACCCAGGTTAGGGGAGAGGGGGAGCATGGAGCATGGCTGCCAGACATCAAGATCACATAGGCAGCAGATGTCGGCGGATTAGCAGCTCTGCTTCCCAAAGCTGCTCCAGCCACTTAATATTCTGCAGACAGGATGGCTTCTCTTTCATAAAAAGCAAACACGGAATGAAATGCCATAGACTCCATACACCTGGGGCGGGGGGAGCATCTCCAAGGCTTGCACTTCAGGAAGAGGGTCCTAGGGGTGAGACACAGGGACAGGCGGGACAGGCAATCAGACCTCCTTGCTGGGTGGAAGCAATGGACAGCAGCGACGGACATGGTGGGGGTGCAGAGGGCCTGAGCTTCAAGGCTCCAGGGAAATGCCTGGGGCTTTGGGGGACCCGAGGGGGACCCGAGGGGGACACTGCCTGTGGGGCTTGGGTTTGGGTGGACAGTTGGCAAAGCAATGTCATTCAATGGAAGTCACTGACAGGAAATGACATATTCAGGGACCGTCCCTGTCCCTCTAACGATGCCTGCCCCTGGGGTGGAGGCACAGCCACCGACGTGGATCG
The DNA here is from genome assembly GCF_000325575.1 of Pteropus alecto. NCBI lineage: Eukaryota > Metazoa > Chordata > Mammalia > Chiroptera > Pteropodidae > Pteropus > Pteropus alecto. Next base: position 6,046,215 of record NW_006436283.1, on the reverse strand, counting down.
CCAAGGCAGGAAGAGGCGGGTTCTTTCCAAACAAACAGATGAACAGAGCAAAACGGCAAACAGCTTTCGTTAAATACGAATAATTCTAGGACCTCAGCGAGCTTTCACCTTGTGAGCCTTTTTTTTTTTTTCTTTAAATAGAGGAAGATGCCCTGCTTGGAGCAGAGCTCACCCTATCGAGAGCTCCCCACCCCCGGCCTCATCTGAAGAGCCCAGAGTGGCTGAGTAGAGTCTTTCATAGGTGACATTCTCACAGGTGATGAGAGGCAGAGTTCATTGAGGTCGGGCGTTCATGTTTGACCCACACGGGACTTTTCTTTTAAGAACACATTTTGTGAGAAGTTATTTGTTCATTCCTGCGCAGTGGTTTGTCGCCGTTGTTGCTGTGCGGTTGTTACATTTTCGTACACTTTGGAAACCTGCTCCCGGTTTTACAAGGAATTCGGTAGCGAGTCATAACCCAGTCGCCTGGGTGGAAGCAGGGCCCGGAGGCCGTCGGGACCGATTCTGGGGTCGGCTGCCTGCTGCAGGTCTGAGCTCTGCCACCTGCTGCCTTTAGACTTCGGGGCCGTTTTCTGAGCCTCAGTTTCCTCACCTGTCGAATGGGGTGAGGATTATAATGAACACTCCCTCACGGGGCCTTTGTAAAGATCTCAGGAGTTAAAACACACGAGAAATTCAGCATGGGGCTCAGCAGGAGCTTGATAAAGGCGACTATCAAGATTGGAACAAACCATCGGTGAATGTCCTTCAGAAAGCTAGGACAAGGCCGTGCAGCGCGGTCAGAAAGTGCAGACACTACAGTCGTCCTGCATGTGTCTGCATTCTCCAGAATATTCTAGCTGTGTGAGATTGAGCAAGTTACTTAACTTCTCTGAGCCTCGGCTTCCATAATTATCTGTAAAAAGGGAAGGATGAGGCGGGGCAGGGGGGTTGGGTTGGGGACACGTCGCTCCTGAGAGGTAAGCCTTAGGTGCCCAAAGCTCATGAAATGCCACACACGGACGCCCGAGCTTGTCACAGCTCAGATCAAAGGCCTTGTCGGAGCTGCTGGCCCTGGAAAGAATGTTCTCTCTTTCTCTCTACCTTTCCTCTTCCTCCTCCTCCTCCTTCTTGTTTTTGATGAGACTCACTCCACAGAGGATGGAGAATGCCTGGGCTCTCGAGAATCCAAAGCTTCAAAAACCTGCCATTCTCATTTCTTTTCCCTTTAAAAAGAGTCACCTTGGATTCTCCGAGTCCAAACGTCCCACCCTCACTAAGACCTGCCCGCAGCTTCTACTTTTAGTGACATGGGCAACTCGGGGACCTGGCGGTAGAAACGGCAGTGGACTTGGCCCAGCCTCTCCCAGCCTCTCAGACACCCTCACACCCAGGGCCCCCTGCAAAACCAAGCCTGGTTCTGTCTTTCCAGAGGGAAGAGGGGGGGCTCTTTTCTGTGCTCTCCGTTCCTGCCCCAACCCCAACCCCAGGCGGCTGGGAGCCTTAGGGATGCTGAGCAGCACCAGCTCCAAGTGTGGGAGCAAAACACCTTCTATGGGAGCAGCGAGGACGCAGGTCAGCTGTAAAGGAAGAAACGCCTCAGATTCAGCCAGTGAACTGGGAGTGAAGACTTTCAGCCCACGGCTTCACTGGGCAGACGCCGGAGGAGCCAGCCAATCGGAGAATGTGTGTATAGCATTAGGCTCTGCATATGGCTCTGCCAGACTTCCTCTGGGCCCTTCCAGAATTCCTTCATTAACGCCAACGACCATGCCCAGGCAGAGATGGAAAGGGACCTGGATGCCTTATTCCGAAAGGAGCTCCAGTTGGAAGGGAGAGAGGGAAAGTGGGAGGGAAAGAAGGAGGAAAAAGGAGAGAACAGAATGACCACCGAGCCCATCTACCTGCACGGCACTTGGACGTGTCCAAGCATTTTTACATCGACTCTGTCTCCTCTTAGCATCCAGCCTGGGAAGTTCACAGCTTGGGCACTTTTAGCCCATTACACAGATGAAGAAACCAAGGCCAGAAGAGATGAAGAGCCTCTCCCACGGCCACATGCCGAGTCAGGGGCCAGGCTAACAGGGCGTGGGTGGCCTGGCTCTGAGCCCTGAGGGCAGGCTGCTGGTTGGGGTCGTGAGCTTCCTCCACGTGGCAGTTCCTGGCCCTGACTCTCGGACTCTGGGGTCCCCACTCCTCTGAGATGAGAAGTATTCCCACCGACCGCAGCCCCAGGCCTGTCTGCTTTCTGCTGGAGGCCTGGCTCTTGAGACAGGACTGGGTCTAATTTCAAAGTCAGCCAGGAAACAAAGCGAGAGAGGCAAACCCAGGCGAGAAGGAAGGTGACAGCCATTTCTTTTCCATCTCTGCGGGGAGAAAGAACAAATCAAAGCTGCCTTAGTTTGCCGCCCAGCTGGAATCCCCACCTGCCCCAGAGTCCTATGTGCAAGGGCCAGGCCTGAAAGTATTTTTGTCCCAGTCCAATCCGAAGGAGACTTGAAGGAAGCAGCTGGTGGTCTAATCTGCGAGCATCTGACCCTCTAGAGTGAAGTTGGAGGTGCAGTCGAGGGGCAGAGGCCCTGAGAGGAGGTCAAGGCCAGTGGGGGCAGAGGGGCCCCAACAACAGGACAGCACATGACCCGATTCACGGACTGCTCGATGGAGGAAACCACTTACCCTCTCTGAGCCCTGGGTTTTCTCACTGGTAACACAGAGATGCTCGTAACATCGATGTCACAGAGGGGTCCAAGGATGAAGTGGGATAATGTATGTCAAACGGTTGGCATAGTGTCTGGCACAGAGCAGGGAGTCGACAAATGGAATCTAAGCTAACGTAATATAAGAACGTAACGATGGAATATGTTACGTTACAATGTGTATAATAATTCTGTGGGCTCCGGAGATTGAGAATGTTCTGCCGACGTGGAAGAGCAAGAAAGAGCGGAGAACACGAAGCTCTGAGCAGGAACGCAGGGCGGGGTGGGGGGCAGGTCCCCGCCACGGAGATTGAGAATGTTCTGCCGACGTGGAAGAGCAGAAAGGGCAGCGGGGAAGGGCGTGCGGGTGAGAACACGAAGCTCTGAGCAGGAACACGGGGCGGGGTGGGGGGCAGGTCCCCGCCGTGCGCCGGCACCCCTTCATCCCCACCCCCTTCCTCCTTCTCTGCTATGAACCACACTTGGGTGTGGCTGCTTTCCAGCCGGCGAAGGGCCTCCCCGTGGCCAGGTGGGCACACTCAGCGGGATGGGCAGGTAAGGCCAGCTCCTCCCCCTTTCTTCCTGTTTCTACCTTCCTGTCCTAACAGGAACATGCCCCTAAATGTCTGGGCTCCAGGGTCATGATGCCACAAAGACTTTGCCAAGACAGGACACGAGAGAGGGCAAGACGTTGTCTGGACCCTGATCTCCCCGAAGGCTGGACCATTAATCGCCACGGCCCCTTCACGAGCATTTCCTCTTGGTCTTAAATCACCATGGAGGCTTGTGGGGTCCTCTAGGTTGTCAGGCGCAGAGGCAGATCTGTGCCCCAGATCCCTACCTTGGCCCGGCCTGGAGAAGCAGTGTAATATGGAGACCAGCCCATGGTCTCAGGACCCACACAGAGCCGGGTTCGAATCCAGCCTCAAACAAATCGCTTAGTCCCTGGAGCCTCAGTATCTTCATCTGTAGGATGCAGTCACTACCAGCCCCACTACCCCAAATCATCAGAATAAACTACAGACAGGAATCATTAAGATATTTAATAATCAGAAACACCGGGCATTGCTAGCATGGAATGTCACCAGGCCTCAGGGCTGGAGCAGGGCTGCGTGCCCTGCCGTGGCTGTGCCAAGCCCGCACCCTTTATTTGCCGGGACATAGGGTGTCCCGAACATGTCGCAGTTATTTACTGCCTGTGCAAATACAGAAGTGCATCAATATCCAAACACCCAGCATGTTGACAGAGGGAATACTGGGGGCCCACGCGCCCTGCTTTCAAGGTTACTGGGAAGACTATGCCAGTAACTGGGAAGACCATGCGCCCTGGCATATGCACACTGTCTCATGCAGAGCTGCTCCGGAACGGCTGGCTCTCACCGCTTCCCTGGGCCCGATCCAGAGACACCGGGCTCCCCACGACCCGGGGGACGGCATCTGGGAAGAAGCTCCTACTTTCTAGCAAGGATTTGTCACAGGAGCTAGTACACCTTTGGGGGCCCGGAAGAGTGGCGTGGTGAGAACAGGCCAGGCTGGAGCCTTGTGTGTCCTGCCATGGCCAGCACCCTCCTCCCCCCACACTGCCCCCAGGCACAGGAGCGAGTGGGGACTCCGCCTTGCTCCCACCCAGCCCACCCCGGCTTGGGGACCTGGCAAACACTCGCCCAACCCCCAAGTTTGGGCATTCCCAGCCTTGCCCCAGAGACGGGGCCAAGGGAGGCACTGGGGAGCTATTTTGGGTCTGAACAAAGAACCGTGGTGGGCATGAAAGGGAGACAATGACAGGGTTGGCAGGGCTGGGCCCCTCTGTCTGGCCCCCTTCCACCCACGCCACCCTCCCCAGCCCGCGGTCACCCCTCCTTCTGACCTCAGCAGAGACGATGCAGGGGCAGAGGCGGAAGTGGGAAGTGGAGGACAGAGACCAAGGCAGGGGCTGGGGCAGGGAGAGGAGAGGCCAACACAGAGCCTGGGGCGTCCCCAAGCAGTGAGGTGGCTGCAGAGGAGACACAGCTGTCTGGGTTGCAGGGAGAAGGAGCGGTCAGCTTCCTTCTTCAGGGCAGACTGTGTAGCTGTGGCCCTAGAGAGGCATGTCACAGGGGTCATTTGAGGGCAGTGGGATCACTGTGCCACGGGGACCTCCTTCCTGTATGTGGCTCCGCCTCAGCCTCCAACAGCCACAAGGCTAGACAAAGAGCAGGTGGCCTGAGAGGTGGGAGCCAGCGGGCCCCCTGGGGCTTGTCGCGACCCCTCGGCTGGCTTCCCCTGGAATGAGCCTCAGCTCTCAAGGACTCTGTGTTCCAGGGCCGGGATCAGGGTGAGGCCGGCATCAGGTGCAAAATGTGTGAAAGGGGTGCCCCGAATCGAGATGAATAACATTCGAACACGTTTCCAGACTGGGGACGGTGAGTGAGGTGAGCTGGGCCAGGGCAGGCTCGGGGGCCGTTTCCAGTGAGCATTTTCGATGTCTCGTTTATTGTGGAATTTTTGCATTACATTGGTTTTCGAAACGATTGCATTAAAACGTACTTATCTTGATTACCGAATTTCCTGGGCACCCCTTTAATTGCGTACTCGAGGCGGGCGCCTCGCTCGCCTGACACTTGTTCCGCTATTACCCTGTCATCCAATTAGCCCCCCGGTCCTGTCGCCGCCCCTTCAAGAATCAGGCAGGGAAAAGAACAAGAGCAGCAGCTGTATGGAAACTGAAGACAACGTGAGGCCAGGAGCTTCTCAAAGGAGAGAGAGAAATCAGAGTCGTGAGAAGCGGGCAGGTACGGAAGGACAGGCTGGACGTCCAGGTTCCCAGTATCTGTCCAGGGTGCTGGACTCGGGCTGGGGAGCAAGGGGTGAGCCTTGCAATTGCTCCCTAATCTGTCGGTTTGAAATACCATGAGCAGCTTTGCCCTCGAAGGGTCTGTTCTAGGTACACATCTATTTGCGCGAGGAGAGGAATAAATAAATTCCAATTTCAAATGCCCCAAGGGGCCTTCCTTTTCTCTTCTTTCTTACGGTCGATCTTTTTTGTAAACTTTTTTGCAGTTACCTTGTTTTATAGTTTTCCAGACTTTGATTTGCTTTGAGCTGCACTGCCCAATACAGCAGCCTCTGGCCCCGTGTGGCTATTGAAGTTCTAACTTCACATAATTAAAATAAAATTTAAAATTCATTCTTGTTGGTTGTGCTGGCCACACGTGGCTGGGCGGTGTGGAACACAGGACACTCCTATCACACAGAACATTCCACTGGACATTACTGGCTCAGAGTGCAAAGTCCACCTGAGCCAGTTTTTGCTGGAAGCGAGGCTGGTCTGTGTTCTCTCCTGGGCCTGAGGCCCTGGATTACCTGGTCACGGGGAACAATCACTTAACTAATCCCGCTGGATGCGGGTGTGACCGAGAAGGCTGCCTGGTGTCCTCCCAGCTGACTCCCTAAGACCTTGAGAGACTAGGGCTGGGGCTTCTGAGAAGGGTGGGGTGGCAGCTATCAGACTGACCCCCTCTGTAGATGACGACTGTCTGAAGGCATTGGAGAGCAGCCAAAGCAGGCAACACCGGAGGGTGGTCGATACTCAGACGACAGGCACGGCACTGGGTAGTGGGCTTCCTATTGTTTATGGGGTTTATCTGAAGGCACGCCCCAGCCTCTTCCAAGTCGGCCAGCTAAAGTGCTGGCAGAAAACTCACAATCTTACCGGCTTACAGAGCCAGGGGACTGAGATCGGGGTGACCTTAGCGGTTGGAGAGTAAAGGTGGGAATGCCAGAAAAAATATTTGAAGAAATAAGGGCTGACGATCCTCCAAATATGGAGAAAGACCAATTGCAGACTAAGGTGCTCAATAAACCCTAAGAAGGATGAACGCAAAGAGTAAGAGCAATTAACCCAATGACCTGTATAAGGAACGACCATCCCTCCTGCTTTACATTAAAAACCGCTGGGCAGTAGGCGACGGGTCCATTTTATGATAGACCACGTGACGCATCTGTCCTCTCTCTAAAGAATACACAGAGGGGGCTGAGGCTACAGAACCAGAATCTCTTGTCTCCATTCTGATTTGCTTATTAATGTATTCGTTAACTTTTTAAAAACGGAAATCAGCGCTAAGGTTCAGAGACGCTGAGCAGCTCACGTGAGGTCACACAGGAAGCGGTGGCTACAGGGCTGGAAGCCACAGCTCCAAAGCCCATTTTCTTTCCCTTCTCTTCTGGCCTCTCCACCCTGGTTGCACGTTGAAATCACTCGAGGATGGGGGGCGGGGGGCGGCTTTTCAAAAACGAACCCCACCCCAGACAAATTAAATCAGAATCGGTGGGAGTCGAGTCCAGGCAATGGAAAATTTTAAGGCCCCTCCAAGAGATTTTAAGGGCGGCGTGGGTCGAGAACCACGGCGTACGCTGTACTGCAGTCTGGAAAATACCAGACCGAGGGAGAGAACCGGCTCCACGCCCCTCGCGATGGTGCTGGGCGGTCAGAACCCTCGGCTCTGGGAACGAAGCTCCAAGCCTGGACCTGTGAGTTAGTTAACTCTCTACCCCTTGTCTTTTTTCCAGATTTCTAGGAGGTGCACAGCTATCCCCGCTTTCAGCTCCAGAAGATATGGGGGTCAAAAGTGTCCCCAGAGCCTCTCCAAAGCAGGGTCTGAGTTACAAGAGGCCACAGCAGCAGACATAGGACACTCACTCTTGCTGAGGGATAGGCAGTAAGACCTTAGAGCCCTAAACTCTTCCACGCTTTAGCTGGGAGATGGCTGAGAGTCAGACAGCCCCGTTATTCTCCCAGAGCCTCTTGGGACTGCCCCCCAAGTCCTGGGGAAAAAGCGAGTCTGTGCCGGACGAGGCAGACACGGGGTAACTGCCCCATGGGCCAGGCTTGCCATAGCCACCTCCTCTCCCTGCTCCTGCTGAGGTCCCTGCCTCCTAAACCCAGCCCGGCTGCAGGACGCTGCGCCCACAACCAGCGCACCCGGCCCAGAAACCATCCAGCCACAGACCAAGAGCGACCAGCTCTGCTTCCCCAAAGCCCAGCACAGAGCAGCTGCTCAATAAACAGTCTCCCAGTGCAGGTGAGTGTGAATGAGCCTGTCCAGGTGGCTGTGTGGGGAGGCGACTCAGCTTTGCCATCTGACAGTAAATTAGCCGAAACCACCACCACCACCACCACCACAAGAACCAACCACAAGACAGTGAGACCCACAGAGCACCCCTCTTACGGGCGCGGTGATGATGATGTGGTAATTATGACGATGACGATGATGGTGGTGACGGCGATGATGGTGACGTAGCAGCCACCCTCCACTGAGCACTCCCTTCACGCCAGGCACTTCACACACACACCTCACAATTACCCCACCAACTACCCCACAGATGGAAAGGCTGAGGTTCAGAGAGGTAATATCGCTTGCCTGTGTCACAGTGAGGCCAAAGCCGGGTCTGTCTCTATGCTGGAGCTCTCAGGAGAGGCCTTATTGTCCCCTCCCTCCCAAGCTTCACTGGATTTCATCAGATTTAATCCTCAGTAGTTCCCCTGGCCAGGCCCAAGCCTCGGCAACATGGCCAATCCCACACGCTCTGTGCCCCTTTGGGGACCCTGTTTCCAGGAGCTCCCCTACTCTGTCCCAGCTCATGGCCTGGGGTCAAAGGTGGCTCTTGTGAGCCCCAGTGTGGTCCCCAGCAGCCTCCTGTGCTCAGGGAGCTCGGTGGCCCACCTAGGCCCATCCATGCTTATCGATCAGGGTCCCAGGAGAGCATGTGGGAGCCCAGCCCAGGCGGCCCTCCAGGCGCCCCCAACAGCCTGTGCCTAATGACCGCAGAAAGCCATTACAGCTCACTTAGCTGTAAGCAGCTCTCCACAGCACTCATTAGGGCCACGGAGGAGTGCAGAGAGCTCTCTCCTCCCAGAGGGGGGCGGTGGAGGGGGAGGGGTGCGAGCAGCCAGCGGGGGCTGCAAATTCTTACTGGAACCGCTGCTTCCCGCCTGGCACATCTTCCAGGAACGGTGAGCCCAGTTGGGGCCTGGCCAGCCGTCTTGCCCTCTCCTGCCCTCCCGGACCAGGGTCCCCCACTGCAGTGGCTCTCTCCTCCATGGGGACAATGAGAAGTGGGCACGGGAAGTGGCTTGACTATAAGACAGTGAAGTGACTTAGGCAGGTGACAGAGGGGCCCTGCGTTTTGGGCATTGTGGCCTGGGGGCCAAACCACCAAGACACTGGCACTGGCGCCAGCAACCCCAGGGCCAGTGGACGGGCCGCATTCCCTGCTCTTCCCAATGCCCACAGGCCACTCGGGGGCACCCCCACCACTCACCCAGCTACCGGGACTACCCTTGGGGTCGACTTTGAATCCCATTTCCCTCGCACATCCCAGCCGTCAGCTCAGCATCCCACTGGCTCTACCTTCAACACGTGCCCCGAATCCACTTCTCACTGTCGCCGGCCTGGACCACCTCTCCGGTACGCCTGCCCCTCTCCACTTCCTGCGCCTCGTCCCATGTGGCACCCACAGGGATCAATTAAATGCATCGACTGGATCACACCAGTGCTCTGCTTAGAGCCTCCAGTGGCTCCCAATCACATGCAAAGTCCAGAGTCCCTACCATGACCCACGAGGCCTCACGTGGACTGGACAGTGTCTCCCTTCACAAGGCCACACTGCTTCCCAGCACATGCCAAGCCCGGCCCTTCATCGGAGCCTTGCTCTCGGGGTACCCTGGGCACCTCGCCGCTCTCCCTCCACCTGGGTCGCTGTCCCCACATCACCTCTTCAGAGAGGCCCTTGCTGACCACCTCCACCACAGTGGTGAGCCGCTGCCACTCCCCCACCACGGCATAGGTGTCCTCGTGGGCCTTGTCCGTCCTGACACTGGCTCTCATGTCTACGGACTTCCGTTCCTCCCCTCCCCCTTGAGAATGTGAGTTCCACGAAGCAGGGGTTTCACATGGCTTGGTTCACTCCCATGTCCTCAGTGCTGAGAACAGTGCCTGGTACAGACGATGCTCAAAAAATACGTATTAAATGCGTGAATTAGTATTTAAAAATATCAATTCGTTGGTTAAATAATTGATCAATGAATCTCCTTTGCTCAAATCTGTCTGGATCCCAGCCCAGATCACACCTGGCCTCACACGCACATGGACACAGATGCACACGTGCGCACACGCCTGACTCCCGGGCGGCCCCCCCCTTTCCTTTCTTCTCTCTCATCTGTACCTTTGACCCCTTGGAGGCACCCAGACATGAACCTTCTCATGGGAGCAACTTTGGGTAGTCGTCTGTGCGTGTGCGTGCGTGTGTGTACACGCCTGTGTGTGCGTGCGTGTGTGTGTGTGTGTTGGGGCGGGGCAGTGTATGGCTGCCCTCCCGGCCAGCCCTGCCCCACCAGGCCCAGCTGTCAGCCAGGCAACAAAAGTCCCCATGAACACAGCGCCCCGCCTCCCCTGCTGAGCCGAAAGCTGTGCTAAGCGCCCTGCCCTGGCTTCTGTAATGAGCATTTAGTGTCAGGCCGGCTTCCCGGCCTCTCTGCCTGTGTCTAAAAACTTTCTATCACTGCAGCTCGTGCCAGATCAGGTGTCCACGTTGACAACAACCCAAGGAAATCGGCCAAGAAGGCAAGTCGAGAGCTCCGAGAGGCACAGCTCGCCAGCGGGTGTACGATGGCACAGAGGACGCACCAACCACAAGGAGTTCAAGTCCGGCGCCCAGCCCAGCCCCGGGACGCGGGAAGCCACTGGTCAGCTCAGAGATGGCTCCTACAGACTCTGACAATCCACGGTCCTCACTCCTGCTGAGGGAGGCTGGGCTCTAACCAGGTTTGAGACTCTGATGGACAGGGTATCCTGGCTCTGCCACTTACCCCAGGATGACCAGGGCAGGACACTACGGCTCTCGGAGCTGCAGGCTTGTCCACATGCAGTGGTGCTCATGGCACCTCTCTCTTGGGGTTGCTGCAGAGAGGAAAACAGCTGCGAGGGTCTGGCTTGACCTTGGCCACCCCAGGGTAATTCTCATAGTCAATGGGTCTCCTCGTCGTGGACTCTGAACCTGCCCTTGTCACCCAAGGGCATTCAGAAGTCACTTCAAACCAGACGCTGAATTTATTCCCTCCCTCCCTCCCTCCCTTCTTTCCTTCCTATAGTTCCTGAACTCCTGCTGAGTACCAGGCATTGTGCTAGGGTGTGGAAGGCTGTACAGCGATCCTCCCTCCCTCCCTCCCTCCCTCCCTTCTTTCCTGTAGTTCCTGAACTCCTGCTGAGTGCCAGGCACTGCGCTAGGGTGTGGAAGGCTGTACAGCACTGTGATGAGCTCGTAGATGCTGGAGCATGTGGTCTGAGGTGAAGCGCTGCCTCTTGCTGTCATATGACCTGGGGCAGACACGTAACCTCTCTGTGCTATGCTGCACCATTATCTGCAGAGCAGGGGTCAGCCATCACGTTTATCTTGCAAAGTTCTAGTAAGGATTCAACGAGTTAATACGCGTTAAGGCATTTAGATTTGTGTCTGGCTCTTGGTAAGGACTGTGTGATTGTTGTCTTTGTAATTAAGGATGAACACACAATCTCTGCACCCTGAGGACCTCAGCCCAGGGCTGGACGGCAGCACAATGGGCGGGGCCAGGCCTGGGTTCTGGTGGCAGGGGGCTCCGCTCCGAGGGGCTGCTGACTCATGGGAGAGGGGACAGACAGCGCAGAACAAGCCAACCCAAAGCCCACAGCGTGCGCCCCCACCACATGCCAGGCACCAGCGGGGGTGCCTGGGGATGACCGCAGTGTAAATGGCCTCAGTGGGCTGAGAATATTTGTACCAAGGACCATGGCAGGGCCACCAGGCTGCTAGTGAACAGAACCCAACAGCAACCAGGTTCCCGAGGCAAAGGGGAAACCTGGGGTGTCTGGGCGAAGGGGGTCGTGGAAAATGTGGGCTGGCGAGACCATGAGGACAGGCATTCCATGGGTGGGCAGGGTATTCCAGGCGGGCAAGAGCCCCGTGCCCAGGGGCATGGCCAGGAGAGGAAAGGTGTTCTGAGGGAGAGGGAGCCGGGCAGGCCTGCGTGCAGGTGGGGTGTCCTGAGTGAGCTGAGATGGCCAGGGGCAGGCTGGCTGGGACACACGAGTCACTCTCGAACGTCGCGGCCCAGGAGATGCGACTTAATGTATTGTGAATAAAAAGGCAGTGCTTCTTAAAGGCTCCTTGTGATGATAAGTGTGGCACCCTTCCCCAGAAGGTCTCCAGAGAGGACCGGGCTGCCGGCTGCCACACGAGCCGCTGGCCTCGCCTGTTCTCTCAGAAGGTGGGAGGCGGGTGACATTCTGTGACGATGCTTCGGCTTCTTCCCTGCTGGCCTCCAGGGCTGGGCCAGGCCAGCGAGAGCTGAGTCAGCTCAGGAGACCCTGGGAAGGAAAGGCTCCCAAAGGCAGAGGCTCGGGGCTGGTGGGGTTCATCCCGTTTGACCCCCTCCAGGTGGCAGCCCACAGCAGGAACTGTACTTCTGACCTCTGTCCAGGACCCTGGCCTTGTCGGGATGGGTGTGAATGAGCCAGGAGGGGTCCCCAGTACTGGGCGTGTGTCGGAACCCTTGCTCTGTCACCCAGAAACAGTGTGATCTGTTCGTGAGAGCACCAGCTGAGAGTCAGGAGGTCCAAGTTCCAGTCTAGGCCCTGGGCCACCACGCTGTGTGACTGAGCCACCACCCAGACCCCTGGGCCACAGGTCCCGGGAAGAAGGTAGACACGACCCCCAGGTCCCTTCCAGCTCTAACATTCAAGGGCTCTACACGACCTGGAGGGTCTGGCCAGCTCAGGGCTGCAAGCTCCCTGGGGCCTGGTCCCCGTCCGGCTCCCCTTTCCGGCACCTGTAGGCCTTCCCGCCCTCTGGCGGGACTCAGCCGAGCCTTCACCGACGGTGGGTTTTTACAGCCAGTGCCACAGACTCTTCGGCCTTAACCACCTCACTCTACCATGTCCGGGCCCCCCGGGGTACCACTAAGGCCACCCCATCAGCATCCTGGCCTTCTGTGCAACTCTGGGCTTCTGAGTGCGGTGGTGGCCCTACCTGTGGTCCTAGCTCCTTTTCCACAGAGAGCATCCTGGGGACAGTGCAGAAGGACGCGACGACACCATGCTCTCCGTGCTCCCCCTCCCGGGGACCGTGCCCCTCCGGCAGGGTCCAGTTCGGGGGACGGGACAGACCAGATATGGAGGCATGGATCCCAAAGAGCTTTGGAACGACTTCGCTGAGAGGGGTTCGTTGGCCCTAGAGGCCAGTCCAGAGATGGACCACGGCGAAGCAATGAGTCATTACCCGCAAGTGCCACTAGCTGTGGTTCAGGGCTTTTCAGACACCTATGGAGTCTTCAGCTGAGTTTACCTCAAAGACTCTGAAATGTGATTCGCCGGCACCAAAGTCCCAGGCCCAGGCCCAGTCATTCGTATTTTTATTTACTCAACAAACATACACCAAGTACCTCCCAGGCACAGAGTGGGCCTCTAGGGACAGAGGCCAAAAGCAAACACAGTCCCTGCCCTCAAAAAGCTGGCAGTTAATGGGGAAGAGAGGGTCCCCCAGCTGGTGTGGAGCCTGGAGAGTGGTGTCCACCTACAGGACTGTTTATCAAGGAGTCTGTTACCCCAGGGAGACCAGGGCACCCTCATTTTGACCAGCTCTCCCTGGGGGAGGCAGGGGAGGGCTTAGCGCAGACTCAGAAGCCAGCCTGCTTGGGCGTGAACCCGGCTTTTCTCCCATCAGCTGGGTGACGCTGGGCAGTCCCTCGATCTTCCGCCTCAGCTTCCTCGTTTGTAAAGCAGGCATCGCATGCGGTGAGCAGAATGATGCCCGCAAGATGCCCACATCCTAGTCCCTGGAACCTGTGAATATGTTATGTGGCATCCAAAAGATGGCATTAAGATTGCTCATCAACCGATTTTAAAATAGGGAGATTATCCTGGATTAGCCGGGGGGCAGGGAAGGGGACAGCGTAATCACAGGGTCCTGAGCCCTAGAGGACGATGACTTAGTGCCAGAACAATGCCGCGTGAGCGGCCGGACCGGCCTGACGATGGAATGCGGGCAGCCTCCAGAAACGGAAGAGGAAATCCCAGGAAATGGATTCTCCCCGGCAGCCTCGAGCCCTGTTGACATCTTCTTTTGAGCCCAGTGAGCCCCATTCTGGAGTCCTGACCTCCAAAAACGTAAGATAATAAATGTGTGTTGTTCGAAGCCGCCACGTGTCTGGCGATTCGTTACAGCAGCCACAGGGAATGAATACATCACGGTATCTACCTCACAGGGTTGCTGCGGTGACGGATGATTTAAGGGCACATAGCAAATGCATACCGGTGTTGGGTACCGGTATTTGGGGCCCCTTGAAGGAAGGTTCTGTGGGTCAGGCCTGGTGAGGGTTTCTACTAGAGATAGCAGAGGTCCAGGACCCCACGGGACAGTGGACACCCAGGTCAAAGTGCCAGGAGCAGGGACTAGGGCCGGGCCAGGTGAGGGTGGGCTCGCCGTCCTTGCCAGGACATTAATGCGGGCCCGTCTCAGGGCGCAGCCAAGGCTTCCCCTCCTCCCGCTCTGTGCCTCGCCCTTGGGTCATCACAGATGCTCAGGCCTTGTCCCTTCAGCCACCAGCTCTACTTGGTATCTCCAAGCCACCTCAGCCTCGTCCCACCTCCCTGCCGTGTGCCCACCTCGGGCTTCCTCTCCGGCGGAGCTCCCTCACGGGGTGGTATCCCAGCTGGCCAGGCCAGGGCCCCAACGGCAATCCCAACACCCCCCTGCCCATCACCGATCCCATCCAAGTCCCCCCCGAGCTCTATCGATTCCACTCCCTCTCTCTGGCCTTCTGCTGCGTGGCTCATCCTGGCTGCCGCGGCCCTGGCCCCCGCCGCCACCATCGCTTGCCTCCCGCCCTCCAAGAATCTCCTACTGAACCCCACATTCCCTTGGAACCATCCAGTCAGCGATGGTTAATTTTATATGTCAACTTGACTGCATCATTGGTTGCCCAGATTAAATATTATTTCTGGATGTGTCTGGGAAGGTGTTTCCAGGTGAGATTAGCGTTTGAATCAGTGGACACGGCAAATCACACGTCCCAGTGTGGGCAAGCCCCGGTCCAATTTGTGAGGACGGACTGGATGGAATCCGAGGCTGAGGGAGGAGGAAGCTGCACCTGTCTGATCCTGCCTGAGCTGGGACAGTCTATCATGTATGTATGCGTACACGCATGCATATATGTATGTTTGCATGCACGCATGCATGCATGCATCTATCTAATCTGTCTGTCTGTCTGTCTATCCATCCATCCATCCATCCACCTACCCATCCATCCATCCTATTGGTTCTATTCCTCTGGAGAATCCAGACTAATACACAGTTCATTCTCCATAGCATTGTCAAACATCAGAGTGATCCTTTCAAGATCAAACCACACTAGGTTCTTAGGATAAAGACCACTGTTCCCTTTGGAGCCTGTGGGGTCAGGCCCTGCCGCCCTCTGCCACCTCACCAGGTCTGACTTGCCAGAATCTTCTCCAGCACACAGCCCACCACACGGCCCACCACACAGCTCCAGGCGGTGTTCTGCATCCTGTCACTCAGGGCTTCTCAGATGCTGGTCCCTGTCTGGAAAAGGCTCCCTCTTCCCCTCCACTAACTATCCTGTAGTCATTGTTTAGATCTGAGCTCCAACAGCGTTTCCTCTGGGAAGCTGCTAGGGGCCGAACAGTGTCCCCTCCCCAGAATGCATGTGTTGAAGTCCTCACCTTCGGGGCCCGAGAATGTGACTGCATTCGGAGACAGGTCTCGGCAGAGGTAATTAAGGTACAATGAGATCATATGGGTAGGCTCTCATCCAATGTGACCGGTGTCCTTCTAAGAAGAGGGAGACGAGGACACAGACACACACAGAGGCCAGACCATGTGAAGACGGAGAGGACGGCCGTCTACGAGCCAAGGACAGAGGTCTCGGAGGGAACCAACCCTGCCGACTCCTTGATCTCAGACGTCTGGACTCCGGGACTGTGAGGCAATGAAACGTCTGTCGTTCGGCTGCCCGCGTGTGGTACTTCGCTGTGGCCATGCGAGCGCACTGATGGCGATGCCCTCCCTGACCACTTGCCGAGGGCGGGTCCCTGCCGACACAAACCGTTCTCCTCCCTCTTAGTGCGTATAGACTTATAATTATACATCTCTCTTTGCCCGACCACAAAGCTCCATTTTCTTCCCTCGCCCCCATGACATGGCTCACTCTGTGCTGAAATCTGTTACCCTCACTCCCAGGTGTCCGTGTCCCTCACACGTGTGCCTCCCTCCCCGCCCCACCCCAGCACCCCGTACTGTGCCCTGAGCAGGGCTGTTCCCTCCCGGGCAGGGACATTCTTCCTGACCATGACTGCACGTGCTTCTCTGTAACGCTGGCGGGAACCAGGGCCGGAAGTGGGCCCGAGGCCCGCGCAGCATCCCTCGGAGCCCCGAGCTCAGGACGCCTCCGCTCAGTCCGCCTTTGACCTGGTGCTTCGTAAGTGAAGTGCACTGGCCCCGTGGCCCACGCACGCGAGCAGAAGAGCTGTGCCGAAGAAAGGGAGACGCTGGATATTTGAGCACCTGTCATTCGCGGGTCTTTTCGGCCTGCTTTCCAAACAAGTCCCCACGTTTCTATTTTGCATTGGGTCCTGTGCCACACCAGACTTAGGGTACACCCGAGCCCCGTTTTCCCCGCAAAGCTGCTAGGAAGGTCTCTCCCTCTTGCTGATTTCTCGAGCCTCCGGAGGGGACCCTGCGTTCATTCCTGCACATCATACTACCGTCCTTCTGGCCCGTGGAGAATCCTGGTCTGTGATCGGACGAGCCCGCCCGGCTCGGCTCAGCTCAGAGTGCGTATGCCACCCAGGGGTCCAGTCACTGATGGAAATGGTGAACGGGCAGAGCCGAGGACGGTGGCCGCCACCTCGCAGAGCCCTCCCTCCCCGCAGACTGACACCCTTCAGCAGCCAGTGCCCGCTGGGGGAGCAGTCACCTGCCCACTCACACAGGCAACAGGCCCAGAACGCCAGGCTTGTGAGGCCTTGAGGAAGACGCCCTCCTCGGCTGCCCCTGCCCGCCTTTCCGGCCTGTCCCAGCCTGTCCCAGCCTGTCCCAGCCTGACTCATAGCTTGCAGATGGGTCCCCTCCCCAGAGCAGTGGAATTGGGCAGGGGGTCGGGGCTGTGGGGGGGATCGTGTTATTCGGGGAGGAGGATTATCTGGAGGGACTGCGTGACTCACACAATGTAGGGGTGAGCACAGGAACCCTGGCTGGAGCTGTGTGCAAAACCTGGGCTCCCCTGACTCCTCTACCCCAACCCAGGGCCCTACCTCGGCTCTGTTGGGGGCAGGCTGCAGAGACCCGCCCCCCCCCATATCACCAAGCACCCCACGGAGAGCCCCTCCCTCACATTACCAAGCACCTTGCTTTAGGCTGAGCCCAGGAAGCATCAGTTCTAGGGGAAGGAATAAAACAAGGCACGAGCGTTGGCCCTTTTTTTTCACGCTGTTCACAGCTGGTGCTGCGTCTCAGAGCCTGTGGCTGTGACAATTATCAGAATGTTTACTATGTGTCACTATTAATAATGCAGAAGCCCTGCCAGTCTCCTATTAGAAAAAGAGGGTGTCACACCTAGGGGCTGGGCTCTGGGGAAGGGTCTTCACTGTCCCTGTGGGGGCCCGGGCCCTGCTCTCCCACACCCCTTCACCCCTGACCCTGCCTGGGTGACCTCACTGTAGGGCCAGGCTGTGCCCACCCCACTGACGACGTGTTCATCTTCTCCTCTTAGTCAGCTGGCCCCTTGAGACGAGAACAGAGTTCCCTCCCTTCCTGGGTGTCTCCCTCACCCTTCACCTCAGGCTTTAGATCTGTCCACCCAGGAAGACTTCCAGAAGATTCCACCTGCCACCCCCACAGTACTGTGCTCTTACCTCTGTGCACAGGAGTATGCGTGTGAGGAGGGGGAGAGGGGCTCGTAGCCCATCGGCCTGCCCTCCGCCCCACCCCGCTCGTTGGCTCCTTGGGCTGAGATAGTCTCTTCCAGGTCCGCTTCATCTCAGGCCCTCATACAAGGCAAGATCCCTCCCACCTGCCTGAGGACCTTTACACATACTGTCCCCTCCCCCGTGACACCCAGCCCTCCACTCTGCCTACTAACTCCTACACATCCTTTAGGGATCAGCTTAAGGGTCGCCTCCTTTGGGAAGTCCTCCTAGACCCCCTGTTCTGGGTCACAGGTGGCCTTTTGAATATTTTAATACAATCCTACAACTTGCCATATGGGACAAATCACTATACTAATTAAATAATTTTAATCTAACATCTGTCTCTGTAGACAACATGTTCCTTGAGAGCAAACAGTGGTTTCTTGCCCATTGCTGTATTCTCAGCATAGAGTAGTCACCTAATAGATATTTGTGGGATGAAATGAGCGAACACCCTCAAACCAGCCCTGATTCCTGCACACTTTATAACGCCTTAGCCAAGTCCACACAGCCAGAGGCGGAGCCAGGACGTGAACGCAGATCTGTTTGATTTAGAATATGTTCTCTCTCCCCTTCCTGCCGCGGGTGCCGGAGCATAGGGCGAGTCAGTGAAAAGGGCACGGACTGGAAATTAGGAGCCTGTCCAAGGCCAGCCTCCCACCCCCACGGCTGGCCATACAGAAGCTGTGTGCCCTCGGACACCTCCGGGTATCTCGCTGGGCCTCAGTTTCACCACCTGCAACATGGACGGTGAAGTCCTTCTTAAAGTAACATGACTAGGAATCGCCTGGCGGGTATCATGTGCAGGTTCCCGGGCCTGGCCCCAAACACTGATTTCGTTGGTGAAGTACAGGATGATGCTGATGCTGTCGGTCTGCAGACCACGCTTTGAGCAACATCGTATTCTTGCGATCCTTTTGGATCTCAAAGTGAATAACTATCAGAAGCCTGGGATGGGGGCGAGGGGCAGGTAGGAATCCAAGACACTGATCAGAGCAAACTCTGGGCAAAAATCCAAGGTCGCCCATCAGTCAGGCGGGGATATGCTGGCTGAACCACTGCGGTGTTCCTGCCTCCCACCCTCCGCCAGGCCTGTCTGCTACCCCTACACTGAGCACTGACCCAACCCGCGTCCATGGAGACACACTCTGAATGCAGCTCCCAGTTTAAGAGGGCGGTATTGACGAAAAGGGGCGCAGGAGCCAGTGTGATCCTGGGAAAGTTACCAGACCCCTCTGAGCCCGATCTCCTTGTCTCTAAAACAAGGATGAGACGGGAACTACATGCTGGTCCATTCACATCGAAAGCGCACACGCACGCGCATCCACGTGGGCTCGTACAGAAACAGGGTGCCCCCGGGTAGGAACGAGAAACGAACAGTTGGAGCTTTAGAGGGAATTCGGGTCAACGGCAGGGAGGGGAGACTCACCGGCCACTGGGCACCCTCCGGGAATGTTTGCATTTCCTAATGCGTGCGCGTACGATTCTCCCGAAACTGACTTTCTACCTGCTTCTGGGGCTGTTGTCAGGTGATCCAGCAAAGGGTCTAGCACAATGCCTGGCATATGATAAGCACTCGATAAATCGTCGGTGCTTCTTCGTGTTTTCCTCTTCCTTATCCGTCTCCAGCTGGCTGGCTCTCCCGGCCCACCTGCCAGTCTCCTGAACCTAAATGCCTCTCTTCTTCCTGGCACCCTTTATTTATTTATATTCTCTTCAAAAGGAAGGTGTGTGCGTGTGTGCGTGTGTGTGTGTGTGTGTGTGTGTGTGTGTGTGTGTGGTTGAATCAATTCATCCACATCACTCACTCCACTCTACCGCCCCCTCCTCCCACCCAGCTCCCCCTCGCTGAGACCAGGAGCGTAAATTCCTTCTGGCTATTAATTAAAGGCAGCCTCTCCCTTAGTGAGAGTGTACTTGCCATAAATTAATAGCGGTCTTCTTAATCAAATCTTATCTCCTCCTCAAGCCATAAACACATGGAGCTTGAGTTGGTATCTCTGTGCACCCAGCTGTGAAATTTAATTTCTGATGCTTCAGCAGACTGCGTGGGGTGGGTCGGTACCATTTTGGGAGACCGCCCCCATCCTGAGTGTCAGCACCAGACCCCTGGTCTGCCAACTGGGTTTACTGAGCCGCCTCCCCTGGTGTTCAGAGGCCGAGCATGCCGGGCTTTTAAAAACCTTAAGGTTCAGGAGTTTAATCGTCATGATTATAATCTCTAGTAGTATAATGCCTTTCGTATATTTTATCTTGTATAATTCTCATGATAGCCCTAGGAGGGAATGACTTGGGAGTATAAACCTCACTTTAGAGATGGAAAAACTAAGTCTAATATGTTTTTTAGAGCCAGATCTGGATGGAATCCTTGCTCTGCTACTTTCGAGCTGTCACTCTGGCCTTCAGTTTCCTCATCTGTCCAAGGGGGAAAATAATGCCTCCGGCTGCTCTGGTGTGACAATGGGATAAAATACCACATGCAAAGGGCGCAGCACAGTGTCCGGTCGATGCTGCACAGGGGAGCACGCTTCCACTAAGTGGACCCCTCCACCCAAGGTCATCCAGCTAGCTCCAAATGGAAGAGCCTGGACCCAGGGCCTGATTCGAAGTCTACACGCTTAGAAAGCCATCTCGAGGCTCTGGGGTCTGGGGTCACTGGACTGTGCCCCTTGAGCTGGCCTGCCTATTGCCCACCCGTGTGTGTCCACAAGCCACAGGACAGAAGTGGAGCCAGGAGCTGCCGGTGCCCAAAGACAGGCCAAGGCAGAGCCTGGATGAAGACACCCCTGCCAGCCGAGCCGCAGCCACTAAGTTACTTTGAGCTGCTACCTCCCCTTGGCACCCCCCTCCCCCTGGGTTGCCCCGGCATCATTCTTCGACTTCGTAGCAGTTT
The DNA here is from genome assembly GCF_000325575.1 of Pteropus alecto. Taxonomy (NCBI): domain Eukaryota; kingdom Metazoa; phylum Chordata; class Mammalia; order Chiroptera; family Pteropodidae; genus Pteropus; species Pteropus alecto. The sequence goes on along the minus strand of NW_006436283.1, from coordinate 6,025,648 downwards.
CCAGCAATTTCCCTTTGCCTATGGGAAGCCGCGGGTCCGACTATGTACATTATCTCTGTTACTCTTGCAGTGACTCATGTCGTCCTGGCATGGGCTCATTCCCAAGATGAGACAGGACTCCGTGGCCACCTCTAGAGCCGCTTTTCCCATTCGGAGCTGAATGTCTCAGTCTCTCCAGGCTCTTCTGGCCCTTCAGAAGGGGCGGGCACCCGCCCATCCCACAGAATCTACTCTAGTGAGTAGGGGCCAGGGATGCTGCTGAACATCAAGCACAGGACAGCACCCACCACACAGCATGATCGGCCCGAGGTGCCTGGGCTGAGAACGCTTGCTCTAGACCCATCCGGGCTAGGATCAGCTTGCAATTAACATCTGAGGAGATGAGCGAATGTCACAGTGCCCCTTAGAGTTCCTAAGGGCCAGGCGGCATGATTCCCGGGCAGACTCCCTGACACGGGAGCTCTGGGTGGTAACCGAGAGCATTTCTCCAAACTGCACACCCGCGAACCACTTCCCTCCCACAGCATCCCCAGTGAGGGGCCCACCTCTGGGGTCCCGTTCTGCAGACCGAGAACCTGCAGCACAGAGCAGTCTCATGTCTCACGGCTAAGCCCAGAGCCAGCGTCCTCACCACGACGCCACGCACGACCTGCTCAGGTAGGGATGCTCCGTTGTTATTCAAGGATCTGTTCAGGCGGGAAGGGAAACCTGCCTCGGTTTCCGAGTCTGCAAAGTGGGTCCACTGCCACCTGCCACACTGTGTGGGGGAGAGGAGCAGGGGGTAATGAAATAGGAAGCTGTGTAAAGCGCTCAACACTCGCCCTGGTCCCAGCGCCAGCAGCCGTGAAGCGGGGAGCATGTCAGTCTGGTCGCTGGAGACCGAAGCCCACCGGGGGTGTGAGTCGTGAGCGTGAGTTCGAGCGAGGGAGACAAGAGTGCCTGCGCTTGGGGATAACGGAGCCCCCCAACCCACCTGCAAGGCAGAGCAGCAAGTTTATTCTGAGCTCTCCCGCAGAGCCAGCGCTATTAGAGGTAGGCAAAGGTGCTAAGTGCCATTAGCACCTAATTATGCCTTTGTCTTTGCCCGTAACCAGGTGAACTAAAAAAAAAAGGGCTGTGAAGGACACAGCTTTAAAGAGAAAGCAGGCAGCCGGGGCTGGGAATGTCTGCCAATGTGTCCATTCCTCTCCAGAATGTGGCCTCTTTCAAATGGTCAGAGGGCCTGGGGGAAGCTGAGTGGACAGAAAGGATGCAGCTGATTACAGACTCTTAAAAGCTGAGGGCAATCAAAGACTTTGCTCATTAGGGAACAGGGAGCCAGTGGGGTCCTTTGAGAAGGGGAAGGAGTTTGATGAAAAAGGACATTCAGCAAGACGGATCAGACAGCCGTCTGCAGGATAAATGGCAAGGAGAGCCTAGATCAGAGGGGTCGGTCAGGAGGCTGTTACCGTAATGCAGATGTGAGCTGAAGCGGGCGGATACCACCAGGAACCAGTGAGAACGGGCAGGGCCGGGGAAGCGGCGCTTCCCCCATTAGATCAGATGCTCCAAAGCTCGAGGGTCCCCCAAGAAACGTGCCAAGGACTTGGAGCCAACCTTGCCATCCCTGAGAACGTGTGCCAAAACCCAGCCCAAAACCTGAGGAAATATGGATCGAAGACTCCAGGTCTTGGAGCCTGGCCAATTCTGCCTTTCTCTGGTGTGCCCACCTTGCTCAGTGATTGCCTGCCGGGAGGCAGCTGGTTCTTATTACCCTTGCTCTGGGGGGGTCACAGTCAGAGGCAGGGAAGGGCCCAGTGGTATTGGCAATGGCTCAGGCATTGTGCTTTGGGAGACACAGCCAGGGCATGCGGTCACCCAGAGCCGTCTCTCCTCCCCTAACTCACCAGCATGCCCTTCCTGGGCCCCAGGCTGGGGTGGTCAGAGTCAGCAACACACAGGATGGCCAGTTACATGTGAATTTCCTTTCAGCCCCTGGCCTGTCAGAGTGAGAGTTTTCAACAGTCCAAACCTGCAGGAAATGTAGCATATACGTGCAGTAGCTGGGACATACTTATACTTGAGCCCCTGTTTATCTGAAATTTAAATATACCTGGGCTTCCTGTATCTCACCTGGTACCCTATCCACCTGGAGATACCAGGCGCTCACCTATGACCTGGGGATGATACCTGAGGCCGGGGACGAGGTAGCTGTCAGGAAACATCACAGGCGAAAAGTATCTAACACTAAAAAGGTACAGGGGCCGGGGCAATGCCGCTGACGTTCAGTCAATTAGGGATCAAAAGCTGCAACAGGTTGGGCAACCAGCCTCAGTTTCTCGCCTGTGAAAGGGGGTCTTCGTGGCCCCTCTCACCTTAAAAATCTGGTGATGGATCTGGGCACCTGCCTTGATCTGTCAATAAGGGCGCATTTAGGGACTGCAACTCGCTCTATCAATAGCCCCCCAACACAAGGAGAGAAAGGTAAAACGCACAGCCGGAAAAAGAGTACGTATGATGTCCTGCAGGCCACAGCCAAACTCACGCTTGGCCCCACCCGGCACTCGGAAGGACCGAGTTCGCTCTGTCCCCATCATGCGGAAATTAGAGGCTGGCTCTGCTTTGCTGCCTTGTACCTCCCAGCAGGATGATACCTATATGATTAGAACGTATGAGAGCAGATTTTATCGAGATAATAAAAATTACAATGGTCAAGAG
>NW_006436283.1:6018741-6022923 GCF_000325575.1 Pteropus alecto | reverse complement strand
AGAGTCTGAGTTTATTTTTTTAAGCAGGCCAGTCACGAGGACAACGTGCCGACCTCTTCCCCACGCCCCCTCCAGTGACTCCAGCCACCTGTCCCCGGCAGCTCACTGCCTGGTTAGCTTCCTTCCAGAAATATAGCTGTCTGGAGTCGAACCGGGGCACGCTAGGAGGCATCGCGTGAGACCGAGCCCCGGGTGGGAAGAAGGGCGGAGAGGCAGGGGACTCAGCGAGGACAGAGACTGAGGGAGGCCGGCCAAGGGTGCAAAGGTCAGACGGGAAAACTGGATGGGCAGGCATGCCCCCGTGGCTTCCAGCCTGTCGCCCTCTCTGGAATGAGGACAGTGATGGACGTAGCATGCCCTGCATGACACCATGAGCCTTGGGGTAGGTACGGAATAAAGGGTCACGGGTTCATGACCTTCCACATGCTCTTCTCCCAAGCAGATTTTGGGGGTGTTAGAAACTTCAGTTCACCCAAGAGCACTGTGTGTACAGCACCGGCTGGGGGAGGAGTGTCCGTGGGACCGTGGAACCCCAGGGCCGAACCGGGGTGGTGTGGGAAGGGCACTCGGAGCTGGTCTCATTTTATTCGGGGTGAGTGGGAGGGCGCAGGATGGGGCTTCCTAAGCTCAGAGCATCCAGCACAGCCCCATACCCCGTTACCCCTGCCCTGAGGGACAGAATAGGGCTCCTGCACAGCAGGCAGGTGGCCCCCCATCCTCGTCCTCTGCCTCAGTCATGTGCATGTCACCTGGAGCAGTGTTCCATGCAGAGAAAGAACTCTGGGGGTCCCTATGCCAGCACTGACATCGGGGCTGCTCCCGAGGGTCCAAACACCTCTCCTCTTCAAGGTGCTGAGCAAATGACGCCCCAAAACACACTCCACCCCACCCCCACCATGCCTCCACAGCAACTCCCGTCCTTACTGAGCAGGCCGGCGCCACCCAAGGGAATGCTATGGCGGGCCAGGGTGGGGGAAGGCCTCCCCCCAGGCCACAGGGCTAGAGGTCACCTGGACAGCACTGGCTTTCTGGGGGGCTGAGGGAGGACCGTGATGGCACAGGACTCTGTACCCAGGCACCTGCCCAGCCTGCCAGAGGCGGGACACCCAGGTTGGAAGGGCCGGAGGCCTCAGAGGAGGAGCAGATGGCACCCAAAGTTGAATGCCTTCTCTGCAGGGTCCCCTCCTATCCGTGCCACGCACATGACACCTTCTGATCAGATCTGGAATTCCTTACACAAAGTAATCGGCTCACAGGAGGTTTTAACTGGATTAGGCAGAAGGCTTCCAAGAGACACCGGCTGGAAGTGGCTATTAAGTTGCATGGGGTCCCCGGCATGTGACAAGGCTGCGTCCTCAGCCCCCTTCTTACTTTGTCCCTGTCCCCTCACTTGTCCACCCAGCCCCATCGCGGGTGTGCGTCCTTCCTGGAGCACAGGCCGTGTGCGGCCGGTTCTGTGTTGGACATTGCATTTTCTCCTTTTATCTCCAGAGGGAATTTACAAAGTTGGTTTCAGCAACCCCATTTCACGGAAGGAAAACCAGAGGCTTAGAGTTTAAGACGGCTGCCGCATAACCCACGGTTATAAATGACAAGTTGGGGATTCCCATCTCGGTCTGCTTGATATTATTTCCACCCCAAAAATTGTCTCCCCAACCTTAGTCACGGCCAACGTCCCCAACTTCTGGGGCCCAGCCGTGGACTGCTCACCCTTGCCAGCCTCTGAGGCTGCATGCTGGGCAGGGTGGAGGCAGCAACGAGCCTCCAGGGAGAGGTCAGACACTGGTCAGCTTCCTGGATTCCTGAGCACCTCCGGCCAGGCCGGAGTGAGCCTTCCCTGCTGGGACATCAGAGGGCCTGAGTCACACGTCCTCAGGCAGTCCTAGATCAGACAGACACCTTGAGGCAGGTGCGCGCACGTGCACGCGCGCGCACACACACACACACGCACACACACCCCCCAAAAGGCTGTTCTTCCTTCCTGCTTCGTCCTCCTCCCCCAGCGCTTATCACTTATCAGCATCGATATATGTACACATTTTACCTATCTATCCTGTTAGTTATCTCCCCGGCCAGAATGCAAATGCCGCAGAACAGAACTATTTGCCTTTTTCCCTCACAAGTGTATCCCAGCTCCTAGAACAGTGCCGGAAACACAGCGGATGCCCGAGGCGCGTGCGTCGAACGAAAGGATTCGCAGGAGAGAACGGGCGTGAGCGAGGGGGCGTGAGAAGGGGGGCGAGAAAGAAAGGCGGCGTGGGAAAGAGCGGAGGGGACAGGGGCAGGGACAGGGACAAAGTAAGAAGGGGGCTGAGGACGCAGGCTTGTCTGCCCTCGTGTGAAGGGAGAAAGGCCGCGGGATGCAGGAAGGGCCGGGTGGGGGCCGTGTGCGGGGGGCCGGGTGCAGGGGTGGTGTGAGAACAGCATGTGAGAGACACACGCATGGGAGTGGGGGGCAGGAGGAGAGGGTCTGGGGGCTGCCTGCCTGACGGGCCCAGAGGACACCCGGATGTGGTACCAGAGCCATGTCGACATGCCCAGGAGCGTGGGGCAGGCTCGGAGAGGAGGGGCTCCCCTGTCTGCCCTGGACCCTGCCCCATGTCATGGCCATGAGCGTGGCTCCCAGCGCTGTGCGTGGCTGGGCCCAGCTGCTGTCTGCCCCAAGGACAGCACCAGGGCAGTCTCTGCAGGCCCAGCAGAATGGCCGGCATCACTCGTTGCTTCCTAATGAGGTGTGGCGTCCTGGGAAGGCGACCTGGGGCCCAGGCCAGCCCCAGATGGCCCCAGCTGCTCACCACAGGCCCAGGGACAGGCGGGAAGCTGAGGTGCAGGGAGCTGTGCTTGACGAGGGACCAGAGGCAGTTTGCAGAAGGGCCTGGTGGGGGCAGCAGCGGCGCAGGCCTGGCCAGGGCCCACGGGCCCTGGAATGCATGGAGGCAGCCAGGAGGGCTGTGAGGGGGCGTGGCGACAGGCCCCATCCTGTCAGTCTCCCTGCTGCCCAGAAACAGCCGCCAAGCAGCCCAAAGGTGCAGTCAGCACCAGGAAGCCCTCGAGCCGTGGTATTGCACAAGTCAGAGGTCCCGGCCTTTGGGGAATGCAGGGCGCCCACCACGTCGGAGGCCATCCCTGTTTCATGTCTCAGACAGGCCTCGCCGCCGGCCCCTGCCTGTCCCCGTGCTTGGCCTGCTCTGAGCACAGATGCACAGGTTGTGAGGCCTGGCCGGAGGCAGTGAGAGGCTTGCAAGATGGGGGTCCTGGGCAGCCTCAGAGTGGAACCACCGGGCAATCTGGAGGGCCAGGGGGCCGGAGCGGGGACCCACGGTGTGCATGCGGAGGCAGGAGGGCCTCCCCGAGAGAAGGCGTCTGGGCGTGGTGATCAGCACGCCTAGGTCCCATCCTCGCTGTCTCTACCGAGCTGGGAGACCTGGAGAGGTTGTCTGGCATGGCATGGAAGTGCAATGGAGTGACCTTGGGCAGGTCACTCCACCCCTGTGAGCCTCAGTTTCCTTACCTGTAAAGAGGGTTGGCAGGAACAGAGGCGCGAGGTTGCTGTACGTGTGAACGCGCCGATGCCGGTGCACTGTATTTGTTCCTGTGCATTTGTGTATTCGTGTACCTCCCTGTCTCCCCTGCTCGGCATCCGGGCCTTTTAGGGGAAGGCTCTGACTGACAGCGTATGTGGTTCTTGCAGTGCGGTGTCCAGGGCCCGTGACAGCTGTCTTCCCAGCAGTCCCCAGAAGCAAGCCAAGCTGACGGTGAGGCTCCCCACATTCCAAAGGGAGATAAGGAGGGGCAGGGGTAGGGGACACAGGACAGGGTGGCTGCTGCCAGCCTTTACCAAACTTCATGCCACCACTCTGATCTGGTGGCCCCTTCAGCCCTCATTCCTCCCTCCATGGCCCTAGGTGACAGCTCTCCATCACAGCCTGGCAGCGTCTGAGCAAAGGAAGGAAATAAGCTGACTTGGAGCAAGAGGGGGTGACCTTGTCATCAGAGGTTGGCGCTTGCCTCCCCCTACTCCCAGCCCAGGAAGACGGGGAAGGGTCCTGGCCACCTCCTTCCTGGAAACCCAGGCGGGCAGCTAGGGACCCCAGGGACTCAGCTAACCTCACTAGGTACACACCCCACGCCTGGGGGCCTGGTCCAGTACATGACTCAGCTCACCTGCACTACCATGCTCAT
>NW_006436283.1:6014789-6018690 GCF_000325575.1 Pteropus alecto | reverse complement strand
TAAACACTCATGCTTCTGACTTTGAGTACTTTCTGTCCCCTTACCTCACAGGGAGCTTGCAGGGTAGAGACTGTCCCCAGTTCTGGCTACCCAGTATCCCCACCTGGCATGGGCCTCTGGCCACTCCCACAGCTAACACAGGATCGAAAGCCGACTGAGGTGGAAGATGAAAGCCTGAAGCCGTGAGATTTCTGGACTTGAGACACCAGAGACCTGTGATCAAACCTCAGCCAGGCCATTTACCGCTATCTGACTAGGGGCAAAATCTTTACCTTCTGTGACCTCAGTTTTCTGAAATGAGACTATAATACTTTGTTTATAGGACTTTCTGGAATTATGTATGTATGTGGCTGGCACAGCTCCTGGCACATAGAAGGCATAGAATTCATGCATGTCACCAGCCATGCCTTTCATCCTGGCTCCAAGTCTCAGCCAATGACAGCCTTCTGCCCATTACCCCTGACCTAATCCTTTCAAATATAGATTCACAGGCAAGTTCGCCCTGTGCTTAGTGCTTACGAGTTTATCCAGTTTCGATGATATCCCTCCAAAGCTAAATACCCTCCTGGTTCTGCATGAGAGGCCTTGGTCCACTGCTCTGAGGTCACATGGCAGCTGGTGGCCTAGTGAACCGTTGCTCTCAGGTGCCCTAAATCTCAGCCTTCTCATCACATCTCCCCAGAGGGAGGGTGTCAGGGCAGGGACCACCGGCCCAGTGCTGGTTAACACCATTTGTTACCTGTCATTGTTTGGGGGCCATTTAAGTATATGTAGAGTTAAAAGGTCAGCTGGGGTTGGGGGTGGGGGTGACTCCTAGAACCTAACCCCCTGGGTCAGGCTGCTCGGCCAGTGACCCAGCACTCGATGGCAGCTGTGCTGAGCCATGTGGGGCAGTAGGCGGCACGGGCCTTCCTGACGGCCAGCTGGCCGAGGCAGCCCCGTGCATCAGCCAGTTTTAATTGTTTGTTCTCCAGCCTTGTTATGACTCAATAAAATCCATAACACAGATAGTGCCTGTCCCTCCTGGCTGCCCCCGCCCGACTCTCGCTCCCTGGGGAAGCCGCTGTGCTCTTTATAGAAACCACTTGCTAGCCGGGTCCCACTTTAAACCCGCAATTGTCAGTAAATGACCCTTGCAGAGAGGAAGCTGAGAGTTAAGTGTGAAGCTTTGGGCATAACATGGATCGCTGGCCTTGGCCTTTGTCAGGGACTCATATGGTCCTACTGGGAGCAGCAGACCCCTCCAACAACAGCCCCAAATCCTGCACCTGTGCTGCCCATCGGGAAGGTGGGAGGGCCCGGGCAGGGGCGGTGAGCCGACCTGGATCCCGGCCTGCGGCCGTGTGGGCTTTGACATCCTGGGCCAGTCACGGCACCTCCGTGCCCTCTACCTCCGCTCATGCAGTAAAGTACGCGGATCTGGCGTCAGCTGCTTCCACTGGAACCCTTCCTTCAAGTGAAATTTTAGACAGATCCCCAACAGAGAAGACAGCCGAAAACAGACTTTTCTGGTTAAAGAATGAATGAGAAATGCAGCATCCACCTCGACGGACCCTGCCCCACCCCCCATGGAAGTTTAGAAGCTTCTGGAAGACTCAGACGGGGCTCTTTTCATTGTTGAGTCCTGCACAATGGGCCTATCCCAGTGACGGGTCCCAAGCAGTGGTTCGTGCGGGCGCCGGAGTCGGGGGTGCGGCGGGGGGGAGGAAAGGGGGATGGGAGGGGGACACACACCAACCCACTTTCTTTTGTCTCCCATGTCAAGCACGGCTCACAACGCTTCCTTCCACCCTGAACCACCTGCTCCTTCCTGGGACTCGAGATAAAATCAGAGGCCTCCTCCTCAGCTCAGAACCCAGCCTGCTCCTGGGGTCTAAAGAGCTTAAGCTAAAGGCCCCGAGCTGTTACGGGGGGAAGGGGAGGTCCTCCAGTGCACGTGCGCCCCAAACCCTGTCTGCTGACAGAATCGATATGTCTCATACACCTATGGCCATTCGTCAAAAGTGTATGGCTGCCGTTGTGATTAACAAGATAAAAATCCATTTAAAAGTGATACTGAATTTATAGCAGCCCCTTGTCATGTGTTCCCTCAAACAGCGACTGCTCAGTGAACAACCACCAGAACGTGGAAAGGAAGGGACGCTGGTCTCATGCAGCCTGAGCCCCCTCCCCTCGTGCCATCCGTGCCCCCACCTCATCCCCGATCCCATCCAGGAACTCTGGGTTTCCCCCAAGAGCCCAAGGATGGCAGCTGTCTGCTGGGCCAGAGGCCACATCTGGAATTCATCCCCTTCATCAAATTAGTGGCCGCTTCCCAAGCTCCAGCTCCCTTGATCCCCCAAAGCCCTGTTCATGTTGTTAACAAGGACAGTAATTTGTTCATTAAAAATGGGCCGCCTTCCCAGCAGGCCTCTGGGCTGCTGCCTGCCCTAGGGAGGGAGGGGGGAGGGGAGGCAGAACGTGGGGGTCCCAGGGTCAGAGCCACCCCTCCCGGGGCCTCTCTAGGGCAGAGCCCCACCTGCTCTGGTCACTCACTCCCTAACTCCCCAAGTGACTCTGAGGATGCCTGGGGGACAGTCTGGGGACAGGACATCAGGCAGCTCCTGCCAGCTCCTCTCCTGCTCCGTGACAGGGCTTTGTGGCTGCCCAATCAATGTGGACAACTCGATCTGGCACCAAGTCCCTGTGCAAACCACAGCCCATCAAGAGGCATTTATTGTTGTGAAAACAAACAGAACCCCCTCCCCCAGAGCCCGCCGGTCCCACCTCTGCTCCCCCGCTGGATACCCTCTGTCTGTCCTTGGAGCAGCTCAGACCCACCAATCCAGGGCTACTCACTCCTGTGCCCAGGCCAGGCTGGGTCCAGCGGGAGACAGGAGCCAGGGTCTGGGGGCCAATCCCAGTCCATGGTAACCCGCCCGAGAGAGGCCACCAGGCCTTCAGACCCTGGGCCTTTACTGATGAGCTGAGTGGAACCACATCAACTCTTTATGGGGTGTCCTGTGTTGCACAGTGAATCTCCAAATTCTTATCCACCTAGAACCTCGAGATGTGACCTTATTTGCGACCAAGGTTGTTGCATTTGTAATCAAGTCACGATGAGGTCACACTGGATTGGTTGGGCCCTAATCCAATGTTGATGACCTAAGAAGAAGGGGACTTGGACACAGAGACACGCACAGAGAGGAGGTGATGAGAGACAGAGATGTAGGGAAGAAGGCCACGTGACCACAGAGGCAGAGCTTATAGCGAGGCATCTATGAGCCAAGGAACACCGAGGATGGCTGGCAGGTGGAATGGACTCTCCCTCAAGGCCTCCAGAAAGAACCAACCCTGCCCACACCTTGATCTGGGACATCCTCCTTGATTCGGGACTTTCGGTCATGCAGTTTGTGGGACTTCACTGTGGCCGCCACAGGAAACTCATACAGATGGGTAGGGGATCGGGCAGTGTGATGACTAGTTTTACGTGTCAGCTTGACTGGGCTGAGGGATGCCCAGATAGCTAGCAAAACGTTATTTCTGGGTGTGTCTTTAGGGTATTTCCAGAGAGATTAGTAATTGATTTGGTGAACTGAGGAAAGCAAATGGGGCCAGGCACCATCTCATCTACTGAGGGCCCCAACAGAACGAAATGGGAGAGGAGGGGAAACTGCTCTCGGTGAGCTGGGAGGGCCACCTCCTCCTGCCCTCGGACATCGGAGCTCCTGGTCTCGGGCCTCACGAACTCAGACGCCACCGGCTTTCCTGAGTCTGAGTGAGACTTCTCGGCTTCCATCATCACGTGAGCTGATTCCTCGTGTAAATCTCTTTCTACATATCTATAAATATTCTATTGGTCCTGTTTCTCTAAGGGACCTTGACGGACTAATATAGGCAGGTTTGGGAGAGGGAGCCCCAG
>NW_006436283.1:6013447-6014776 GCF_000325575.1 Pteropus alecto | reverse complement strand
CGAGGTCACAAGAACAAGGCAGTGACAGCGATGAGGCTGGAGTTGAGACCCCCGCACCCCACGAATCCTTCTGTGAGTCCTGGAGACAGAAGGAGAACACAGGCCCCACATCCCAGCCACGCTGTCGTGAAGGCAGCCAGGGCTGGAAGGCCTGAGCAGGGGAAGGGCAGAGGCCACCTTTCTCCACGTTCCCCCGCCCCAGCTTTAACCACAGCCTCCGTCACACGGCCTCTCCTGTCACAGAAGTTTCTAGTCTCTGTCTGAGCCAGTAGTTCTGATTCTCTAGCACTTAGCAAGTGCCTGTCTCCTCGAAGGTGCTAATAACAGAAAACATGGGAGGAAGAAAAGAGCCTAAAGTCCTCTTTTCATGGAGTACTTTTGCAAAAGCCTCCTTTCGGATGCCAAATGGAAATGAGGTTGGCCGACACTTCTCCCATTTTCGGTCTCTTGAATCCCAAGACAACCACACGCGCTGTTCTGTCTCAGGTCTGGGCGCGGCTGATGTTGATTTCAGGCCGAGTCTCTCATCCTCAGCCCTGGGGACAGTTTGGGCCGGTTCGTTCTTTATCAGGGGGCCTGTCCTGTGCACTGCGGGGTGTTTAGCAGCGTCCCTGGCCTCTCCCCACTAGATGCCAGGAGCACCCACGCCTTTCCACGTTGCGACAACCATAAATGTCTGCAGTCACTGTCATATGTCCCTGGCGGGAAAGTCACCCCCTATGGAGACCACCTCGTGCTAGCCCCAGAGGGTGCGAAGACAGCAGAATGACTCCTTTCTCCTCTGAAACGCAGCCGCCACTGGGTCCCAGGACGACTAACACACACTGGGAAGCCCGTGATGCCACACCGGGCAGACGGCCTTCCCAGAGTTCCCCGGGCCTTGAGTCTATACACAGGACAGCAGCCACTTGTGTTTCATGGTTCTGGGCTGGGTACTTTTCGAACGTTATCTCATGATCCCTGCTCCTTAAAACTACCCTAGGAGAGCAGCATTCTTAGCCCAGCTTTAAAGAAGAGGAAACCAAAGTTCAGAGAGGTTAAGAAAGTCGCCAGAGGTCACACAGCCTATGAGTGGCAGAGCCGGGATCCAACCCGGCCGGGTCTGTCTTTCTGGCTCCTACAAAACAGGCCCTAGCACACCCGGGATCCACTGCCAAAGTCCCCGACCTGGGTCACCACCTGGGGGGACAGAAGCCAATGGTCACCATGAGTCTCCTTTCCAGGAGCCCTGGGAAAGAAGTATCTAAGAGAGGGGGATGGGGGACAAGGAGGGAGGCCCGGAACCTACGTCGCTTGGCAGGAAAGCAATGGCTGTCTCGGAACCCGGGG
>NW_006436283.1:6012114-6013403 GCF_000325575.1 Pteropus alecto | reverse complement strand
CGGCCGGCTCCTGGCCATGGGCACCAGCATGTCAGCCTCCCTGGCCAGGGACTGTTTATGTGCGGGGTGAGGCTTCCAGGTGGGGTCCGTGGAAATAACGTGCTCACACATACGCCCTCCCCGCTGCCCTTGGCCGCTCCTCGGGAACAGAGCCCCATTCAGCCCATCCAGAGAGCCCGGCCGCGTGGCAGAAAGCCCGCGTTCCAGGAAAAGTGGAAAAGTCAACTCAGGGATGAACGCCCTGTGCGCCATGCCCTCTCCACCTCTGCCACATCCGTCACACCATCCCCCAGCAGGACAAAGCACACACTGAACGGGGAAGGACGGGCAGTGTGACGCCCCGGCTCGCCCCGGGGGCCACCGCCCCGACACACAGCGTCACAGCCACACGCGCAGCATCCCCAGAGTCGAGTGGGCAGCGGGCCTGAAGGAACGAGCTCTTGCTTTGGGATCCCCACCGACACCTCTCTTCTTGCCCTGCTGAGTCCTGGGACTGAAGGCTGGGGACAGCTGGGACACTTAACACAGTCCAGGAGAATGGGCAAGACTTGATGAGATGTCAAAGGGGGGGACGGAGGGGACGGGAGCAAGAAGAGATAACACCTAAGCCACTGGGTGACAGTGGGTCTCTCCGGGACAGCAGGCACGTGGTGTAGAAATAGAAATCTCGGGGGCTCAGTGTGGGGGTGCTGCTAAGAGAAGGGCTAGGTGACGGAGAAACAGAGACGTCCAGGTGGCCCGGGGCTCATCACAGATGTTTTGGCAGAAGCTGTGGTCCTAAGACGCCATGGGCACAGCGATGACAACCGGAGCCGTGGGGATGGGGGTCGGGGTGACGGCGGGCAGACAGCGGGGGATGTGGGCGAACGGAGGCGGCCCCTTCAGGAAGGTTTGGTGTGAAGGGGAGACACAGGGAAGAGGCCGGAGCAGTCAAGGGAAACCGGCTAAGATGCAAGAGACTCGATCGGCGTGTACCAACGGGAAGGACCCAGCGGAGACGAGCGAGGGAGGGTGGAGAAGGTGCAGGAGGCAGGGGGCATCTGAGCAGGGGAGCAGGGCGGGGCCCAGGTCTGGCCTTGGCCGCAGGAAGTGGGAGTGGAAGAGAGAACTCAGCCCTTTGCAGCATGTTCAGCACATAACAACTGCTCAAAATGTTTGTTGAGTGACTTACAGATCCACAGTCTCTTCCCTCCACTAACAGACTAAGCCCCCTGGGAGGCACCAAGTCTGGGAAAGCTGACACCCCACTTTCCTGCCAAACCAGCGAGACCACAGAAAACTGTGGAGTT
>NW_006436283.1:6009365-6012065 GCF_000325575.1 Pteropus alecto | reverse complement strand
AACAAACGAAATGAGGTAGCCTTGCTGAAGTGCTGATGAGATCTAATTAGCAGAGACTTCGGCAAACATCCTATTTATTGGTGGGGCGTGGGGTGGGGGGGCACACCATGCTTGCTTCTTGCTATTACTTTGCTTCACGCCTCGACTACCAAGGACGAACTCGTGATGAAAGAAGCTGTGACTCTCGGAGGCGCCAGCAGGAGTCCAGGACACCAGCAGAGGCAGCCCCCTCGGAAAGCAGGACGTGGCAGGGGGCGAGAGGTGGCCCGTACAGCTCCTCTTCCGGGGTGGGGCATGGCAGGGGGAGCTGCCTGCAGGGGAGGCGCTGGGCGACAGAAAGTTGGGAGGGGCTCTCAGGGGGATGATGAATGTAAGAGCTTCCACCCATCCAGTGCCTCCTACAACTGCGAAGGCCAAGGCCAGGGTGGCTACTTCCCTTCTGCAGAGGAGGCTCAATGAGGTATTGTAACTTGGCCAAGGTGATGTGGTTAGGAAATGATTAAATTAGGTTTCTAACCGGGTGTGGCTCACTCCAGGGTCTGTGTCCTTGGGGAAAGCCATGAAATACTCCATCCATGGAGAGTCCAGACTTTTAGTCTGAAGGATGGGCGAAGAGGGAGCAGCAAAGAAATTGGAAATAGATCCTATTAGTAATGGAAACTGGCTGAGGTCCAAGACAGAGCTGGTGGAGACCATGCTACGCAGAAGGTTCCCCAGGCGAGGTCCAACAGTGGTGACCAGTCAAAGACTAAGTGGAAGGTCGACTTTCCTGGCTGCCGTGACGGAAAGCACCGGAAGAGTCCAACAGCCGATGCTTTTGAGGGTCTCCAAAGTTCAAGGCTCTGAGCGAGAGCAGTGCACGGAACAGTCCCGTCCTCCCTTATTCATTCGACACCCTTCCCATGAGAGGCCTCTTGTCCCACATTCTCCAGGAGATAAGATGTATCCCTTAGAGGCAATTACTGATTCAAGTGCCAAATAAGAGGTGTGGACGAGGTGTGATCAAGAGCCACTCGCGGACTCTCCAGCTCTCCGAGAGGGAAGAGGAGGGTTGTCCTACCCGCCAGCGAAGAGGTCTCGACATGAACGACTCCAAGCTGGGAGGCAGGGCTGCGAGTAAGCACAGGTGAGACGCTAACGGTCCCGACACCCAGTTCTGGTGGGTAGAATTTTTCCCACACCAAGAAAGTCCCAGACACCAGCTGGGTGTCCTGCAATTCAGCTCAATTAGGACACTGCCTACCTGGAGACGGTGCCAGATTCCACGGGCTAAGGGCTCAGTCCTACGAGACTGCCCTCCGCTGTATTCCAGACGTCGACCGCAAGCCCAAGTGGTCAACTGTGCTTCTGACCTACCAGCTCTAGACTGAAAGTTCCCATATCCCCTCTTCGGGTTTGATTATTTGCTAGAGTGGCTCACAGAACTCAGAGAAACACTTTACTCTCTAGATTACAGGTTCATTATAAAAGGATCTCACTCAGGAACGGCCAGATGGAAGAGATGCATAGGGCGAGGTGTGGGGACAGAGACGGGGGGCTCCACACGCCCTCCTGGCTGCCACTCTCTCCACCGCTCCGTGTGTTCACCAACCAGAAGCTCTCGGCTGAGTCCTTCTGGGTTTTTATGGAGGCTCACGACATGGGCGTGACTGATTCAGTCACTGGACACTGGCGACTGATTCAACCTCCATCCCCTCTGCCCTACCTGGGGGTCAGATGCGGGGGCTGAAAGTTCCAACCCTTCTGTCACATGGTTTATTCCCCTGGCAACCGTCCTCCGTCCTTAGCTGTGGTGGCTGGTGGCGGCGGGGGGTGGGGGGTGTGTGTCCAAAAGTCACCTCATCAACATAAAGAACAACACCTTGATCATTCATCCCACAGAAAATTCCAAGATTTTTAAGAGCTCTGTGCAGGAACTGAGACTGAGACCAAATATATATTTCTTATAAATCACAATATCACAGGTGCCCAATCTGATTGGTTGGTCCGACTGTTAACCAGCTTAATTGTTACCTGCCCTGTCCGTCCGTCCGTCCTTCCTTCCTTCCGTCCGTCCGTCCTTCCTTCCTTCCTTCCCTTCCTTCCCTCTCCCTCCCTCCCTCCCTCCCTCCCTCCCTCTCTCCCTCCCTCCTTTCTTTCCTCCAACAGACATGCATTTGTTCAGGGCCTACCATGAACCAGGCACCGTTCCAGGCATTTGGGATGGACTGTGAACCCGGAGAAAAGATGGCTGCCCTTGGGGAGCTGACAGTCCGGTGAGGGGGACGACAGTTAACGCTGAACACGATGAACAGGTAAGTGATCTAATGTGCTGGAAGATGACGCGTGATGTGAAAAAAGGCAGACGTCGAGCCTGGGGGTGCCGAAGGCACGTGTTTGGGGTAGGTTACAGTCAGGCTAGACCCTACCGAGAAGGTGACACCTGATAGAACCCAACAGGTCCGGGGGGAGGAGCGCTCAGGGCCGCTGGCCCAGCTGGCCCAGAGGGGACTGCATGGCGCAGGTGGGGAGTAGCCCAGAGGCCACCTGGCCAAAGCCGAGGAAGAGAAGGAGAGGGACTTAAAGAAGCCACAGAGGGGCTGATCGACGTGAAGACGATGGCTTTACTCTGGGGTTTTACACCGCTGGCTCTGACTTCTCGTTCGTTCTTCCTTCCTTCCTTCCTTCCTTCCTTCCTTCCTTCCTTCCTTCCTTCCTTCC
>NW_006436283.1:6005779-6009281 GCF_000325575.1 Pteropus alecto | reverse complement strand
TTCTTTCTTTCTTTCTTTCTTTCTTTCTTTCTTTCTTTCTTTCTTTCTTTTCTTTCTCTCTTTCTCTTTCTCTCTTTCTTTCTCTCTTTCCTTCCTTCCTTCCTTCCTTCCTTCCTTCCTTTCTTCTTTCTTTCTTTTTCTTTTTTTAAAATAGTATTTTAGTTTAAAACAATTTTAGATAACAGAAGTTTCAAAGATAGAATAAAGCGTTCCCATCTAGCCCCTCCCCTAGTTCTTCCTATGGTTAACGTCTTATATACTGATGGTACCTTCGTCACAACCAAGGAGCCGACCTGGTCCATTACTATTAACTACGGTCCACAGTACGTGCGGATTTCATGAGTTTTTCCCTAATGTCCCTTTTCTGTCAGGATGCCATCCAGTATTCAGTCATCGTGTCTCCTTGGGCTCCTCCAGGCGGTGACAGTGGCAGACGTTGTTTGTTGCTGATGGCCTTGACGGTTCTGAGTACCGCTTAGGGATTTTGCAGAACGTCCCTTGACGCGTGTGGGTCCGTCTGACGTTTTTCTCACGGTTAGACTGCGGTTCCGGGCTACGGGGAGGACGACCACAGGGGTCAAGTGCCCTTCTCCTCCCATCACGTCTCATTCGGGGCCATGCTCCCAACATGCCGTGTCCCTGATCACGTTGACCTTGACCTGAATTCTACTTTCCATGCTCTACTCTTTGGAGGTGAGGACACTAAGCACAGCCCACGCCAAAGGGGAAATGGGTCACTTCTATTTCGAAAGGGACGCCAAGGCCACTGTCTTGTGTTAGGAGGCTACTCCAGTAGCCCCTGGCAGGATGAAGGTGATGCTGGCTAGGTGCTGTGCCGTGGCTGAGAGGGCACTGAGAAGTGGCTGGATTCTGTGTATGTTAATAAACTATAATCGATTAAATCGTCTCTGGGGTTAAACGTGGGTGTAGGGGAGAGAGCGGAGTCAAGGAGGCCGTGAAGTCCTGGTCGTAGACAACTGCATCTTGGCACTGCCCTCCGCGAGGCCTGGAAAGATGGAGTCGGCCGTCTTGAGGGGAAGAGGAGGAGTGTGGTCTTGGCTGTTAGTTTGGGTGATCAGACATGTGAGCGGATGCAGAATCAGGTAGAGGAGTCTGGAGTCTGGGAGCCAGGTCTGGGCCGGAGCAGTCCACGTGGGCATCGTGGTACAGGGACGGGATGAGATCCCCAAGGGGTGACATCACGTGGGGAAGAGAAGCAGCCCAGGCCTGATCCCCAGGGGAAGCGGGCAAAGGTTTGTTTTCCAAGATGGGAGACATCGCGTTTCCCCACTAACGGGAATGACCTTAGAGGGAGGCCCCAGCCCCCTCTTATCCATGTGCATGTTAGGACTGGTCACCAGGGGCTCTCAAATGCCCAAGAGGCGGAAGCCCCGGGGAGTGGTTACAGGAGACACACACATTCCCCCACAGCCGCCCCGGACACGAGAGCCCTGCTGGCTGGGCCCGCGCCCCTATTCCGGCCATACGAGGCAGCAGCCAGGAGCTGAAAGCAGCTGGGGCAGAGCTGGGGCTGGGGGGGCAGGAGGCACAGAGCTCTGCCAGGCGGCTGCACTGGAACCCACTGTCACCGGCACTAAGAGAAGGGGGTGCCCGCACATTCCTGTGCAACCCCATCTGCCCTGAGAAGATAGGGGTGGGGAAGACGCCCTGTCTCCATCTCCCAAGTCCACAGGGGGATGGCACTGGTACCCAGAGGCACTGAAAGCTTAGGATGCTTCGGAGCCACTGCCTCCCACGGAGCCCCCAGAGCAGGTTAAACACCCCTGAAATTCTATCCTACAGGCTCTATTCTCAGGCACATGTACATGTTTTTCTGAGGAGAGCTTGGGGTGCCCCAAAATGCACCCTGTCCCCCACTGCAAGCCCAGAAGCTGTTCGCCCCATCCTAGCTACTGCAGAAAGGGAAAAATAATTGATTAGCTGTTCTGCCATCAGCCTGAATTTTGCCCCCTCACACGTCTGAAGCGGCTGCAAATCCCAAGGACAGTGATTCTCAGTATCTGGGTCACTCTGAGTCTGTGACTCACAGGGCGGCTTTGGAGCAATTAGGATGCTGACAGCCAGGAGAGCCAGCAGCATCGCGGCTGTGAGGGGAGCAGGGAATGCGTCCACGCGTGTGTGCTTATGCACAGATGCATGTATGTGAGCACCTGGTGTGCGGCTGAGTGTATGTGTGATGTGTTCTGGTAGGTAATGGCATGTATGGAAATAGTGTGTGTCCGAGTGTGTTATGAGTGCCCAGGAAGGACTGGGAGCGTGAGTGAGCAAGTGTGTGTGTGTGTGTGTGTGTGTGTGTGTGTGTTAGAGGTGGGAGTGTGGAATCATGGGAGCATGGGAGGGAGACGTGTCCACCAGCATCTCAGGATGAGCATGGAGATCTGTCAGAAACGGAGTAAAACTCTCCAAAGGGTGTGAAATCAGCTGCAGGTCTCACTCCTATCCCTGCACAGAGGGAAGTGATGCTTTACTAGAAATCCAAGTGATCGTGCCCCGAGGGACAGAAGCGGAGGTCCTGCTATGACGCGCGGTCCCCCAGGGGCTCCAAGTGGCTCTGGAGTGGCCCGGGGTCACTTCCCGGAGGTGCCGGGGTGGAGATCAGCTTGTGGTTCTCCCCTGGGAATCGGTGTCCAAGGAGGGGGATTAAGGTCACCCCCACTCTGCCTCTTGATACTGCTGAGGGGCAAAGACCCCCTCTCCTGGGTTCAGGCTCCTGGGCTCTGTCTGTCTCCTTCTTGGCATTAGGGCTATGCCAGGACACCGGGATATGACCCTGGCTTCCCTTGAACCTCCCTCGGGGCAGGACCGCCACCTCCAGAAGCCCTGGCCCACCCTGGCACCCGGTACTTTCCAAAGAGGGCCACGATGAAGCCAGCATCCTCTCTCTGGCACAGTCTGGGGCCACTGTGACCAGCGTGGATGCTCCTCAGAGATGCCTGAAAAAGCCACAGACAGCCAGGCTGCAGCACGGAGAAGGCTGAGGCCGGCCCCTGCGCATTTCCCTGCTGGACCCCAGGCCCTCTGGGACAGGGCCTTCGAGGGACCCAAAGCCAGTCCTTGCACAGCCGCTGCTCATGTGGTCAGTGGAACGAACATGGAGTCCCTGAGGCCTGAGTCGGACAGCAGGCGCTGCTGTGTGCTCACCAGCTCTGAGAGCGCGTGTGCATTCCCGAAGCACTTGGAGCCTCAGTTTCCCCATCTGCAAACCAGTGGTCCCAACCCCTTCTCTCCCTGAGTTGCACTCTGCTTCCCCCAGGGGTGCAGTATGGAAAAGACCCCAGCAAGATCTGCGCATTGTCAGGCTCAGAAAGAGGGTCCCCTGTCCCCAGGTCAGCTCTGTGGGACTCACCCACTCTCCACCCCTCCCATTGGGATCCATATCCCACCCAGCCTCTCCCCTCTTCACAGCCCAGGCGCCAGGAGAAGCCCCAGAGTCCCCAGGGTAGATGAAGGTGCCCCCCTGGGGGCAGGACTCTGTGTAGGG
>NW_006436283.1:5977444-6005757 GCF_000325575.1 Pteropus alecto | reverse complement strand
TAGGGAAGGGGAGGACCCCAGAGGACGGTGCTGCCGGTCATGGAGAGTTTAAATACCGGTCATGGAGAGTTTAAATACCGCAGACACTTTCCCCATCTCGGGAGGGAGCCCGTATTACCCATCAGCCACCAGGGAAGTCTCCCCACAGTACAGTTGTGAATTAAATACGCAGCCTAATGAGTTGATTTTATTAGTTTGCAAACGCATTGAGAACTCGTTATCAAAATAAACATCAATTCCTTTCACCCCTGCTGCAGCCTCTTCAAGCGGGGGAAGATAAACAACACAGCACAACAGCCAGGACCCACCAGCCCGGGGCCCCACCCCCGCCCCTCGGCAGAACCCTGTCGGGGTCGGGGCGGAGGGAGAGGCTGGATGAGGGGGTTCTGCTGCCGATAACAAGACCAGAATGGCGTCCGAAGGACCTGCTCCTCTGGGTCAGGCCCCTCATTCCAGTCTGACCCCTGGAGCTGGGCTGTAGGGGTGTGGGCGAGAGGAGGGGCCCAGGGGACCACACAGCCAAATGACAACAACAATAACGGCGGAGGCAGGCCCTGTGCTATGTGGTCTCTGATCGCCCCTAACCCTACAGGAGGAAATACGATCCCATTTTATAGATGAAAACACTGAGGTGCTCACGGTTATGCCAGGGAGTGGGGAATGCACCGTCCTGGCCCCCAGGCTGTGCCCCTGTGCACCCCCCAGGCCCTCTCGGTCCTGACTGTGGCTTTGTGGCAGCCTCGGAGTTTTCAGTCACTCAGGAGACCTTCCCCTGCAGAGTACTTTAAGTGATGGTTGGGTTAAAGACAGTGACTCGTCTTCCCTGAAACAGACCTCCCTAATCCTGGGCAGGGGGCAGGAGGCGGGGAGATGGACAAGCTGACCCCTGGAGGAACCCACCCTCCCAGTCCATGGCCCTCTCTGGCTCCAAGCCTCATCTCCCTGGAGACACCAATGAGTCGCTTGCTCACCCTCCCCTCCCCCTGGCCCCAGGTCCCTGGAGAGAGATGGTTCGTGGCTGGCAGAATTAGCCGCGAAGCCAGCAGGACAGGGACTGTATTGTCACACTCTGCAGTTCATGCTCTTTGGAAAGGATGTTCTAATCCCGTTTCATCCACTTTCCATGGCTGTCAGCTGTTTGCAGGCATTTGGGAGGCAGGTTTTTGAAATCGGAGCCCTGGTTCGGCCCCACCCCCACCCACCAGCCCCTCCTCCGCTGGCATGTGCTCATCCATCCATCACGCTGTCCTAGACCCCTTTGTTAGCCGGCCAACCCCCATCCAATGGCATCTCAGGCCTCAACCCCCTGCCGGCCGCCCCACCTTCCCTTCTATTTTGGGCCCACTGCTGGACAGGGCTGGGATCCATCAGCCAACCCCCTGACGACTGAGGAGGGGGCCGGCAGGGAGGGGGCCTCTTGGATTCCGCAGGGAAGGAAGTAACTAAGTTCCAGCAACTTTCTGCAAGTCGGGGTTGGGGGGGGCGGGGTACGTGAGGGGAATCTCTGAGACGCAAAAGGACCTGTACTTCCTAACTGGATTATTCTCTCTACAGTAGAAGAGAGATTGCGCTATTAAAAAAAAAAAAAAAGAGAAAAACCTCTGCCTCCATGCCCTGGGCACACGAGATCGAGACAGGCTGGCTGCCACCCGTCCCTGCCCTTCCCCACGCTCTCATCCCTCCCCGCCCCCAAGCATGCCATGGCATTGCCAGCCTCCAGGCCTGCGCTCCACCTGGCACGCCCTCCCCCTTCCTCGGCCAGCCTGGTTCCTGCCCCACTCCACAGCGTCACAACTCAGCACAGGTACCGCCTCCTCCAGGACGCTTTCCCTGACCCCAGGGCGGACTCCGGCTCTGCCTCTGTGCTGCATCTTCTTAGCGCTTGATTCAGGTGTCCTACTGAATTTTTCTGGGTAGATCTTGTCTCCCCCCAGCCCCAGCTGTAGGCCCAGGCTAGACTTGAGGTCGGGGACCACAATACATGTTGCAGGCATTTTGGAAACACAGCCCCTGGGGGTGGCCCCTCGGCTGCGTGCGAATCCTGCCTGGTTTGGAATAAGACCTGAGTAGGTACCAGCCTCCTCTATGGCTGCTGTTCTTGTTCTTGTCTGTGTTCTGCCAGCTCCTGGGACGCAAGGAGTACGTACTTAATATATGTTCAAACTGTCAACTCAATAGTGTGGATTCTACATAGTCTTAGAACGATGCGGCAAGATCACCTTTAAAACCACGGATTTTAACACTCTCTGTTGCATAGATGATGAATTTCAGGCCCCAGAGTAAAGTGACTTGTCTGAGGACCCTGAGCTAGTCTCTGGCAGAGCTGAGCCTGAAACTAGACCCCCTGGCTTCCACGGATGCACTGCCCCCTGCCCCCTGCCCAGACATCATCCTCACCGCGAACCAGAGTCCCCGCCAGACCACCTGCTGCTGGAGAGCAGAGTGAGTCTTCACAGGTTTCTCTGCAGGACCCAGTTCTGTGGATCACACGTAAGGGATGAAGCAGATCCACTGTGTCTGCTACTTACCCAAAGGTGGGGAAACAGACTCTCCCCAAGACTGGGAGACCCCATCTTTTTCTGAACAACGTACACACGGCCCCATGGCCTGCTCAGTCACTGCGGGGACGGGTCTGGAATGAAGCTCCCAGTACGCGATGCCCAGGATGGGAGCGTGGGAAGAAGGCGTGGTGGCCAAGGTGGTCGGGCAGCCAGCCCCTCAGAGAACACGTTTCTGAGGCTACAGTCACATGAAAATAAGCAACATGCATGCACACGCCTACACAGATGTATACATACACATACCTACACACACACATGAACACATACATGCACACCCGTACAGATGTACATACACACAAACATACACACACATGCACACAAATATATGGACACACATGCACGCACACCCATACTATGCGAACACACACACCCTCCACACACACACCACACGTACACACGCACTCACCGGAGCACACACACAGTGCTTCCCTCTGCGTCCCCGCTTGCACAGAGCGGGCACACAGTCCACTCTGCGGAATCGGTGCCTCCTCTTTCCCAGAATGCTGTGCAGGGACCAGAAGGGCGAGCCGCTTGGCTATCCCCTCGCAGACTGGCCTGGGACCCTGCAAAGCCCTCGCTTGGCTGACTTGACTTCCCAGAGCTCCTTCCCTTCCTCACCCTCTCCTTTCCTGAGCTGGGCCAGCTCTTCCTTCTGCTGCTCCTGGCCCTCCCCAGCCCCAGCTGAGACACACACACACACACACACGCACGCACACGCACACGCACACACACACACACACGCACGTACACACACGCACGCACGCAAGCTTGAGAGGAAGACAGAGTCCTGATTTCATTTCACTTGGGCCGACCGACCAACTGCCTTTATTTAGGGCCACAGCCTGTAATTTCAGCCCTGACTATGTATTTGTCTGCGATTGTTTCGTTTGTGTTCTGCTCTCGGGCTGAATTACCATGTGGCAGCAAATCCTTTTCCTGGAGTGATGGAGTTTGAGTCCTGGGTGTTGGGGGCTGGGAAAACTTAAAAGTTCCAAGATGAGATTTAAAATAAGGAAGATAAGAAACTCACTCGCCTTGGAATACAGCTACTTTTTGCAGAAAAACATGAGTCACCAGGATAGGAAGCCACTTTGTTCCCCAGCCCAGTCCTTCAAAAGGTGTCTGAGAGCTGGGGAGCCGGGTGGGGGAGGGCGGCTTGGTGGAGTTGCAGGGTCATAGTTTCGTTCCAGGTCTCTGATGGGATGGACGCCTAGGGAAGGGGTCAGATTCCAGGGCTTAGGGGCACAGGGGCCTGCTTCTCGAGTGGGGACAGCTGAGAAAGGAGGGGGCGGATGAGGGGGACAGACGCATGCTCTCCTAGGAAGAGAGGAGGGAAAGGAAAAATGCCGGGACGAGGGCATTTCCACAGGCCCGCCCCGGCACATGGGGTGCGGCGGACAGCCAGTTACTGCCACTGTGCAGACAGCTGGCCTCGCACCTAGTGAAGGAGGCAGAGGGTGCAGGCGGGGAGCGGGGAGGGGTGTGGAGAGGGGGCAGGAAAGACCCGCACCGCCTTTCCCATTCCAGACCTGGGGGCTGCTGGAGGACCTTTCCTCAGGCAGCAAAGCTTCTGGCCACAGCTCCTCTCCCAAGGGACAGTTTTCAGGGCAAAATCAACCTTCTCTTTCAAGGAAGGTCCGAACAAAGTCTTGCTCTAAGGCACCTGGGATGAACCCGAGACCCCGAGGGTCCCTTCTGATTTCAAACTCCAGGACGTGGGAGGAATGTCCCAGGTGGTGCTGCCCAGAGACCTCATCCGCCTGGCTGCAGAACCCCAGCCCCCGCCCCTGTCCAGACTACTCAGCAGAGTCTCCAGGGGACACGGAGCTTATGGCGGGAGTCCCTGCCATTTGCGCAGTTCTCCTGAATGATTTACCGTCCCTGCCAATATCACTCCCTCTCCCGGTGAATTAACTGGCTCTTCTGAAATCATAAATAATTAGTGAGCCCGTCCCCCATGCCACTTAACAGTTTGTGTTTTCCAAAGCACTTTATGCCCATTAACTAAAGAATCCTCGATGCACCTCTAGGAGGAAAGGACGGTCAGGAGAGGGGGTTCTGCAAAGACCTCCGGAAGTCATCTCAGCCATCCCCCTGCCTCGGGGCAGGGCAGCATCAAAGAAGAATATGGTAAAACAGAAAACAAACCACCCTGTTTTGAGAAAACACCCAGATCGAAATGCCTAAGACAATACAGAACAAAGAAAAACAAGTCGTAACCCAGGCAAGCTGCCCTCTGATGAGTTAACCACTAGACAAGCATAGCATGCCAAGACGCCGGGGAGGCCCTGTGGAATGCGGGGGATCAGCAAGGGGAGCCCCTTAAAGGACGGAGAGGTGGTTACTTTAATCCAAGGCTAACTGGAGAGACCTTGATCCAATAAGCAGGTTTCCTCACCTGCAAGTACGGAAAACGGTAATTTGCTAAGCAAGACCTATTCATTAGCCTGCAAATGACACAGTTCTGATACTCAGGAATGTCCTTCTTAATTAGCCCTCCACCCCCACACACACAACCTCTGTGCAGCCACATTTAAAGTTTTGCTACTGGCTTGGGGGCAGAAATGGTCATTCATTCCAACTTGTCCCTCCCTGCGGCAAGGGATGCTCAGCGAGTCTGTTGATTCATTTTTGTGATTTGCCAAAAGAAGGTCCTCCCAGGGCAGCAGTCGGCTAGCCTCCGAGGGCTGCACAGCCAGAGGCAACCATAGAAGCATCACTCCATTACCCTGCTGGGGGCACGGTGAGGAGCTGGGGAAAGCCGACGGTGTGCCCAGCACAGTGCTGAGAAGTAAGAGTGGAAACGGGGAGCTTCCACCTCCGTGGCACACGCACAGAGGGCGTCTCTCTCTGGAATCAGTCTACAGCCCACTCAGAGCCAGGAAAGGTGCAGGAGGGATATAGGAGGAAGGAAAGCAGCCCCCTTACCCCTGTTCTCATGGGATGGAACATGGGCCAGGCAAGGAGTCTTCTACAGGGAAAGTACCTGGGCAGGTAACTTGCCACTCCCCCATCACTTCTGCCGTTCTCACTAAAAGCTGAGGAAAGCAATGGCGGAAAAAAGGGGACAGATGAGTGCAGATTCTGCTTCTGGCCTAGCTGAGTAAACCCCTGCCAGAGCAACCATCCCATAGCTAACGACTATAAACTCTGGACCAAATACAAAAGAAGCAACTACCCGAAGGCCCTAAGGAGCGAACCAGAGCAGGCAGATTCTGGACAGGACTTTATGCTTGGAAGAAGCACATGGCACAATGTAAGTTTCCTGTGTTTTACGACTTCTAACTTGAGGGCAGGCTGAAGTCGGCAAGGAGAGAGAGCTAAATTTATCTCCAATAGAATGAAATTACAGTAATCAAAACAGTGTGGTACTTCCATATAGACAGACACAGAGACCAGTGGAATAGAATTGGGAGTCAAGAATTAAACCCATTCATCTACAGCCAACTGATTTTTGACAAGGTTATCTAGAACACTCCACGGGGGAAAATTATCTCTTTTCAGAAGTGCTGCTCGAACAACTGGGTATCCACATGCAAAAGAATGAAGTTGAACTCCTACACCATGCCATACACAAAAAGTAACACAAAATAAATCAATGGCCTAACTATAAGATCTCGATCACAAAACCGTTAGGAAAAAAAGCCCAAGATTAAATCTTCATGACCTTGGATTTAGCAAAGAGTTCTTAGATAGGACGACACAAGGAAAATAGTTGAGTTGAGCTTCGTCAAAATTAAATATCTTCGTGGATCAAAAAACATTATCAAGAGAGAGAAAAGGCAATCTAAAGAATGGGAGAAAATATTTGCCAATCATATATATGACAAGGGTCTAACATCTAGACTATATAAAGAACACTTACGACTCAACAGCAAAAAGACGATCTAATTAAAAAAAAAAAAAAAAGGACAAAGGACTTAAATAAAAATTTCTCCAGGGAAGATAAATGACCAACAAGCCCATAAAAAGATGGTCAACACCAGCCATCGTTAGGGACACGCAAATCGAAACCACGATGAGACACCAGTTCACTAAGACAGCTCTTGTTAAGCAAACGATTACTTAAGTAAAAGCAAATAGAAACGAAGAGCTGGTGAGGATGTGAAGAAACTGGGACCCTGACACGTTGCTGGTGTTTAAAAGAAACGACCGACCCAACAAGGAGTCGCTTGTGCTAAGCCCCGCCAAGACGGTCTGGAATTTTCTGGTGAGCCCTCCTGAGGTAATCCGCCTGGTAAGACCCCCTGCGTTCCCCCTTTGGGAAGTTGACCTTGCCCCAAATAATATACTCTTTTAACTTTGTCCCACCCCTTTTCTGCCTACCAAAGCTTCCATTGTGTACAGCACCTCCGAGTCCCTTTCTATTTACTACGTGCAATGTTGCCTGATTCATGAATCGTTCAATAAAGCCAATTAGAGCTTTAAATTTACTCAGCTGAGTTTCTGTACTTTCACAATGGTAAGACTATAAAATGGTTCAGTAACTGTGGAAAACAGTTTGTCGGCTCCTTAAAACGTGAAGCATAGGGTTACCATATGACTCGGCGGCACTGTTCACAATAGCCACGATATGGAAACAGCCCAAACGTCCAGTAACAAACGAATGGATACACAATTTGTGGTATCTTTATACAGTAGGATATTAGTCAGACATAAATAGGAATGACGTACTGACTGACACATGCTACGACATGAATGAATCTCACAAACATTATGCCGGTGAAAGAGGCCAGACACAAAAGATCACATGCTATACGATTCCATTTATATAAAATATTCAGAATAGGTAGCTTTGTAAAGATGGATTGCAGACTGGTGGTTGCCAGGGGCTAGAGGGAGAGGAAATGGGGAGCAATGGTTTATGGGTGTGGGGTTTCTTTCTGGAGTGATGAAAATGTTTTGAAACTAGACAGAAGTGGTGTACTAAATGCCACCAAATTGTTCACTTTAAAATGGTTAATTTTATGTCATACGAACTTCATGTTAATTAAAAAAAAGATTGAAAACTCACAGTCTTTCTGGTCTGAAGAACTATTGAATATGGGGTAAACAAAGCCCCAGGAAAGTGAATGGTAAATCTTGCAAAGGAGGGAGCCAAAGTGAGGAACCCCAAATTCTGGATATAGACTCTGCCCAAATCTCTGGCTGATCCTTTAACCGTGTATGCTCAGGGCTGACTGCAGTAACCCAGCTGGAGATGAAAGGACCAAACTGAGATTTGAACCACTGCCCCCAAAGAGAGTTTACAGTGTCAATCAATTAAGTTAATTCCCACTAGAACAAAAATAAAATCAATAGTCTTTGAAGAAATATAACAGAATCCAGGTTCTCTGTAACATAACAGTCATAATGCCCAGGATACAATCCAAAATTACTCTACAAATGAAGAAACAGAAAAATGTGATCCATTCTCAAGATAAGAGACAATTAATGAAGACTGGCCCTGAAATGACTAGATGTTGCAATTAGCAGGCATTGATTTTAAAGCGGCTGTTATAACCATACTCAATGAGATAAATGACAATATGTTCATAATGAAAGGAAAGATAGTAAATCTTTAAGAGAGGTAGAAATATATATATATATTAACATATAAAACCACATGGAAACTTTAAAACGGAAACATAAATTATATGAAATTTTAAAATTCATTGCATGGCTATTACAGAATGGATACAATAGAGGAAATAGTGAATTTGAAGATATACCTATAGAAATTATTCAGTCTAAAGAACAGAGAGAAAAAAAGATTGAAAATGTGAACAGAGCCTTAGGGACCTGTATCGCCACACCTAGTATAAGTGTTAGTGAAGTTCCAGGAGGAGAGGAAAGTCAGAATGGGACTAAAAAATACTTGAAGAAATAATAGCCAGTTCTCCAAATTTGATGAAAGACATTGATATACAGATTGAAAAGGATCAATGAACTCCAAACAGGATAAATACAAATAAACCTAGACACATCATAGTCAAAATTCTGAAAACCAAAGATAAAAGGGGCAAAGGATTTCAGGTCCCTTTCTCAGCTACGCTTGTTCTTTGTGACCCAGCAGTGGAATCAAGAAGAGGGCTTGGTGCAGTCCTGGAGATCAATCCATGTGTCCTCTGGGGGTAGCCTCCCCTTTCCCACATTCTACCCTGCACAGGGCGTGGGGTGCTCCAAATTTTCAAACTTTGGAAGGCTTTTCCCAGTCTCATTCTTGCTCAGCTATGGTTTGGAAGTTCTTTTCTCTCTGCTGAACTGAGAGGTCAACGACGGGGTGGGGTCGGGGGGAGAAGCCTTTTACCCCTCGGTTGCCAGGAAGTCAGCAACACATGGGAAAGGGGGCCCAGAACCTGACACCCCCACTGTGTCACATTCAGGCTGATCCCTCCAGCCGGATGTAGGGGTCTCCACTCCTGTGACTCCCTCTTGACCTGCAGCACAACCCTGAGGATTATAGAAATCGGGGCCACTTTTATGGCTGGGACAAGTCTTCTTTGCTCAGGGAGGAAAGTAACACATCTGTCTTTTTCCTCCTCTTTTTTATTTGAGCAGGAGGAGGCAGGAAATGCCGTCACAGATGCTGAGATAGAAACCCTCCCATCCCGTTACCTGGGGGTGGATGACTTGCAAAGGATACTTGGACAAAGTAAGTTCATCCTTTCTTCCGGGGACTCCTTCACGCCTCCCATGAGACAGGGGCCCCAGCAGGAGCACAGAGGGAGCAGTTCCCTCAAGGGCTCGCCCAGGTCCACAATGGCCCAAGAGCGAAGCCGCATGGGCACCACTCTGGCAGGGCTGGGGCTGGTTCTAGCTTCCAGCTATTGGGGCCCTGAACTCCAAAGTCGTCAGCTTGGAATTCGAGGGCCTTGACCATCTGGTCTCTTCCTTGTCATTCCTGGGAGAAGGAGCAAGGACTCAACCCTCTATCTCTCCCATCTTGCATCTGACTCAATGGTCCGACTGTCAGGCCTTTGTGCTCACAGTGCCCTCTGCCTGGAAGTTTCTTCCTAAGCTTGTGTCTGCACATTCCAACTATGCAACCCTCATCCTCCCAGTTTAACCTGTCCCATCTCCTGCACAGTCCTTCCTCACTCCCTCTGGGGACGGCGTCTCTTCTCCTTTTGATGCCTGCTTCCTGTTTCATTTTCCTTAATACATACTCATGTAGTGTAAGCTATATGCCAGAAGCTCTTCCAAGAGCTTTACAAATAATAACTTGTTAAATCCTCGCAACAACGTCAGGAAGCAAGGACCACCATCCCCATTTACAGACAGGGAAACTGAGGCTCAGGGAGGCAAGGCTGCTTGCCCACGGCCACGGAGGCGGTCTGGGTCCAGGGTCCTAGCTCCCATCCATGACCTCAGTTCTCACTGCTCTGAAATGTGCTCGAGGCCCCAACAGTTGGTTGAGTAGAGGAACAGGAATTCCAGAACTCTGCCTGGGGCCCTGCTGGGAAGAGGGAGTAAGGAGGGCGGTGTCCTTCCCATCCCCCTCCTGACCCAGAGAGCTTGAGTGGGAAGAGAGAGCCGGGAACTGAGATGGCTGCCCCAGCCCAGTCCGGCTCCCTCTCCGCTCTGCAAAGGCAGGGGTGGGCAGGGCGGGGGTCACAGATCCGACCTAGCACAGCCGGAGGACTCTGAGCCCACGACAGCGTCGACTCTGCTGCACGCCCCTCCACCGGGACCCTGACTCCCTCAGCTCCCCACCGCCCGCGGGTCCGGCGGGGCTGTCTGCTCTGTGCCTTCCCTGATGGTTAGTGGATCTGCACTGTGTAGGAAATCGCCCTTGAATAAGTGATCGGGTCCCACAGGAGTGCTCCTGTGCTTGTCCCTGGAGAGTGTTCTGTTTTGTTTGTTTGAGAGGATGATTCCTTTTCATGTTCTCCTTCCCATAGCAAAGACAGCACCGCAGACAGAACGTTAAGGAAGTGGGGCCTCTGCATTGTTTTTCCAGAAGGACGACTAAGTGAGACAGCTCAGGCCCCTTGCTTCCTCCCGGTCCTTTCTGCTGGGCCAGGGACAGGGGCTGGGCCAGCGGCAGCGGCAGGGGCTGCCCGCTGAGCAGAGAGAACCGGGATCCAAGAGACCAGTTTTGGGCAACCAGTAGCTTCTCCATACATCCCGCATGAAAGCTGATGAAGGGCCTCCGCCCTCTTAAAATTTATCTTAAGATAGCAACAGCAGCGAATGAGCTCCAGTGCTTCCCAGACTGTACGGTACTAATACATCACCTGGGGAATCCTAAAATACAGGTGCTGATTCATCAGCTCTGGGGAGGGGCCTGAGTTTCTACATTTCTAGCAAAGCCCCAACGATGCTGATGCTGGGGACATGTCCAAGGACTGCTCTCAGCCACTAAAAGCACGGGTGCGGCCAAAAGCTTAACTTAACCTGGTTTACCCTCGAGAAGACACCCCCGTAATAGCAGAACCAGTGGTAAAGCTGTTAATGGTACCCAGTATTTACTGAGCACCTACTATGTGCCAGATGTCCCACGCAAGAGGAAACTGGATAGAGAAGGATTCACATTTTCTAAGTAATATGCATCGCTGCCCCATTTTGCAGACAGGGTCATTGAGGCTGGGGGAGCCCCAGCGTCTGGCTAATGCCCTACGGCTAGCAAGCAGCAGGGCCGAGGTTCTAGCTGCAGTGTGCTCCGGCATCGGACAGTGGCATTTTGTTCATAGGATAAGGAGCTAGAGACAGTGCATACCAGACGGGACCAGACAAGCAGGCACCGGAGATGCGGGCTGGATTCCAGATCCCTCCCCTCCATTCTCCTGCCCGTGATGACCGAGATGATCTGGACGAAACCTGTGAACTTCCCCGAGCAGCTCTGACGCTTGCTCACCATTCCGCCTAGTCTTGTCTCACCCCCGGGGCCTGAACGAGAGAGCTTCTTGCCTTTTCAGGCCAGGGAGAAGCAGTGGGGGCCCAGGGAAGACAGAAGCAGGAAAAGAGGATCCTAGAGGCTGGACTCTCTGCTTTTACAGACCAAGAAACAGAGGCCAGGAGAGGGGAGGGGACTCTCGCCGGGGCGCATGGCCGGCCTCCTAGGCGAGTGACCTCTGCAGTCTCAGGGGCCCTGTGCTTAGTAGGGCCCACCTTCAATTTAATGCCCTGAGGTGACCATCTTGGAGTACTTCATAATGTCTTAACAAGAGGCCAGCACTTGCATGTTGCACTGGGCTCTGTAAATTACGTAGCCGGTACTGCCAGTGGGTCGGAGATGGTGCCAGGACCCTATTTCAGAGCTGTTCCTGTGGTGTAGCCACTGAGCAGCACTGAGCCGGACGGAGCTGTGTCTGACGGGGCAGGCCAGGGCAAGCCCACACCGCTGTGCAGCCCGGAGCCTGAGGGACTGGCACGCAAATGGAAACTTGGGAGAGCAAAGCATGAAGAAGGACCTTCCGAGAGCTGGGAAAGTGACATCCAAGAATGGTGCCTCGGGGGGGCCTAGAACAGCTCTCACGTCCCCTCGTTGTTTGTGACAACAGACTTAATGGGTTGGCCAGGGCTGGGGAGGGGCTGAGGGGACCAGCTGTCTTCAGAGTGTTGTCCTCTCCAAGGAAACCACCACCAAACCCCGAGGGCTGGGCAGAGGCAGGGCGCTCAGCTGTGCTCGCCTGTCCCAGGGTCTCCGTGTAATCGGAGCCCGGTCTCTCACGTGGCTTTTGGGATTGGCCAAAGAAGGGGAGAACAGCCAAGTGCAGTTGGTTTAGAAGCTGTGGCCTGGCCCGGAAGTCCCAGCCCAGAGGGGAGACCTGGGAGAGGAACCAAAGCCAGGCATTCACTCCTCTGGGGCCACTGTCCCCTAGGAGACAGGTGCTGGCATCGGGCAGAGCTGAGGAAGGAATGTGAGCCTGAGTCAAGGGAGAGACTTCACTGAGCCCCGCACATTCTAGGAAGACCACGATGGGGTAGGGGACAGTGTTCTGGAGTCTTCGGCAAACCCAGGGGTCTGAGCTCCAGGAGCCTGGTCCACGGTGGGTCCCAGAGGGCCTCCAGGTTCACGCGAATTTGGAATCACTGTGCCAGGCGACAGCCTTCGTTCTACTGGGGTGGCCTCTGAATCCTGCAGCCCCTTCTCCATCTGCCCTTCCTGGGCCCCACAAAAGTATCTTAAATTTCTTGAACCAACTCTGCTGGCCTGTTTTGTGATCTAGAAGATGGTCAAATCCAAACCCGTGGGGGACGCTGACAGGGTTAAATGCGCTGATACACGCGAGGCCCTCAGAAGGGAGGGTTAACATTATATAAATGGTGGCTATTACCCCATCTCATGGCTTCCAAATGCATTTTATATCCTCGGAGCCAGAACGCATCTTATCACAGATGAAATAGCAGCATTTTCTCTTTTTTAGGGGCACATAAAATAATGACTTGTCTTACAATGGATCTTAGGTTCAATCAAACGGGGGATGATGAAGATTGCATCTTTTCCAGGGATACCTCCTTTCCTGTGAGCTGAGTTCCAGGGTGCTCTTAAGGGCCCTGGTCCGTGTGGAAACAGGCATGGAGACCCCAGATTGCTGGAGAGGATGGGAACCTGGGGTTCTCAGGGAAGGGTCCTCCTGGGGGATGAACACGAAGTCACAACCTCTGCCTGTGACAGGTTGGCCAAGTCCTAGGCAGATGGGTCAGGAGCAGGGTGGGAACTGGGTAGGACAGGGCTCCTGTAGGACGCCCTCTGACTCACGCCGTGATGCCCCACGCGCCGACTCTGTTAGGTCTGGTCTCAAATACTCTATCAGACAATCTCTCAACAACCAGCCCTGTGAGGGTGAGGGAGCTTTGTTTCACCGATGAGGAAACTGAGGCTCAGAAAAGCTAAGAGGTTTGGCTAAGGTATTCAGCCTGAGTGTCAGAGCAAGGCCAGGTTATGGGCAGCCGTGGAACCAGGGCCATGCTGTTTTGATCGGCAGCAGTTTGAAGGGAAGCAAGGAGGCAGAGACAGCCCGTGGGCAGGACCTCGGCCTTCCAGCACGGCCGGCCGATTGAGAACTCAGGCTCCAGGGCCGACTGCCTGGGTACATTCCTAAGTCCACCACTTACTTAGGAGCTTTGAGACTTTGGGTACGTTGATTGACTTCTCTGGGCCTCAGTTTCCCAAACTATATAACGGGGAAAGCATGCTTCCTCGCAGGGTTGGTGAGAGGACCAGACAACCCACGTAGAGCATTTAGACCAACGTCGGGCTCACAGCAAAGACTCCGTCAATGGCAGGTCTTGTTATGATGCCCGGAATTCTGGTGACTCCAAAAGCTAGTTGTCTGGGGATGAGCTACAGGCTCCCCAAACCCTGTTCCTGGGACTTATGTGTCTGGGGCTAAGAGCTGGGGTAGCAGAAGGAAGCCTAAGTGAGTATCTTAAGAGGGGGCAGGGGGCTTCATCCCTAAAGTGGCCACCAGCCGCTGGTGAGAGAACAGGAGAGCAAGCCGATATGGCAGTGGCCATCTGTGCTGCTGCAGGGCCAGCCCAAGTCAGCCACGCCTGCTTTCCTGACTCCCAACCCCACAAAGGGATATCAAGCCCACTACCCTGGGCTTATGGGAAGAAAGGTGATTTGGGGCGCCCCCCTCCAAATCCACACCCCAGTGGCTCTTGAATCCACCCTCCCTCCCCCAGCAACTGCCCTAGCTGCTGCTCCATGGCTGGGCTCTCTGCTCCCAGACCCCCCTGGACCCCCGCCCACACCTCCCAGATCAGCTGATGTGACTACCCCATAGCCCAGACGGAGCCGAGGAAGACAGTTCAGAGAAATCACAGTCCTGCCAGAGGCTGGCTTTTCAGCTAAGGTGAA
The DNA here is from genome assembly GCF_000325575.1 of Pteropus alecto. Taxonomy (NCBI): domain Eukaryota; kingdom Metazoa; phylum Chordata; class Mammalia; order Chiroptera; family Pteropodidae; genus Pteropus; species Pteropus alecto. The sequence goes on along the minus strand of NW_006436283.1, from coordinate 5,991,405 downwards.
CACCAAAATGCCAACATCTGCGTTGGGCGGAGCCTGCAAAAGGGGCGTTAAGTCTCAAGCTCCCAAGCTCTGTGGCTTGGGACACCTCATTTGGTTCCCTTGGCCCCACGTCCTCCTCTATAAAACAGGGAGCCCTCGGTAATCTGACCCTCGTGGTTCTAAGTTCCCCTTTAATTTTACCTCACCTTAGGGAGGCTCCTAAGGAACTAGGGCCAGAGGTGGGGGGTGGGTAGAGAAACCACAAGCCCCAAATGCATGCGCTCATCACACATGCGGACAGATGGGAGAGTCAGTGTGCTTTTGTGGGCCACTGTCCTCCTGAAGCTGGCAGAGCCCCTCTAGGCTGGTGGATGCCAAAGAGTGTAAGCACCCTGAGTGGGGGCTGCACCTCAGCAAGACACTCCAGGGGTGGCTGAGCACGGTCTGACCTCAGCGGTTAGTGACCACATAGGTGCGACTCTGCTGTCCGTAACTGTTGCTTGGCAACCGAGAGGATAAAAACAAAGGCCCCTTAGAGGTTCCAGACCGTGTAACAGGTCAAGAAAGAGAAATGGGATCCAGGTTGGAGAAGAAGTTAAAGGGTCTGCGTTTGGAGTTAACCTGATCATCTACGCAGAAAATCCGATGAAGTCCACAAAAAAAAGTTATCAGAACTAATCATTGAGTCTCGCCAAGTCGCAGGTACAAGATCAACGTGTCGAAATCAGCCGTATTTCTACATCCTAGAGACAAACAACTGGGAGTTGAAATAAAAAATAATGTTTACAATTACATCAAAAATATGAAATATTTAGGGCTAAATCTGACAAGCAATGTACAAAACCTGCACTCTGAAGCCCACAACGCTTTGCTGAACGAAAGCAAAGAATTCCAGAGTGGGGTTCCAGCCCGAGTTCCCGGGCCGGGAGACCCAGCGGGATCCAGATGCGAACGCTCGCTTTCGTCTATATTATTGATGCAATCCCCATCGGACATCCCAGCGGGATTTTTTGAAACAATCTGATTCTGAAATTCATATGTAAATGTAAACTGATTCTGAAGACAGAGAAGCTGATTCTAAGATCCATATGGAAATGCGCACGTCCTAGAATAGCCCAAACAACTCTGAGAAAGAACAAAGTCAGAGAACGAACAGCACTTGGTTTCAAGACTTATCATAAAGCAACAGTAACCAAGATCGTGTACAAATGGTGGAAAGACAGACGGATAGATAAATGGGGCCAATTAGCATGTCCAGCAACAGAGCCACGCGCAGAAGGACAAGTGATATTCAATGAAGGGACAGAGGTGATTCAGTGGTGCACAGAAAGTTTTCAAAAAATGAAGCTGGAAAAACGGCAGACTCGTTTGAAAAGGAGAGGAAATAAAATAAAGAATAGAAATCTATCTCTCCCAGGTAGGGAAATAAAGGCCCAAGGAAACTTTCGGTGGCGATGGATGGCTATGTCTCAGATCCTGATTTTGGTGACAATTGGTACTTATGTCAAAACAAAGGAAGATGGGACCGCACCATCCTACAAGACCTTAGCTTCGAGGTCACCTCTCCATAAAGCCTCTGCTCAGGTCACCCTTCCGGACCCCTAATCACCTGGATCCTACCTTCTCCTAGCACCTTTCATACGGCCCTGGATTACCGACCACATGCCTGAGGCCCTCCCAGTCAACAGGTTGACAGCAGGGACCTATCTTAGCCTTCTCTGGATCCCAGGCACCATGCTTGGCACACAGTAGGTGCTTAGAAAACGCTTGATGAGCCAATAGAGGTTCATGGCTTTTGTTACCCGTCAACATAGTGGGGTTGTTTTGGAGCTTCTAGCAAAGCTGCTTGAGCCGTGATAACTTCGCTCCGGGCCCTTCTCCACCCAGGAAGAAGGCCTCTGGGCTGGGTTTTCGGTCTTTTAAGGGAAAATGTTGGGAGCAAGAGCCTCTAGTGGTGAAGCGAGCAGTGGGGGACCACCTCTCTCGAGCAACGCCACGCGGGAATTTCACATGTTGTCTTAATCAGGCTTCCCCATAGTCCTCTGCGGTAGAAGCCGCGTCCTCCTGAGCCAACGTGGCTCAGCGCGGCCATACTGCAGCACCCCGACTTCTCCGCAAACCTCTAGGCTAGTCCTTCTCGAAGGGTGGTCTCCCGGAACAGTGAGTGGCAGCAGCATCACCTGGGAACTTGTCAGAAACGCTCATCCCCAGGTCCCACCCCAACTGGCCACATCAGAAGCGCTGGGGGCGGGGCTTGAGGATGTACCCTCTAGCAAGCCCTCCAGGGCATTCGATGCCAGCTCAGGTGTGCGTCCCACTGCTCCAGGCCACCTGTTCATGAGGCAGGTTACACCTGGGCTCCAAGAATGTACCCCCGAGGCCCCAGATGCAAGGGCATCCCTCAATCATCCAGCCTTCCTTCAATACCCAGGTGCCCCAAGGCCCAGCACCAGGATGGGGCCACTGCCTTCCCCTCTCCGTCAGCATCTCAGAGGCATGTCTCTGCTTCAGCTTGGACACCTAGCCTGAGCTCAGACGATCCAGGGCCCCTTGAGTGCTTCCACAGCAGAGGGGCAAGGCAAGTTGGAGTTCAAGGCCTGCTCCCCGCACCCTGGGCCAGACATTCCAAGTTCCTGGACAGACAATAAGTCCTAACATTGCGGACGAGGTGGCGGGCAGCGGGGCGCAGACAATGGGCCTGTGTTTCTCCCCACGCCTTCCTGCGGCAGCTCTCAGCCAGAGCTCTGTAAGGGAGCTGAACAGCAGTTCACCCGACGAGTCCACTTGCCTCTGCCCAAGGTCCAGGCTGAGGCCAGGGCCCTTATCACACCCTCCCTCACAGCCTGGGGCTGAACAATGCTCCTTTTTCCTGGAGGTTTCCAGCACCTTCTAGGTTCTTCATCCACCCAGGCCTTAGGAGAAAGGGGTTAAGTGCTGACAACCTCTCTCCTTCTCTCCAATATTCAGACCGCTGTTTTCCTGGGGTGGGGGAGAGCAGGCAGTGGACAGAGCCATCCAGCCACCCGGAGCCACAGCCAGAAGTGGCTGCTCTCGCCCTGGCTGATTTCTCTTCATTAGTGCAATCACATCAACAATGACAGCAGCGTATTTATTACTGTCCCGACGACAATCGTTTTTCACCCAGTGATGCACAGCCCGATAATGAGCTTGGGGCAGAGCTAATCCAGAACTCCCCAGCAGCTCCAGGCCCTCGATGGCCTGCCTGCCCAGCCCATCCCCTGCCTACACGCACTCTGCCAGGGCCGGGAGATGGGGCTCCAAATGGGAAGGTCAAGGGCCACTTGGCTGTGTGCATGCCGCCCATGGGGAGGAGACTTCAAGGCTGACTGAGCAAGGAGTCGTGAGTGCTGGGCACGGTCAGCGGCACTTCCTCCAACCACATGCTGAGTCCCCGAGTCACAGCAGTGAGACATGTAAGCCGGGCTGGGGAAGGCTGGCTGACCAGCAGAGCCTGGGAGTGTAGGGAGGCTTGGGGGTCTGCTTCTGGAAGCCCAAGAGCCTCAAGAGGAGTCGGGAGATTGAAATCAATGATCTAGAACATTTGATTAGTCCTGCAGGGGCAGGGCGCAGAGCTTGGGACTGCCCGAGCTGCTGCGGGGATGCAAAGCACAGTAAGGCCCTGCTCGGCCAGAGGGTGGTCTCCTGGTAAACTCAGCTCTCCTGGAAGACACCTACGCATTTGTGAGTGTGTACCGTGGACATAGTTATCACAGGCCTCCTACTACGAGAGTCCTCAGGCCCTCATTCAGCGCCCTGCCCCCGGCTCTTCATCAATCACGACTGTAACAGCATGGTTCACGCACTGGATGGCTTGCCGGGTCAAGCACCTCTCCCCGTCCAGGGAGAAGCCGGGAGACAGGCCTCTTAATGGTATGGAGCAGACTGGCTGATGCTAAGACAAACATCAATCACCCCAGCAGCAGGGTCACCTAGGGAGGGACCAACAGCCTTACCCTCATACCCACCACCCTAGAAGCACCGCCACAGATCAGTCATGGTGGATGGTTATGGTGGCCCAGGGTCGATTATGGTTGGAACACAACTGCTTTAGGAGGTAGGTACGTGTACAAAACATTGTAGAAAAATTTAAATACAAATGGTTGAAATGTGTGTGTGTGTGTGTGTGCACGCACATGCGTGTGTGTGAGCATCTTAGAATTGTATAGATGATGTGACCTAAGAGATCATCTCATTGAAGTTTTTTAAAACCAACTTTGACATGTATCTCTGGGGGTCCGGGAAGCCATGAGGCAGACGTATCACATCTTCCAGCAGCATCAATTAGCTTTAAAATATCCTTTGTGTGTTAAAATAGAATTCGGATAGACTATGGGATGGAATGAAATAAAATGTACAAATATCGTAAAGGCAAAGGTCACGCAGACAGTGGGCAGCTTCTGGCTACAGGGTCAGACACCCCACGACATGTGTCCACCTCGTCCATCATGGAAGAGCTTGGCAATGGTGTATTTATGCCCCACATTCTCCCAGTGCGGACACGGGGACCTAAAGAAACTCCATGTGAATTGATCACAGCCTCTGAGGCCCACAGAGCACCATGAGCCTACCTTCCCTCCAACCTGACTCTTCTCCCTGCCACGCCCTTCTTTAAAGGGTTAAGTTCATTAATGGGAACAATAAGTTATGTCAAACGCCTCCATCCTCGTTGATGAAGGGTTATTATCTAAACTCAAGGAGTTTATAATGAAAGAAATCAGTCACGTGCACATAAAAAGATAATTCAGAATCAACAAGGCCAAAGTACTAAATGAGACATCTAGACTGGGCGGCTCTGGGTTCCCCTAGAGAGGAGAGGCCCTCCAGGCTGCACCCTGTGCTCTACCCCTGTGCCCACCCTAGCTGAGGAGAAGCCTGTGGGCAAACGAGACAACTCCCTGACCCCGAGCAGCATGGCGAGCCATTCCTGGAGGTGGATGTCTTGATCAAAAGCAATGGCCTGAGAAGCAGCTGACCCCTATTCATTGTCTTCCTTACATGTCAAGTGACCTTGGCAAATTACTTAATCTTTCTGAACTTCAGTGCTAACAAGGTTAATGATATCAATACTTTCTGGCTAAACTCCTTCATAGGTTGGGGTGAAGAAAAAATGAGATGTCTGTGAAAGCTACCCAGAGAAATTTGAGGTTCTATGAAAGGATCAAGTAAAAACATTGACCTTATGGTCTGCACTGCTGATAGTAGCTTCCTATGTGGGTTCTCTGTGGCATAGTTGCATTTTAAGTTGGAGGCAGAGAATGGCTTAACCAAATAAATAAATCCCTAATAGTGGAAGTTCAGATGCTACTGGAAGGTCTATGAGAGATGAAGAAAGCAGAAGCATTTGGAGACAGGGCACACGTCAAATTGCTGGCCCAAAGTTGGCCCTGCTTCCCAGACACCAAGATGACATTAATGACAATAATGATCACTTATTCAGTGTTTATTATGCACAGAGTGTTGTCCTGAGAGCTTAGCATATCTCATTAAACCCTGTCATAACCCAATGAGATCAGGACTACTGTGATCCCCATTTCACAGATGAAGAAACTGGGGCGCAGATAGGCTGCGTAACTCATCCAAGGATGCCCAAGCCGTAAATGACAAGTCGGATTTGAACCCGGGGAGCTGTGCCTGTTTCAGGCTCCTTAGAGGCCTGTGCTGTCCCACCAGAGCCCTCTGACCGCCCACCCCAGACCGGCTCCCACAGTCCAGAGCAGGAAAGGCGGCATCCGCACCAGAGTCACACTGACTCACTCTACGCGGAGACAGCCCAGGTGTCCAGGTGCCCAGCCCTGGTTCTGATTACTACTCTGCCACCCTCATTGACACATCTGCACCTCTGTGGAGGTGCCCTGCGGGGGAAGGTCCAGGATTCTGACTCCAGCAGGCCCTGGAGAGTCACCTGTGTCCACCCCAGAAGCCGAATTCCCTGAATGGGCTGAGTTATGGCAAATAATATTTCCTCCCCTTAGGGTTATCACATCATCAAAATTTCATCTCCCCTCTGGGTCGCTAATAGCTTTCTATATGGCATCGGACTTTCATCGCTTTACTGCCCAGCTCCACTCAGCTCAGGAGACTTGTGCGGCTCAGACACTGGCAAGCCAGTCATGCATGCCCCAAGTGACCTTAAGGAGACTCCCAAACATTTCGATGTCACCCCGCCCCCAGGAAGGGGATGCAGGGGAAGGAGGAGAGGAGCAGAGGGAGGAGGGGTTCTCGTTCTGACCTCTTGAACTCTGCCAGTGAGGACGCGACCAGAATGGAGGCAAGAGCCAGGAGGAGCAGGAATTCCGGGGCTGTTTCTGAACTCTGCTCCCTTCCTGGGCCAGCCTCAGTCCCCCAACGGCACGACTGTCTGAGCACCTCTCGCTGGGAGGATAACAAGTGAAGGATGTCCTCGAGGCAAAGGGCAGCCTGGGACAGTGGAAAGATGACAGGCGTTGGGGTCAGAGAGCCGGGATTCACATCCTGACCTCTTGACTTCCTGGCTGTGAGGCCTTGGATGGTTAATTGCTCTGAGCCTCAGTTTACCTACACGTTGGAGCTGAGGGAGCACGGAGGCAGGTAATGCTTGGAAAGCACCTAACGTCGTCTGATATGTAGAACTGTGCACCAAACGTGAGTGCCCTTCACCTCTGTAGATCCCTAGGATGGAGCAAAAAGACAAAATCATTCTAAACTAGGGATGCAGCAAAAGACAGTAGGGCAAAAAGAAGAAACACAGAGGAAAATTCCAGAGGGAAAATCTGTAAGGTAAATGCAACGCGACATCCTATCTTAGGACTATTTGGAGAGGTAAACGCAGAGCACGGATATAGTTAAATTAGCTTATTACGTGCCTGTGCTATGTCGGGCTCTGTGCTGAGTGCTCTGCTCCTGCTAGTTCACTGACTTCTCCTGGGATTCAGACAAGGAAATGCGAGTTGACAGTGTAAGCGACTGAACCCAAAGTGGCATAAAATAACACAAAGGCAGAGCCTGAACCCAGGTCGGCCTAGTTCCAAAGTATTGACCACTAGACATGCTACTTCTCAACTGCTTAAAGAGAAAACCTACAAAGCGAGGAGGTAAGAGCCCAGACTGGGGGTAACTCGGGGATGCTTTGGGGGTGGCCCTGTCTCGTATAAAGCAAGTCTCTGAAATGCACTTCTACAGACCACAGTGTCATCCTTGCAGTTATGAAGGAATGTTAGACATCGCCAGTGCACACAGAGATGCTGGTGTCTTTTCTCGCACTCAGAAGCCCTGTACTTTCCCGCTCCCTTGCCATTGGGCGGGACCATGTGATCAGCTCTGGCCAATGGGCTACAAGGGGAAGTGATATGGGCTATAGCATTTAATTGTTGATGCAAGTCTTCCTCTCTCGTGGATGTCAAATGGTATCTCCATGCACAGACGGGCATAACCCCCAAATCTATATCTGTCTTCCCAGTTTCCTCCATATCACACAGGTGGAGTTCAGCTGGTAGGAATTCAGCAAAGATCTGGGAGTCACCTAACCCAGAGGTCAGGCTGCTAGAAGCAGCTTCACCTGTTGGGCCAGAGGCAGGAAGAGCTGGGAACGGGGGCGGGAAAGCCTGAGCAAGGGGCTCCGGATTTCAATGGCAACAGTACTCTGTATTCTCTGTAAGCCTCAGCTGGAATCTCTGGAGGACGGGGCTCTCATCCTTGGGGTGCACGGCTGTACACTGTGGTGAGGGCTCCATGGCACAGCTGTATGTGATGCACAGACGAACCCCTGAGAGTGAGTGGGTGGCCGGAGAGGAAGCTGGAGAAGCGGGCTGAGGCCAGATGGCAAAGGGCTTTATGCCTTAGATAAAAGTTCATGCATTTACTCATTTATTCTTCATTCACTCATTCATATTTGTCGAGCTCCTTCTCTGTGACCGGTACTGCCCTAGCAACTGAGGATACGGCAGTGAATAAAATAAAGCCCCTCATCGGAGAAACCAACAATGAACAAATACACAAGTCAATATATGTCCGATGCAGCTGGGCGTCGTGGAGAAAATAAAGCCAGGTAAAGGGTGGGTGCTTGAAGATGCCGCGTTATGGGGTGCTTAGGTATGGTCAGGGACATTAGGGGAAGGCCTGAAGGAAGTGGGCAGTGGGCTTTGCAGACATCTGGGGAGGGGTGGGCATGGCCACAGAGATGGCAGGGACTTCAAGTATCAGATAGCAAACCAGAGCTAGACTAGGAAGTTCGAGGAACAGAAAGGCCGTGTACGGGAGTGAGTGAAGGTGAGGTTGGAGACGAGGCTCATGTGCGGGCGTGGAGGGGGTACGGATGACGGCACCCCCAAACCTCGGCGCCAACACATCATGAGGACTTAACGTTCATTAAGAGCATTTTATAAGTGATTGGGATCCTCTCACTTAATGTCAAAAAGAAAACTCAACAAGGTAGATGTGCTTCTCGTTGACTATTCCTTCATTTTACAGATGAGAAAACTGAGCCTCAGCTCAAGGTTGCTCAGAGGTGGAGGCAGGATTCGAAGGAACCGGAACCCAGACGGGGGCCATCTGACATGTCGGTGCCCCCAGCATCGGAAGGAGGGGGGCCTTGCAGGGCTCCCAGGCCCAGAGGGAGGCTTTCGAGCCCAGACACCTGGCTGGGAGAGTCCAAGGAGCAGAGATGTACAGACCCTGCCCCCTCCCACCCCCCCGCCAGGCCTCGTCCCTCACCCAGTGCCACTCGCTGGCCCTGCCTTCTCCCCAGCATGTAGACAGAAGGGGTGGGGTGCCAAGGAGCAGCCAGGATGGCTCAGCAGCCTGGCCTGTTTTCCCTTCCACTGCAGGCTGTGGGGCGCTGCCGGCAGTTGCCGCTGGCCCATTTGTTGCTATTGGCATCCCAAGGCCCCAAATTACGATGACTAATTCCCACCACTTTAGGCAGCTTCAGGGCTGTCTGCGGCACTGCGCTCCAGGGGAAGCGAGGGTGGAAATCCCACAGGCAGCACCCTAACACCCAACATCAATTCCAGCTCAGTCTCCTGACTCCCTGAGGGTCCAGGAGTCCAAGGGATGGGGAGGGAGGTTCCAGCCAATCAGAGTTCTCCTTCGACTGCAGCCAAACCCTAGGATATCCAGCCCCAAGAGGCCAATTTTTTCATCAACATAGAGTCCAACTGCCTACCAACTAGCTTGTTTTGTAAGCTAGTGAGTCCTCCATCACCAGGGGTATGCAAGCAGACACCAGAAGGCCACTTGTCCCACATTTATGGGTAGCAGACAGCACTAGATGACTTTTCATGTTTCTTTCAAGTCAAGTGCACTGATTCACATTAGTCCTGAGGATGGAGAATGAGTTCATTGTCCCTTACCATTTAGCTGACAGCCCAACTGTGTCCTGTGGTACAAAGTCAAATGCATACCAATACAGTTTAACACATCATTTTCAAGTCGGCCGTTCGGGCGCTGTTTAAACAGAGAACGGCTGTAAAGGACTTGGCCTCTTTCCCAGCCTCCCTTCCCTGATGGAACAAGGCTCCTGGCCTCACTCTGGCCTTCCAGGAGAGGACATGGATGGGGAGAGGCGGTCGATAAATATTTGCCGAACAAATGCATGAAAGAGAGGGCTTCTGAGGCAGGTGTCAGAAGCACCAAACTGTGTTACTCATCTAACCACAGCCGGAACGTTCCAGACTCCCCGGCTGAAGGCAAGGGCGCACAGAGCCATCTCTCTGGCCCTGGGAGAAGGGGATGTAGGGAACAGAGACACGGCCAGCCCACTCTGGTGTGGGTGTGGGGCTTTTGACACGTACCAGCTGAGCCTCAGGCAAGCATGCCACTCGGCCTTGTGGTAATTAGCAAGAAGCCCTGATCAATAAGTTATTTTTTACTGTCAGTAATTAATAATTACAGCTTAGCCACACCATGTAATTAAACTTTCATCCTGCTCCCTCGAGTGCTGTTTGGCTTTTATTGTGATTAGCTCCCAGCACTAAACTTTTTCCCTTTGGAGTCTTCAGGAGCCTCCAGTGCTGGGCTTCCTAGTCCTCACTCAGGTTCCTCCACTGCCTGGCTCACTCGGCTCACACCCCCCTTTATTCCTCCTCCAGGCACCATCCTCCCGAAAGGACCTTCCGGATCAGCTGGCGGGACTGCTACTGTCCTTCTCCCAGTCTCTTGGCCTCCTCGGGATGTTCACCAGCAGTAACCGAGCTTCGCAGCACATAAAAATCCTTAGAGGTGTCTGTGAAAATGCAGACATCTAGGCTCACCCAGATGTCTCTGATCAGGGTACCCAGGCGTGGAGCCCCGGCCCGCCGGACGACCACGATAGGACAGGGCGACGGAGCCACGGAAGGAAAGAAGGGTCTCCGGGGAGGAGAACGCATTCAAGGCCTTTTTGGTGGGTGGCCAGGAACCACTCCCCAGGGTGCGCTGGCTTATAGTGTAAAAACAATCACCATCATAATTACCCTTTATTAAGCGCTGTCTCCGTGCCAGGCACTTGGCCTCCCCCCATCCCCCACTCGACACCTCGAATCCTCGAATTGACTCTGCTCTTCCTATGACATCGCCCACTTAGTTTGAGAAAGAAGTGGGAACTGTGTGACATCCACTTGAGGGGAAAATGGTTAAATAGTGGCGTTCAGCATAAGACCCCTGGGGACCCCACAAGCCCACCCCAGTTGCCCAGGTACAGTACCTGAAAAAAAAAAACTAAGTCTAGATGGAATCCGGCAGTGGCCAATGCGAGGTCTGTCCCAAGGGAGGACCACTGTCGGTCCCTCATTCTGTGTCATGATTGGAGAATGGGGCTCATGGACTCAAAAGTGACAAACAGTGCTGGTGACTTCAACCGCCCCAAAGGCTAATGACCATGGCCACAAACTTAAGGAGAAACTACTCTCTTAACCGCAAAGCAGATAAGAAAGCACCCCCAGCCCCATGGCCGGACCCTGCCCTGCCCTCCACCCCAACACACAAATGCAACACTGACCCCAAGCTTGGACCAAGCCCAAGTCCCCACAATCCCCTGCACAGTTTGCCGCCTGGGAGACAAATGGAAGGAGAGTACCCCATGGAGGAAGGAAAACACTCTCTCAGACCAGAACACAAATGGAGCAGCAGGGGACCTGGGCAGCCACTCTCAAAAAGGCAGCAAACAGGAGAAGCCGGAGAGGGAGTGAATCAATCAAACAGACCTTCACCGCTTCTGACCGGCAAGCCCCTTCCACAGGAAGCACAGGGACAGAAGGTATCCTGGTCTTAACTTTGGCAGGACGGGTGGGATCTCGACCTCAGGTGGAGGGGACAGGTGTGGAGGTGCGGCGTGGAAAAGACTTAAGGACTCAAAAGGAAAGACCTTCAGGTGACCTGGGGATGCCTTATGGGCCTGGGCCTGGATGGAACAAGCACTTGTGTGCCCCCTGCCCAAGGACATCATGCTGTTGCTGCAAATCAGGCCGTCTGTGCAGTAATTAAGTTAGAAGCATCCGGACCGAGGCTGACACCCCTCTGAGCACTTTCTGTCTCCTGCCTTTGGGCTGGTAACGCCACGGGAATCTCAGAGCAAAGCTGTGAGGTGTCCCAGGGCAGCCTACAGTCTGTTCCCATTCTGGCAGCCCCACAGTTCCCTGGGGGACCCCACAAGCCCACCCCAGCTGCAGATGGTCCTGGTTCCTGTGAGAGGGGGGCTTAGAACCCAATCGGGACTGCCCCCACATCACTCAGCAGCCTCAATCAAGTCACTTAATGCCCCTGGACCTCACTTTCCCATCTGTTAAATGGCTACTTGAATAAGATGACCTCTGAGGTCCCGCCTGCTGGAAGATTTTATGAAGACCATAAATATAATAATAACTTTTATTACTTTACATTTATAGGGCCCGTTAACAAAATTTCCAAGTGCTTTAATGTAAATTACCTTGTAAAATCCTCCCCTCAACCCTGTGGGCGCTGATTATTTTCATCTCTTTCATCTTGGCTCTCTGGCCTGCCTGACTCTGGGCGCACTGGGCGGGGTACCCTCACCGCGCGCAGCCACCCCAGAGGTAGGTGTGGCCCCTTTCGAGGCTGCCGCCTCCGAGGGTGAGCAGCCTTGGGGAGGGGACTCAGGCCCCTTCCCAAGCCTGGAAGAGGGAACACCAAGTCCCTCGAGTACCCGAGCCCAGTCCAGGCTTGTCTCCCTCCGCCCCCAGCAGGCGCCGCTCGGACACCGCTGGCACCACTGTCTGGGTCTGCGAACCCCAAAGGCAAGGAAGCGCCAGTGCAGCCGCCCTCGCCTTCTGGGACCAGGCAGGGGACCGGGGGGATGGGGAACGTTTGGGCATCCGCTCTCTAGAGGGGAACAGTGCGGATCACGCCTCCTCATCCTTAACCTAACACTCCCACCCCCAAGCCCACCAGCCCTTCACCGCGAGGCTGATCCAGGCAGCTACAGGTCAGAGCAGCGTTTGCAGACAATTGAGCGGCCAGTGGAGCTGGAAGCAAAGGCAGGAGCTGTGTGTGTCTGGGGGGCGGGAGGGAAGAGGGCCTGAAACCCTTCCTGTGCACCACCTCCCCGGTGGGTCCGGGACTGCACCCGCGACCTGGGCTCCCTGCTCGAACCGCGGAGCGCCCCCAGCCCCAGCGGCCCGCCAGGCAGCCAGGCGCGGGCTCCGGACGTGGCCAGGCCCGGCGATCGCGCTCCCCGGGCGACCAGCCGGCACCCAGGGCCGGATTCAGGCTCCTTCTCGCCGCTCCCTCCGCCCTGGTTGGCCAGCGCCTGCCCGGCAGGGCCTTGCCTTCTCCGCGGCCACGGAGCGAGGAACCTGGAGCCCGGCCTGAGGAGCTCGGAGGAGCCGGGCGCTGAGCCGGGCAAGGAATGGCGCGCCCCTCCCTCGCCCGCCCGAGGGCGCCCACAGCGGGTGGGGGAGTGGCGACCCCCCCATCTTAGGTTCTTCTCAGCCTCCCCGGGCGACGCCTCTCAGTACGGACCCCCACCTTCCCTCAGAAAGCCACAAGTCTCAGAAAGACTGCCCCATCCCACCCCCAGAGCCCCCAAAACTCGAGGAGGGGGTCCCGAAACTCCCTGGAAAGCGCTCTGCCCGGGCCAAGCCCGGTGTCCAGGAGGCCACCATGAGGCCAGCAGACTCCCGCCTCCCTCCCTCCCCGCCCCTTCCTTTGGTCCCCTCTCCGCCCCCTCCCCTGGCCCCCACCTCAGCCCCACGTGGGGGTGACCCTCCTACCTTGGGCTCTGGCCGGGGGGATCCGGTGCAAGGCCAGCAGAGTCCAGATCATCAGCCTCCACATGGTGACCAGCCCGGGTTGGGGGTGGGGGTTTCCTCCTCACTGCTTTATAATCCTGGTGGGGTCCGACACCCCGGGGCTTCGTCCCAAGAGACTGTCTACGGGGCTCCGGCCCAGGGCGGAATATGCCCGGGAGGGGCAGCTCTGGCGACCCCAATCCTCCCTCGTCCTCTTCGGTCCAAGTCCGATACCGGCGGCGCGCCCGGAAGGCGAGGGGCGAGCCCAGAGAAAGAGAGAAGCCGTGCTCTCGGCCTCGGGGCGCCTTCCTCCTTCAGCACCCCAAGTCCGACTTGTTCTCTCACGCAGGGCGGCCTCTGCGATTCGGCCGGGTCCCGGGCCGGGCTCCGGACTAAGAGGACAACTTCAGGAAACTTCCTCCAGTGGCCACGTTGCCCGCCCCCCGCCCGCACCCCGCCCCCTGGCTGGGTCGTCTGGGCGGACGCAGTCACCGCTGTTCCAGGCGTGGGCGGGAGCCGAGCGCGGCGGCAGACGCGGGTGCGCGGGTTCTTTCAGGGGCGCGGGTTTCGGGGGGCGCGGTTTGCATCGCGGTCCGAATCTCCCTGGAGCCGAAGTTTTCTTCTCGCTAACTTTGCAGGCGGCATCTGACGGGGCCGAGCCACCCCTGTCGGCTCCGCAGTTCTGGCGCCCAATCCGGGGACTCTTCGGTCCCTCCCGAGGGCGCCGGGCCCGGGCGCGCCCCCGGCCCCGCGCCCAGCCGG
>NW_006436283.1:5970568-5977015 GCF_000325575.1 Pteropus alecto | reverse complement strand
GACGAGCGCGGCGGAGGCGGAGGCGGCGACGCGGAGAGGGGGGCCGAGCGCTACCCAGTGGCCGCGACTGGAGAGCAGCCTCCGCGCGGGGAGGGCGGCGGCGGCGGCGACGGCCCCGAGTCGGGCCCGGGAGCGAGCCCCGCAAAACACAATCCGTCAGCGTGGCCGCGGGCGCCCAGCGTTTCCGGGACCCGCCGGGGGGCAGCAGTGCCAACCTCGTACCGTCAGGAGGGGACGCGCGCCAGCCCCTCCCCTCTCTGAGCCCCCCACGCCTCCCGCAAAGGCCTCCTCGGATTCCCACTCTCTCCCATAGCCGGGAACCCCAGCCGCCTTCCCCGACAGTGAGTGACAGGGGTAGAGGCTGTGCTGGGAAGAGGGGGTCGCTCAACTGGTTGATTCCAGTTTCTTCTTCCCAGGTCAGGCTTTCAAAAGTCTGGAAACGCTCAGGGCAGAGAGTGAGACAAAAGGGGAGCCGGAGACTCACAGATGGCTGAGAAAGTGAAGTCGGTGCCAAGGTCTCTGCGTTCCTCGCTTCTTCCGAGCCACTCGGAGGAGTCCTGGGAGGCTTCCTCGCTCGTGGGTCCAGAGGAGTGAGTGGGGGCCAGGACCCCCGATGGCCAGGAGCCCGGCTCCGGGTTGCAGGACCCAGTAAAACGTCCCTGGACACCAGACAGCTTTGCTTCCCTGGATCCCTTCTTCCGTTAAAAGAAATATATATATTAAAAATAATATTTCATGACAGTCGGCATAAAGACAAATTTATTAATATGACATGCTAAAACATTTCCTTCGACCTAAAAGTTCATTTATCACTTCTGATTTTAAAAGAAATTAAATATTTTCATGGGTCCCTAAACGATGGTGCTCCCTGGCGCTTTGCCTGCTGAGTCAGGTGGAGGGGTGGGCCTTGCCCACCTGTGTTACTGTTGGGAAGCAAAGAGCCATGAGACCCCCCCTCTTGACCCCAGCGCTTTCTCCTCTGTCCCTGGTGGCCCACTCCACCCCAGAGGGCACCACTTCTGATTGCAATGGCTGCGGAGCGCACACAGCCATCAAAAACATTTCTTCACATTTCGCATTCTCATTTCACCTGCCATAGAAGAAGAGCTATAGTGTCCTTCTGAAAATGGCCGAGAAGCTAGCCTGCCTACTCTACGGTCCTTCAATCACCTAATTCAGACAACATTTTGTGACTTTTATCCCTGGCAACCTGTGCTCCATCCTAGGCCGGAACCCTTCTGAATGGCTTATTGGTAAAGGAGAGAGGGCTTTGGGGGCAGGTGGCCTAGATGTGGCCAGCCCTCCTTCCCTTTGATGGCCATGCCAGTGCCAGATGTGTTAGGGATGCCCAGCTGTGCCCACCCCCCACCCCACCCCTGACGTGCACGTGCTCTAACCACCCCAGCTGAGAGCCCAGGCCCTTCCCAGACCATGGAGAACAGCTGGTCTGCAGGGTGCTGTTTCACAGCTCGCTCACAGAGGGGGCCTGAGAGCCAGATTTGCCGGATTTGCCGGAACCTGTCCTCAGCCGGCAGAGGAGCAGAAAGGCTGAATCTCCCTTCTCAGAGGGTGGGAGCACACATCGACACAACTGTCAGAAACCCCGGGGCAATCTTGCGACCAATCCCAGACTTCCGGCAGCCAGGCATCTGATCTGGATGCGCCTGGGGCTCCAAACAGCATTTCTTCTCTTTGTAGGAAGAGACCTGGTTGCACAACCATGTGTATGTAGCCCTAGCACCTTCTTCCGGGAGTTTGATCCTCAAAGGCCAGGGCAGGGCACCAACCGGGGACTTGTGGGGAGGCTGGAGGTTTCCTTTCGTGAAGGAAGTCACCTGGCATCCCGGACTGTTAGCAGAGCGGACAGCACCCCACCAGCTGCTCTTAAGGCAAATCTGTCTCCATCCCTCTGGAGTGGAGAAGAGGACACTTAGGCTCTTTCTGGCCTCAGCCTGGACACACACACACACACACACGCATACACACCCCCCCCCACACACACCCCCCACACACACGAAGGGAACGGTCTGATTTGGCTTCTTATCAGAGTTTTACTGGGCCAGGAGGAGGCTGAGCAGGAAGCCTGCCACTTTGAGAGGGGTTCATTACTGGGAACGTCATTTGCAGACACCATGACCTCACTCTTGCCACCAGCGGCGTAATTAGAGGTTGCAAACGGTCCAGTTCCATAGTGGGTGCCGCATCAGGAGGGGCTGTGTGGCTTTCTCAGGCTCCACGCTCCTGCCTGTTGTAATCCTGTGCTTTCCGACGCGAGTCTGTGCCTGCAGCTGTCCTGGAAGACGCGGGACAGGGTCTGGTTCGTCTCCCTCATTTCTAGCCCGTCTCCCTCCATCCCCAGAGCCAGCATCTCAGACATGTTCCGTGCATACATTTCACTCTGAAAATGTGAGTGGGGGGAGGGGCGTGGGAGTGGGGACAGCGGTAGAGGGTAACACGATTCATTTCAAAAGAGAAGGGAAGGCATGAATCAGTCTGCTTCGCCTTTCCCCTTCTCCCTTTTCAAGCGTGTTTAAAATGTCACTCTTGTCTTAGAAAAACCTTCACTGAACCCCAGCAGAGCCTCTCACTTAGCTTCTTGTCCCACACATGCAGCCAGCGAGAGAGCATTACTGCACAGCTTTGCCAGGGGCCGTTGGAGCAGGAGGTGCGTCACCCCACGTGCCAGCCATGAGCAAGAAGACAGAGTTCAGGACAGTGGGCTGGAGCTGCTCAGTGTCACAGAAGGCCAGGCCCCTCCTCACCCCACAGTCCTTCGGCGGCGAACCCGTCCTCTGCTCCGTTTCACACTCACAAACCAAAGGGTAGGCAGGGCAGAGTCAGCTTTTCAATGTGATTATTGTATATCTTTTTCTATTTCCCATCTCAAATGTAACAGCAAGTGGAACAGAGCGTCCAGTTGTAGGGTCAGACACATACGCCTTCAGTGGGGACCAGGCAGGCAGCACTGATACCAGAGGCGAAGGCACGTGTGTCTGCTCCCTACCTCCGCCCTGTCCCCAGCCCCTTATCCCCTGTTCCCTGCTTCCCACGTTGCTCTGGCTGCCACCCTCAGCCCAGAAGCCCACTCTGTGGTTACTTTGCTGAGAATAAGGAGGCAGAGTGACCATCACACCCTCAGCCCAGAAGCCCACTCTGTGGTTACTTGGCAGAAAGAGTGACCATTAGAAGAGGGGAAAAGGATCAGACAGGACTCAGTCGAGAAGAGACAGGAAAATGGCCAGAGGACTCAGGATGGAAGTGGCCTTTAGACCGTTTCAGGGCGAAATCTTCCAGCCCGCATCTCTCCTTCCAAACACCACGCTCCCCAGCATCTCATTCTTCCCAGGCTGCTCTCGGGGTTGCCAAGGCGGGGGTGGGGAGGACCCCCTGCCAGAGTAAGGACTTCCAACAGAGCCCTCTGTTCCACCTGAAGGCAATGCAGACAACTAATTGCCTCGAAACACGACTTCTGGTAAATCATTAATGGCATCCTTTCCCTCCCCCCCCCACCGCCACCATTTTGTTCTGTTTTAAAGATGGAAAAAGGGGAGGAGTAGAATAGATAGAAATGGTTTATTAATCTCCATTGGAAAAGAGAGAGGCTCCGGGGCCCTGTCCAGTCAGCTCAGGCCGCCATAACAAAATAGCACAGACATTTACTTCTCACAGTTCTGGAGGCTGATAGGTCCCAGATCAAGATGCCGGCCTTTTTCGTTCTTGGTGAAGGGGCTCTTCCTGACTTGTAGATGGCCGCCATCTTGCTGTGTCCTCACATGGCAGAGAGAAGAGAATGAGTTCTGGTCCCTCTTCTTCTTTTTTTAAAAAATTTTTTAGGCAAGGCAACCCTTGGTTGACCTCACAGATTGCAAGGACCTTGTCAGCTTACGATCCCTTATTTTTTTATTTTTTATGCCTACAATACCTGGCCTTCCTAGGTGGTCTACCCATCCAAGTACTGACCCGGCCCGGCCCTGCTTAGCTTCCGAGATCAGACAGGATCGAGCTTGTTCAGGATAGCATGGCTGTAGACTGGTCCCTCTTCTTCTTAGTAGGACACTAATCTTATCAATGGGGCCCCATTTTTATGACCTCATGTGAACCAAATTACCTCCCAAAGACCCTATCTCCAAATATGGTCACACTGGGGTGGGGGCGAGGTTAGGGCTTCAATATATGAATTTTTGGAAGATACAATTTAGCCCACAGCAGTCCCCTAAACCAGGCTCCAGCCCCGTCCTCAATTGCCCATTATAATTTATTTTCACTCCCTTAGGAGGAAGGACCTAAGAGCACAGTGTGTGTCCACGGCTGGGCTGGGGGACAGTTTGCATCTTTAGCTCCTCTGTGCTAAGGTCAGAACCACCACGGGTTCTGCTCTTGGCCTCCAAGCCCTGGGATCTGATTGGCTGGGGGTATATCCAAAAGGAGTGACGTTTCGACTTCCGTGATCCTCTCGGCTTGTGCCTGCCAATTCTCCAGGAAAGGGGGAAAAGGGACACGGAGAAATGGAGCAGAAACCCGCCAATACTCACGTAGCAATGCGCAATGGTTTGCTGGTCTGGAGCCAGATGCAAGCCGGAGAGAACAGAGGTTAACAGACCACAGGAGACAGCATTTTTTAAACAATAAAACTGCTAAATGTAGGCCAGGCTGGGGAAGGAAGTGAACGCATGAGGAAACACAGGCATCTTCTATCCCGGCCTGTCCAGCCACTCTGAGCCCGGGATTGGACCAGTCTGGGTGCAGCCAAGTCTGGTGGAGAAACATAGTGCTAAAGCTGGCCAGGAGAGGGCGCTATGAACACACAGTGCTAGAAGGTCCAGGAAGGAGGAAGTTGGTTGGAGCAGAATGTGTACTTTGTGGTAGTTTCAGAAACAAAACCAATACACATTTCACTCATGAATGTCCTAATGTGTCTACAATTAAGTCTACAAGTATCACAGAGAAGCCTGTTTCAAGGCCGCGGAGACATTGATCTTTAAATTGGACAAGGATTTAGAATCATTTAGGGCCATTCAAAATCACAGAGCCATGAACTCTAACTTGAACAGGGTTTATTTAATCTGCTTAGTGTAAGAGGAAGTTATGGATCTGTCTTTCAGAGCCATCAGAGACAGCCTCTCCCGACTAAGGGCACGGACCATTTCCTGGCTGGTTGTAGCCACAGACAGGCCAGCCTCAGGGCTTGGCTCTTGCTGGTCCCTGGGCCAGAAATCCCCTTCCACATGGCTCACTCCTTCACCTTCACTCTGTCTCTGTTTAAAGGGTGGCCGACCGGTGAGGCCATCCTGTCAATCATTTTGAAAAAGCAATCCCTCTCGCAGGATGATGTTCGAAGTAATCAACACGGGGAAAGCAGAGCTACTGACTGATCAGAGCGGTCGCTGCCTGGGCCACTCCACCAGCACGTGCTGCTGGGTGTCAGCCCTGCTGACTCACCCCCCACCCCCGACACGCACACACACGCACGTGCACACACACATGCATGGACACACACACACATTCTCTCTGTCCTCCCTTCCGACTTTCCCTTTAGCACTGTCTGATATCCTATAGATTTTATTTGTTAGTTTATTTATTTCTCCTCTTCTCCCATTAGAATGTAAGCAACTTGAAGGCAGAGAGTTTTGCCTGTTTCGCTCGGTGCGTATAAACTAATCAAAATCAGACCAAGCGATGATATGTGTTCAGTAACATCAAAACAATGGGAAAATATACATGACGTCTTTTAGTTTCATTACTGTGTCGTTACTTCCACTGACCTTGCAAATTAAGCTTTTTACACCTCAAACGTGTGTTTTCTGATACTTGTATTTACAATGAACATTCGCTGCTCCTTGAAAATTAACCCCATCTTTGACTAATATCTGTAACATATACGATCACACACATTCGTTTGATTCCTCCGACATAAGGTTTTGCAGAACTAAGCTGAAAGGTAGCTCGAGTTTCAGGCGTGAGGATACTCATCAATTATGCAGTTAACATTCTAAGCTGTGCTATGGCAGAGTCAGGCAGGCTTATATGGTTTCCGAAAAGGACACTTCTCTTTATAAAAGTTTACACTACAGAATTCTCAATAGCCACTGCGCATCAAATGTGATTCAATTAACATTCTAAGACCAAAGTCTTACCTGTGCTTAGGATAAGATGGAGGCATTTTTTAGAAGGCAAAATGCACGGGTGAACGAGAGCTGGGTGGTGGTGTCAGAGATTTTAAACGGCAGCTATCTGCCCTTTACAGAAAACATTGCCAACTCTTGCTCTACAAGAAAATGAAGGCAAGTAGTCCTCTACCTGTCTTAGACTTTGGGATTCCATGGTGTACAGCCTGCCCAGGTCTCAGCCTGCCCGTCCATACTTGCCTGAAGCCCGGTGAGGGCAGCAGTTGAGTGACGTGAGACAATCCTAGCTTCCCTGTGCCTGACTTTTATCTATGACGATCAC
>NW_006436283.1:5948437-5970545 GCF_000325575.1 Pteropus alecto | reverse complement strand
CCAGGGAACAAATACTCCCTGTCTTGGGTACAGAAGCAGCAACCTGGTTTAATGGTACTACTTTCTTTGCCCAGGGCCCTGTTGATTCCAGGTGTACTCTACCTGCCTGAACAGACCTCTGTGGACCAGCTTCTTCCTCTGCTTTGATCCACACAGCCTCCTTCCATCCTTCGCCTTTGCTGACTTGGGCTCATGGCCTCATCAAGAATTTCCCCCTCTGCCTGGCTGAGGTCAGCCCTGATCGAGTCTGCCCGTGGTCAGTTAAGCCTAGTGCTCTGATCAACACAACCAAAAATTTAGTTGGGATCATTGAGTTTAGGCCTCTTTTCCTCTTCATCCCTCTTTTATCATATATTCTATGGGGGACTAAATCTCTATGATTCTTACAAACTTAAAAAGCTTACAAAGTCCCTGGAAACCCTGTTTTCCTCACCCTGAGTGACCTTCACCATTTTAGCCAAGGCTGTTCTCTTCTTGCTGTCCCGTTGCACATCTCAATAATGATCCAGCTCACCCCCGCACAGATCAATCTATCTACAACCCAGTTTTTCACTGCATTCTGTGGAACCCCATTCCGAGCATGCATTTCCTTTATTCTAAAGCGATTTCCTTGTGTCTTGCTTTCGCCTTCCGCTCTTAACCCAACTCTGAATTCCTCCCTGAAGAAGTCACCAAAAAACAGGAACGCCTCTCCATCCTCCTCCCGCTTCTCAGTGCGGGAGCAGGCAGGCCTCTTCGTACCGTGAATCCAGCAGCCTGCCTCGACTGCTGCCGTTTCAAGTCTCTGCCATCGGCTTCTTCTTACTTTTCATGGATGGTACGACCTACTCCCTCGTTCCTGAATTGACCGTATCTCAGTTTATTTCCTTCAACTCTTGACTTCCTCTGGATAAAGTCAGAAGGTCAGATCTGTAGACCTAGACTTCATTACTTTTACTGCTTCGTTTTCCTGAATTTCAGGTTGCCATTATGGAAAGATGATGGGAGAGAGGGCGCGGAAGTTCTTGTTAAGTAGGTTGCGCTTCTCACCAGAGTATCCGCTCAGTGTGTGACAGTTTGGCTGGGTATATAAAATTCCAGGTTCAAAATAGTCTTCCCTCAGAACATTGGAGATATGTGACCCCCTGCATTTCTGGTGAATTACTATGATAGCAGCTTTATCCTCATAGCTCTGCTGACAGCTTATCGGCTCTCTCTGGAGAGAACTTTTTCGTCCTCGTTCTGAAATTTCACCAGATGTGTCTCCCTGTTGATCTCTTTTTCACACATCCTGCTTAGTGGGCCCTTTCACTCAGGAGGTTTGGACATTCGTTCTCCTTGCTTAGGATTTTGATCATTTCTTCTTCTCCATGTTCTCTATTTCCACTTCCTAAGACTCATCCTAGCCGGATATGATGCACGAAGGCCAGCGGCACAGGCATCGCCTGGGACCTTGTTGGAGATGCAGATCCTCAGTCTTCGCTCCAGAACTACTGAATCAGAATCTATTTAGCAAGATCTCTAGGTGACATGTATGCACATCACATTTCGAGATGAGACGTGCTGCTTTAATTCACTCTCACCTCATAGTTGCTTTAAATGATGAAGGCTACCTATCTGAAGAGTTGTCACTTGTCACTACATCTGTCCTGGGAGCCATCCTCTCCTCTTAGAAATCCAGTGTCCCTCATCTCTGAGGTAAGAAACTTTTTAAGTCCCAAGGGGCCCTCCCCGTGCGAGTACTGCTCCTCTGTGGTCGTGTTCAGTCTTTTTCTTCTCACCAACTCTTTTCATAATGCCATCAAATAGGAGCAGGTGTTCCCAACTTAAAAAAGCTTCACTTGACCCTTTTTCCTCTTCTAGCTACCATCCCGTTTCTCAATTGGCTTTTCCTGCCAAATTTCTTAAATTCATGCAAAACAGGCTGTACCTCTGTTTCTTTATATACCTCTCTTCCTTAACCCCTTCAAATCTAGCTCTCGACTCACTGCTCTTAAAAAAAAAAGAAAGAAAGAAAGAAAGAAGCTTTTCTAAAAGGTCTTCTCTCAGCCTTTTTTCTGTGGTGCATCCAACAGCACTGGTTATGGCTGACCACTGTGGCCTTTCTGGATCATGCCGTTCCCTTGACTTTCATGTCACCTTGGTGTGGCCTTATCCCACTGAAGAAGGAGTGGGGAGACCCTCATCTAGGATGGTCTCTTTCTCCTGCTCTTTCCTTAATGCTCAGTTCAGATCTGGCTGATTCTAAGAGTCTTTCCTGACTATTCTGTTCCACGTCGATCTCCTGAATCCATCCAGCCCCTGCTCCCGTGCCCGCTTTGGGTGCACACATACATAAAGCCAAGACGAAGCACACAATAATGTAACCATTGCGATGTGCTCCTCGTCTCGCCAACCAGATTAAAAGCTACTACAGGCAAGGACAAAGTATAGTGCCACTGTCAATGGTGACTTTCCACTGGCTGAGGATAGGTGGACAGGGGGCTACGCCACCCCGAAAAGAAACGCCTTTTCTTCATTTTCACAAAGATACTGTCCACCTTCAAACTCATGTGCCTGGGGACTCATGTGCATCTGCCCAAGGAGATGTCCTCTAATTCACCCCGAGACACGGTATGGGCTGGCAGTACTCCTGGCACAGCCATGTACCTCCTCAGTATCTTTGTATTTATGCCAGTTTGGGGGCATCTTGTCAACGCGATTGCCGTAACATTTGGAAAACTCACCATTCTCTTTCCATGCTCACGATAGGAAAATATTTCAGAGATAACGGCTCAGGGCCAGGATGTGAAGGTACCCTGGGGGCTTAGGAGGGCAAAACTCACTCCTCAGACGAGAATGAAGCACCTGGCTATCCGCAGATGCTTAGTGGCCCTTCTGGAAAGCCGAGTGACTCTTTGTTCCCCTGGTCTAAAGTCTCGTCCCGCATAGCATTTACACAGGGCCTTCTGCTCCCAAGGCCTGTCGCAAAGGTGCAGTGGCACGAAGGATGGGGGACAGTGGAGGGACAGTGGGAGAATGGCAGGCAGCTCTTTCCTCAGCCCTCTGAGCAAACTCATAAGGGAGGAGAGAGATCCCTAAAGCTGAATCTTCCTCTTCCTTCTCCTGCCCACACCCCATCACGGCTTACCTAGTTTTCTCATCTCAGTAAGTGGTACCTCTGCGCTCCCCAATGCTCAGGACGGAGTCTAAGGACCTGTCTCATCCTGGCTCATCCTCCACATTCGATCCATCGCTGAGTCTGTGCATCTCCCTCTCGAAGAGACATGCCATCTGCCCTTCTCTCCACATCCTCTGCTACTGCCTTGGTCCAGCTCCCACCAAGAGTCCTGCCTGGACCTCTACCATGGCCTCCTAACTCTGCGTCCATTTCTCCAGCCTGTAAATCTATCCCGCACAGGGTTGCCACGGTGGTTTATCAACACTAACTCACATAATGTGATTCTCTTGATTAAAACTCTTCCAATATTTGATGTTATTCAGAAATTATTATTCGGTTTTTAGGTGTGATATTGTGTTTTAGTTATTTTTTTTTTCCCCAACAGAGACTCCTTCTCTTTTAAAGATACATACGGTAATGTTTCTCTGTGAAATGATATGATGTGTTGAATCTCTCCAAAATAAGACCAGGCGGATGAGGGACGTGAGAGACTGGTCACGTTGGAGCTGGGTGCACGGGGTTACACTGTATTTCTCTTTTTCGTGTGTGTTTGAAAATTTTATAATGAGAAAGTTTAAAAAGCAAATCGCAAGGATACCTTGTTACTCATTCAGACTAAAAAACTTGTAGAGATACTCTATTACTCATAAAATTGAAAAAAAGAAACAAAAACATCCTGCCTGTGTTCTGCACATTCTGGCCCGAACCTGCCCAGCCAGTGTCCCCCGGCCTCATCTCTTGCCATCCACAAGCCCCTTCTCGGGGTTCTGCCACGCGCCCCTCCTGCCCTGGCAGCTACGCCTTTCATTTTCCCCGAAGAAGTCACGCTCTGACCTGCCCGAGGGGCTTCTCCCACATAGTTCCCAAGGCCCAGAATCCAATCTATTCCCCCTACTCCCCGCTGGCTACTTCCTGCTAACCCTCAGGCCTCAATTTAAAACTAGTTTTTCTGAAATGCCCTTCCCAATGCCCCAGTTTAAATTTAACCTCGCTCATTTACTTGATCACTGCACTCTGTAATTTCCCATCCTTGTGCTTACCACAATTTGAGTCTCTCTATCCCAGGAAGCCATACATTCCATGAGGTCCAAGTTCATGGCTATTTTGTTCACTCGCGTGTGCACCAACACCCAGCACGGGGTTGCAAAATGAAATGAGGTGGCCGCCACACCCTCAGTCCCCTTCTGAAGAAATGTGCCCTAGGCCATTAAAACAGTAATTAAAGCGAAGAATAAAGTACCAAGGGTGCGAGAACCCAGGAGTCTGCTATGCCGCATCGACAAATGTTAAGCATTTTTTCCCACGTGTATTTTTTTCCGATCGTTCTCTTTCATTAAGGACTGCAACTTTAGAAAAAAGATTAATGTCTTTTGTGTCTCCCTCCCCAGTCTCGCTCCCTTCCTTCTCCATAAGTAGGTGCTACTACGAGTTTAGTGTGCGTTCAGTGCATATTTTTTATACTTTTATTACGAACGTGCGCATCCCTTCGGCAATACACGGTATTGTTTCACGCGTTTTTATTTACGTGTACGTAAATGGTGTAATACGCTAAATCATGTCATACAACTCCTGTTTTCCACTCGGCATGGTCACATGTGCGTGTGCATCACGTTATATATTAGTTCATCTATTGTAATATAACAGCAATCGACTCTATGAATACATCACGATTAATTTATTCACTCCCTTAATGAGGTGCACCTGGCTTATCTCCAATTTTATCTCTGTCCAAAATACTGGAGAGAATGTACTTGAACTTGTACTTCCCTATGCACGTGCCCCTCATCCCCATTAGATTGGCCTAAACAAATGAGAGAGAACTGGCCAGGTTGTAAGGGAAATGGGAATTCTCAGAGGCTGCTGGTGGGAGTGGAAATGGATATTATCGTTTTAGAGAGCGATCTGACAACATCTAGTTAGGATGAAAACGCTCAACCTTGTGGCCCAGCAAATCTCTCTCAGCAATAAATCTTTATCGCTAAAGGTAAATTATGCATTTCTTTCCCGCTCTGCAAAAAAGCATACACTCCATATAATATTCCTTTATGCCTTAAAGTTTACAATGCATTCTCCCAGGTTATCGAAGTTGACATTCACGACCACGAGAGAGCGGTGTTAGCCCCAGATTATAAATGAGGGCACTAAGGACAAACGTCAGGACACGCGACTATTGTCTGGTGCTAGGACCCAAACCCCACTTGAGTCCCTTTTTTTGCCCAGGGCACTTCCTCTGGCCCCGCGCTATTCACTGTGTTCTTATGCCATGAAGAAAATTAACAAGCTCCGGGCACTTTGTAGTAGATGCTGTCGGTGCCGCAACCAGATGCCCTTCACTAGGCCTTGTCCTCATACCCAGGGGACGGTATGTGTTAGCCGCTAACGGCTCGCAGCTGTCCCTTCTTCAGATTACCCATAGCCATCTGGAGCAGCCTTACTTGGCGATGCCTGGAAATTTTCCCCAACTGCCTTTGGCAGAGGGATCTTCAGCCAATGGCGACTGATGCGGTTGTACAAAGGTGAGTGGGCCTCCCTGCCTCCAGGGGCGGACGACCCCGTAGAACTGTTTATGCTCCAGAGCTCCCCGTAGTGTCTGGCTGAGGCGGAACTTCGGCTGAACCCCATCTCGGCCTTCCTCTGCCTTATTCCGCTTTCTTCGCTTTCTTACACCTTCTTCCTGAGAGCATCCCGTCAAAGTCACTTTCGCAAGAATCCTATCTCAGGCTCCTGACCTAAGACAGAAGGTGCCAGAAGAAGCAGATTCTAAGGGTGGAGTTCTGGAGTTGGTTGACTTGCTGGAGACAAGGACCCCAATGCTGATGGTAGAGGAACAACCGACAGGTCCTGGCACGTGGCACGACACTATTTCTGTGACAGCTTACAGCTGGAAGGGGACGTGCCGGCTGTTGCAATATTTCTGGCACCTGAGCAGTAGAGCAGAAAGAGTAATTATAAAGATTGTGGAGCTGAAAGGGTGTTTCTGAGAGCCATCGGTGCCTCAAAGACAGAAAACGATAGGCCCGAGCCAATTAATCACCAATTCAGAGTGAAACGTGGAAGTCGTAGAACCTCTTTGGCAGCGAGGTCCTTATCTGCTGCAGCTGGGAGATGGATCGTGCTGAAATCCAGGCTCAGTCTCTACTATTAAGCGACGCGCAACTTCAGAAGTTTGAGTTCTCAGCTTTGGCAAGTCTCCTATGCCAAAGTCACGGCCCTAAGGTGAAGGGCCAACATATTTTGGGAGTCTGATAGCTGAGTCGCTGTGATGAGGAACCTCGGAGCAGTCCCCTAAACCCTCAGGCCCCTTAGAAGTGGCCTTATTCCCCTTGTTAGAAGATGGTTTACTGACTCAGCAACCTACACCAGGAGAAGGGAATATCCAGATCTTTCAAGGATTGGAAACAAGGTCCAAGTTGATGGTGAAATTCAGAGCCCCAAAGTACTACCGTGGCCCCCCATTAGAGGCATATGGGGCGTGGGGTGGGGGCATCAGGCAATAAGTGGAGTTCTGGCCCAGGGTCATTGCACAGAGAATGTACTAGGACCACTGACCCAATTAGTGGTCATTTTTCTGGTTCATGAATGTATAATCAAAATTAAGATGCTTAGACGCTGGCACAGCCCTCACCTTATTCCTTGGCTTACGGAATAAGTATTTTTGTAGTAGGAATGAGCTATTATGGTGCAAAAGGCCAAGTGGAAGTCCTTGAAACTGACCATCCCACCCCTTACCTCCACCTGACCAAGGTATTAAATCAAAAACTATACTGCACACTGGGAAGAATGGCAGAGATCAGCGCCTCAAAGACTTGCAGGATGTGGGGGTGGTGATCCCCATCATATTCACGTTGTTTGGCCCCTGTGAAACCAGATGGGTCATGGCGGATGACAGTGGGCTTCTGCAAACTTAAACAAGTAGCGGCTCTGACTGTGGCTGCTGTGCTTAATGTGCTATCTTTAATAGAACACGTTCACACAGCTTCTGGTACATGACAGGCAGCTACTGATGGGGCGAATGTTTCTTTTCAATACCTCTCAAGAAAGAGAACTCAAAGCAGTTTGCATCCATATGAGACTGTTGGCAGTAAACATTCGGGTTGAGCCCAGGGCTGTGCTAATTCTCCAGCTTTGTCTCCAAGGGACCTGGGTGTCTGTGTGTTCCATTCTCGTTACACTGGTCACTACGTGGATGGCGTCATGTTCATAAGCAAGAAGTGTAAGTGCTCCAGACATCCTGGTAGGACATACGTTCTCCAGAGGGTGGGAAATAACCCAACAAAAATTCAGGAGTCTGCAACATCAATGAAATTCGTAAGGGCCCAGTGATGTGTGACATGCTAGAAAATTTCCTTCCAGATAAAGAAAAAAATATGTTGCACTTTGGGCCTCCAACCACATACAGCACCATCCAGAAGCTGCCAGCCTGATAGAGCAGTGGGGTGGCCTCTTGAAAGTACAGCCGAGGCACCGGGTTGGAGGTGCCAGTCCTTGAGGATGGAGTGCTGTGCTTCAGGATGTGGCACGCATCCCAAACCTATGATCATTTGACAGAGCTGCATCCCCAGTAGATACAATACATGGGTGAGTGGGGTACACAGCAATCTACGATTTTCACTTAATGAAACTGATGAGTAAAAATATGTTATCATTTCATATCCTCATTTGCATTTTTTTCTGATTACCAGTTAGTATGAAAAATACTTTTTGGCCATTGTTTTTTTTTTATCTTTTAAGACTATGAATTACTTGTATCTTCCCTCCCATTTTTAAGTGAGTGTTTTGGCTTTGCTTATTGACTTGTAGATGCTTTCTATCTATCCTATGAATTATTATTCTTTTATCGGTTAACTCCGTTGTAAATATTTTCTCTCGGACTGTCATTCTGATTCTGGTTATTTCTTTCAAAAATACTTATTGGGTTATAACTTTTCTCTTTATGACTACTAGGTTCTACGTTTTTTTTCTTCAAAAAAATGTCCCTATCGAGAAGATTTAAAAAAGAAATAGTAGTCTTAACCTAATATATATATATATTTTTTAATCAAAGGTTGGATTTTCTTTATGTTTAGATCTTTAATTTGTTTTGAGTTTATTTTCGTGATCCAGGGCCTAACCCCCTTGCCCCAAGGGTGACAGACATAATTTGCTGACTGTGCTGTCCCTCTCCTGCTGCGTTGTCACCTGAATCTTAAACTAAAATCACCCTGCATAAAGGTAGTCATGTTTGGCCTCTGTTCTGCTCACTTGGTCTGCTTTTCCATTCTTGCAACTCAGGTATCTGAACAAATGCCCATGTAGTGTGTTTTTGCTACTTGATGGGACAAGTCCCTATTTAATGTGCTTCTTTTCATCTGATTCCTGGCGTTGCTTTTTCCGTATGAATTTTAGAATCAGCTCATCAAGTTAAAAATCTCTTGTCTGGTTTTTAATTGAGATAACATTACCTGTATAGATGAATATAAAGTGAATGAATATATTTTCAAGGTTGAGTCTTTTCACAGAGGACTGTTGTTTAAGCCTTCTTTTGTGTCTTTCTGTGAAGTTTTATTATTTTCTTCCTGTATACTTTATTAGGTTTGTCTGGGTATTTCATAGTTTCTGATGTAATTATAAGTGACATCCATTTTTAATTAGATTTTCTAATTGTTTATTGCTAGCAAAAAGAAAAGCTATTGGATTTTGTATGTTCACTTTCAATTCGACTTAATTTTATTCTAGTGGCTTTTTAGTTGATCCTCCTGACTTATTGGATGGATAATCATATTGTGTGTAAATAGCAACAGTTTGGCCTCTAGAAACATTTCTACCTGGTTTCGTTTAATATCCTTATTGCCTGTGCTTTCGTGTGAAATGGTAGGCATGATGGTACTTAAACTTTTATCAAACCGTTTACAGTGAAAAGGAGTTTAATATGTAACTGTGAAGTGTGCTATTTGCGGTTGGTTTGCTACAGTGTGAAGGAAACTTTACTGGATTGACAGCCATTCCTTCTATGTCGCCAGCATTTTACTGTTGAGATGGTTCAGTGTCACTTAGAGAGTTGATGAAGTAGGAGAGATTTGCCCAATAAACCCACAGAGAAACTCAACTGTCCCCTGCCAGCGGTCACCTGAGCACCAGATGAGGCTGCATTCAAAGTGGATTCATTTTTCCTCTTGAGTATGAAGAGAAAAAACTATCTCCCCCACCACAGCCTTGAATCCTGCAAAAGAAAAGCTTGTCACAGCTACCAACACTTTTCATGTTTAATGAGGAAAGGTGTTGAATTTTATAAAGTCTCTCTTTAGTAGCCACCAAAATGATCGGAACATCTTTTTTCCTTGAATTTGTTTGTGTAAAAAATTATGTTAAATTATTTCCTGGTATCAAACCATCCTTTCATTCTTAACACAAATTAACTTGAGTGTAATACATTATTTTTAATATGCTGATAAATTTGATTTATTCATAATTCATCTGCCTCTAATTTTTAAGAATGAAACTGGTTTTAGGCTTTTGCTTACTTTTTGCGCTACTGTGGGTTTGGTATCCATGTGGTGCTATTTCTTAGAATTAATTTGAAATATTTCATTTCCTACTCTGTTCCTGCATAGTTTATGTATCGTAGGAATTAACAGTTCCTTGAAGGTTTAGTAGAACTCATTCATCAACTCCTTGGGACTAAGACCTTGAACCAGTCATGCCTTGTTTGCCATCAGATTCTTTCCCCACTCTTCTCCTGCTTTGCTCTGTATCTCAGAGAACTACATTTCCAGACTTACTTGACCTCTGGCTTCCAGGTCGGTTGGCCAGTGGGAGGCACTGATTGAAAACTGGGAGAAGGAAAGTGGGGAGAAGCAAGGGTGTTGCCTCCTCCCCTTCTCCCCTGCTTTGGGTAGCATCTTCGGAAGCAGCTGCATCCCCCTGGTAGCTTAAGTCACTGTTCTCAGCCCTTCCTTCAGTAGGTTCAGCTTCCACCAGACTGGCCTCTGCTAGAGGTACCTCCTCTCCTTGTCTTTCCAACGTCCTGCTGTTGCTAGGCAACCCATGAGATTTCTCAGTTCTCCTGTCATCATCCACGTAGCCAATTCCTATATTAAACTTCTTTGGTTTGAAAGACCTGGCATGATTTCTATATTTTGATTGATTTCTGACACATACAAGTATTGATTTGATACCTCTCCTTTAAGCAATTTTGATTATTTACTTTTTTAAAGGCGTCATCTACTTTATGTTAACTTTCAAGCTTGTTAGAATCAAGTTGCATGTAGTATTCTGTTATAATTTCAAAAATCGTCTTTTCTTTAGTTACATTCCCAATTCTGTTTCTAAAGTCATTTATTTGCGTGTGTGTGTATATTTTGTGATCAAACTTGTCAGACGTTTGTCTATTTTATATTGGTATTTTGCTAGGTGTGTTACATAAATCCTGATTTAATCTTCATATAACTTTACAAAAGAAGTTTATAGATCAGGAAATGTCAGCAGAAAATCATTCCTTTCCTTGCCTGACACCACACAACTACTAAGTTTGTAGGACTTATACTTGAACTCAGATCTAGTCTATCTGCATTCAAAGCTCATACTCTCCTCACTGCGGCTGAGAGCCCAAGCACTCTGGGTAACATTAAAAGGATCATCACAAATAAACTTGACATTTCCTACAAAGAACGTGAATTTTTTTTGTAATCGGGAAAAAAATGGTAATTAATCTTGAACAAATAATTATGATAAAAATAACCTCGAAAGGAGAAGCAATGTCACAACACAGCAACTTAAAGCCCTGGAATGTTTATCAAAGGCAGACACATCCCCACCAGGTACCCGGCTCCAGCCTGCTTCACCCTGGGTCTAACAGTTGATTCGAACTTGGTCTCCCCTGCCCCACCAGGTTAGAAAGCAGAAGTTTTCCCAAAAAGCAAAGATCATGCTAATCACTACAGTTTGTGCTTCTCTGGGCACTGCTCAATGAAATATGCTTTCGGGCGATGATCGCCTCTGATGGCCATGCCCACCAAAGCTCGCGTGGTTTGGAAAGTCCACTCTGCCCTTTCTCCAAAGGACATGGCTGGAGCGGTCGGATCCCAGAAGCTGAGATGCTCTGTGGCGACGGGGCCGATCCCCACCGGCGGTGTAGGGTGCCCGTTCTCCTTGGCCAGGGTAACCAGAGAAGGGTCATTTTCCATTTCTACTTCCTCTCCTGTCCCAAACTCAGCTTCTGATGGCAGAGGAGTCCCTGAAACCTCCTAAAATAGCCTCCTGCTGGAACAAAGTAATGCGATGCACACCACAATATGCACGTTGATTTCTATTTTTGGTTCTTATCAAGATTTATTTTTCCTCCCTTCAGGTAAATCGTGACCTTGGACTCGCTGCTTTCCCATATTTGCAGCCTGGGTCAATGAATCTTGGTATTGACCTCAGGGGCCATCAATAGCTGCTTATTGTTGAGATATTTCAATGTCAATAAGTGGCCCCATGGAAGTGGGAGGGGGGCTGCCTAGCAAACCCGGCAGCTAAAAAACCAATTCCTTTTCTCCCAGTTGTCATCTCGATACAGAAGGGGCAGCTTCTAAAACTGATTAACTTTTCTTCAGGGAGCGGGAAAACAAACACCCCGACATAGCCTGAATCCTGAAATGGAACTTTCTCAGAATTATTATCCATTACTATGAAAGGAGAGAAACACCCATGGGTGTTCTCATTCTCTCTCTCTCTCTCTCTTTCACACGCACACACACACACACACACACAGTGTCACACTCAGTCCTATAAGAAGATCCAAAACACTTTGCTTATAGATACTTGGTTACTTTGAGCCCATCACATCCTGTACTTACAAACCCAATTGGCCCGCCCAGGCTTACCTGAAGAGTAGGCCAGCTGGTATAGTGAAAAGAGCTTCCACTTTGGCATTTGACACTCCTACAAGTAAATTCCATTTTTATTACCGACGAGATACGGTATCCTCATCTGTTCAATGGGGATACTGCTCGCATTTTCCGAAGATCGGAAATGTTAACCGTACGTGCTCGGCACCTCTCAGGTGCTCTGTCATTCCTTGTTCTTCTTATCATCATACTTGCTCAGCTGGGCCGTAGAGGATCAGAACTCTTCACTTGGAGTCCCAGCTCTCGTTCCCTGACTTTCTCCACTCTAGTCACTTATCCCTGTTTTGCATTTATAAAAACATTTAAAAAATTACTATGTGGCTGGAGTTTAAATACCCTCTTATCATCAAACCGTGCGTTTATCTGTCTTTATCGGTCACGTTTTCAGCTATTGGCCCATTTATTTGTCCGCCTTGGTGTCCTTGGCCTGTCTTAGAGGCTCCTGGGGGCAATGCTAAGAATGAGCAGAATTCTCTGGACCCAGGACAGGGGTGAGGACTTTCTGCACCCCACCCCGCTGGGCAGCACTGGCTTTACTCCCTCCAATGTGCATGGTGGGGCTCACCATCCCTACCTACTGTCTTCTCTGCTTCCTTCCCCCTCGTCATGTCAAAGCTCTCAGCAGGCAGGCGACAGCACTCTCCCAGCTTCTTTCTTTCCAAGTCATGCCCCACCCAGAGTAGCAGTGGATTATGAGTATGGCCTTGGTAATGACGGAGAAGGGCTAAAATGAAGATGACCACCCTGCTGGGTCTACTAGACTGAGTGGCGACTTATCCTGTTAAGACTTGTCCTAGTGATAACAGAAAGATGCATAGACTGAGGTGGATGGAAGATGCTGGGGAAGAGATGAAACTCAGTGTAGGCTCTTTACAAACAGGATTTCACTGAATGCTCAAAACTCCCCTGAGAGGTGGGCATCAAGATCCCTGTTTTGTAGGCGAGAAAACAGGCTCAGATAGTTTAAGAGCTGAGATTTGAACTTAGGTCTCTGTGACTCCAAATCCTATGCATAATTGAACAGTTGTGTTGGAAGGAAGAATTCTCTTAGAGAGGAGAGTTATGAAGAAGACATTTAAGCATCTAATCTGGTCAGAGGGTTAGACTAAAATGCCCTTTATTCCTTCCTCCTGCCCTGAAATTCAAAGAATAGAAATAAGAAGCGCCAGCCTTGCTTAAGACCATTCCTGGCATAACATCTCAGTCCTTGAAGCCCAGTTTCCCTTTCAGAGTAGATTTCACTCACCAGGGGCTTGTTTGGGGCAGAATACAAAAGCCTTCACCTATTGCCATCTCTGGACTCTGGCTCATGCTGTCAAAATTCTAATCTTGAAAGCAAACACCCCAAACTTAGAATACTCAGGTCAAATCACAGATTTGCATATGCAAATCAATACTTGCCCACATGCACGCTCCCCTTCCTAACCAAGCAAAAAGTAAAAGATCACACGTTAGCAAGTGGTAAGCATATCTTATGTTGATGCAACTTCAAACAGAATGCAAAGAGTTTGTTCACTCATTTCTTTATTCTATAACTCCATAAACATGTGTTGTGTGCTCACCATGTGTCAGACAGGGCACTAGGACCTGGACCTGGGCACGAAAAATAAAAATTCATGTGTTAGTTGATACAGTAAGCAGATATTAGTTTAGTAATTAGTGTATATCTGTATGTGTATAATTTATTAACCACAGGGTTCTTGCCCACAAGAAACTCCAAATTCAGCAGAGAAAACAGACGTACAAACAATTATGATATTGTGAGGATGATAGCATTAATGTAGGCAGGATCAAAGAACAGAGGATACTAGAATAAGTGCCCAAGGCTACTGGAGAAGTTGAGAAAGACTTCAAGGAGAAAAAGGCGAAGGTTGAGTGAGCATCTTTCAGACAGACTAGGAGCACAGGAGCTGCCTGTGCAGAAAGAACATTCATTTATTTAATCGTTATTTATTAGGACTTTTGCTTTTGGTTGGAATGGAGTTTTGCTATAAATTAGGATGTAAAAGTTTGCAAGAGGTTCTCCTCCCCCACACACTCTCTATTCTAAAAAGCTGGATAAACTACATACATACATCTTTCAAAACCCATCAAATAGCTGAGGACACAAATTCCAGAAATTTGTGAATCCATCCAAAGACAGAAGAGACCCATCCCTGACTGTGGGCATGGCAGGAGAAAGGCTAAACTCACTACAGGTGAGGGTAAAAAAAACAAGTCAAACTTTAATAATTTTAATAGTTATGTAGAGGTTGACGCAAAAGATTTATATTCTGCGGAGCCCAGTCACACTTTGCAATTCTTTCCCAAGAGTATAGAGGTGAAGGCAAGTCGGGAGAGCTGAGAGATCCCTCGGTGTGCACCAGACCCTTACCAAGTGAAAAGCAGCATCCATCCAAAGGATGTGGGCAGAGAAAGAGGGTGGAGAGAGATTGCCCAAGGAAGACAGCCAAGAGTAAAGCTGGAGAGCCAAAGAACTTCCCCAGTGGACCCAAAACCCAAACACCTGGGCTCTGAAACAGAGAGATCCCTATGGTTCAGAAGATTTACAAATGTGCAGATCCCAAGCCGCAGGAAAAGTCCCGATCCAACCCTCAAAACATTTCAAGTCAGTGGTGGACCATTTGTAACTAAAGAGGCCATGAACTCAACCCAACTACGGATTAACTTGACTCAGCCTCCCGCCTTAGTGAGTAATTATTATGTACTTTAGTCTCTACTGTTCTTTTATACACAATGTCTGAAATATAATTAAAAATTACAAACACTCGATGAAGCAGGAAAATGTGACCTGTAATCAAGAGGAAAATATCATCGAAGCAGAACCAGGAATATTCCAGATGTTGCAACAAGCGAACAAAGACTTTAAAATAACAGTTTTAAATAGTTTAATGGATCTAGTGTGGGACGTGAAAGACATGTTAACAGATGGTGAATTTCAGCATCAAATTACATATTAAAAAACCAAATGGTTATTCTAAAACTAAAAACAACTGAATCAGAAATAAAGAGCTTACTCAATAGGCATAATATCAGACTGGATTTAACAAAAGAAAGAATCAGTGAACTTGAATATAGGTCAATAGAATCATCTGATTAAGCAGAAAGAGAAAACTACAACAACTAAAGAAATAGATCACCTGAGCCCCGTGGGATGACATCGATATGACCTAATGTATGTCTAATTACAGTCTCAGAAGAAAAAGAGCTAAGACGCAGCAGAAGAAATTTTTGGACAGATGTAGTCAAGAATATTACAAAGTTGATGGAGAACATTCACAGATCCAAGAAGTTTAACAATCTCCAATAAGAATAAATGTATGTGTATATCTATCTATATCTATATCTATAGATAGAGAGATAGATATACATACATGCCTAGCCATAGCATAGTCAAACTATTGAAAACCAAAGATAAAGAGAAAATTTTTAAAGTCACCGACTAAAAAGTACCTAATGCATTAAGGGGAATAACAGAATAATGAGTGACCTCTCATGAGAAATGAAGGACAGTAGACAATGGAATGATATCTTTAAAATGTTAAAAATAAAACTGGCAATGTAGAATTTTATGCCCAGTGTAAATATTCTTCAAAAATAAGAATGAAACAGAAAAATTATTGGAGGAAAAGGGTGAGCGGCAGACACGCACCACAGGAAATGCTCAAAGAAGTCGATCAGATTGAAGGAACAATACCAGATGGAAGCCTATATCTGTGGGCAGAAATAAAGAGCACCAAAAGGTGTAAACAATTACAGATTACCTTTATATAT
This sequence comes from Pteropus alecto, assembly GCF_000325575.1. Classification (NCBI taxonomy): domain Eukaryota; kingdom Metazoa; phylum Chordata; class Mammalia; order Chiroptera; family Pteropodidae; genus Pteropus; species Pteropus alecto. Next base: position 5,954,765 of record NW_006436283.1, on the reverse strand, counting down.
CATGAAAAAATATGTTTAAATTTCTGTAGACGATTACTGACTATAGTAAAAATTATAACCATGTAATGTGCGTTTATGCCTTATGTAGAAATACACTGTATAACAGCAAGAGCACACTAAACAGTAATAAGATTTTTACATTATTTGTAAAGCAATACAAAATGATTTGAAGGTAACCTACGTTGACATAGTGTAACCTAGAGTAACTACTAAAAATTAACACAAAGGAGTATTTCTTTAAAAATCAATAGGAGAGATAAAATGGAACATTGTAAAATAATCTAAAAAGAAAGCAAAAAAATAGAGAATAGGGGAACAAGTAACAGGACAAACGGAAAGAAGATGTTGAAAATAGACTTAAACTTAACCATATCAATCATTTTAAAAACTATAAATGGACCTAACTCTCAAATTTAAAGACAGAGATAGTCAGAATATATAAAGGCAATATCTGACTATATGCTGTTTATAAAATGCACAGTTTAATATAAAACTATGGACAAGTTTACAACAGTAAAAGATATCCCAATACGAACACCAAACACAAGAAAGCTGATGTGGCTAGAGATTAGCAGGAAAAGTAGATTTGAAAATGAGGAGTATTAGCAGCATTTTATCGCATTCATATTTCATATTCATCTTTCATTTTCAAAAAGATGAATTTGTCAAGACCTAACAGCCTCTCATTTGTATGTTCCTAGTAACAGAACTTTAAAATACATAAAGTAAAAGTGGACAGAACTAAAGAGGGAATAGAGAAACACACAATCATAGTTGAAGCTGCTAATGCCCCTTGCTCATTAATTGACATAACAAATAGTCAAAGCATCAATAATGAACATATAGGGTTTGAATAATACTAGCAAACAACTTATAGTTGAACAATACTTACCATCAATATATAGTTGGCATTTATAGATCACAGCTATACTCAACAGTGGTAGAGCATGCATGCTTTTCAAATGCACATGAATATTCACCAGGATTTACTATGTGCTGGATCAAAAAAAGTGTCAAAGATTAAAAAACTGAAATCTCACTGAGTACATTCTGTAAACATTACATAATTGAATTATAAATCAGTAACAATAAGATTCTAGATAATCTGCAAATGCTTGGAAATTAAGCAATATACTTCAAAATTATCCACTGGTCAAAGAAAAAAATTGGAAAAGAAATTAGAAAATATTTTAATTTGCATGTGAAACATAATGCATCAAAAATTCTGAAATGAAGCTAATGTAATATTCTGAAAGAAATGTATAGTTTTAAATGTTCCTAATAGAAAAGTAGAGAGATTTAAAATTCACTTTAAGAAGCTGAGGGGGAAAAAATCGAACCCCCCAACTGGAAGGATGGAAATATTAAAGATAAAAGCAGAAATCCATAATACAGAAAATTTTTTTAAAAATTGATGAAAATCAATAAGGATAGCCAATTAGCAAAATGTTGGTCCTTCAAAAAGATTAATAAAATTGACGAAGCCCAGCAAGACTGATGAAGAGAAAGAGAGAGAGAGAGAGAGAGAGAGAGCGCGCGCGCTAGAGAAGACAAATTGCCAATATCAGGAATTAAAGAGGCATCACCGCTACAGATCCTGTGGACATTAAAAGGACGACGAGATAATATAAAAATTGTATGCCAATAAATTTGACAACTTGGTGAAATGAACAAATTCCTTGAAAAACACAATATGTCATAAGAAGACAGAAAATCTGAATTGCCTTATATCAATGATAGAAACTGAAATAAAAAACAAATCCTTCTCATAAGAACAAAACCAGTTCCAGAGAGCGTTCTTGGCGAATTCTCTCAAAATGGTAAGAACAAAATAATAGTAATCTTATAGAGAATGGAGAACACGTTCTAATCCATTTCCTAAGGTTAGTTTATCCCTGATACCAAAACCTGGAAAGTCTTTTTCAAGAAAAGAAAATTATAGATCAACATTCTTCATGAATTTAGGTGCAAAAATCCCTAGAAAATATTATCATATTTAATTCAGCAATATTTGAAAAAAATAAGATGACAATGAGACAATGACCAAATGGGTTTATCCCAGGGATGCAAGATTAATTTAACATTGATCAAATAACAGAATAAAGAAGAAAAAACACTTGGTCCTCTTAATAGATGCAAGGAGAGGCTTTAACAAAATGTAACCCTTATTTATGATTTTTAAAAATCTCAGCATAGTAAAAATAAAAAACAACAAACTTTTTCAATTGAATAAAGGTCATGTATTATCTATAACCTATCTATATAGGTCTTATGGTTATATCTATAACCATCTATAACCTAAAGTTAAATCATGCTTCATGGTGACACACTAACACTTTCCCCTAAGATTGGAAAGAAGTCAAAGGTGCCTATTATTACTACTTTTGTTCAGCCTTGTACTAGAAGCCCGGCCAGTGTAATAAGGAAGAAAAAGAAAGGAAAACTATAAAGTTTAAAGAAAGAAGAAAATTGTTTTTTATTCACAGATGACATGATTAGAAATATAGAAAATTTGAATGAATTTATGTAATAATTCCTAGAATTTGTATGAGAATTTATCAGGATCGTAGGATACAAGGTCAGTATACTAATTTCAATTGCGTGTCTATGTACCAGCAATGAACAATGGGAGAATAAAAGTTTTAAAATAATATAATTGAGAGAACATAGAGAAAAATCATATACTTAGGAATAAATTTAACAAAAGATGGACAAAAAGACCTCTACACTAAAGACTCAAACCATTTCTGAGAGAAAGAAGTCTCAATTAAATGTGGAGATACGCCCTGCTTATGGATTAAAAGTCAACATTTTAAGATGGCCATTCTCCCCAAATGGACCTACGCACTTAATAAAACCCCAAACAAGATCCCAACAGGTTTTTTAAAAATAGATATTGACAAGCTGTTTCTAAAATCTACATGAAAATAGAAAGGATTCAGAAGAGCCAAAACAGTCTTAAAAACAATAATGACAAGAAAGTTTTACTCAAGAAATATAAAAACGTAGACCAACAAAAAGACTCGTACAATCAAGAACAGTCAAAGCAGCCTATTTTCAGTAGCCCCAAACTGAAAACAACTCAAATGTCTATCAACAGAATGAAAAATCAAATCATGGTACATCCATACAATGTCATACAACACAGTAAGAAGAAATAAACTAATGATGCCTCAACAGGAGGCATGAATCTCACAGACATTATTTGAACAGATGACACAATACACTGCATGATTCCACGTGTATGACCTTCGAGCATGGGCAAAACTGATCTATGGTGACAGAAATCAGAAAAACAGTCGCTTTTGGTGGGAGAGCTGTGGACTGACTGATGAGGGACATGAAGTAAATTTCTGAGGTGACAGATCGTTCTATATTTTGATTAGGGTAGTGGTGGCATGGGTGTGTACAATTGTCGAACCCCATCAAATTGTTCATTTTATTTCATGTAGCTTAAACTTCAATATCAGAGAGAGACGAAAGAGAGAGGAGAGGAAGAGAGACGCTTAAAAAAATTCCAACCAAAAGCAGTAGATGGACTTTGGAGCTCGATAGGAACCAACCAACCATAAAACTCATTTTTGAGACAATCGAGAAAAATTGATCATAAACTGGGTAATAGGAAGTACTAAATAATTACTGTTATTTTCACTGGGTATGAAGATGGTATTCTTGTTATTTGTTAGAAATACATATGGAAGTCAAGAAGGACTAAATGATATGATGTCCGAGATTTGCTTTAAAAGGCTTTTGCAAATAAGTGGATAGAGAGAAGAAAGCAAGATGGTAAAATGCTGACAGTTACTGAAGCTGGATGAAGGTGTAAATGGCATACATTATTTTATTCTTTCTACTTTTGGGTCTGCTTACAGTTTTCCATACAAAGGTTTAAAAAATAAAATAAGATTTAAGTGAAAAAAATGAACCTTAGATTAAGGCCATGTCACTCCTCTATTCAAAAACTCCAGTGGCTTTTCATGCCAGAGCACAATCCAGAATCTTCTCCATGTACACAGACATCTATTAATAGGATGCGAAACCAATCTAGTGGGTCATGATCAGCATTTTTATTATATGAAACAGGACAAAATGAAACAGAAGAGTAAAAATACTAGAGGGCATAATATGTATAACAAAGATAAGTATTGCTTCATGAAACTTTCTATTTGAGCATGTGTGTGTGTGTGTGTGTGTGTGTGTGTGTGTGTGCGCGTGCGCGCGTGCATATGCAGGTATGTTTTTTCCTCAGTAGATTATAGTAAAAAAAAAGGCTTAAAAACAACACTCTTTGGTGATATCTCTGCCACCTTCTCTAAAAAAAAGGCTTAAAAAACACAGCTCTCTGTGATATCTCTGCCACCTTCTCTCTCTCCACCTTGCTTCCCACGCCTCACTCTGCTCCTCCCTGCTACGCATCCATTACTCTGCCCTAGGTACCCACACAGGTCTCTGTTCCTCTCGTCTTTAAATATCTGCTCAAATGTCACCGTATCAGAGAGGTTTTCCCTGGTCATCTTACGCGACATCGCTCTCCAGCCCCCTTCTTCAGCCTCATTATTTAGTTCACGGCACCCACTATCCCTTGGCATCTCTACACATCTCTGGGTTTATCTGTTAACTGGCTCTCTCCTTACTCCATCCCAGAATGGCAGCCCTGTGAGAGCAAGGAGTTAACCTGTCTAGTTCATTGTAGTACCCCAGCACATAAAATATTGCTTGGCACAGAGTAGGCCCTCAATAAATATTCAATGAGTGAAAAAAATAATCTATCGAGGGCCTCCTAGGACTGTGCCTGGAACTGGAGACCCTGCAGTAAACAGGGCAGATGTGGATCAGACTCTTATGAAGCTGAGAGTCTGCAGGAAAACGAACATAGAACCAGGCAGTAGTATATTTCAACTGTGCAAAGCAGGGCCAAGGACAAACGCTAGGTCCTGTGAGGGCTTATAACAGAGGGACCTACTCTGCGTGTGTACGCACACGTGTGTACATGTGCGTGTGCAATTTGGGGGAGGGGGGTGTCCTCATAAAGAACGTCTCTGAGAACAATATGGAAACCGAGACCCACAAATCAATAATAAAAAGACAAACAATACAATTAAAAATGGATAAAATGCCCAAACAGACACTTCACACCATGGCTTCTAAAAGCAAATGAAAAGAGGCTCAATATCGCTAGTCCACAGGGTGATTCAAATTGAAACCACAGTGCGATACCACTGCACCCTCAGCAGAAGGGATAAATTTAAAAAGACAGACAATACCAAATGTTGACAAAGATATGGGAGGCACAGGAACCTCACACAGCACGTAAATGGTGCAACCACTTGGAAAGCCGTTGGCTTCCCATAGAGTTAAGTGTATACCTACTCTCGGACTGACTGAGTCCTTTCTTAAGTATTTACAAAAGAGAAATGAAAACATGTATCCATAAGAAAGCTTCGTATGCAAATGTTCATAGCAGTGTATTGGTAATCCCCAAAGCAGAAATAACCAGAAGAGGGAATTTTCTGTGGGGATGGCAATGTTCTGTATACCCTGATCTGGGCGATGATGCATGAGTGCACTCAGGCTGAGGGAACCACACCCAGGAAGTGAGGGGTGCTGGGCCAGGGCGGGGCAGGGGACCGGAGTTTCTGATTCACAGCATTTTGAATGTCGTGGTTTAGTGGCATGCGTCTGGCGACAGGATAGAGAAACGCGCTCTCAGTGGGCTGAGGGGTCTCCACACACAGCGAGAGGGAGGCGTGAGGAACGCAGCTGGTGGAGAGGCTGCCAGAGGGCAGCCAAAGAACCCACCCGACTTCGTTATCTACTGCTGCGTAACAAATAGCCCCAGAATTTAGTGCCTTCAAGGAACAACCGTTTGATTAGCTCACGATTTTGCAATGTGGGCTAGGGCTGGCCAGACAATTCTTCAGCTGGCCTTGCCAGCGGGCTTTGGTGGCGGGTCAGCTGGGACACTGGCTGGGCTGGGCCATGCTCTTTCTCAAAGTGAGTTCTCGGAACCTCTCTTTCTCCATGCGGTCCGGTGTGGTGTCTCCAGCAGGAAAACTGGGCTTTTTACACGGCTCAGGTCTGCCAAGAGTACAAAGCAGACTTTCTTAGGCCGGGTGCTGTCACATTGTAACTGTTAAAGTCTGTCCCGAGGCCAGCCTTGATTCAAGGGGAGGGGACCACACAAAGGTGACAATTGTACAGACTACCGTAGCCATGTGACCCTGGGCGAGTCATTTAACCCCTCGATGTTCTCATCTTTAAAATGAGATAAGACCAGCATTTGCCTCAGTGTCCTTGTCTGGACCCAAGAAACTGATAAAAGAAAAGA
>NW_006436283.1:5944169-5948390 GCF_000325575.1 Pteropus alecto | reverse complement strand
GAAAAATGGCGATCGCCATCCTTGCCATGGCCAAGGCCACGCAGAGAGGTGTTTCCTGAGCCCCTACAGTGCCGGCGCCTTGCCGGGGCCTCGCCTGACCTCCTGAAGGAAGCTCTGCTCCCGCCGGAGGCGGTGGGCTTCCTAAGAACCCCGATGTCGAGTGTGTCATTTCCACCAGCATCTACGGCCCAGGCAGAGGCCCGGCAGTCCTTGCCGTGCCAGGCTAGGAGCCCGCCGGCTGTCCCTCTCCCTCTGCCACCCATCCTCTTGTTTTCTTTTCGTTAATTAAATAGGGGTCAGCTATTTACATAAATGAGAACTGTTGCCTGGCCAATCCAGAGATCATCTTGAAGTGACAGCGCCTTTGCCCTGCCCCTCCCTGTGCTATGTCGCTATGTCCCACACCTCTCTCCCGGCCTCTCTCAATCTCTCTCTCAATCTCTCTCTCTCTCTCTCAATCTCTCTCTCTCTCTCTCTCTCGTGGAAATTGCTTTTTGCTCTCTCTTTCTCTCTCTCTCTCTCTCTCCCCTCTGAAGAGAGCAGGACACAAAACCAGCGAATCTTCCAAACAGGTCTTAAAAATCTTTTCTTTTTTAATGTTAAAAGAGCCCTTCGAGCTCTGCCCCACCGTTCCCCATATGTTTAGCATCCATCGGTCGGGGAATGCATAGCAATGAATAGTTCTTAGGTTCGGTAATGCCTTTAAATGGATGCGTTCTATTCATCCCCGCCAGCAAGAGGAATACTGAAAAATATATCTGAGAGACAAGTAATTGATTCTGATTTCAGGCAATATTTGGCACCTCACGGATTCACAGCGTACTGCCCTGCCCCCCACTCCCTGTTTCCATTCTGGGGATACCCAGAGTCCTCCGTTTATGGATCAGCCCCCCTGCACCAGCGCTTGCTCCTCAAAGCGAGGGCCCATGGGAGCTTGTTAGCAATGCAGAGTCTCAGGCTCCACTCCGGATTTGCTGGTCAGAATCTTCCTTTTAACAAGATCTCCAGGTGATTCTCGCACACGTGAATATTGCTGGCAGCCGGTTTCATGTGGACTGCTGGGGTCACCTCCAGTCAGTCAAGCAGCCTCCGAGTGCAAAAGCTTTGGAACTGGAAGAGAGACAAACAAGCAGTGAAATACGGCAGTATATTCCATGGTGATAAGAGCTAGGGAGAGAAATGTCAGAAAAGGTTTATTTATATTTTATATTTGGGACAGAGAATCGACAAGATGGAGCAGGGGCTGCATAGCAGGGGCTGGGCGGGGGGTCATTTAGGTAGGGTAGTCGGGAAAGGCCTCCATGTAAGGTAAGCTTTGAGCAGAAAAAGGAAGTGAAGGGTGAACCCTGCGGACATTTGACAGGAGGACAGTCCCGACAGAGCGAACTTGGCAAAGCGCTTTGCAACCAGCTGGAAAGACGAGACCTCAAAAATGAAACCCCTGAGCAGGGCAGCCTGTCAGTGCAGCCGGGGGCTTGCGACTGAGGTGCTCAGAGGACGTGGGGACGACCGTGGGTTCGAAGCTCTCTGAGTCCCTCCAGAGAAGTGAGACTGAGCTGACATTGATGGCTGCGAGGGAGTTTAGACAAAGAGAGGGAGAGGGGACGGCGCGTGAGCGGAGAGAATGACGAGGGGGACAAGGACACAGAGGTAGATATGGGCATGTGTCTCGGATGATAATTCATCTTCAAGACAGCATGAACATCACCTCCTCTGAGAAGCCCTCCCTGACTGCTCTCCCTCCACTAAGACCTGCAAGGCCCCTCCTTCTGGGCACCTCGTATCTACCACCCTTGGCACTCAGCGTGTTCCACCGTGCTCTCCTCGTGTTCTATCTTTATCTACACGTGTGTTTACTCCAGGGGACCGTGCATCTCCTCGGGGCATGGCTTGTCCATGTATCCCTTGTGTCCAGTGCCCAGCCCAGGGCTGACACCTAGATGGAGAGTTTGGATTTGGCGGGAGGTGAGCAGGGAGCGAGAGGGAAGATGACCAGGCTGGAGCCGGGACATGGGGACGTGAATCCGGCTGCGCCCTGTAGGATGGTCTCTGGGAGAAGAACTAGGGATGAGGAGATGAACTGGGAGGGGTGCTGACACCCTGGCGGTGCTGAGGGGCTTCTCCCGACCGCGAGCCGAGAGCACGAAGGAGAAAGGAGAGTGGGGAGGCCTCGCGAGAACTTCTGCGGTGTAGCTCACTCATGTCCCTGTGTGGACCACTGTCTTTGTTTTACTCCCTGGAATGTGACTTTTACCTGATGTTCCAAACATTGGAATTTGAGAAGCAACATTAGACGCAGGGTGGTCCAGGGATGTACATTAGCGTCAGTCCTCGATGTCTTTGATGGAACCTGGAAATGTGTGTACAGACAATGACGGTAATAGCCCCAGGTAAAAGCCGCTATGGCTCTCCCGTGTGCCTCGAGTCATCAGAGCTATCGAGTCATGCTAATGACGATGGTGCGCCCACATTGTTAGACCACATTAAAATCCGATCAGATTTTAAATTAGTTAATTTAAAAATAACAATACCCATTAAGATCATTATAAACACCTCAATTCGATTTAGTATCCCGGCTGTAAACTTCTCATAGCGTGTTTCGCGATCATCTAATTCAGATTAATAAGGCTGAAGCGGAAGGCCTGCATTTAACGAGCATTTACTGAGCAATTACTAGATGCCACACCCGCAGTTGGGCCTGGGGATGGAAAGGGGACAGCCTTGGGGGTGGTTCGCGATGGCTCAGGGTGAGAGGCGATTGCTGGGGACTCAGGGGAGGAGAGGACAGTTTGAGGGCCAGGGAGGCTGAAAGACACCACGGCGAACGCTCACTGGCACTGCCTGGAATGATGACTGTGAGTAAACGGCTAAAATGACCCTGAAGTCCAAGCTCGTCCACCTGTGTATTCGCCATGAGGCCGAGAAATCGTAGGGACGCGTGTTGGTGGGGGCAGGGAGCCCCAGTTCTGGATTTTAGTCTCTCGTTACACTCACTGTCCTCAGAACACCAGAAGTTGATTCAGTGCCTGAACTTTCCCCTTGCTGAATAAAGGCCAAGATGACATCCAGCGAGGGCCCGCCTCTAGAGGGGACATAGCGAGGGAACGGTGGGTGGGCATGCCAGGCCCCTCCCTGGTTAAATATCTTTGCTCCTAGTACTGTTTTCCAGGTATGTACCTCTCTCTCCCCGCCGGGTCTGAGAACCGAGAGAAGAGGGTTCTGGCCAGGGCGAAGGCCCTGGGGTTGTAAAGGGGTTGCGCATTCTGGACCTGTTGGAGGTCAGCGGAGGTGAACTCTGACAAGGCAGAGACTGGCCCAACGTGAGACTAGAGAGAAGGGTCGGGACGCCATTCTGAGGACGCTGTTGGCCCCGGGGAGTTTGCAGGAGAGCAGTGGCATGGCATTCACGTCTCCAAAAATACCCTTCAGGGGCGTCGAGGGGACGCCAGGGCTGGAGGGGGGCTTCCGGGCCAGCGTCGTCCAATGACCCTTTCGGGGATGCTGGAAATGTCTATGCTGGCATTGTCCCATGTGGCAGCCACCCGTCCCACGTGACCGCTGTGCTGAAATGTGGCCTGACCGAGGGCCCGAGGGTAGCTAACTAACTTCAACGTGAGCAGCGTGTGTGGCTGGCGGCTAGCCTAGGGGACAGCATGGCTCCAGATCCTTCTCTGGGGGTGCCGAGGACTGTGAGACTTTTGTCTCCAAATCCCTTTTGACACATCTACCTTTGTCCTTATCTCTAATTTCATTGGGATGCATTTTGAGAAGCAGAATTGTTCGGTCAAAGGGAATACGCACTCACTTTCAAGGTTTTCTGATTCCTGTGTTCAAACTGCTTCCCAGAAGCCGTCTACCAGTGTCTACACCCCATTGCCCACATGTCACCGACACCCACTGCCCACATGTCACCGACATTGCGTGCTATCTTTTCTTTTTTTTTAAGCTTTTTATGGTGTTGGGTGTAGGGGTGGATGACCAAGGGGCTGACTGTAAAGATATTCTCTATGCCTCCTCTGACCGCCCCCAGCTCTGCCTCTTCCACCTTTGCCCTCCCTGAGTCGTCCACTGCAGCCCATAAGCACTATCAAACCCATTTGCAATTTCCAGAATTAAAAAAAAAAAAAGTCCATGCTGTTCTCTCGGATTCTCAGGGCCCGGATCAGCGGCTTCTGCCGGTCACGAAGCACCTTGGTCCATCGCGCCCCGCGCGGTGGTGGT
>NW_006436283.1:5922623-5944095 GCF_000325575.1 Pteropus alecto | reverse complement strand
AGGAGTTGAACCTCCATTACTCTCCCTTTCGCTTCTCCATCCGCTCGTGTCTTTTCTTGGTGTTATTTTCCAATGAACAACCCCAATCCTCTAGGTTACCGTCTCCCTCCCATTCGCCAGGATTATTAGTAGTGAAAATACTCCCAATAATAATCAATATTTGCCCGCAGCACTCCTCACCGCCCTCTCTGAGTAATTAAAAAAGCAGGCCACAGGGGCAAATAAAAAGCCTGGATGGCCCCTCTGGCCTCAGAGAGGACACAGGAGGGTGGTGGACCCCAAATGGGCCATGAATGCCATGCCAGAGCCACCAGCAAAAATGGAGCAAACAGATGAAGCTCAACTGCAAAGGGAGAAGCTTATAAATCTTGCCAAAAGTGGCTTTCGCTTCGGGCCCTGAGCTGTAATTAGAAGGAGCGGGTAGCAAGGAGCCAGGCTCTGGAAGACCGCTCGCTCTGCCTTTGCTCTGAGCACTGACTCCTGAGTCCCCCCAGGAGGCCGGGCACGCTGGCTTCCTCTCACTTACTTCTGATCCCACCCCGACCTACCCTTCGGGTCTCTTGGGTCAGCCTCACCCTTTGCTCATTCCAAGCTCACTAGCAAACACAGGCTCTTCACTAGTCAGATCTGCCTTCGGCGTCAGTCTGGTCCACCTGGTCTGTTTGTCGCCTTAGCCCCCACCCCCTTCCTTTTTGCAAAGCAGGTCTCGGAAGCTACATTCTCTCAGCAGCCTTTGCAGGCTGTACGCTCCTTTGTATGGGGCCTCTCTGGGGTCTCACAGGAGCTGACTTCACACTTGAGCTCTGTCCTCGAGTGAACCTGTGTGCGACCCTGGGCAAGTCATTCCCTCTCTCTGATCCTCAGTGTCTCCATCCACAGAAGGGCGGCTGCCTCATAGCCATGGTCCAAGGATTAAATGAGATACTACAGGCAGAGAAGCCTTGCACAGTCAGGCACGTAGTAGGTGTTCAATAAAGTTAATTGAACTACCCTCTTACCTTGCCCCTTTTCAACGTAGACATACAGCTCACATGGAACATTCTCAGTTTGCATTGCAGTGGGTATGTTCTTTGTCCCTGAAATGTGTCTTCCCCTCAGACTGGACCGACTTCTGCATGCAGAGTTTGTCCTTCTTTACAAGAACTGATGCAGGGACCTATGCGCTGGGGCTGCCAAATCCTTGATGCTAAGAGAGGAGGTGGATGAATTATTAGATGTGTCTCTGTTCCCCTTGTCTCTAGGAAGCTGCCTAACCATACCTCCAGCCGGCTGGACTCCTAGACAGTTATTTGCCAAGGTGGCAAAAAGGGCCCTAGGTTACTTGCTTCTGATCTTCAGGCCTGAATTTTGGGCAATGCTTTTTCCTCTGAACCCCCAAGAGAATAACAATTCGACTCGCACAGTCTGAGCTTCTGTGCACCCCAAATCCCCACCACACACGCCATTTCCTGAACGGCAGGGTTCCCCTGCATCTCGTAATGCTCAGCCTGCCTCCCGCAATTGAGTCATGAGGTCTTTTAACCTTGGCTAAGAAAGCCAAACGCAATCTGTATTTCCAACAATAGGGAGGTTGTTAAATAAATTATAGTGCCATAAGCACATTTATGATATATTTTCAATGCAAAAAGGCAGGTTGCAGAACAGCATGTAAAGTAAGAACCTATTTCGGTTAGGGAAAAAAACGTCAACTATATACGTATGGGCAGAAAATTGTCTGGAAGAATATATACCCGAATGTTAAGTATTTGGGTTTTTTTCTGGATGGTGGGCTAACAAGGGATTTTGACTTCCTTCCTTGCGCATATCTGTCTTTTCTGATTTGTTTACAATGAGCATATATTTCTTCTGTCTCAACTAAATAAACAAATGAAGAAAAGCACCACTGGGTCCTCTAAGGCCTCATTTGCATATATTTGCATGCCACCCTGCCAACATCATCCATCAGAGCCCTAAGCCATCAGCCTTCAAGAATGGAAGGGGCCTGGCCGCCATCACCTCTGTGTCATGAGGCCTCTGTGACCAGTAGCGCACCCCTCCCTGTAGGAAGACTCCGGCACCCCCATCTGAGATCCTGAGCCCACCCGAGTCCTCTACCCAGCATCCAGTCTGCGGTGAGACCGCGGTGGTGACATCGACCCAGAGGCAACAACAGTTCTGTTGTCACATTCCCAACCTCGAAGGAGTCTTGCTTCCGCTCCGGTGGCAGCGTTTTCATGTTATTCTCACTGCTTTGACCTTAGGTAGCAGGTTTTCCTCTCTGTCTCTTTTTCCTGCGCTGAGCCTCCCCTCCTGCCGCCCCCCTTCTGTGTCTTGGCTGCGATTGTCTGAGCCAGGCATCTGAGCTGTCTCGAGCTTGCCTCCTATTTTTATGCTTTGCAAAACTGGGGGACACAAAGGGCTGTGAGTACAACGTGTCTCTCCATCCTGCGATGACGCGCCTGTCTCGTGCCTTGGCTGAGGTCGCTTCGCGTCTCAAGCCCGGTTGGGAAGCATAAGCTGGGGGAAGATCGTGCACATTCTTTCTGGTTGGTTCATGTGTTATCTGACTCTCCGCTGTGGAAAAAACAAAAGCTCCAAAATCACACACACATGCACGCACACACACACAAATGCACGCACGCACGCACGCACGCGCACGCCCATACACACGTACACATGTGCATACACGCACATGTACACACATACACACTCACAGGCACGCACATGCACAGACACACACATACGCACATGCACACACGCACACGCACAGACACGTGCACACACACGCACAGACACACGCGTGCAAAAGCTCCAAAATCACACACACATGCACGCACACGCACACAAATGCACGCACGCACATGCACACGCACACACGTACACAGTGCACACACGCACATGTACACACATAAGGCACGCACACGCACAGACACACACACGCACACACATGCACACACGCACACGCACATGCACACACGCACACGCACAGACACACGTGTGCACACACACACATACACACAAGTGAAAGTCGGCTCAGAGACATCGCTGTCCTATCAGAGACGCCTGCAAGTTCTAGATCAGCTGTACATGATAGTTCTCCTCCCTGAGTGTTAGGTGAGGCAGACAGCCTCAGTGCCAGGAGGTCGCTTGGTCACGCAATCCCAAACCCATCTCTTCTGGTGTCCCATGACAACCATCGCCGGCAGGTCCCAGTGTGCGAGGTGCTGGTTCTGTTCTTTGCGGGGGCGGCTGCATTCGGTCGCCTCGCTGTGGTCAAGAGGGACCGCCCTGCCGTCTCACGGCCTCCACCCCGATGCTCTCCCTCCACTGACGAGCTGTGCCATCTCGATTGAGGTAGTCAACATTTTCATGCTTCGATGTCCTCATCTGTCCCTTAGAACACGACAACCCCTGCCTCCTCGTCTTCTCATGAAAAGTAAATGAGCTCGCATGCGAAAAATACACTCGACAGCGTCTGACACTTAGGGAGCACTCAGTACAAGTTACTTTACGATTCAGCCTTTCTGCCAGGCCTGGGAAGTGGGTGGCACAGGGTGGTCAGATTATTATTTTATTGATCATTACCATATCGATAATCCATTTATTGTATATTCACCAGTTTCCAGGCCAGCAACCATTCTGTATTTTACCCTCATCCACCATGAGAAAGACATTGGGACCCATTCCTTAGTCTGCTGGTGAGGAGGGGGCGGGGCGGGACGTGTAGGAGTTCCTATGGGGTTCCAAGCGCACTGGAGGTCCTCTGCTGGCCTGGCCTGAGCCCCCTCCTCCCGTAGCTGAATCCTCTTGCTCTGTCCTGGGCAGAGCATCATCCCGTACAGGACTGTCCTGCGCGGGCTTGTAGCTGGTTGTTACATTTTTTTACCTCATGTCGCCCCGCTTCCCCGCCTTCCTTGGGGGGCACGAAGTTTGCCTCCACTTGCTCAAGGTCTGAGGCCCACCTCCTGAGCCGGTGAGCAGAGAAGCCTGGGTGTGTGGGGAGCAAGGCCGAGGACCGCGTGAGGGGAGGGATTTCTGGGCTCTGGGACAGAGGAGTGGGCTGGGCTCCTCTCTCCTCCCGCATGGTGAAGACCACGGGCCCGTGCGGTGGAGACTCCGCCCGCGTCTCAGAGAGCGTTTGCTGCAGAGCTGCTTGTCTGTCCGTCTGAACTGTAAACCTTGAGGGTGGGGCTATGGTCTTTACATCTTGTGTGGCTCCTGGAGCTTGTGCGACTGCCCCCGGCGGTCCCTTCTGTCTCTGTGTGTGGAGGTAGAGACGCAGAAAGGCACCGCTCCCCCACGCTGGACTTCGGGGCCACACCCTGCACGGGGCTCCTCCTGGACGTGCCTGGTCCCTGGTGCCCTGCCGAGGCAGGGCTCTCGCGTCCGAGGGGCCGGCGAACACAAAGCTCCCTTGTACTGCAGCTTCTCTGTCTCTGTGGGGGAAAAAAAATGTACCTGCAGTGGTGCCCACAGCTCCTCCTCTGTCCCTCTGGCTGCTCGCCACCTGCGAGGCCCACCAGCAGGCGTCCAAGCATGACCTCAGGGCCCGTCTGCGTGGAGTGGCGGTGACATCTGGGCCTCCGTCTGTGATGACGTGCAGCCCCAAGACTGAGTCTGGGCTGCGGGTGAGCCCTTCTAGAAAAAGGGGGCTGGCCACTGGCAGAGCATGACCTCCAAAGTGCAACTCTCCCTGCCCCCCATTCTCAGCCGCTCCCTTGCTGACCTCAGGCTGCGGCCGTCCTGCAGGCCCCCATGGTGACAGGATGCAGCAGTTCCCTCCCACTGCCCGAGGGACCTGGTACTGCAGCCTGAGGACATGACAGATCATCCTCCAGCAGCAGGGATGTGCCCAAGAGCAGGGGTCCCCAACCCCCCGGCTGCAGACTGCTACCGGTCCAAGGCCTGTTAGGAGCCGGGCCACGCAGCAGGCGGTGAGCTGCAGGCCAGCGAAGCTTCTGTGTCTGCAGCCACTCAGCAGCGCCAGCATCACCACCTCAGCTCCAGCTCGGATCACCCGGCATTAGATTCTCATAGGAGCACCGGTCCCTGGTGCCACAGAGGTTGGGGGCCGCTGCCCTAGAGCGTCTCTTGCAGATGCAGTTGATGCCCCGCCCAGATCCCCTTAATCAGGGGGTGCACCCAGCCGCTGCAGGTGTGTGATATGAAGGGCCTGTACCTGGCCCTCTCTGGAGGCTAGCTCTCCCCTGGACCCCCTTTGGGGGTGGCCACGGCCGGTGAGCTCCTGGTCCCTGGGGTAGAAGATATCTCTGGTGCAAGTCACACTTCAGAGTTCCCCAAGGGATCAGCCTGAGGCTAGACCCGCCTTGAGCCGTCTTGGGCTGACTTCCCATCTCTTTTCTCCGGTGTCCAGTGCTAATGAGCTGTAATAATAAGCCGTTCATGTGTCTCCTGAGATTCCCATCTTCATACATCGCACCCACGAGAAGCCCCCTCACAGGCTCTGCTTTCAGAGACCTGCCCCGAGACAGTGTCCCACCCACCCTGGAGCACAAACCATAGGCCCCGAGGTCCGGTGGTGCAGTCAGGCCCGAAGCCCGACCCTCCACTCTTCCCGGCAGCTGCGAATCTCAGGATTCGTGAGCCTGACCACCACTCCCCCAACACACTCACACACTCACACACACACACACACACACACACACACACACACACACACCTATCACATCCTGGGTTCAGGGGGTGTTCGTCTCCCCTTCCGCAGCGCCTGAGGCTCTTGGTATTTGAAGGGTGAGAGAGGTTGCCTGCCTGACCTGTTGGCCTCCCCTCAAGGCCAAGAGCGAAGGCCCCGCCCTCCCTTTCATTCTCACTTCCTGGGGAGAAGGACGTTCCCCGAGCGGGTCTCCAAAGAAGAAAATGGATTGCTAGGTTTCCACATGCATTTTGCTTCCGTTTCGGCGTCTGGAAAAACACAGCCCTGTTTCCATCGAGCCCCGTGAGGCAGCCCCGTGAGGCAGCGGGCGGCGGCTGGCATCAAAGGGGCAGGGGGCTCCGGGGCCCGTCAGCATCCTCGGGGCCCGGGGAGATTCCCGCTTCGCGTGAATGGTCGCCTTGTTAGTGTTTAAGGGGCGTCGTCGGCTCCGTTTGTTTCTCGGACTGGTATTTCCTTTCTGCAGCTCTCTGCACGTTCACAGGAGGGCTCGTAGCTACGTTCTGTCTTCGTGCTGGGGTTCCCCGTACTGGTGTGGGTCTAGGCCCACCTTCTTTTGTGTGAATAACTCATTTACTAAACATTACACCCCTGCCCGGAACCTGAGAAATAGACCCCACTAAGCGACCTGGGCTGCCCACTTGCCAATGTCCCCCACACAAATGGAGGAGGAGAAATTAATTACCTGAACGCCCCACATGGCAGGAGGTGAGGGGGGTGAGACCAGCCAGCGGGAGGCCCCACCTCTTGGCCCAGGGCCATCCTTCGTGGGGCTGTTCTCCGAGGTCTCACCCGGCGCCCGTTCCGGCTCGTTCCTCCTGAACCCCTTCTCTGTTTTTCTGAGCGAGAGCTCTTTCCTTCTTTGTCCCAGACAGCTTGTCCCCGGCACCACCCCAGTCTTGGGGGCCCGAGCTTTTCCCTTCTCGCTTTGGGCGATCGCTCTCTTTCCAGCCTCCTACTTCAGCTTCTGGAAAGACAAAACACAATCCCACACGTTTTTCAAAGTTTTCCCTCCTGTTTCTGTCCCCAGTCCTAGCCACTCCCCGCTTCCGAGGTGTCACGGGCTGAGCCGTGTCCTCCCGATTCATACACGTTGAGGCCCTAAGCCCAGGACCTCTGAATGTGCCTGTATCGGAGAGGAAGTCTTTGAAGAGGCGACTGACTTCAAAGTGAGGCATGAACCCTGTCTGACTGGTGTCCTTGCAAGAAGAGGTGATCGGGACACACAGAGGGGCACCAGGGATGCGCATCCCGGAGGGAAGACTGTGTGACCACACAGCTAGGAGACGGGGTCTGCAAGCCGAGGAGGGAGTAAGGTTACAGGAGAGACCGATTCGACCACCCCCTTGACCTTGGACTTGCAGCCTCCAGAATGGTGGGGAAATGAATTTCTGTGGTACTTTGTTATGGCAGCCCAAGCAGAAGAATGAACCCGGTGAGACGCCCATGTTGACGACCGCCGCGTTAGACAGTGGGGGTGGCTGCGGGGACCCGGGTGGGGGGTGGGTGGGGGCCCTGGTTAGGGGTCTGTACCGCTAGCTGCCGTGCGTGGCCCTGGACAAGTGCCTCGACTTCCTTGTGCCTCAGCTGGCTCCTCTGTAAAACAGGACAGCGACAGCACCGACCGGTGAGGGAGGTTCCAAGGAGGATGTGGGTGCTCAGTAAGCACCTGGAGCAGTCTCCGGAGCCGAGCAGCCCTCGTGTGAGCTGCTTCCGTGGGTTCCGAAGGCTCAGGCTGGAGGCCCCTCCTCCCCCAGATCGCTCCCCTCCCGGGCGAGCTGCTGCGAAGGTCAAGGACACCTTCTCTCAGGCCTGAGAAGCAGAGACATTAGAGACCCCCAGCCCCAAGGGACTGTGGGCACACGGCCCCTGCACCTGGTGCATTCACACCACGGAAGCGCTTGGCAGACCTCTGCCCTGCAGGACTGCCACACCTGTCCCCAGGAGGGGAGGCAAGCCCTCTCGGCAGAAGGCCACCATCAGACGGGGGGGAGACCAGCTTCCAAATAGCAGCCGTGGGCTCCAGGCTCATTCCCACCATTCACCAGCTGTGGCACCTGTGGCACATCATCTAACCTCTCTGAACCTCAGTCTCTTCATCTGTAAGTGAAACACGGTACTAGGCACCTCGTAAGATTATCATAAGGGTGAAATAATAGTTTAAGCGCCTAATCGTAATAATAAGCTGATAAGAGCTATTCATTAAAGTAGGTAAGACACTTACCAGAGAGGAGACGCAGTATCTGGACCTCTTTTTTCCAGATCGAAGAACTTTTTAAAGAATAACGCCTGGCTATTGACTGAGCATAATCCTGAACGCGGGGAGCCCCGTGGACTCACAGCCGAGTTCCACTCTGGTTAATGGATTCGGGATGGTTCCTGTTGGGTAATTATATTCAATAAGGGCTCGTCGATGTAATTTTCTGTCAATTGTCACTTTGTACAATGGAAGGGCTAATGGACTCAGGGGCCGTGGGGTCTGCTGGCAGTGGAGGTGCGCAGATGTGTGTGGGCCTGCTTGGGCAAGCGCGATGGGACTCCTGACCCGTGTGACAAGCAGGCTCGGTGGGCTCCTGTCCCCCTGCTGAGTAGAGAGGACTGGCCAGGGCGAAAAGGCTGTGACTGTGGGCGAGCAGTGGACTGGTCAGAACCTGTCCCCAGCTGGCCTCGCAAGGACTGTCAGGGCCCAGGAGCCTGCAGAGGCACTGGGGACGGCGGGGCGGGCCCAGGGGCTCGTTCAAGGAGGGACGTGGCTCCAGACTGCAACGGGGGTTTCAGCGTGAGCTCCGCCCTGTCAGGAGGACCAGGACCTGTGATTTACCAAGCTGACTGAAGTTTTATTAACCTGCCACCCACAAAGGGGAGTAAATCAAAGAAGTCCACATTATTGAACCTCCGGCCTCAGAAACAAATACGTTGTCTCTGTTCCAAGTCCCCTGGCTGCGTGATGCAGCATAAAACTCGGTCACCTCTCAACTGCAACAGGTGCAAAATTAGGACACTTAGGTAATTAAATTATATTTCTTCAGAGCCTTGAAATGCACTAGGAGCCGGTCTGGTTTCCTCTATCGTCGTGTGTGTGTGTGTGTGTGTGTGTGTGTGTGTGTGTGTGTGTGTGTGTTTTACAGCAGATTTGTTTCCCTAATTTTCTTTTTCTCCAAACGATATTGAAATGAGTTTACTTTTCTCAGTTCACACCCACGAGTCGACAAGAACTTGCCCCCTGAATGTGTTGGGAGGGGCATGCAGAAGAGCCATCTCCTGAATAAGAACTTGGGAAGTCAATTGCCAAAGAGGGTTAGTATTCCTGGGGCAGTTGGCATCTCTATTGCTCTCCTGCTTAATTACACTGCCTTCCTGAGCTATGCTTCCTGAGCCTCCATTCCTCCCTCCCTTCCTCCTTCCCTCCATCCCTCCCTCCTTTTTCCCTCCATTCCTCCTTCCTTCCTTCCTTCCTTCCTTCCTCTTCTTTCTTTCCTTCCTTCCTTCCTCTCTCCCTCCTTCTTTCCTTCTCTCCCTCCCTCTCTTCCTTTTCTTCCTGATTTCGTGTATCTGATGCCATAGCCCATTCAGGCTGCTGTAATAAAATACTATAGACCGTGTGACTTACAAACAACAGACATTTATTTCTCACAGTTCTGGAGGCTGGGGGCCCGAGGTCAGGTGAGGTTCCTCTTCCAGGTTGCAGACTTCTCACCGTATCTTCACTGCGCGGAAGAGGCCAGGGATTTCTCTGGAGCCTCTTCCATAAGAGCACTGATCGCATTCACGAGGGTTCTGCCCTTGTGACTTAGTCACTTCCCAAAGCCCCCACCTCCCCACACCATCACCCTGGGCATTAGATTTTCAGTATGTGGATTTTAGAGGGGCACGAACATTTAGACCATAACGCTATATATATGTATTCGTCCACTTGTCTATCTACTCATTTATCTACTTATTTAAATAATTTTCAAATTCTTGCATTGGGTACTAGGAATTCAATGAAAGAAGGAAAAATGGCGTTGTTCTTGCTGTGTGGCAGATCGCATTTATCAAAAATGGCTGTGAAAATCTCTCCCATCCCATATGCCCTTCTTCGATGTGATCTCACCACTCCCCCGTCAAGAGGTGGAGTCCACGCCCCAGCAACTCACACCTGTAATTAGTGGAATGTAGCTGAAGTCAGGTGACACTGAGTGACTTCTAAGGCTGGATCAGAAAAAGCCACACAACTCCCTTTGGGAGCTGTAAGAAGCCCAAGTGCCCTGAGCCCACCATAGTAAGGGGGCCACATGAAGATGCTCCACCTGACAGACCAGCTGACAGACCAGCAGCGATCGGCTGCAAGGCATGTGAGTGCTTGGGTGTCCAGTCCAGCCGAGTCTTCCGTTGACCACAGCCCCGGCTGGCATCCGCCTGCAACTGCGTAAGAGATCCAACTGGGAGTGCCTAGCTGCGCTTTCTCCAGATTCCCAACCCACAAAATCGTGAGCAAAGTGCAGGGGTTGCTTTCAACCACTAAATTCGAGGATTGCGTAGCCATAGGTGACTGGAACACATTCTCACAGAGTTTATAGTCCAGTAGGAGAGACAGATGTTCAAGTTTCCTATGAATGAACACAAAATTACATTTGAGGTCAGTGGTGCATTGAAAACCTAGGTGAGTTCCTGGCCCGAGAGGTCAGGAACGTGACCCCGAGGAAGGAAGCGGGGACCGACTGAGATCTCACGGGGAGGGAGAGTGTTCTGGCATGAGCAAAGGTCCTGTGGCAGGAAGGAGGTGGTGAAAGAAGGCCCGAGAAGCTGCAGGATGGGGAGCAAGGGTTGGCCAGAGGAGCACAGGGTCCAAACCCCGCAGGGCCACCCGCGTGCTAAGGATCTGGACATTTGGAAGGAGAGTGACAGGAAGTCGGCCATGGCAGGCGTGGAAGCAGCAGCTGAGGGTGGCGGGTGGGTGGTTAATGAGCGTGGTGAGGACTCCCCTGGAAACAGTGCTTCCAGGTGAAATGATGTGTGCAAATAGCAGTTACCAATAGGACCGAGGTTCTTGTGGGGGCTGCATGCCCACTGAGGGTCCGATGCCCACCTTTCCTAGAAGAGGCCACTACTCCTGTTAAATTGCATGACTTTGGATAGGTCACTTCACCTCTCTGGAGACGAGACTTGTACAGATGATTTATAGGTCCTTTCAAATTCCGTGAATCTAAGAATCAATTCTCAATGACTTCCCCATCATGAATAAAAGCACTCGCTAAAACTTACATAAATAGATTAAATAGGCCAACGACATGAAATTATATTTAATATGATTCATTATCATAATGTGCTATATACGAAGCTATCTCTTTTCTCCCTAAAGCCTGCCTTATTTTTTATGGCAACACAAGGATCAAGCAAGGCAGTCACCGAGCAAATGCCCCGTGGCTCCCTGGGAGAAGTCTGGTCCTGCTCATCTATGCTCTAGCCTCAGGGGCAGACACTGCCTGGCCAGCGAGGCTCACTCTCTAGGACAGGGACACACTCTGCACCCCAGTTCACAGCGCTTGGTTAAGACTTGAACTCAGTCTACGGCCATGCCACCCTGAACGAGCCCGATCCCGTCTGATCTCGGAAGTGAAGCAGGGTCGGGCCTGGTTAGTACTTGGATGAGAGACCACCTAGGAAGACCAGGCGCTGTAGGCATAAAAATTAAAAAAAAATAAGGGATTGTAAGCTGACGAGGTCCTTGCAATCTGTGAGGTCAACCAAAGGTTGCCTCACCTAAAAACAAAAAAACAAAAAAAAAAGACTTGAATTCAGAACCACTGAAGATGCAGGGGACATTGGCATTGACCCTCTGTGACCTTGGTCTCATCGCCTCAGCTCTGCGAGCCGCAATTTCCTCTAAAAAGGAGCTAAAAACACCTACCTGGCTACCTGAAAGGGTTGATGTGCAGATCGAATGAGATAATCCTATACATTGCAATACGCTCCGTACGTGCCTGGCGCGTGGTGTGTGCTGCGTCAATGCCGACTACTTCACTCCGTTCTTCAGATCACTGACGCTACACGCAGCTGAGATTACGAATGTCAACCCCACGAATACCGAGGGTCCGCCGGATGTATTTATGCTCACACTGGCCATCCGGAAAACACAGAGAAGGTTCGGCTACTCTCCGTAATCCCTTTTGCCGTTTTTATACAGTCCCCAGTCAAAAAATGAAAAGAAAACCAAAAATCGCAAGTCATGTTGAAAAGAGGTGCCCGCGCCCAGTGGGTTCAAATGACGTTTGGCGCTACCTTCTGAATAACCAGCAGACCCTGCTCTGTGCTCAAGCTCGAGCGGGCACACGCACGCACGCACACACACGCACACACACGGACATGCAAATAACTCATGGCCCAGAGTGTGCCTGGAAAATTAACTCCCGTTTCCTTGACACAGTCCTGCTCTGCTTTCCAGGATGAAAAACATATGGCCTCCCACAGTGCTGGCCTCGCTCCCTCCCGACAGGGGCAGGAGGTGAGGCTGGGAGAGAGGAACAGGGAGGGGACTGTGAACGAGAAGGTTATACATTCTCAGCCGGCACTCCCAGCCCCTGGCCCGCCAGGGCCCCCCCACCACCCCGGGCTGGAGCTTCGAGCCATGCGTCTTCAGAGCAGGTAAGATAAAATGCTTGCGTCTCGATCCATCTAGACAGTAAATTTTTTGAGTCCCTATAAGCTAAAATCAATATTGGCACAACTGTGTGTCATTAAAAACTAAATGCACATGACAAAGCCAAACTGCTGCCTATTAAACAAATGAGTTTTCTCTCTGCACAGGCACAGCGGGTTATTAAATTCTTTATTACAGGAACATCACCATTTGAAGGGGGTAAAAATACGTCCTTATGAGTCATCTGTATGTGTGTAGCAGCACGGCCTTCCCGTGCTCCCTCGAAGACGCCCTGGCGGTGCTCGACCCTCCCCTTCCATGGGAACGCGCGGTTCCTCTGAGCTGTCGGGAGAGGCAGAGAGAAAAGGCTGAGGTGACACCTGACCCTCACTCACATGCCCATCCACTCATTGCTTTACTGCTTCGGTCGACAAATATTTATTGCACACCTACTATGTGTCAGGCATTCCACTGAGTCCTCGGGATACAGAGGAGGAGAATAATAATAATAATAATAATAATTAATAATAATAATAATAATAATAATAAAGCCTGGTCCATTCACCCAAGCCAGTCCGGCCACTTTAACCCCTCAGCTGAGACATTTGCAACTGCATCTCAGAAGACAAGATGGCGGCAGCCTCAAAGCCAAGGACATTTATTTTCTCACCTAACGGAAAGCCTGAAGGTCAGGTGGTTCCAGGGTTGTGTAACAATTCAGGTTCTTTCCGTCTCTATGCAGGGCGACCCTTGTATCCTCCTGGTTGCAAAACGGCTGCCATAGCTCCGAACATCTTGACTGCAGGCAGCCATATCCAACAGCAGGCAGGTTCTAGTACCACATCTCATTGTAGGAGGAAGTGAAACCTTTTCCAGAAGGCTCAACAGGTTCTGTTCGGTTCCCACTGGCCACAGGTGGTGCATCTGCTCAAGTCCTTGCTGTCAGGGCGGCTGGCGTGTGGCCTGCAGAGAATAAGTATGAATCATGGGTCACAGCCTCCCCCCACCTCTCTGAAAAAGGTTTCTTTTCCTATTTTCCGAGCCTCTATGATTCTCTTGGCCCCTCAGCTCCTCGCTGCCCCTGAGCCTCTCCCCCTGCCTTGGCGTTTCTCCGGGTCCCACCGGTGCTGGGTGTTTCCTGCTCACACTTCCAGACCTTCTCCCACCTTTCACGCCTCGCTCTGTGCTCCAAGGAGCTGACTGTCCCTGAAAACTTTGCATTCTGGCTTCAGCTGGGACCGGCCGGTGGGAGGCCCACTGGAGATCAGAGGATGAGGAGGGTGGGATGTCTGATGCCCCAGCTCTGTCCACGCAGTGGCTGTGATTGTCCGTGTCCCTCCACCCAAGGCCACAGCTCCTGCTGGGCTTCTCGATTCTGGTAACTGCCCCCTCCCCTTGCCATTCAGGCCTGGAGCGCTAGGATGCCGCACCATGCCTTGGGATCTCCTTTAAGTCCACCCTTTCCCACACTCTCCCGACCACCCTACCTGAGCTCACCATCCGTTTCCTGCCAGCCCGGCTGACAGACCGGAGCCTCCGCCATGATCCTGAGCCCCGCTGGCCCAGACGAGCATATAGACCCACTGATGCGACATGGCCTGGAGCTTCTGCTGCCCTCAGAAGATGGAAGAGAGAGCTGAAAGGGTAGAGGAAGGAGATTTTTCGAGGATGGAAAAGTTAAGAAGGCGCATGGGACCCTTCCTGACGAGACCCAGCTATCCTTGCCGGAGTGTCCGGGGCTTTGCTCTTCCCGTTTCCATGGAGATGGTGCGGACAGGAGCGGAGGGCCAGTCAGCCTTGGCGTGGGCCCCTGGTGGTTCTCATCGGCACTGGGAAGTGACCCGCCTCTTCTGCCTCGGCTCAGGGTCACGCGCCCATCTCAGCTAGGTCCCAGAAGCAGCGACTCGGGACAGCGACACTTGTGCATACGTTGTGGCTTTTAATTTTCACCGCGGCCAAGCAAAGCAGACGTCCTGGTCTCTGTTTTGCAGACGAGGAAGCTGAAGCACAGGGGTGTTAAATGTCTTGCCCAGGGCGACCTGTTCTTCCTAGCGGGCCTTGGACCAGAACCGGACTCCCTGACTAATTTCCGTGCTCTTTCTCCGATGCTCCAGCTCCTGGTCGCTGTTCTGAACGACCTTGGGTTTTATACGCTGAACTGAGGGCCTTGTTTTCCTAGTGAAATAGGATGATGGCTCTTTCTCGAGTCACAGCTAGAATATGTTAGCGCATATAATTTCTTCGATTATTCGGCCTTTCTCCAGATTTTTCTCGGTCTTTTGACGCTTACCCTATCATTGAGACCAGAATCTCATATAAAGTGGGATGTGATTTAGTGCCACATCACATCGTGAAATCCAATATCTCCGTACTTCACAGCGCTCTGCACAGATTATTATGTATTTCTCTGTGCTTTATGCTCAGATTAGAGGCTTGGAATCATTTCCCCGCACCTTTTGTTCAGACTCCGAAAGGTTACTCTAGACCCAGGATACCAAATTCATTTTATTTCAGGTTCTAGCACGAATAAGCTGGGAGTGGCTCTAGGAACACTGCGAGACTGCATCTGGACTCGGGGGAAAGAGATCGGGGCTCCATTAGTGATGCCTGCCGTGGGCCCGGGGGCTGTAACTGCAGACACGCTTACTATCTGTTCACACATCCTCACCCAGACCTGTCCCTCTGACAGAAGAAAAGAAGCTGGTTTGAACCTGTCTCGGTTTAGGTACCCCTTAGAATGACAAAAGTATATGAGAGGGGTCAAGCTGGCTTCATTTCCCCTGCCTGTGTTAAGTGGTAACGATGATGGCATTGAAGATAATCACGTAATATTATTTGCACATTTTTTTAATAGCCATGACAATGGCCAAGCTCCATCTGCAGACCTTGACCTCTACCCGGCAAAGGGCAAGCATTTGGTTTATAAAGATGAGAACATTGTTGGCACAGAGCCCATGTCGCCATCTTCGCTCGAAAGTCTCTCCGAAGGTGACACAGCAGTTGGTGGGTGTGGAGGACTGGCTTCTCTGCTGGAAGATGAAGGATGGAGGCGAGCTGGAGAGAAGCCCCATTGTCCAGGAAGTTTAGGGGCGCATGGAAGAAGTGACCCCTTCTGGCCAACAGAGGAATGACATGGGCTTGCTAGTGAGGGGTGACTCACTGAGAATGAGGGGCAGAGAGGCTCATGGGAAGAAATGTACTGATGAAGCGACGTCTATCATGACTTGTCTCATCAGTCATTCCCTAAGTGGCTACATCAACACATCCCAGCCCTTAGAGCAAGATAGAGTACACGCGTGTCTAAGAAGGGCGTGAGTGTGACAGCAAAATTTGGACACTCTTATCTCAAAGGGGCTGGAAGGGAATAGGACGATGAGGGTCAAGGTGCTGGGTGGGGTTCAACAGCAGTATTTTCTGGTGCTTCATCTGCCAGTGACTCTTGGGGACAGTCCTGCCATCTCTGGACAGAGCGGGCTGCCCTGGAGGCTGTCACAGGACAGAGCCCCGAGGTACCCTGTATCCAGCCACTTCCCGGCCGGCCCCATTAGCCGGGCACTTTGGGTTGTTCTGCCAGCCCCTCCATGCCTCCCTGCCTTTCTGCGAGAAAGCTTCTCTTTTCCTGGTCTACCTGCTCTACCTGCCGCCTCTCGCGTGTCCTTCAGGGAGTCCCAACTGCTACCTTGTTCTCCAAACAGAATTAATCACTTTCTCATCTACGTTCCTATAACATTGTGTCATGTGGCTGAGCACACGGTGTTAGCGACATTTATTGGTAGAATAATAATCTTCCATTTAAAAAAGAAAAGCTGCGAATTGTTGGGCACTTACTGGGGATGATCTCATTTCGTCCTCATGACAATTGGTGACGTGAGTGCGATTATAATCCTATTTAATGATGCAGAAATGGAGGATCGGAAGGATGGCTAACTTATCCACCGCCACACTGCTGCAGT
Organism: Pteropus alecto; assembly: GCF_000325575.1. Classification (NCBI taxonomy): domain Eukaryota; kingdom Metazoa; phylum Chordata; class Mammalia; order Chiroptera; family Pteropodidae; genus Pteropus; species Pteropus alecto. The sequence goes on along the minus strand of NW_006436283.1, from coordinate 5,927,873 downwards.
GAGCCTCCAAAAAAGCAAAAAGCCTAACGTGTGGCATTTGCCAATTTCCATGGTGTAAATATTCCAAAAATGGCAATTTCATGCTGCCCATGCTTTCCTCACGAGTCCGCGTTATTCCTGAAAATCTAGCAATTGATTCTTGCAAGCTGGCACAAGCCAGCGTGAGCTGTTGTGAGCCCGTATAAGCTGGTAGAGCCGGTTCCGATGGTCGCTGTGACAGCCACATCCATCTCCAGGAACTAGACTGTGGGCTCCTCAAGAGCAGCCACTGAGTTTTACCTATCTGCTACCTCCAGCGCGCTGCTCGGTAACTAAGTGCCTTGCACTGGAATTCAGTAGATACTAAATTATTGATGTGTGTTGCAATAAGTCAGATTTCTGAGCCTAGAGAGCAGGGGCAGAGGGCCACCTGGACAGAGCTTTCTCTGCTGGACACTGCCTTTCTCCTCCTCCGAGTCAGACACTGGCTGAGAGGCTCAGATCCCTTTCCTGAGGTCTGTGGATCAGAAGAAAACGAAAGGACAGAGAGCAGGGGGAGGAAGGGGCCTGGGCTCAGACGGGACAGTGGGCTCGGAGGCTATGGGCAGCCGGGGGCAGCAGAGACCTCTGGGCTGGGAACAGATGTCACATCTGGGCATCCGATAGGATGAAGCTTCTGGAGAATGGGGGCTTATAGCCTCAGGTGCCTGTTTCCCAAAACCTGCCAGCATCCAACTCTCCTAGGACGAGCAGGGGCTGCTGCATGCCAGGCGGCTGACTACTTGGCTGTAAACCTGGTCAGGCCAGATCCACCCAGAGAGAGAGAGAGAGAGAGAGAGAGATAGCGCGCGTATGTGTTGTTTGTGCATCACAGACCTTTATCCTGAGGCCAGAACAAGATACCAACTGTTAGCAGCAGAAGTGCTACCTAGAGCGTTAACACTTGTCTGCCTGTGCCAAGGCCGGGAAGCGCGGACCTGGGGAAGAGACTTCCAGAGCGGGCTGGGGTCCCCCCAAGGGCCCACGGGAAGACACACCCTGTCAAGGCCTAGAACCGTTCCTGCACCAGGTGACAAGTGCACGGAACAGCGAGCACCAGGGTTAACTAAACAGCGGTCCTCAACCTTGAGCATGCATTAATGTCACCAGGGGGCAGAGCTGGCTTCACGGGCCTGTGACCTGTGCAGTGCACAAGGATGTAATGCTCTGCCGTTGCCATCCTGAGATTCTTCATCACTTTTGGACAAAGGCCCCTGTGTTTTCATTTTGCACCAGGCCCTGTAAATGATGTAGCTGGTCTTATCTGAGGGGCTTGTCAAAACCCACCTTGCTGGGCTCCTTCCCCAGAATTCTGATCCAGGGGGTCTAAACGGGGCCCGGGAATTTGTTTTCCCGACATGCTCCCAGGTGTGACAGTTTTCTGAGCAGGAGGCCTGGAGCAGCACCATGGGAAGACGGAGGGGAGGCAGCTCAGGCAGCTCTGGGGCCAGGTCACATGCTGCCGAGTCAGCAGTCAAGGAGCTCAGTGAGGGCACATGAGCTCAGATCTTTATGTCTCGGGGGCCAAGGAGCCAAAAACTAGCTCCAGCCTTCAGCGGATGGGGAAGATTAAGAAACGAGTGTATGAAAAGGGACACACGTGATGCTCAGATTTAGGGTAAAAGAGAGTTTGAAATAGGCTGAGCTTTTAATTCAAACCAAGGGAAACTGAGTCATGTGAACCCATGAGTGTGACACGGAGCCGTGTGACAAGAGCTCCTTGCAGTCTAGGAAAAAGAAGGCGAACCGGCTGCCGACATCTACGGTATCTGTTGGATGGTCTGAGCCGGAAGAATGGCGAGCGGAATGTTTTGAACTCCAAGGACATGGGAGGGTGGCATCTTGGAGGTGTCCCACAGCCCTGAGGGTAAGCCGGGGGGCGGGGGCACTTATGCCCAGAGGAGGTCCTGGGACTACCCTTCAGCACATTCCCTACCATAAAGTCATCTCTCGCTGACCTGTGCTGGAGCCTGGAATCCCACCGGGTAAGCTCTGTTTATTCCAGCTGAAGTCAGAGGTTTTAACGGAAGATTGCAGACCCCTAGGGAATCAATGAATGGGCTCCGCTGAAATTGTTTGTGAAATTTACTGTGAATTATACTTGCATTTTCTTTTCCTGCGGAGAGGGTCCACAGCTTTCATCGGATTCTAACAGGATTCTATGACGCCCCTCGCAAAAAAGTTTGCCTGAAAGGCAGATTATTCAAGAAATGGCATTGGGATAACTGGCTAATCTTTTTTGGGGAAAAAATAAAGCTGGATCCTCATCTAATTTCTTACACCCAAATGCACTCCAGGTGGGTCAAGGATTTCAACGTTAAGGAAGAAATGAAGCAATAAACGTCATAGATGAAATTTCGGTAAATATATTTAGAACCCTGGAGATGAAACCAGTTTTCCAAGCGGGACGTGAAATCCAGAAGCCACATAGGAAAAGGTCGATGCATCGGATACGAAAAATTAAAATTTTAATGTGGAGAAAATAAAGACCAGGGACAAATTGAGTGCATAAGACAAGGGACAAACAGGGGAAAATGTTTACAGCACAAATCAAAAGCCGAGAAGCCGCTTTATTGACATAACCAAACACAAAGACTCACGTACAACGTGAGCAGGGGGTGTACACGAAGAAGAACGCGAGGGATTGACGAACAGATGAAAAGATGCTCCCGAGTCATTAAATAATTAAAGCAGCGTGAGCGGGGACCAGAAACGGGGTGACTGTCTCTTACTTCAAAGACCGAACGATATTTACATCGAATAGTGTTTCATAATGTGGATGTTTCATATTTCGTTCCATCCGCTGTATCTTGATATTTCGATTGCATCTGGTTCTCGGGCATTATAAACAATGTTGTCAAGAACAATTTTGCAGCAAATCCATGACTGTTTACTCAAGATGAATTTCTAGAAAGATCATCTGCATTTAGCATCATGTAGCTGATGTGATCATTTCTGAAGTGATTAGACCAAGCAGGCAGGAGCCCGGCCACCGTACGGAGCTTGGAATCCTCCTGGGAATGGCAGCCCTGGGTTTGGAGACCGAAAAAATGATGACTAATGTTCAGTGGGCATCTCTCACGTGCCAAACAGTGCATCGGACCCTTTAGCATTTACTAGGTGTTTTGTTTAACCGTACGACAGCAAGAATAAGTAAGACTGGCATCTTTTCCCCATTGAACGGATGAGAAAACCAAAGATCAGAAAGGTTTAGTAAGTTCCCCAAGGCTGACAGCTGGGATTCAGGGCACAGGTCTTTCCAGCCTGAAAGCCTGTGCTCTCTCCTCCCCAGCTGTCTGCCGAGGGCCGCAGCAGGTGGTTTGGCTAAAGATTCTCCATCGGGGAAGGAAGAAAGGCATGCCAGGGAGGTTGGAGGGCGCCAAAGACAATTTTGTTCCCATTTACCATTTTCCAGAAGGTTGGCCCTACCTCTGGGTACCCTGATGTGTAGCCCTCACGAGAAAGTTCTGCATGGGAGGCTCGCACAAGGAATGGATGAGCTGTTGTTACACAGCAAAGGGCACAGGGAGGATACCAACCCTACATCACTTCCCCCCAGCACTGACTCTGTAGTGCATTCCAACTGGCCACCCAGGCCGACTGTAAGCTTTCAGTCGCCAGCATGTATAGGCAGCTCGCCCACAGCCCAGCAACAGGAAAGAAGCTCTGTGTCCTCTGTCCCAAGAAAGTCAAGACCCTCTCCTAACCCCTCGCTCTTCCTAACCCTCCTCCGGGTCTTCCCCAGTGAGGCCGATTCACCTCTACCTTCACACTTGATCAGACCACCCCATCCCAGATCACCCAATTAAATAACCATGTTCAGGTTCGTCTCAAAGAGCAAAGAGCAGGTACGATGTTACCTTTTAAATAAATTCTAAAGAGCCCACAAAGTTAGAAGGAGTTTGGAGGCTCAGAGTTAATTTTCTAAGAGGGGCACTCACTTCCCCCAGCTGTAACGGCATCTTCAGATAAGCTGCAGCCAGAGGAGATAAACTGTGATTCCAGAAGCAGCCAGTGTAAGCAGAGACCGTTCCGCCACGTGCGTGGTAGACGGTAAGTCGCCTTCCTTGCTTGGTTATTTTTCTAGAGTGGTGACTGGTTAAAAGTACTCAAAAAAAAAAAAAAATTTGGTTATTTCTAAAGACGTAGAACACAATGAGAGAGAGTGTAATAGTATCGAGACTTTCAAAAATGTACATTTTCTTTGACTTGGCGTAATTTCACTCCTACGCATTGATCTTAAGGAAATAATCCGAAATCTATGTACACAGTGTGTTCCTCACGGCATCGTCTATACTATCGGAGGACTGGAAACAAAAAAGGGCCTGACCAAGAAAATCGAAGTGGCTCTTAAAAATCACGCTGTAGGAAAAGAGCGATGGGGCGAAATGGTCACGATGACCGTGAGTGGGGGCGAGGGAAGCAAGTTCGAAAAGAGCACGTGCAGTGTTAAAAATGGTTTATAAAGAAAAATATATTGCAGGGGGTGGGGGCGAAGAGTCTGGAAATCTATGTTCCAAAAACGGTACAGAGTTTTTCTGCAGGTGATGGAGTTATGGTAATTTTCTTCCTCCTCGAATTTTTTAGTTTTCCACATTTATTGTATGGGGCACCCTTTGTCATAAGGAAATCTTTTTTTTTTTCTTTCTCTTTGAAGAGATGCTTCAGTGACGGATCCTTTGGTGGGTGCCTGGAGGTGTGTGTCTCAGAGCAAGGCAGCTGCTCGGTAGGGTCCAGGATGCAGGAGGCCATGCTGGCACTAGGATTCATCTCCTGTGATCACTCTTACCTCCCTGATCCACTGGGGACAATCAGTGTCTCAAATACCCAGCCTGTTAGACAGAGTGTTTGATGGAGGAGCCAGTTCCTCGGATTAGTGCCGGGTTGAAAAATGACCCATGAGTCTCTAGAGATACGGCGGAGCTGGAGCAGAGCTTGGTATTTATAACCCAGTCTCCCAGAGCAGGGTCCGGACACCGTGCAATTCTGACAGATGATTTTCATGAGAAACTTTCAGTTTCCATTTGATTATGGGCCCATAAACACAGATTGCAATTGAGTGGAGTTAGGTCTCTGCCTGCGATGTACCTGCCAGGGCTCGGGGAGCCTCGCTGGTGGCTCTGACGTGCCTGTTGCCTGGCGGAGTCCCAGGCTGCCCAGGGGACGCTGAGCAGCTGCCGCAGTTATGCCTGTGTTCTGATGTGGTCGTCGGAAGTGTCCACGCGCACCCTT
>NW_006436283.1:5879883-5922608 GCF_000325575.1 Pteropus alecto | reverse complement strand
CCCCGGGCAGGGACACGTCCTCTACCTGCATCGTGCAGTCCTACCCAGCCTGGGCAGCAGAGTGTGCCCAGCTGGTTCTAGGAGGCTTTGGCCAACTTTGGTCTTGGGGCCACCATCTTGCTTTTTCTTCATTCATTCATTCATTCATTCATTCCTTGGAAATATCAAGCAGCTGCCATGTGTCAGACACATGGACCTAGAAATACCAGGTAGATTTAGGGATTCAGAGACTAACGTCCCTCTGCTGCCCTGGGAGTCACTCTGAGAGTGTCACATGCGTTCACTTAGAGAGGAGCTCCAGGAGCTGAGAGAGCACGGACGGGGAGGAGGGAGGAGCCGGCCTGGGCTCTGACGAAGGGAAGTTGGCCTCTCCATTCAAGACTGGCGTCTGCAGCTCCCTCACCACACCCCCTCCGTGGGGGTCGGGCAGAAACGGTGATACGCCAGCCTCGCCTCTCACGTTGCTTATCATCGCTGGGCATTTCGTCTGTTAAGGTCGCTCCTTCCCCTTTCTACCTACGGGGAAGAGATCGGGAAGCGCTTCGTGGCCCTTGAGTGACGGGTCGAGATGAACCCGTCGCAGAGTGACACTATGGGGCCTTGAGTCTTCAGCTCAAATTAATTCTGTGACTATGATCGGCCCTGTGCCTGGCACTGTTCAAGGCACTGGGAAACGTCAGAGGCTGAACGAGACACAGTCTAAGGACTCGGGGAGCATCTAGTCTCCTGAGAGGAAAGGGACAGAGGCCACCACCCAAGGAACGCATGGACACGCGTGTGTCCGGTGCAGAGAAGCGCAACGGATAACGTAAAGCAGAGAAGGCGCGAGCGAGAACGGGCCGCGGCCTGTGTTTGATGTACGGACAGAGCCGATGGCAGCCTGGACAACGGTGACAGCAGAGGAAGTGACGGGACCCCAGCGTGATCAGGGGGGCAGGCAGGAGAGGCGGAGGGACACGGAAGGTGGTTCTTGCGGTTTCTCACTTGAGAAGTGGGAGGGCGGAATTGCCAGATTACTGAGCGGAGAAAGCTGGGGGGCGAGCCTTTAGGGAAATGTCGCTTCTAACCCACACTTATGTCCCTGGAACTCCCCAAACGCCACCCCGACCTCATGGTCCCTTACCCGGTGCTACGATGTGTCACACTGTCTTTTTTTTTTTTTTTGTCAACTCGTGCATCTGCCTCGCTGCCTACATTTGTCCCATGTGCACTATGCTTCACACGCAATAGTGAACGAGAAGAGGCCAGGGCCCCGCCATCCAGTGCAAACCTCAGGGCAGGGTGCTCCAGCTCGGAGCCCGAGCCCTCTCACTGTCCTGGCCCCAGACGCCAGGCGGCCCAGCTCCACCGCGGGGCCCAGGCCTGTGGGGCCGCTGCCTCTGTGCCGTGCTCTGCCCTGCTGGCTCCTTCTCCATAGAAACGCCCCGGCCATCCCGGCATGCGTAAGGCCTCCCGCCCCGGGCGCAGCTTGTACCAGCCTCTTTTGCGGACCAGCTGCTGGGTCTCTGCTCTTTTGTCCCCGTTCCTGGGAGGCCCTGGCTCCGTATTCTCTGCAAACACATCTAGGCTTCTTCAGACCACGTGACGAGAACATCTGCTGCTAGGAAGAGAGGACACAGCAGCCCTTCGGTAATCGCCCCTAATTGTCTCCAGCCCCAGGGGCACTTGCGTTTGGGTCTAAGGGCTTCGAAGCCGTTTCTAGAAGCATATTATGATCGCCTTCTGTGGTTCGAGTGGCGGCAGGAAGGAGGGTACAGAACGGGCTGCAGAGGCTACTGGAACTGAGTAGGAAGACTCATGCAAACCTTCTGTCCCCAATGTCTCTTAATATGGGACAGGGCACACAGAAGGGGAAGCGAGGCGAGGAGCAGATACCGTACCCCTCGTCCCTACTGCCTCAAGGGTCTCCTGTGGCTGTGTGTACCTGTCAGTAGCCAGCAGCTCCATCTCTTTGCCCGAGGGATTTTTATGAAGCCAGAAAAGTTTGCTTTGTCAGAAGTGGGAGAGTTAATCTCGTCTCTGGGGCAGCTCTCCACAGGGACCGAGGGGGTGGACATTCACTATTATACAAAGGGCCCCTCTCCTACAGATCTGCTCGAGATCCCCAGGGAGTGAAGTTGGGGGCCCCGGGGGGCTGGCTTAATAACCTTCTGCTCCAGCTGCCTTCCCGCCTCCCCTCCTCCGCACCGGAAGTCCAGAGTCACCTCAGAGTGTGTGGCTCCCCCTCCCACAGCTGCTTCTGGGTGAACCCAGACTGGCACCAGTGATGGCAAATGTCAGCATCCGTGGGTGTATGGGTTGGTTTTAGGGTGGTCCAGCCAGGCACCGAGAACCTGTGGGTGAGCTGGGGCCTCGGCGCGGAGCAGAGAGGCCACGAGGCAGGGATGAGTTGCACGGAGGGCAGAACGTCCTCGTCCAGCTCTGCTCGGGGTCAGCTCTGTGCGTGACCAAACAGACCCATGGACCAGCCCCGCCTAAGGCGCAGCATCACCGGCGCGGAGGCAACGGCTTCCCCGTCTTCTCCATCGCCCCGCAAAGCGGGAGCGCGCCTCCTTGTAGGAATTCCAAGCCGTCTTCACCTCCGTTGTCCGAGTCAGAGATTTGGGCTGAATTTAGATCGCTGACGTTGACATCGTGTGGCTTCAAGAGAAAGGGAGAGAACTATAAGCTTCCCATCGCCCCGACACGTGGCCAGGGCTCGTTCCTTTGGTGCCTCACGACGGGAGCGGGACTTCCGGCGTCCAGAATTCCTTAGCCTCGTGATTCAGCCGACACACCGGTTTTCCTGGGCCATCTCGACACTGGCCACGGTTCAGTCATAGCAACATGAAGGTCAATCTTTTCATTTTCCAAAGAGGGAACCGAGCCCTGTGACTTCAGTGCCACTTTGTGACTCGCTCACTTCCCCAGAGCTCATCCCGTTCTCGTGTTCCCTTTGAGGACGCTTTGCAAATATTCATAACTTATTTCCGCCACGGTAGCGTCCTTTCTGGAGTTCATCAGGAATGGTCGAGGACCATCGCAGTCCGGATCAGCAGTGACTGGAGCAAACACAACGGAGCTCTCAATTGCACTTGGTTGAACAGACAAATAATAGACCATTCAGACTGAGCTTCTGATACCTTAGGCTTTGTGACCTCGTAGGGAAGAAACAGAGACTCATTCTCATGTGGACAGATGGGCCCGTTTGCAAATACTTCCTCAGATACTCCCATACACACAACATCCTGTCCTGGGTGGGTGGCTGTGACCCAAGAGACTGAACAAACCTCAAAGAAACACCTGCCACAGAAGTAGCAGCCTCGGTCTGCAGAGCCAAAACAACATTTGTGTCACTGCCTCTTTGTCTAAGGGTGCAATTTTTTCAATAAGTCTGAGAGCTAGAGGGAGAGCCCCACGCCAAGGTCTCTGCTGACCTGACTTCGAAGCTGAGGGCTGGGGCCTGGAGTGGGAAGCTGGGCTAGGGATGGGCAGGATGTGAAAGCATCGATCCCGAATGTGCCACAGCCGTGCTTGGCACTGGACTTGGGGAGAAAGTTTCCCCAAGAACCGACGCTAGTCTGAGAAGGCATCTTGCCCGGCCAAGCTATCCCTTGGTCTCAGACTTGTCCAGTTCTTGTCCCAAGGAGAGGGAGCTGACACTGTGCCCTCTTTGAAGTAAGGCTGTACGGCAGTAGGAGAGAGAGAACGGGGTGAGAAGGCCACCCCGTAGGCATTGCAGAGGATCCCCGATGGCATTCACGAGCATCCACGCAAGCAGAGCGCTAAGCCAAGGCTCTGTGCAGAAAGAGACTCTGCAACTGCCGACGTCCTCTGGGGCAAGAGCAGCCCACAGCAGACTGTGCCACCACCTGCATCTTCTGAGCCCCGCCGAGCAGACACGGCGACGGGTACTCTGATGCTCAACTCGCATAAAGACTCAGAATCCTTTCCAACACTACGACCCAGACAGAACCCAACACTCAGAGCCAGAGCTGGCATTCGAGATGAAATTCATTGTCCACAGTTGTCCTGGGAACTTATAGTTTAAAACTGATTCATGGACGCAGATACATTTGTAACAGGTAAGCAGATACTTTGATAAGAAATGTGTAATGATTAGAATAGCAGAGATGACCATTCACCTTGCCTAAAAGGTTTTTTTTTTTCTTCTCACCCCGTGAGACTTAAATCAGAGCGTCACGTGATCCATGCCTCTGGATTGGACACAAGGACTATCTTCACTTGAGTTGGGAGGATGCAGCGATCTTTGCTAGCCTCTCCCTGCGGGCTCCTGGGATGCCCGTCCAGGTTCCGTGGTCCAGACAGAGCACGAAGCAGCTAAGACCAGAGTCTCCGTTCTCTGTATCATCTCTTCAATCTGCTTCTCCCACCTCCATCTCTCTCCTAAGCTCCCCTTAGGTGAATGACCATAAAAGTTACCATTTAAACGAGGAGTGGTACCATTAATAATTACACCAGAATGGCAGGTGTAAATGGGAGGTGTCCCAGGCGAACAGGCAAGGGATTCCCCTACCCCTAGGCCCCGCTCTTTTGTAGAGACATGTGTATTTGTGTGTCCTGAGGCAAAAAGAGGAAGGGCACCCTTCCCCAGCCCCGGTCAGTCCCTCTGGCGTCTGCCAGCTCTCTCAGGTGTGAGAGCACAGATTGGCTGAGCTGACAAGGCTCACAAGGGCTGGAGCAATTAATTAAGCCTTGCTGGGCTCTCGGCATAAGCCTGTACGGGCCTTTTAATTGCCACTTGAATGAGTAGCTCTTTTTCTTCTCTCAAAAGGCAAGATTCTGCTCAGAAGCGATAGGAGAGGGAAGCTGGGGAGTGGGTGGAACTGGTCTGTCCAGCAGACGTAGCCTCCCACTCTGGGCAGGCCTCGGGGAAGCGCCCCTCCAGCTGCTTCTCCCTGATGTGTCCACTTCAGGATCTGCTGCAGCTACGCAGGTGTTGAAAAGTTCAGGCAATCACCGGTGGAAGGGACCTCTGAGGCCTTTGAGCCCAGCTGAAGCTCCCAGAGGGGCAGGGACATCCCAGAGCCTGAGGCTTCCTGGGAGGCCCCTTTGCCTGGGAGGGGACAGGCTGTTCCAACTCTGGTCCTGATACATGTCACCGCAGATGGAGGAGACTCAGATGCTGTTGCTGCTGCTGCTGCTGGCTACATGGGGTACAGAAGGGGTCCCCAATCCCTGGGCCATGGATCAGTACTGGTCCATGGCCTGTTAGGAACCGGGCAGCACAGCGGGAGGAGAGAGGCGGGCAAGCGAGCGAAGCTTCATCTGTGTTTGCAGCTGCTCCCCAGCGCCAGCATCACCGCCTCAGCTCCACCTGGGATCATCACCTCTGATCATCAGATCATCAGATCATTAGGTTCTCATAGAAGCACCGATTCCTGATGCCACTAAGGTTGGGGACCCTCGGGTACAGGACGAAGGGCTGGACATAGTCAGCACCACCTGAGAGTAGAGCCTTGTTCTGAGCACCCCTGTTGAAAGAACCAGACAGAAGATTCTCAGAACCAAGTGAATATACCCCAATGGAACCTGAAAACCAACTGCTCAGTCAGCCTTTCCGGGCCTTGGGCGTTAGGAGGCTGAGGCTGACCAGAGCAGCCCCCGCAGGAGCTGCCAGCGATGCAGTGACTTTAAAGCTGCCTCTAGACTGAGATTCTCGACTGTGTTTCTACAACAGACTCAGATGCAACACTGAGCAATGATGACTGTGGCCCCCGCCTGCTCTCACCCACACCACAGAGAAGGCGGCCACGCAGGTCTGCACAAAGAGTCAATAACACAAAACTCGCTCCCACTTGGAATACGCGAGGATTTCAATTTTCAACAAATTTCCCTTCCTAAACTCGCTTGGCTTCGCAGATGTATGCGCTCGGCACACAGGCCTGCTCATGGCAGAGTGAGGGCAGAGTCCGTACGTGCTGGACCAGGAAGAATAACTCAGCGAAGAGGCCCACGTTTTTAGGAAAAATCTACTCTGAGAATGGATAATGATGAGAACTCGGTGTGTATGTGTGTGTGTGCATGCGTGCGTGTGCGTGTGGGTAAGCCAGTGCGTGTTGGAGCAGGCGTCGTGAAGCCCGGCCTAGAGACAATGACAAGGGCAGTCATGTCTAATCATCCCGTGGATAGTGACCATCATCTCCCCTGTGCCTATGATGGCCTAGCGCTTCCATCCATCACCTTGGTCTGTCTTGCCCTCAGCCCTATTGGGTAGGTGCCCCCATGGTCCCATCCTACGGATGAGAACACTGAGTTGCAGAGAGGTTAATCAAAAAGGTCCGACAGCTGGTAAATGACAAATGACCAGGATGGGAAGGCTGCTGTCCCCATTTGGGTGGCCTTGGGTTTGTCACACTTAGGCAGAGTAAGGCTGGAAAAGCTCCCAGGGCAGCGGGTTTTCAGCCCCGAAGATGCCAAGAGAGCTACTGTGAGGGTGGCGTCCACATGTCCAGGGCTGTTATTCATTTTTCAGGCCGTGGGGAAGCAGGGAGGCCTTGGGACATAGGACAGCATTGCGCATTTATCTGTGCTCCTGACAACGTGGGCAGAGAAGGCAGGAGGCTATCGACTTGCAGTCGGAGGGTTTTGGTAGCTGTCCCAGCATTTGATCAATATGGCAGCTCTGTCTTTATTAAGGTCCCAGCCAGGGGCAAGAACCAAGCTGCTGGGCGCTCTGGGCCCCTGGGGTCCCTGCTTTCTGCAGAGGCACCCTCCGGCCAGGGCATTGAGTGCAAAGGGAACTGGACAGTGGGCTGTGTGCAGCCATTCAGGGGGCGCAGGCCGGGCTTGCTCTCTGTGCAACAGTGCAGAATCAGCTTTCTGGCAGCGGGCGGCCAGTCCCGGTTGCTGCCAAGTGAGCAGCAGGAGGGCAGCGGGCAGCTCCCTGGGCCCCGCCCTCTCCCGTGCCCACTGAACTATGGCGAACCCCAGCCACTCAGGCCAGAAGAGAGCAGGCCTGGCCTCCCCCTCCAAGGCTCAAGTCAGCAGATGTGGGACGGGACCCCGTGTGGGGTTGGGAGGGAGTTGGCAGAAGTGTAGGGAGAGAAAAAGATTCTGCCAGTTCTCCTGTCCAGAGGTGACGGCAAACCCACCCCAAAATGGTGTAAGAAAGAACAAAGCCTCTTAGTGGTCCCTTTCATGGAAATATTCACGCTGGGCTACATCCAGGAGCCCGGATGAGGTCATCAGCTCCTGGCCTCTGTCAAGGTCTCAGCTCTGTTTCCATCCAGGCTGGCTCCCCGCTCAGGCGAGATCGTGGCCCCGGCTCCTGCCATTGGGAAAAAAGTGAGCTTTTATTCCTCAACCAGTAAGAGCCCAGTTCTGGGCCTGACTCTCTTTGGCCTGAATTGAGTTACATGGCGATCCATGAACCAAACCTGTGGCCACTGGTTGCCAGCTCCTGGAGTTGGGAGCGGTGTCAACACCATGTGGGGGAAGGGTGACGTTGCCCAGGGCCCGAGAATGGGAATGGATGCTGGGTGGCCCAAGGAACCATCACTGTCCATTAACGGGGGCAGAATGAACCTGGATGGGTCAGGAAGCTGGTAGTTCTTGGATGGAGGCGTGTCCAAGAGAAGACCATCTGTGGCAGAGAGAAGGGAGGAAGGAGCTCACGTGTGGGTAGGTGAACAATGAGGAGTCCACTCGGGGAGTGCACTGGGCGGGCCGCAAGTGGGACTGACAAGCCCTGCCCTCAGGGGGTGTCAGGCGTGGGTCAACGCACGTGTGTGGGGAAGAGGGTCCACTTGTTCCCTGGGATCATCCCACCCACACACCCGACAAGCCCCACTAACCATAGCCCCTATTTCTCTAGTGCTTAGACACCACGGGCTCTCCACGCCGTGTGTCCTTGGACCTTCTCCTGGGCAGGAGGGGTGGCTGTTACTCAGATCTCCATTTATCAGGTGACGCAGCATGTAGCAGGCGAGCGGGCCTCCTCTAGAGCCTGGTTGTCGGGGTTGCATCTGAGCTCGGCTGCATGGCTTTGGACCAGATGGTCAATCTCCCTGCGCCTCAGCTTCTGCATTTGTGAGAGGAGCTGAGAGCAGCACCCACCACACAGGGCGTAGCGACGCTGAGATAAGTCGATGATGCGCCTAGACCTGGGACTCGCATCCAGGCTTTTTGGACTCAATCTTGTGGCCGGACCAGTGATTTCCAGAGCCCCCAGCCGTGTGCCACGCGGCTCTAAATAACCCTTTCCATGGAAGTCTCTAGAGCTCTTCTGCAAACAATCCTTCCTGCAGCCTGGACTGTAAACTAGTCAGAGATCCTATGGGACCACTGGTGACACGGAGCTGGTGAGTCTGCACCGTTATTGTGCAGCGAGCCTGAGCGAGGCCGGTGTGTGGGGCCCGGAGGAACCTCTCCCGCTATTTCAGCCTGGTGAGGCCTCCAGGGGCGGGGGGACCAGGGTCTGGGGCTTCCCTTCTTCAAAAGAGGCGTGGGAAAATGCAGAAGACAGCGGTATGGGAAACAGGGTGAATTGAGACAGGCAGGAGGAGAGGGACTGTTGGTCTCCCGAGGACACAGGGAACCTGGTCAGACATGCAGAACCTCAGGCCCACCCCACTTACGAATCAAATCTGCTTTTTAATAAGATGGGTCTAATGTTTGAGAAGCTGTGCTTTCATTACCTTCAGCCTGGGGGACAGGTGCCAGTCAGATGGCTGGGCTTTAGCCCCATCTCTAATGCTGCCCCAAGCCGTAGCCACCAGCCATGTGTGGCTGTCGCGGTTACATGTAAACCAATGGAAACGAAATACAAAGAATCATTTCAGTTCCTCGGTCACACAAGGCACATCCAATGCTCAATAGACACACATGGCTAGTGGCTATCACACCGGATGGATTATGGAGCAATTCCATCATTGTAGAAAGCTCCATCGGGCAGTGTGGGTCTGGGTTTAATTGTGCAGCCGTGTGTGAGGGATGACCCAACCAGCCCCGGTTCTCACCAGGCGGCCGTGTCCCTCTTTGGGTGGCAGGCGAGGGTGAGTGTCTATGGCAAATATGCAAGCGACAGATGTGTGGTAACTCAGACGTGTGGGAGTGTGCTGGGGGAGGGGCCGGAGGGGCTCGTGGCAGCTGCCTAAGAACAACTGGTGAAAATCAAAGCCTGAGTTCGTTAGGACGAGAAACGCCAGGAGGGGATTCGGAGATCATTTAGCTCCCATCTCCCCCTCAGCTTCCACCCCTCCCCACTCCCGTTTGATAGAACAAAACCCAGAAGCCTAGAGACTTAGACTTAGAAGTCGGACTTTGGACTCCAAGCCCAGGGCTCCATTTATTTGACTAATGATACAGTGGGATGGACTCTCTGCCTGAGAAGGGATCGACAAGATGCATGAGCGTGGGGTGCGGGGAGGGGGCAGCTGTGAAAGAGGCACGTTTCCTAGAACACAGGACTTTCTACAGCCTCAGCAGGAGGAGGTCAGCGGGATTCGGCCAGGTGGAGGTGGGCGTGGAGCTGGCGAGAGGCCAGGAGATGGGGGACGGCAAGGAGGACAAAGACCTGGCCCCCGTCCCCAACCAAGTCAGGCTTTTCCAGAAAATAAAACCAATATCTATACATATTATATTTACACAGATAAATACAATAACCAAAGCGTATACGTGTGTGTGTATATATCATTATATATAGCATTATGTATAAAATGAGATCGATTATAAGGAATGATCTAGCACGATGGGACTTTCCGGGAGGACAAAGACCTGGCCCCCGTCCCCAACCAAGTCAGGCTTTTCCAGAAAATAAAACCAATATCTATACATATTATATTTACACAGATAAATACAATAACCAAAGCGTATACGTGTGTGTGTATATATCATTATATATGGCATTATGTATAAAATGAGATTGATTATAAGGAATGATCTAGCACGATGGGGCTTTCCGTAAGCACAGCCTCTAAGCTGGAGACGCAGGAAAGCCAGCGGTGTCACTTGAAGGCCTGAGAGCCACGAAGGCCAAGGGCAGAGGGGATGGGTGTCTCAGCTCAGGCCACCAGGCGGAATGCAAATCCACCCTTCCTCTGCCTTGGGTTTCAGCCGGGCCCCCAGGGGACTGGAGGAGGCCCCCCCAGGGGACTGGCGGGGGCCCGCTACACGGGGCGGGGCGGGGGGCCCACTGCTTTACTTTCTCACCGGTTCAGATGAGAACTTCCCAAACGCCCGCTACACGGGGCGGGGCGGGGGGCCCACTGCTTTACTTTCTCACCGGTTCAGATGAGAACCTCTTCCCAAACACTCTCACAGGCACACCCCGAAATCACATTTGCCCAGCTCTCTGGGCCCCCATGGGAGTCAAGCTGGTACATCCCGCTAACCGTCCCGCTCTGCTCCATGACCACCTGCCCGGGGCAGAGGCTGGGGCATCACTCCCCGGTGACCCTCTCTTCTCCCTCCTGGGTCTGCCTTCCTTGGTCCCCCGTAGCCCCACCATCATACAGGTGACTGGGTTCTGGCCCATGGAACCTGGGCAGAAAGGATGCCGCCACCTCCAGACCTGAGCCCTAAAGTGCCCCCGCCCTCCTCGGCAGCCCAACCGAGTGTGGACGACACAGCGGAGGACGCTGTGGCCCTACAAGGCAGCCGAGATCATGGATGAGGAAAACCTTCAGCCTAACAAGCCACGAGGATCTATACCCTACCAGCAGCCAAGGCCGAGCTTGGAGGGGGGTCCTGCTGCCGTCGAACCTCCAGGTGGGACCCAGCCCGGCCAGCACCATGACTGCAGCCTGTGAGACCCCGAGACAGAGGGTCCGGTGAAGCCACAGCCAGATCCCCACCCAGAGAAACGCCGAGATAATAAACGTGTTGTTAAGCCACGAAGTGTGTGATTTTTTTTAACGTAGCAGTGTGTGAAGCGGTGGATGCTTGGGGTGAGCTGGTGGATACGCGGGGAATGGAAGAGACAACGGTACCAGGAGAACCTTGGGCAAAACGAGGGAGATGACCTGATAACCACCAGGGCGCCTCTCAGGAGGACGGCTGGACGCGGTCCCGGGCAGCCCTGCTAGGCTCCTGGGTCCTCAGGTGGGTGACAGCTCTCCTAAGTCTGCTGCCGAGACGGACAAGCTCTCACACTGCGCATTCTATCCACGCAGCCATAAATATTAAAAGGCGCCAGAGGAGAGATTGGGAAATAAGGCTGTGGGCGAGACGCGGCTCTGAGCTGGGGAGAATGAATTTCTTTCTTCCCAGTCCTGCTTCAGTACATTTATTGCAGAAGGTGCTGCAGTGGGTGATAAGGAGCAGGAAGCCGATGTCCTGCAGGCTGTGAGGGGAGACATCCTGCCGAGGTCACCTGATGAGGAGCCTGGGTCCTCGCATTCCTCACGAAGCCCCCTGAGGAACTGGACGCCCTCCCCAGATCATCCGGGTGCCTGCTACTGAGCAGAACTCTGGGCTTCCAGGCCTGCTGGTCCCATCCTCGGGCAGAAACAAAAAAATAAGATATACGCAAAGTAAAGCAAAAGAAAAGCAAAGTGCCCTGCGTGGGTAGGCGGGGGTGCTTTGGGGTTTTCCATTCTGGGCCTTAGCTCTGTGGCTCTGCCGGCCTCACGCTGAGAGCTCGTCAGCCTCCTGCCTCTAGCCTTTCTCTCTATCCGTTCTCCCAGAAAATTCTTTCCGACCACCCCCTTCTTTGCATTCGAATACTGCTCACAACTCGCGGTCGGTCGTCATGGCAGTCTCATGGGCCCTGCACCCCTCCTTCCCTCTGTCCCCTCTAATCCACCCTGCCAGCAGATTAACTATGCTTTGGGTTTACCACTTGCCTCTTTAAGAATCATTCTATTTTTCTGAAACCACTGGCAACACCCAGTCCAGAAATGTTGGCTGGACACGCGGGCCGCATGTGCCCTGTTCTACCAGGCTTCCAGAAACCCCTTTCCTGAGGACCCACTGGTGGGCCATTCCTGCCCCCACCCCTGTCCCCTGGTCTTTTCCCGTATGCTTCTCCGCATCTTTTCCTGGGCAAATTCTCCCTCCTTCTTCCAAGCCCCCGCCACATCCTACCTCTCAGCAAATCCGACCCTGACGACAGAGCCCTAAGCGTGTTCTCTGTCCTCTGAACTCTTATGGAGTTTTAGCCTGTGCAATTTACCTGTTAATGACTCATGCACTGTGCCGTCTGGAGACACGGCTTCTTCTCCCACAGCCTCACGCTGGTAGTTAACTCTTTGCAGGTAGTTTAGGTTTGGCTTGTTTCTATCTGGGCTCCGCGCCCCATCTCGACACCATGACTCTGCCCCTGACCTTCCCTGAGGAGGGAGCCCAGCACCCAGCATGGTTCAAACGAGGGGTGCAGGTGTTTTTATTGGATCTTATCCTCTCCTTCCACGGTTCTTGGCGAACTCCTGGAGTTTCTCCGTCCATCCATTCATTGACATCTCTTTGGGAGGGCATCTTTGTAAGCTTGTCCTGAAGTGGTACTTCCTCGGGGTTCTGTCCTAAGCCCTCTGCTTTCCTTGGGGTCCACCCTCACCTTGAATAATCTCAGCCACGTGCATTCTCTCCACGACCACGTGCAGCCCCTTATTGCTTCTATAAACCTCAGGTCCCTATTGTCTCTGTCAAGCTGCATGGCCCACAGGTACCTCCAACCGCGTATGGCCCAGACCGAAGCCACTGTGTGAGTTTCCTGTGGCTACCAGAACAAAGCGCCATATCCTGGGGTCCCTAGAACAATGGATTTCTTCTCCTACAGATCTGGAGACTAGGTGTCACAGGGGCTCGCTAGCTCTGATGGCTCTCGGGAAAAAGCCTTCCTTGCTTCCTCCTGCTTCCAGTGGCTTCCGGCAATTCTTGGTGCGCCTTAGCTTACGGCTGATCTCCGCTCCCCTCCCCGCATGGCCTCCTCTCTGCGAGTCGCTCTGTGTCCTCTGTTCCCCTTACAAGGACACGAGTCATTGGATTCAAGCCCACCCTCACGCAGGATGACTGTAACTAATCACATCTGCAAAGGCCCTACTTCAAAATAAAGTCACACACCGAGGCTCCCAGTGGACACGAATTTTGGAGGACACTACTCACCCTAGTACATCCGTTCTCTCTCACCTCGGACAATCTCCAGTTTGGTGTGTTCCATCCGGACCCTCCCAGTGGCCCGGACCCAAGATGGCTGGGGACGTGCGCGTCCCCTTCTCCCGTCCCTCCCCCTCCGCTCCGATTGCGGACCATACCTGTTTGGGGTGACATCGCCCCCATCGAGAATGCATGGTCTATTACAATAGCTTCTAAGGCGATCCCCCTCCTCAGCTCTTAGCCCCCTGCCCCATCCTCTCCCCATCCGTCCCTCCTGCTTTTATAAAACACAAGAGGGAACGCGTTCAGCTGGAAACCCATTGCCCCTGAGACGATGTCCAAACCTCTTCGCGTGGCCTCCCGCTCTGCACCCTGCCCCGTCGCCCTCCTGCGGCCATCGTCCTGGCTCCCCAAGCTTCGGCAGTTCGGGGCAGCTTGCAATTCCCCAAATCTGTGGCTGCTTTCAGACTCCTCTGCTCAGAGAAGCCCTCTGCCTGCCTCGCCCCTCCCCCCCCGCTCGCGTTTTAACGTCTACTCACATTTCAAGACCCGGGGTGAGGGTTGCCACAAGGAGGACGCCCTCTCCCACCCCCAGGGGACTGCACTCGAGTCCTCACCCCCGCTGGACCGGGTCAGCCTCCCATGACGGAGCCCATGGCGCTGTGTTATTTACTAGTTTGCCAGTGTCTTCAGCAAGTCAGGGGCTGCTTCTCACCTTCTCACCCATCGCTTTGTGTCCAGAGCCTAGCCCCATGTCTTTGCAGACTCGGAGCTCAGCGAGGATTTTACTGGCTGGCTGGCTAGATGAATGAATGAATGAACGAATGAATGAATGGCTTCTCTGCACTGTTTCTGTTGCCCAGCCACCTCACTTGGACTCCACCATTGCTACCTGCTGCCGGCACCTCCGAAGGCTGCTCAGTTTCTACCCGCCCGCCTCCTCCTCCGCATTCCCCTCTCTCCTCCAGGTTTCTACCTCCAGGCAGACTCCTCCTTCTCCTAGTTGGCCCCCTCTCTCTGTTTTAACTCTCCTCCAGTGGCCCCTGGCCCTTCCCCTCACCCTCCCTACCCCTGAAGGTTCCCAGCTGAGTCCCTAGAAGCCTCCCCATGATGCTCTGCTGCCCCTGCCTCCTGTACTCGCCCCCAGGCCACCTGCATCCCTGCTTCAGCTTGGCAACTCTGCTCCTGCCTCCTCTCCCTGCCGCACCCTCCTCCAGGTACCACCCCCCCGGGGGCGGGCATGGCCTGCAGGAAGTGCCTCTGGACCTTTGAGCGTGTGAGCCGATGTGCCAGCCACACTCTCCTTCCCGCAAAGGGGATGTGGCTGTGGCTGTGTGGTGGACAACTGTCACCCAGGTCAGACTCGAAGATGCACAGTCAACGCTGCTGTTGCAGGACGAGGTCCCCTAAATATACAGGCTATATTGACTCACCGAGAAAGAGCAGCAGTCAGGTGACTTGCGGGTAAATGTCAGGAAACCGCAGGGCAAAGGCAAGTGCCCTTTCGGCGGGTGGAGGGAGGGGATGGGGCAGTGAGCAGGGGAGGTTGGAGCGATCACATTCATCTGGATGGAAATGAGAGACCTGCCCGTTGCCTAACAGCCTCCCCCTCCCAGGGGCGCAGACCCTTGGCTCTCGGTGGGGAACTTGCTCTGGCTCTGGACGCATCTGCCAGCATAAGTGGTCACCATCAGTTCTGTCCTGGTCTCCGGCATTAGTGTCCAGCAGACGCTGTAACAAATTATGACGAACCGTATGGCTTAACGCAATAGAAATTTGCTCTCTCATCGTTCTAGAGGCCAGAAGTTCAAAATCAGCTTCGATAAGCCCAAATCGAAGTGTCGTCAGGACCGCATGTCCTCTGGAGGCTCCAGGGAAGAAACTGTGACTTGCCTTCCGGGAGCTGCCCACGTTCCTTGCCTGGTGGCTGCACCATTCCAGTCTCGGGGCGCACCCACACGATCCAGGATCACCTCCTCATCGCAAGACCCTTAAATGTAGTCACATCTGCAAAGTCCCTTTTTACCCCACAAGGTGAGGTTCACGGGTACCAGAGATTAGGATGTGGGTATCCTGTGGGGGTTCCTACTCTGCCTGTCGTAGCCCCTTCGGCCTCCGCATATTATACGAGTGCCTCTCAGTCAAAGTTCCAAGGGCGAGGCGTGTGTCTGGTACCCTCTCTCCCGCACTCTGTGCTCAGTGATGATGGAAGCACATTCGCTTCTTTTCTCCACTTTCCTCCTTTTCTCCCCCATTTTGGGGTCCACAGTGCCATGTTGGTCTGGACACCATGCTCCATGTCACTGGAGTAAGCCGGTGTGAAACCTCGCTCCATGCCATCATTCCACAGGAAGAACGCCCGCTGGGGCAGTGGTGTTGTTTTTAGATGGACGAGTTGCAGCTTCCTTGGGTGCTGGGTCTCTTATTTGGATGTGATGGGTGCACCACGCTGAGGAGGGGTCAGGGGGCCAGTTCTAGGCCCCTTGTCTGCCTGCACATCCACGCAGGAGGGGGACTCTACTGGCCTGGATCTACCAGATCAAAGACAGTCACTGGATCACTGCCACACGCTCGGCACAGCGTCCCCTCTGTCACACCAGCCATGTGTGACTCGGGAGGGAGGGCAGGAGGGCTGAAGATCGGTGCCCTTCTACGGACAACCAAGGGCAGCACTGAGAGGGACAAGCCCTCACTCCGTGCTTGGGGACCAGGCTTGGCAGAACAGACAGCCACCGGAGGGCACGAGACGGGGTGGAGAGAGGAAGCGTCTGGGGAGGGCAGCATGGCCGCGACATCAGTGCATGATCTGAAGTTAGAAGAACCTCAAGGCCCACCTCACCCTGACTCTCTGTGTGACCCTGGAGAAGTCACTTAACTTCTCTGAGCCTCATTCGACTTATCTGTCTACCGTAAATTTACAACACCTCCCTAATAGGGTGGCCAGAAGATCGATGGGATAAGGTATGCGAATGAGCTTTATAAATGCCCTCTACATGCAAAGAATTTCTCTCTCAGCCTTTACATCCTCCCCACTAAGCTGTAAACTCTGAGAACCTTCTAGAACCAGATGAGGGTTAGTGACTCCTGCCACGGGGGAGAAAACTCTAAATTCCTTTACCCGCAATGAAGGGACAGGGAGCCCAGGCTCTCTAACCCGACGATGCTGCTGTTTGTCACCCTCGGGAGGAAAATCCCCAGCCTGATTCTGCTTGAAGCCGGGCTGTCCAGAGTGACGCCTTGACAGGGTGATGGATGGCGGCCAGGCACGGTTTCTGACACCGAAGCACACGCTCTGCATTCTTTATCTGGAGTCGCTGCCGGCAGAAGCCTGCAAATCAGCTCTCCAGTCTCAGGGATCCCTGACAAAATCCCATTCTGGACCCCAGAGACTACCGCAGAAGATTCAGTGGCGCGGCTGGCTGGGAGGCTGGGGACAGCCCTGGAGGCTGTCGCACCAGAATTCCATAAAAGCCACCGGTCTGAGCGGAGACTCAACCTGCCTCTGGCACCCGATTGTCTTTTTCCGTTTGCGATTCAGGGGACATTACATGGGCTGTTGGTGCTGTTGCCCAAGAGGCCGAGACCTAGATGCAGGAGTCTATTTGGTTTCACAGAGATGTTAGGTCTCAGCCTTGGGGACACGTCAATGGGGAGCCAGCTTGGGCCCTCGGTTCTCTTTTTTTTGGCCTCCAGCTGATTCATCAGAACCGGTGAATATATAAGCCCCGCCCCCGGCCCCCCACTCCATGCCTGCACCTCGGGAGCCTCCTCCTCCTGCTCGGGGACCTAACTGGCATCGAGCTCTGAAAGGAGGACGTGGAGCTGGCTGGTCAGGCAATCCCGGGTTAAGGTGCCGTGGTCTCCACTTGCAAACCGTGGTGCGGGAACGTCACTTGACCCTCTGTGGCTCTGTTTGCTCGTCTGTAGATGGGGCCGATGACAATACCTTCCTCTAGGGTTGCTGAGGGTTTGAAATCATGCGAAGCGGCCCACGGCCCGGCAGATGGCCGACGATCAGTTCTACTTCCCCGCCCCTGACTGTCCACCCCTTTCCTCCTCGTCAGCGCCGGTCCAGCCTCGGTTTCCCCAGGGAGCATTTTCACTAAAGCTGATCAAGACCCTCCCCCCACCCCGTCCTCTGCATGTCCCCAAGCCCTGAAGAGAGGAGAAGGCACAACAGCGTGTCGGTGAGAATAGCCTCGTCTCCGCTTCTGGGGCCTCTGTTTCACCTGCTGCCTGGGACTTGCGGTGGCAGACGCAGGAGACGAGAATCGGAAGAAGCATGAGACGTGAGCTGGGCCACTGGGGGATTAAAGGAGGTCCCCTCAACAGACTTCAGCACGGGCCGTTGGGCTCTGTCCTTTAAACCTCCGTCATGTGCCGCCTTTGTTATGGGCCGAGTGTCCCCCACCAATGTTCATACTGAAGGAGGTTGAAGTCTTAACTCCTGAACCTCGGAACGCGGCTGTACTTAGAGAGAGGTGGGGACCACTCTGCCCCCCACGGGACACCCCCAGCCTCACCTCGAGACCCTCCAGAATAAGGAGGAAGGAGAAGCCACATCCCTTCACGTTGTCCATGCATCCCCTCTTGGCCCCTTTCCTAGATGGCAGCTCCGCCAGCCCCCTGTCCCCCTCCTGGACCCTCAGGCTCATTGAGCCCGTCCTGGCTCCTCCCGGCCTCTCGTTCCTCCCCAAGCCTTGGGCCTCTCGCCTCAGCCGCACTGTCCAATCCCTTGTCCCCCCACACTCAGCCCCCCCACACTTCCATTTCCCGTCAGTTCCTCTCCGGCTCACGAGAGACTCGACCGCTCGAGCTCAGCCTCCGTCTGCGGGGAGGCTTCTGCGTCCCTCCCAAACACGGGCCGCGTCCCTCCGGCTGCGCTGCGTCTGGAGCCTGGACAGTTCCCGACGGCACCTTCTTCCCATCTCCTCGCGACGCCGTCTCTGAGGACCAAGCACCCCGACTGCGAGCGTTTCAGTATCAGCTGTCGTGCAACCTGGAGATGATTTCACATCCTTTTGTTTTTCATTAAAAAAACAAAAACAAAAACCACACACACACGTGTTCGAGGACACTCGCCGTCTGTTCCCTCGAGAGCTGCGAAGGAACCAGACGTTTCCTTATTTTCTCATAAAAGCAAATGTTGGCGTAAGTCGTCTTTGCTGCCTCCCCTTCCTCCTTTTCCTCATCCTCTTCCTCTTCCCTCCTTCTCTTTCTTCCTTTTATTTTTTTATTTTTTTATTTTTTGATATGTACCTTGAGTCAAAGAATTTTCAGAGGGTCAAAGGTCTTATACGGAATAAGATTCTCCAGCTAAGCCAGACGCATGACACGTTTCCGCTTAGGGAAAAGATGCGAGCCCTCTTCTTCCTCAAACACCTGCCGCGGCAGTAATTGTGACATTTCTCATTGGCGAGGAAATGGGCAGAGGAAGCAGGTGGTTGGGGCGCTGGAGGCTGAGGCACCACTCACCCTGAGTGGCCCCTGGGCTGTTACCACCTGTCCCTCCCTCCCCAGTGAGAGCCTCTCAAGGAGTCAGAGCCTCTCATGGCCCTTGCCAAAGTCCTGGCCTCTGGAGCCCACACCCCACGAGGGCCCCTCTCTGATCTGGCTGCCAGATGCTCCCCTATTCCCATCCCTCCATGCTGGTGCCTCACTGCCTGGGGCACCCCTGCGCTTCGGGTGGGCTCCGCGGGCTCTCCCCTGAGTCAAAGCCACCTCCTCCACCCGAGACCAGCAAGCCTCCTGTCCTGTGGTTCTCTCCGACCGTGCCAGCCCTTCGTTTCCTCCGGCAGGACAGACACTTGGATCGCTCTTGATGGAAACTTTCTCTTGGGGCTGAAAGAGCTTCCTGCCTTTCTTCCCTGAGCCCTGAGCAGACGGAGAGGGCTGAGGAGGGCAGCCGAGGATGCCAGGCCTGCTGGGGCTTGGGCTTCAGGCTTTGGGCACCCCCAACGGGGACAGAGTCGGGCCTGCAGGAAGATTGTTCCTGGAGCATTGCAGAAGACCGCTTGCAGGACCCGCCTTCCTTCCCACCCCACAGAAGCCCACCTCCCCTCCTCCCTGTTCTCAGCCGCCTCGCCCCAGCCCCTCCTGAGCCTGCTGGCTCCAGCTCTGCACTGCACACGGGCTCTGCCTTGTCCCACCGGCGCTGAGCAGGGGACTTAATCAGACTCTCGGCTATTAGTCCCTGAGTAGTCACTGAAGTGGTCCGATTGGACCTATCTATTAGGCCCCCGGAGCTGTGGGGAGACGACCCTCTCTACCTGCTAATCTATCCGTCTGGTGTTTTATCTGGAGCCCGAAGCCCGCGCTCGAGCTCTGAGGCATTTTACAGTATTATTATTACTTAGCACTTATAACACACTTCATCAATGAGAGGGCCACAGCCGCAACGAGAAAGCTCCGGGCTGCAGAGGGAGATGCGATCTCGCTCGGGCTGTGTGATATTTGATCCTGGGTCTTTGGTCCCCTGTGATCTGGTTATTTCTCCTCAAGAAAAAAAACAAAAAACAAAAAACAAAAAACTACTGCCTTTCTCGTGATAAACGGGAGTCGGGCGGACGGGAGGCTTGGCGAGGGCTCAGGCTGGAGGAGGGACACACTGGGTCCCCGGAAGCTGACGTGAGACAGGGTGTCAAGTCCAAGGAGTGTGTTTGGGAGAAGAGTCTAGGAAGCACCGGTAATGGGTGGAAAAGTGAGACCGGCGGGGAAGGGACCCAGCGAGGGACGTTGTGCTGAGGAGCAGAATATAGCCATGGGCGACCATGCTCAACTCCGCGGGGAACTTGGGGAGACGGTAAGGTGCACCCCAAAGTTATTCTGCCCAGGGGACGAGGAAGCCAGAGCCTTTGTCCCCCGATTCTGTTCTCCTTTTGGCTGGGCAGCCCCAAGGGGCATTAGCTCCCAGCCCTTTGAGCTTGACCCGAGCTGGACGGTCACAGACGCTGGTCCAGCGGGGACCACTGGCAGGACACCGGCAGGAGCCGAGGGAGGGGCTGTGGGTCTGGAAACACGTGTTTTGGTCGAGCCCTGGGGAGGAGCCCTTTTCCCTACCCTCATCCTTTGCCAGCCTTGGTGGCCCCTGCTTGTCCCTGACTATATCAGAGCCTGGTACTGTGCCGGCCAGTGTGCAGTGGACCAGGGACCCTGTCCGGCCGCTCTCCCTTCCCTGATCCTGCCCCAAATGCAGCATTCAAGGAAACTGAACCACAGGGTGTGGTTCGGGTCCAAAGGCCAGCTCTGGCCCCTCTGGTCACGTAACCTTGGGCACGTGACTTCATCTCTCTGACCTGAGCTTCCTCATCTGTGAGGTGGGAGCGATGATACTACCCTGCAGGATCGTTCGGGGGGATTGAATGCGATATTGTCCATAAAGTGATCAGTCCCGTGCCTGCCCTAGAAAGAGTCCAATGAAAATTTCCCTTCTCTTTATCCACTCAGGACCAACTTCCTGTCGGGAATATTTTGACTTATAAGGATTTCCTCCGAGGCTCACATTTGCAGGGCAGAGGGACGCCCTGCTTCTGGGACACTCTGCATCCTTCCCATGGAGACGGCTTCTCCCCATGCCCCTTACCGGCCACTCCAGCAGCCTCCCGCCTGATACTGGGGTTGAAAAGATCCCCGTACTCACCAGGCTAAGGCAGAGCCGTGAGGCAACCCCCGAGGGGCCAATTTTTGCAGCAGCTTAAATATCTTTTAAAACTCTTTCCTCTTCCTGGAGATGTGGGAATCAGCCGCTGTTGCTTGGGGCTCCAAGCTCTGCTTCAAAGGGCATCCCCTGGGCAGATGGGAAAAGCTTTTTTTTTTTCTTGTTTTCTTACACATTTTTTCTCCTTCACAGAATTCTCGCTCTCGCCTCAGCCCCAGCATCTGCAGTGCGATCAGAGATCTCGACCCCCCTGGGGGTGCCTCCTGCAGGAAGCCTTCCTTAATTACCCCCATGGCCTCCGGCCACCCTCCTCTGCCTTCTCTTCTGCTCCTCTGGTTCTCAGTCTTCCTGGTGGCCGTACGCTTGACTTGAGGGGCCCTTCTTTACGGTCTGATAAGTGTGAACTTGATGTCTATCTCTCCGGAGAGATGACAGCATCTCAGAGGACAGGAATCAGGTCTCATCCTACCTCTGAGCCTCCTGCGGGCCTGGTCCAAGGCCTGGGCCGGGGAAGCTGCTGTTGACTGGCCAGGAAACAGAGCCCACGTGCTCACCATGAGGCTGCAGCTTGCCTGGCCCAGGCAGGCTCTGGACAAGAGCTAGAGGGATCCATCAGAGCTGAAAGACCCAGGGTCCCTCCATCATATCAAAGACCAGTTCGGAGCAGATTAAGAAGACACAGCATCTATTCTCTTGGGCTTTGGGAAACCATCTGTTCTCAGGGGTGGGCCAGGAGCTGTGAAGGACCAAGGTAGCAACTTGGAGGTGAGAAGGGGTCCTCTTCCTGCGCTTTGGACCGAGGCCCCAGGTGGGTGTAGTGACCGGCTCTAGTAGCTCGAGCTTCCTACCCAGCACTCTGCTCCCTGCGTGGGGCTACCTTCTCGGCCAGAGCCCCGAAAAAGCTCAGGGAACCTCATTCTTTCCTAAGCTCAACTCGCCTGACTTCTTCCAGGCCAAGAGGTCACCTCTGCCAGGGGTGCCAGGGGCACTGCTGGCTGCCCGCCTCTTCTGCCCGCCCTTCCTGCCTCACTGCCCAGGCTAACCGGGGTTCGGGTGTCCCTCGGGGACGGGCCAGCTCTCCCCAGCAGACTGGGCAGGGAGCAAAGATGAGGGGACGAGATAGGGCAGGGATTTCCTGTGTGTGCTTGTGCTGGGGGAGGGCCCGTGAGCAGCCTGAAGCGCTGGAGGATGCGCAGTCACCTGACTGGGGCTGGGGGAGCCACCTGCTCACCAAGGGAAAAGCGGAAAGAAAGGAATGGACATTGACTGATTTCTTTCTAGGCCCCTGGCGCCATGACAGGCCCCTTTATGCATTCTCTCATAGAGTAAATACAACATGGAGGTCAGTGCTAGGTTTTCAGCGTCGTCAGAGCTGGGCTAGAAGCCCATCTGCCCTGGCTTCTGGCTGGGTGGTGCTGGGCTAGTGATTTACCCACCTAAGCCTCAGTGTGTTCCCCTGTAAAGTCCCCACCTCCAAGAGCTGCCGTGGGAATTAAATGAGACCCTCTGGCTGAGGCATCTGGCAGCGTGCCCAACCCCTCAGGACGCACGCCATAAATGTTGTTCCTTTAGTTATCAACGGCCATGCGATGCGGAAGTCACCGCCTTTATTTCTGCTAGACGGAGCAGTCGAGGTTCCCGGATGTTAAGAAACCCGCCCGAGGCCGCCGAGTCGGGGAGCGACAGGCTGCGATCCGGGCCCAGGCCCTCCACAGACGTCCTCACCTCCACGGGGGAAGAGCTAAATGAGCCTAGGCCTTGAGAGGTGCCCGCCCGCTCGGCCACATTGGCAAGGGCAGAGAGGCATGGCTGCCAAGGTCCTGACAGCTAACAGCCGGGAGGGGACCTCTCCTTGGGGTCGGTGGAGAAGCTGCTCCAGAGTGGGCCCTGGACGCGGAAGGCAGCTCTGCGAGCGGCTGCAAACCCTCTCACCTTGTGTGGGGCTCCGTCCTTCAGCAGCCTGGAGAGCAATGGCAGCTGGAGTGACGCCTGGGGAGCTGGGGGCTGTGGCCCGCGCTCCCTCCCTCCCTCCCTCCCTCTCTCACGGCAGCATTGACTCTGGATAAACAATTACAGTCTATTTACCTCGGACCATATGGTGTTGGGGAACAGGTGTGTGGCAATGCAGAGCCCAGCTCCAATTAAGTGTCTGGGAACCCGGCCGGATTCCCGCTGAATCTTTTGCTTGGGCGGAGGCCCACTTACAAATGAGAGCTAAAGGGGACCAAAGCTCAGTAGACGCAGAAGTGGTCCAGGCCATGTGGATGCCTGAGAAGGGTGCGGGGCTGGGGGGTGGACAGCAACGCCCTCCCACCATCCCGGCCCCAGGAGGGCAGAGCCCAGGGCCCTCATCCGGGGCCTTCTCCATGGTGGCACTGGTGATCTGGGAGTCATAATGGAAACGATCAGGGCCACCGATCTCTTGGCAAGGCTACCTGGTACCTGTTGGGGTGGAAAGTCTGGAGGAGATTCTTGTGAGACCATGAGCGGGACAGGAACTTATCATCCTTGCCAAAGTCGCTTTACCTCGGCCCTCCCATGTGCCTTAATTTCCCTCTGGCTTAACTCCCAACCATTCGACACATATTCTTGAGGACCTACTATGTGCCGGGCACCGATTTAGGTGCTGGGGACACACAGATGAACAAAGTAGTCAAACGGTGTTGGTTTCATTGAGTTTATATCATGAGGATGGAGATTTCAGACATTTCAGGAGGATGGAAAGACAGCCAATGAGTCACGATACACAAAGAAAGGTCGTTTCAGAGAGCAGTGGGTGCACCAACGAAGGCACATCATTTCGACCTGCTCGATGAACTCCTAGCCATCCTCAGAAGCCCAGCGCAAGCAGCCCTCTCCTTCCGCCCTTTCCAAACGCCTCCAGCGGTCGGTCCACACCTCCTCTGGGCCCGTGGTCTCTCTGGCCCTCGCCCCAACACAGCACTCGAGCAGCTGTGTCAACATCTGTTCTGGGTCCCTCTCCCTCCAGGACACTGACCTTCGCCAGGGCAGGGAGTGTGTCCGACTCATTGCTATTTCCAGCTCACAGCGCAGGGCCGGGCGGGCAGCGAGGGTTTGGTTAGTAATGGGGCAGGCCGGCCCGCACCTGTGCAGTCGCAGCCTCCCGGGAGATTTGTCTGGCCTGCCGAGAAGACACCGTCCGCTCTGGCCTGGCCCGAGATGGTGGCCAAACTGTGACTCTGGAGAGGGCCAGCCTCCGGGAGGAGCCCCACGCCGCATCCGATCACAGAGCCGGGCAAGGTGCCCTCACCAGCGTTCTGGAGGCTGCCAGCTGAGCCAAAGGAAGATGAACAGCTCCTGTCCCCACGGAGGGCTGATGAGGGTGGGGCGAGGGTGCCTGAGCCCGGGAGTCTCTCGTGTCAGTTTCCACTGCAGAGCGATGAGGCCACACGAAGTGGGGGAGGCGGGGAACGCCCCATTTCTCCTGGGGAGCTCAGCTTCAGCCGCCGGGGAGGAGAGAGACAGACAGGGAGATTTTTCAGGCCCTTTTGCCTGACTTGATAGTTTCGTTTTTCTCTTCCTTTTGGAGTGACACACCCTTTTAGGTCTGCCAAGTCAAAATTAGCACCTTCCCGAATTTCCTGGCTGGGAATCCCTCCGACAGTCTCCCTGTGGTCTCACTCCTGTCGCATCTTTCCTTGGAGACATGACCTGACCTCAACCCCTGCCCCCCGCCCCCCAGTTCTGTCTGCTGGTAAAGAGCACACCTTTCCATGGAAACGCGCGGCTGCGCCACAGGAAATGAGTGCAGACAGTTCCAGGGAAAATCCAGGTTTCTGATGAAGAGCTTGCACTATCTCTGGGGGCGCCAAGTTTTCAGAGCCAGGATCCTGGAAGGCTCCAGCCTCCAGCCCCCTTCCTAACACAGAGGGCGGGAAGCAAAGTAAATGGGTTTCGAGGTGGGAAGCAAATTGGATTTTTAAAAAATGCTCCGCTTCTAATGATCGGAGGGGTTATTCATAATCCCAGAGCAGAAAGTGTGGCTTGAAATCTGTGTTTTTGCCCATTGACAGCCTCTCCCTAATGGGCAAGATCTCACACATGATAGGGGCATAAAACATCAAGCTGCTGGCTGCCTGGCTGCCTGTCTGATAGGTGAGATGGGCCCGGGGCCAGGGGAACCCACCAGCCTTCCCCACCCGCCCTGGGCCAGCAGGTGGGAAGGGGAGAAGGAGGCGGCGCCAGGAGGCAGAGGGCTTGGAATGGAACGATCCTCTGAGCCGTAAGTTTCCGGAATGTCGGAAGGCATGCTCTACAAGACACAAATCTCACGGCTGCTTTGCCGGGAAAGGGTTCCATGTTCAAGTAAGTCTGGGAAATGCCACAGAGTCGAGCCCCTCCCAGAGAGCCCAAGCACCCGCTAGCATAGTCGACGCCGTGAGAAGTCTGGCAGTAAAAAGATGCATCCACGTGGCTTTGCTCGACCCAGTGGTTCCCAAACTTGTTTGGTGACAGAACCCTGTTTTTCCCCAAACCCACACTTGACAGCCTGCAGAATCGACATTTCCCAGAACCCACGGCGGGATCAGTCTGCTAGGGCTTCCGTGACAAAGTCCCGCAGACTGCATGGCTTAAACAACAGAAATTTATTTTCTCACAATTCGGGAAGCCGGACAGATGAGGTCAAGGTGATGGTAGGGCTGGTTTCCTCTGAGACCTCTCTCCTTGGCTTGTGGACGGCCTCCTTCTTCCTGTTCCTATGTGTGCGTCTATGTCCAGACACCCTCTTCATAAAAGGACATGAGTCACCTCGGATCAGGGTCCACTCCTCATTTTAACTTCGTCACCTTTTTAAAGACCCTGTCTCCAACTATAGTTCCATCCTGGAGGACTGGAGGTTAGGACTTCATCACACGAATTTGGGGGAGACAGAATTCAGCCCACAACAGTAGCAGTGGACCTTGGCACCGTGACAGGAAACTTGGTCACTGGCGGGACCCTGGAGGGGCAGAAAGGTAAATGCCCTGGTGCAGGGGCATCGTGCCGCCCTGCCTTCCCACACGACGGGAATGACATTGACGGCAACCACGCTCGCGAGGCCCTTGGCAGACACGGTACTTTTCCATCCATCGCTTAGTTCATGAGACCCTCGTGACAGCTGGTGAGGTAGCAGGCCCTACCGTCCCCTGCTTCACAGAAGGAGATGCCTACGCACAGAGAGCTTGAGTCACTGGTTTTAGGTCACCCAGTAAATAGTGGGGTTTAGAAATAAACCCAGGTGAGCTTAACGAACCACCTCGCAAGGCCTGGTGGTAGAAGGGCCCCCTGCACCCTGACGTGGATACTGCTGTAGTTGACAGCAGAGGCAAGCGCCGTCACAGACCAGTTCAGAGGGCCCTGCCTCCCTGGAGCCTGAGCACCCACAGGTGGCATTTATCCCGATGAGTCTGGACATGCGCTGGGGTCCACGCTCACCCCGCCAGCTTGGATAGAAAGCCAAGTGGTGTCAGATAAGCCGGTCCTACCGGATGTCCTAGGCACCTGCCTCTCAGAGCTGGAAGCCAAGCCAACCAGGAGGAGTGAGTTGCAGAATTCTTGACTGTCCATGGACCAGACCGGGGTAGAAAGGGCAGAACACAAAGCACAGGGCAGTGCCAGCCCCACTCGGTGGCGACTGAGCGGTCCAGGTGGGAGCAGGTTGCCAGTGAGGCCAGCGCGAGCGCTGCTCCACTGCAGGAGAGGCTGACAGCTGCTCTGTAGCACCTGGAAGCCAGCGGACTTGCTTTCCCCCGGCCCATCCCGCCCCGGGCACCTGCGCCGTGTCTCCTCGGGGCCTCTTGGCAAATTTCCATAACCAGACAAATCTCCTTCTTGCCAGGCTGAGAGGACTGTTTTTCATTGCTTCTTCCTGGTCAGAAGAGGTGTGACCATAGGTATCTGGGCACAGTGCCCATGATCCTGCCGTCCCCTCCCCCAGAATCACTGGGCACTCCTGCTGGACCTCTAGTCTATGGTGCTGGGCACACAAGGAGCAACAGTCACTTGCAGTCACTTGCAGAAAGAGACTGGATTCCAGGCCCGCCCCCCGCCCCCTCTCCCCCACTTCGGAGCTGTGGAGCCCAGGGCAGCGTACTCTGAGCCTCAGGTGCATCATTGCTAAATGGGGTTAATGCGAAGGTCATTGTGAAGGTCCAATTAAAGGGGATGTAAAAAGTGCTTTGCAAACTGCAAAATAGCAGTACAAATGATGGGTGTTAGAGTTCAGGAGGGTTAGCGAGGAGGACGCCGGGTAGGAAAGCTGCCAGTGACTGGTCGCTAGGTACGGCAGCAGGTGACCACCTGCGTGAAGCCTGCAGGGGGCCATGCTGGGCGGGACTCGCCCTGAGCCTCCGAGGGGCTCGCCATTGGAGGTCCATGGGAGGGACGCAGCGCCTCGTGTGCTCTGGGGCGATACCCCTCATGTGTGAGGAACGTGTGCACCAGCCCATGTCGGGGACACTGTCATATGAGCTATGGGGCACCGTGCGTCAGGCGCGGTGGCTCAGGCCCTCAGGGAAAGAAATTCTCTGCCAGGCTGCCAGGTTGCCATTTCCCCTTCCCAGAATGCTCTCTGACTCTGCGCCGGCAAGGACAGGGGCTGTGCCCCGCTTGGAATCTAGTGGGGAAGCTGTGGGGAGAGTCTCCCTCTCGCTTTCCCGAGCAGCCCCACCCCCCATGTCTGTGCTTGGTTCTGGAGCACTCCTCAATTTCCACCAGACTGGCTTCCTTAGGGCAGGGTGAGGACCAGGCTGATGAGAGGCACCCTCGGGTGTGCCCACCCTGCAATGGCACGAGCCTGTGAGTGAGGCCACCTTGAGGTTATTGTCCTGGGTGCCTCACTCGTCCCACCCTAGTCCTGGCCTTGCTTTTGGGAACCTCCTTTTCTAAGTGCTTTGCCCAAACGCCACCCACAGCCCACCCTATACCACCCTACCGTGCGTGATAGGTTGAAATCGATCAACTCATCTGCCCAGCAAAGAAGACGGGCCTCTGCCCATGTCCGGTGGGGCTCAGCCAGGCTTCGGGCAGGTCACCGTGAAGACCTGTTAATGGCCGGGATTTGTGACAGAGGAGACACATCAAGAGCTCGTCTTCAAACATCAGAATGGAGGTCGTGATGAGTTGAGCGGTGGTCCCCCAAAAGATCTGCTCACGTCCTAACTGCCAGAATCTATGACGGTGGCCTTATTTGGAAAAGGGTCTTGGACGATGTAACTAAGTGAACGATCTCAAAACGAGATCAGCCTGGACTCAGGGTGGGTCCTGAATCCAATGACAGGTGTCACAAGAGAAAGTCGGAGGGAGAGTTGAGACTCAGACAGAGAGAGCAGAGTTGAGACTCAGACATGAAGACAGAGGCAGAGACTCGAGTGAGGCGGCCATGAGCCTCCGGAAGCTGAAAGAGACAGGGAAGATGTCGTGGACTGAAATCCATATGCTGAAGCCCTCTGTACCCCCCGACGTGATGGTATCAGGAGGCGGGGCCTTTGTGGGGTGACTAGGTCACGAGGGTGGGGCCCTGAGGAATGAGATCAGCGCCCTTATAAGATTGGTTCCTCAGTCCCAGCTCTTTGAGTCGCAGGGCCCAGAGAGGCTCACGGTCAGTTTCCAGAACGCCCCGCGGTGCCACTTATGCCGTAAGCCAGGCCAAAGCAAAGTCAACCTTCCTTTCTGGGAGGCTGAGCGATGACCCGGGTGACCAAGACGGACCTTCTGGTGAAGGTTAGGCCGGAAGACCTGGAAGATGCCTTTCAAACAATCGAGGATCTTAAAACCGCGTGGCTTTTCGACCTGCCTGGGGTACAGAGACTCTATCGGAAGATGCTGACGGAGCTCACCCTGCACGGCAAGCGTTTGCATCAACTCTCTTCTTTGATCCTCGCAAAGACCCTTCATATGATTCAAGTATTTCACTACTGTCCCATCGTGCAGATGAGAAAACAGAGGCATGGGGAAGTCAGAGGCATGTCCAAGGTCACCCAGCTGGGAGCTGAACTGGCCCTGGACTCCGGAGGCTGCGATGATCATCTCCGGACTTTTCCGCTTTCTCTGCTCCTGCGGATGCTCAGGACGGTGTCCCGTCCTCCTGGCCATGCCCTGGCCTCCCAGGCCCAGCGGAGTGATGAGGAAATCCAGGAGTGGGGCCGGGGTCCCTAGGTGTGGTCCCCTCCCCAGGACCCCTCCCTGCTCTGGCGGGCTCCGCACGTTTACGCAGAGCCTGTGCTCCCTCGGGGTGATTCGACAGGGCCTCCTCTGCAGCTTCCATCACAGTGGGGGTGCTGCGGAGCAGAAGCTGGCCGCAGGGCAGCGGGGAACAGCCACCCTCATCTAGGGACCCCGCGGCCTCCACTAGATGGAGGGGAACATTCCCCAGGAGAGCTCGGGCCCTGGGGAGAATTCGGGGCGGTGGGGGTGGTGGTGCTGCCTGAACACCTACCCTCGGTGTGTGAGCTGCAGGGTCCATGCGGTCACCGATTCCCACATCATCTGAGATCAAAATCGACCAGCCTGTTCCTCTCTGCCGCCTCCGAAAATATTTACTCCTTCAGACGTCTTGTCTCTTTTCAAATCCTCCGCAGAGGATTTGACCAGCCCAGCATGGAAAATAAGGGGCTCGTTGCCACCCCCATCCCACACCCCCCGCCCGCAGAGAAGTAAAACCTCACTCCTGGTGCTGGGGTGGGGGCGGGGCAAGGGGACATCTCCAGAGTTGGCGCATATGTGTATGTATATTTAAATATGTAATAGCAAGTGGCTGGGCCTGGGACGGGAGCTGGACGTGTGAGTGGCCAGGAATGACCCGGTCAAAAGGTGCTCTAAGGAGCAGTGGGCACTCTCCAGGCCCTGGCTGGTGGACAGTTCTCCAGCTGGGGGGCAGGTCAGGCGAATGATGGTCTGACCCGCCACCCCGCCCCAAACACAGCATCTGAGGCCTCTGAGGACTTGTACCATTGGCTTCTGAAAGAGGCAGTCCCCACAGAGGTCCGTGCAGTAGCTTCACCCTAGGAAAACAGGACAGACTCCCAGAGAAGCAAATAAGCCAATTAAGAGCCCAGCCGGGTCTGGAGGCCCAGGCAGCACCGGTTCTCATCTTGCAAAGCACGGGCAGCAGCACAGGCTGCTGGGGAGGCGCAGCGCAGCCTAATTACACACTCCTCAGACAGGCGGTGTGGAAAGATTAAAGGCATCAGACCGAGTGGCTCCCCAGCAGCCCCTCCCCCAACAGCCGGAGCTGCTGCGTGAGGGCGATTAGGGTACCAAGGTGGTGGTTAGGAAGATAACTCTCTCTGGGCCCCGGCCTGCCTCCCCGCCTTTGCCTAGCCACGTGTCAGCATTGTGTCTCGGCAGCTTTGTCTGAGCGCCTCAGATTCATTTTCCTTTGTGTTGGCACAGCTGAGTGGGAGAAAACAAATTAAATACCTCTTCCTCAGCCCCACCTCCCTGCCCTGCCCCGCACACCCTTCTCCAGGCAGAAAACTCTCTCTCTCTCTCTCCCTCCCTCCCTCTCTCTCTATCAGCCTTGGCTTTCCATCTTCAATTTCTCTTTCTAGCTGTCTTAACTTCATTCTGCCCCTTCCCACCTCTTCTTTAGTTTCTGCCTCTCTTTTCCTCTCCTCCTTAGGTACCATCAGATCTCAAGGGAAACGGAGCCACTGTGGGCTTTTTCTCCTGCCCCGCGATCTTTAAACTAATAACAGCAATGATAGTATCCTGTTCTTCAATGCTTATGTCTTGCAAGTCCTGAGTGGAAATGTGTCTTTTTCATTAGCTTATTAATCCTCATCAGACGTTATCGGATTAGGAAACCGAGGCTCATTGGCTCTGTGGCTTCAGGCCACATGCTGGAAAAGGTCGGAATCGGGATTATGAGCTCAGCTGTTGCCCACACAGGTGGCTGCAGACCTGCTGCCCAAGCTTCAGCCCGGGGCGCTGATGAGTGTCTGAAAGCAAGCCCGGAAGGCGCCTCTGAGAGCCCCTCATCCAGACAGAGAAGACTGGGCATGGGCGGGAGAGGGAAGCCGGGGTACCGGGATCCCCACTCCAAATCCTGCTGTATTCCTGCCCCATGTGGAAGATTCCTGTTGCAGTAGACCCTAGCTTAGTCAGCCTGGGCTGCAATCAAAAACTACCAGAGACTGGGGGGCTTAAATGACAGACGTTTATCTCCCACAATTCTAGAAGCTGGAAGTCCAAGAGCAAAGGGCCATCAATATAGGTCTCATACTAAGGCCTCTTCTCTTAGTTTTGTAGGTGGCCACCCTCTTGCTGGGTGCTCATATGACCCCTTCTTTGTGCAGCCCCGAGGTGTGAGGGAAATGGGCAAGAGAGATCGGGTGTCTCTTCTCATAAGGGCACCAATCCCATCGCAGGGCCCCACCTCTGTGACCTCATCTAACTCAAACGACCACCCAAAGACCCCATCTCCAAATACTGTGAGACATCAGGGGTTAGGGCTTCAACATGAATTTGGGAGCACACAATTCGGTCCATAGCAGACCATCACCCCTGATCATCCATAGCAGACCATCACCCCTGATCAGGAAATGCTGGAGCAGGGCAAAGGTCAGAACCCGACCCACGCTTTCATTACACAGGGAGGGGCTGGGGCTCTGAGAAGTCATGTGACTTGCCCAAGGTCACCTGGAAGGACGAGACCGCAGCCTGGCTCCCCTGCCCTCCAGCCTGGGGCTCTCTGGCACTCCCTGCACCCCCAGTGACTGCAGAGGGAGTTCTGTGAGACCCTCCCTGCGACAACCACGCATCCGACTGTGAACAGGAGGAGAGAGGCAGAGAGGGGTTTGGTGGCTTTGACGACGGCTGCTGCTTCTGGTGGCGTGCAGACGTGACTTTGTGGTGTCTGGCGGAGCGTTCGTGAACGTCATTACAGCACGTTGCCTCCTGAGGACGGTGTCTGTGAGGAGAGGGGGGCGGGGGTGCGAAGGGGAGAAGCGGGGTGTGATACCCGCCTCCGTCTGGCCCTCTCCTTCCTGTTTCTGAGCAGCAGGAGGGACTGGAGACTTAAACAGTGGCCATTAGAGAAAGGCAGGAACGGCTTCAGTTAATGTGGAGTGACTCTATTACCATAATAACTAACCACTTAATAACTGACTTCCCCACTAATCCTAATTGAAATACGTAATGGCATTTCCGGATGGAGAGTGGCAGGCTCGGGTCTGAGCCGTCGTCTCCAGGGGCTCCCTGACTTCACGTGGCCAAACCGTGGGTCCTCCCGGGGCATTCTGTTGGAATGGACTGAGGCAGCAGACAGCAGCTCTTGTGCGGCTGCCAGGAACCACAGCTGATGATAGATAAAAGCCACCGAAGGTCAGCTGGGAATAGGAAACTATTTATGTTAAATGTCACAGATTAACCCACAGAATGGACCTCGGGCGGGGAGCAGAGGGTGAGGTGGTACCTGCCTCTCTAGGGGCCTCGCAGGGGTGGGAGTGGGAAGCGGGGAGGCACTTGGTTTCCAGGCTCCCTTCAGCATCTGGAAGCAGGTGGATGTCGGCAGCCACAGGTGATTGGCCAGGCTGGCCGCCTGTCAAGGTTGCTAAGCGACCTGAGCAGCAAGGTCTGGAGAGAGATAACCGAGCTGGTCCCCATGGCATCACAGACGGGGACCTGGAGTGTCTCCCAAGGGCAGGAGATGGGGAGGCTGAGGATGGGCTTATTGCTCTCACAGAGGGGACCAGGTCGCTCGGGTTTCCTGTGAATCACCCTTGGTTGGCATGGGTGTGCTTAATCATAACCGAGATTTAATGTGACACAACTGAACTGCAGAAGGTCGAGAGAGAGAGAGAGAGAGAAAGAGAGAGAGAGAGAGAGAGAGAGAGGATGGCGCATTTCCTTTGGTGAGAGTCTCAGACTCACCAGTTTGAGACTCAGGAGCAGGAGGGCCCTGGCCATGGTGTTCTTGGGTGGCACTTCGGGGCTCAGCGGGGTCTGAGCCAAGTCCCAGAGGGCAGCACCGCCGAGGGAACCGGGCACCAGTGGAACGAAAGTGGCCTGTACTCCTCGACCCAGCCTGGGCGGCCGGCAAGGGCCCCACCGTGCAGCGTCTCGCTCCATCTTTCCGCCAAACAGGTTGAAAATACGCCCTGGAGGCCTGACGAAGGCCCCGCCGGAAACGTTACTTCTCTTGTTTACTCACCTGGATGGAGATCGTTCGCTCTGCGGTTGAGGCAGAGGCTTAATTTCCGTGATTTTTCAGCCGCCCGCCCAGGGCCTGGACCACCCCGGCCCTGGACCGCCTTGCCATTGTATCAGTTGCCGTGTGTACAGGGAATACAAACACATTTTAATATCGGTGTAAGCAGACGTAATTAGGAAGGCAAATCTAGTGGAAAAAGGAAACCACACAGGCAAAATAAATAAATACCCCCAAACCCTATCCCGGCGTCTTAAGTCAAGTAAGGGGAGTGCGGGCTGTTGGTTGGAAGTACCTGCATCTCAGCCTCACTCCGCATGTTGGGGGTGACATTACCGTTTGAAGGGATCTCGGGGAGATAGCCCCCAGCCCACCCCCGTGATGGGGACAGAGGCACACAAGCCCAACAGTGCCCAGAGAGGCCCTCTCCCTCCCACTTTCTAGAGCTGCTTTGGCTACAAGATGACTGGGAGGGAAGTGACTTGGCCCAGATGGACCCATGGGAGTACAGGTCCCAGGCAGGTGGGCA
Source organism: Pteropus alecto (assembly GCF_000325575.1). NCBI lineage: Eukaryota > Metazoa > Chordata > Mammalia > Chiroptera > Pteropodidae > Pteropus > Pteropus alecto. Next base: position 5,889,236 of record NW_006436283.1, on the reverse strand, counting down.
GTGGACCGAGGTGATGGGAGGGGTGGAATTGGAGGACGACTGGCAGGGGGCGAGTATGGGGCTCTGAGAGATTCTAGGAAGAGTTGGATTTATTTCCATCATCATTAGATACATATTGGCAACTATCCTACCCCAGCCCAGGGCATGGCATGGGGGAGACAGCACCTAAGGAGGCCATCATGGCTGCTTCCAGAAGCTGTGCATGGGGAAGTCAACGAGCCCCAGGTGTTTAGTGTATTAGAACTATTGCGTGAGAGAGGCCGGGAGCAGCTAGGGGCGTGGCTAAACCCCCCCAGGAGGATGGGCGGGCGGGCAGTGCTTCACGGAAGCAGTATCTGAACCTGACCTTCAGTCACCAAGGGGAATAGCTGGATTCTGAAAGGCCTGAGCCGGGAGGGAACGAGGAGAGGAGGCTGGAAAGGGAAGTTTGGGCCAGATGGTGAAGGGCCTCGAACACTGTGCTTAAGAAGTTAATTAAAAATTAATTCTGAAGGCACGGGAGAGTTATTCACCGCGGCTGAGAATGAGGCGACTCGGCCTGGGTTTTAGAGAGAACGCTCTGGAAGCCGTGGGAGGATGCATTAGACACAACATCCCCGGTCCTGGGCACGTCAAGCGTCCCAGGTGGGCTTGTCGAAACTCCGATTCTGGCCTCGCCCCAGAGTTTCTCCTTCGCCAGGTCTAAAATCTGCATCTCTAAAAAGCTCCCAGTGAGGTGGATGCTGCTGCTCCAGGGACCACACTTTGAGAACCACTGCATTAGAGAGAGGAGGAGCTGGAAAGGAAAGGTCATAAAATGAAAGATGATGAAGAGATGGGGTTGGGAGACCCCTGGGGGGGGCAGGCAGACCCACGCGGTGGCCAGGGGTGACGCAGGGCTCGGGTGTGGGGAGTGGGGGCAGAAACATGCTATGGTGTTGGATTTGCTGAAGCAGGAGGTGGGCAAAGGCAAAGGAGTAGGGAAGTAGAACCGAGACGTGAGGCAGGGCCTGAATGCCTGGGAACAAGGGGGGGGCAGGCAGACCCACGTGGTGGCCAGGGGTGACGCAGGGCTCAGGTGTGCGGAGTGGGAGCAGAAACATGCTATGGTGTTGGAGTTGCTGAAGCAGGAGGTGGGCAAAGGCAAAGGAGTAGGGAAGTAGAACCGAGACGTGAGGCAGGGCCTGAATGCCTGGGAACAAGGCCAGGAGCCAGACATCGGGCCGAGGTCGGAGGTCCAGGCCAGCTTGCCCAGTTTGGGACTCATTAAACTCCCCTGCCTTCCAACAGGCCTCGGTTCTGAGAGGCGGTTGCAGCTGCAGAGGGGCCGGGATCGGAGGTCAGGGCTCTGCAAGGGCAGCGAACCAAGCCGATCAGACCCAGAAATAGCATAGGTGGGAGAGAATCTGATTCACTGGGTGCGGTGATGCGCCCTGCCCAAGCGCCCTGGGCTGCCGGCCCCCGATGCTGTGCAGCCCAGGCTTGGGAGCATCCGCGCGGGCCGGGCAGCCTCCAGGCAGGACCGTTCCCCAGCGATGCCAGCCCTGCTCAGACCCAGCCCCCAAGCCCAGGCACCCGCCTGGGGGTCGGCAGGAGGGAGGCGCCTCCTGGGAGGGGCGGGGCATCGGATAGGCAGGCGGCGCTTTCATTCACTTTGGCAGCGGCCCAGGAACAGACAAGGGGGACTGCGTGGCAGAATGGGGAGCGAACGCCCCAGGAGGATGTGGCCAGGAGATAAGGGAGTCCACACAGACCTCTCCCCACTCCCCGGTGCTTGCTCCCTCTGTCCCCGAGGCAGCGTCCCTGGATCTGAGTCGCGTCCCCTCCTCCTCCGGCGTGTCCTGGCCAGTCGGACCCGCTCGGCCATTTATCTAATGTACACAAAACACGTTACTGCGGTCGAAGGGGCGCTGGTATCTGCAGTCCACGGCACTCAGGTGCAGTTCACGCACATGGGCCTCAGCTCACACGGGGAGGGCACTCGCCAGGGGCCTGGCGTCTGTGCGTACGTCGGCCGAACGCAAACGTGCATGGGCTTTGCCCCGCCAGGGCCGCCGGTCTCAGTCCCAGCTCTGCTGTTCCTGGTTTAAACTCTTCTCCTGTGGCCTCGCTGGGGTCTGCGGCCAGATCTCTGTGCCCTGAAACCACTAGTCCTTGATCATCACCTCCCCTCCCCCACCCCCGCCCCCAGGATCCCAGTGATCATCGCCTCCCCTCCCCCACCCCACCCCCAGGATCCGGCCCTGGATTGCCCTCGCTCTCACCCTACGGCCCCCATGTTCCCTCGCACCCTGTCCTGCTGCACACCACTGCTCATTGTCACTCCTGGGGTTCCTGACCCCCAGGCTAGGTTTCCACATCCCTCGGACGTTCAGCAGCTGACCCTTAGCCGCGTGCAGCGTCTCCCCGGTGCCCATGTTAGCAGAGACATCTGGGCGCCAAAGCCCAGTGACCCTCACTGACGGCTCCTTCCAGGCTGAGGTTTCTCCCCAGCCCACGACAACTGAAGAGGAGGCTGTTTGGGTTCCCAGGGGCAGAGGGACTGTCCCTGGCTGGGGGGCCCTGTCTACAGGAGGCAGGAAGCAGCGTAGAAAGAGGGGAGAGAATCTAGCCAACGCGAGGGCCCAGGTGCTTGCTCTCCAGCGCCCCCTGTGGGTGACCTGGCTGCCAGCCGGTCCCTGCCAGGACAACCGCCCGTCCCAGGCCTGGGGCCGCCCTGGCAGGACAGCAAGGCAAGGGCAGCCATTAGGAGAGCGGTAGTGAGCTCAGCCCCGCCAGCTTCTGCCTCTGGGTAGCAGGGAGGCCAGGAGCGCTGCCAGCCAGAGGAGCCCACCCTGTAGCTTCTCACAAGCTTCAGGAGAGCCCGGTGGTCCCCCAGAAGCGTCGGAAGAAAAGATAAGATTACGACAAGTTTGAGGGGAAGAGGGGACAGGAACCCTAGACCTTTCCTGCAACGACTCTCCTGAGACCCCAAACACGAACACCAAAACTCACTCCGTTACCACTCCTGGAGGCCGACGCCGCTAAGCCCTGCAGACCAGACACAGCTCCACACAGGCCGTCCTGTTTATCATCACCGAGCCCCTGGGAGGAAGGCGTGATTACTCTCAGTCTGGAGAAGAGAAATAGAGACGCAGAGAGTTTAGTATCTGGCCCAAGATCACACAGCCAGGACCGGAGCCCAGGACTGTCCCTGCTCAGAGCGCGTATCTGTGACGCCAGCCCAGCAGCAGTGCACAGCCGTCCTCAGCGCTCCCTGGGCCCGTGGGTGGGTGTGGGTGTCTCGCCCCTGTGCACCAAGAACCTCCTAAGCCAGTCCCACCAGCTGCCTCCCCCATGGTTAGACTTTGATGGGGGTCAGCAAACCGGCCCACGGGCCAAGTCTGCCAAGTCACGCTGGAACACGGCTATGCCCGTTCGTCTATGTATTGTCCTGCGTTCACGCTCCGCGGGCCAGCCTGTGTAGTCACCGCAGAGACCGTATGGACAGTAATGCCCGTGGTATTTACCACCTGACCCTTTACTGAGAAGGGTCGAGCCTGGCCCTCGCTAAAACCGCAGGCTTGCCGGGGCCGAGCAAAGCCCAGCTGAGACGGGGCTGAGGGTGACATGCACGTAGGTGTGCGTGCGTGTGCGAGTGTGTGTGCAAAGGGGCCCAGACCGTGTCGGTGACTCCAGAGCAGGTTCTCCCTCCCTTTCTCCTTGGAGAAGAGGGAGTGGGTGTTGAGTGGGCAGCGAGGAAGCTGGGTTTTAGAGGCTTTTATAGTGAGAACGGCATACTGGCTGCCGCCGCCGCCGCTGCTGCTGAAATTTAAGTAATTTTCCCCTAATTAAGCAATTATATCGAATATAGCTGCTTCTATCTCCAGGAACTTTTTTGTGGCGGGTGGGGAGGAGCAGGATGGGGGTGTGGCGTTGGGGAGGCCCAGATATAGAAGCATCCTAACCGCAGTTTCTCTGCCAAGCAGAGCCGAGAGCGGCAGCGGCTGCAGAGCCAGCTGAGCGGACTTCAAAGGCGTGCTTGAAAGTGACCAACTGGCTCGAAAGCCGCAGTCCCTGGAGCCAGACACACGCACGGCCACTAACTCATACCAGGAGATCTGAGCCCACAAAGGCCGCTGAGAACGAAGAGTGGATTCGGGAGGAGGGAGTCTTTTTATGTGGGCAAGAGCCACCGAGCGAAGGCTTGGGAGTTCCGGAGGGCGGAAAGAGGGGGGGCTTCGTCCTTCTGTTGGGAGGGCATAGCTGGGCCACCCCAAGTGACCCATCCAGCAGCACGAAGCTCATCCGTCTTATTGGGAAGGCTTCACGTAGGGACCTGTAGGAGTAGTCTGGGCTCAACCCTCCTCCGTAGGCAAATAATCTGCAGACACACTCACACACACGCACACATGCACACACGCACACTAACCACTTCTGTAAGCCTGAGCTGCAGCCTAGGGCTAGGGTGCACAGGATGCCCAGATACGCTGGAATTTCAGATAAACAATGGAAAAATTTTCAGTGTAAGTATGTCCCAATTACTTCACGGGATATATTTATACCAAAAAAAAAACACAAAAACTATTCGTTGTTTAATTTAGCTTGGTTTAATTTAATTTAGCATCGGATAGTTTTACTTGCTGGCACCCTTATCCAGGGTCCATCCTCCAAATACCTCTCCTCACAATTCCCAAGCAAGGAAATGATCATTTGTCCCCAGACGGTCACTAGATCCAGCTGAGGCAGCACGAGGACTCTGGGCTGGAGTCGGGGAAGAAATTCCTAGCTCTGAGGGTTGGGGCAGAAAACCCAAGTCCTCCTCGTGGATCCAGGTGGAGGTGGGTGTGCGCACTGGGCGATCAATCAAGCTAGCTTTTGGCCTTGGGATTCAGACAAAAGGAAGGAAGAGGACAGAGGCCCTTAATGTTCGATGTTAGTCGTTATTTACTGCATAGGGAAGTTTCAACAAAGAAGCTGTCGACCAGGATGTTTCTTCCTGACGCGAGGTTGACAGGACCGTTCATGTCCCCCGCTCCAACAAATATCGCATGGACCCTCACAGCTCTTTCCATGGGAACCAGGAAACCAGCGACCTCCCTGTTTTCCCGATGGAAAACACCGTTAGGGACTCTAGGCCTTTGATGCCAAGCTGGCAGGCAGAAGCATCAAGTCCGGGTCCCTCCTGGCGGACCCAGGTAGGTGGGCAGGGGCAAGATGGAGATGGTGCGGGGACCGACTGGGGAAGGGGGCCTCACTTCTGGAGGGTGGCCACCGACCCTGTGCCCACTGGCCTGGCCTCTGTCAGCGCTGGTGCTTGACTCTCTCCGGAAACACTAGAACATTCCTTTTAGCTGCCGCTAATTGCATCCCAGTTGAGCAGTCAGTTGGAAACATTTGAGGTGGGGGATGTGGGGTGCAATCTGGGACCCACAGCCATATCTCAAGGGAGCTGGTGGCGGACGGGGTCACTGAGGACCACAAAGGGAGCCATGCCTGATTGGTGAAGACCCAGGGAGCCCAGGACAGAGAGCATCAGGCTCGGGGGTTCAGAGTGGCCCCAATCTCCCACCTCCTGACCCCTGACTGAGGCTGGGGGTTCTAGGTAGCTCCAGACAGAGCCCTGAGGGCCAGAGCTGATCAAGGCCGAACAGAGTTACGCTGTATTTATTTGTTCTCTAGAAGTGAAGTGGGGCCTGGGTAAATGGAAAGAGCAAGCGCGGAGAGACCATAAAAAAGAGAGTTTAGTTTTTATGCAGTGGTAACGGGGGAATTAATTCCCGGCTGGCAGAGGTCACGAGATAGTAACTGAGTTTTAAACAGGCACAGAGAGGACCCTGGGGAGGCTAGTGAGAAGCAGAGTGTAGGAGGATGGAGCGAGGGGTGAGAGGTGGCCTCCTGGAGGCGGGTGGGGGTGGGCGGTCGGCACCAGAGTCAGATTTCAAAGTACAGAAGTACCATGCGGAGGGCTTTAAAAAGTCGGTAACTCAGTGCTGATCTCAGATCTCATTCAGGCTACATTTACTGGGCACCTACTGTGTGTCAGACCCTGGCCTGGTGCCAGGGATTATAGTGATGGATAAACAGGTAGAATCAGAGTAGCCACCTCCTGAGATTGTTCTGAGGATTTATATCAGTAGAAATGGCCTGGTACATAGTACTTTTTATCAGGGCACATTCTGATAAATAGTTTGAGTTGGGGACAAAGTTCTATGATGGCTTAGAGTGATTTGTTCACTGAAGAGGTCTGGGAAGTCTTCACGGAGGAGGTGACTTTCTGATCTAGGTTTTAAAGAATGAGTAAGACCCACATGAGCAGAGAAGAGGGACCAAACTTCTAGGCAGGGGCTTCAAAATGAACAAAGCCATGGAGATGTGACAGCAAAACTATAAGGGGCCACCTGGCACTGGAGACTTGGTGTCCTGGGGTATCCTGGCCAACTTAGAGGAGTCCCCCATTGAGTATGTAAGGCTGAGAGCTTGGGGCGCTGGGCGGTAGCAGACAGAGACCACATATGGGCAGAAAGCCAGGCAAGAATGCCCTGCCCGCTGGGAACGGCGAATGAGGCGGGTGTTTTAGCCAGAGGTAGCAGCCCTCAGGTTTTGAAGCACGACACTAAGCAAGTCAGAAACATCGGGATGCGGGGAAACAATGGGCATTTTTCAGAACTCAGCAAGACAATAGACCGGCGCTATCTAATAGAAATACAATGCAAGCTGCATATGTGGTTTTAAATTTTCTAGTAGCCACATTAAAAAAAAAAAAAATCGAAAAAGGCAAAAACAAAAACAGGCAAGACTAATTTTAATGGCACATTTTATTTAATCCTATACATGCAAAATCATTTCAACATGTAATAACTACAAAGGAATTATTCAGGAGATATTTGACATTCTCTTTTCTATACTAAGCCATGGAGACCCGGTATGGGATTTACAGTTAGAGCACATCACTGGCCCCGTGTCAAGTGCTCAATAGCCACGTGTGGCTTATGGCCATTGTTACGGGACAGGACCGGAATAGAAAAGCTCATGGTGAAACCTCTCGACTCTCCGATCCAGAGGTGGTCCATCTCTGCCCATGGCTGCTTTAATGTGCTTCTCCAAACACACACAGGTGGAGTCAATGGCCAAGGACTTCTCAGCTGATCAAGTCGTGTCTTGGGATACTGGTTCCAGGGAAGGAGCCAGCTTCCTTCTGCTGGAGGTGATTGTGGGGGGTGGGGGCGGGGGCTCAGAGCACCGCTCGCAGAAGCTGCTTCTGAAGTGCGTCTAACACCCCAGCTCTTCCCATTTCCAGTACCGAGGCAGCGGTTCTGAGAATGAGCCCAGGACGCCATTGGCAAAGCTGAGGAGACTGGTTGGGCTCCAGCGGGAAAAGTAGCAGCTTTGGTGCCTGCAAAGAAGTGAGAGCCACGGGGAGGAGACCACCCAGGCTTCCGCCCGTCACATGCTTCAAAATATGCAACGCTAGAGCCCCCCTCTGCCCAACAAGCAGGCACATGGACGTGTGATCACGGAATCCATTTTTCCACCACTCACCAATGCGCTGTGTTTCATATGCACGAGCCCGTGTAAGCCTCGCAACAACCCTTGAGATGGGTCCCGAGAAAGCGAGGTACAGAGAGGTTAAGCGTCTTGTCAGAAGTCACACAGCTAGTGGGTGGAGCGGTCAGGTGTTGGCCCTGGGCCAGGCTCCATGGAAGTGCCAGCCGTTAGCCATGGCCCTCACAGCTCATGAGTCCGCCGTCACCTGGAAACTACATCATGACAAGGGGAGAAGCCAGCAGGGAGACAGAAAGTTGGGAGGCTGTGCGGTGATTGGTGACGGGGACGGGAAGGCTGATGTCTGGCACCACCACGCAGCCGGTCCCAGATGGTGGAGAACCTATATCGACTGCCTGGCTAGGTTGGAACAGGATGGGGTGCAGACAGGCTCTGTGAGGAGGCTCTCGTGCTCCGCCCGGGTGGGAGTGTGGAGGGAAGGGAAGCCTGTGACCTCACCGTTTGGGCCACCGGCCAATGACATCACCAGGAGGGCAAAGAGCCAGGCCCAGCGAGTTATTTCTGGAAAAGGCTGGTGGCCAGGAGCAGCAGCTCCTGAGCTGTTTCAGATGTGGTCAGGATAGAGCCTCCAGCTGGCCTGGTGGGGCCGTCAGGGCTGGGTGGGCGGACGAGGAAGGAGGAGGGCTGGAGGAGGCCACCAGCCGATGGGGAGGGAGGGCTCTTCGGAGCCTCGCTGGGGACTCAGGCAGGGGTCACTGGGCACCGTGCCTCTCCTTCCTGCCCATCCAGCTCTGCATGAGTGTAGTCTCCGCCACTAGGCCTCGAGGTCACCCATTCAGAGCTCAGACACCAGATAGGTGTAGACAGGACAGCCTGAGAATTTCGCCCGGTCTGCATTTGTGCACCTGAGGGCGTGTGCCTGCGCACGTGGCTGTCCTTCCTCACCAGTGGGTAGATTCATTCTCTGCTTCCTCGTACCTCGCTGCCCCGAGTGACCGTGTGTGCAGGCAAGTGTGTGAGTGCACGGACATGTGTGTCTTTGCACATCGTGCGTGTGCATGTGCACATGGGGGAGGGTGGAGGAGAGAGAGTGCATGAGAGCTGGCAAACAGGGAGGGAGGACGCACCAGGGGAGAGAAATCGCCATAGGGAGTTGGGCCATATCATTTCAGTGGAAGATACAGAGGCACTTAGAGAGGCTTCAGCAAAACTAGACAAACCCTTCAATCCATTTATCAAAAACGCCCGCAGCTCTGCTGCCTGAGCAGGTGCAACAGGAATAAAATATTGAGCAGAACTAGCAACTGTGGGATTGGAGGAGCCCAATAAATAAGGAGTTACTGCAATGTTCACCCCGACTCTGCTGGGTTTGCTCCCACCTGTCCGTCCACCCATCACACCAGTGGTGCTACGGATGCTGGCTGGGGCCAAAGTGCTCCCATCTAGGGGGTTTTGACTTTAGGCCTCGTGGGAGGATGACGGGGGTTTGTGGAGACCAGAGCTGGTGAGCCCCACTCAGATGGGCCTTGGCGTGGCGGCAGTGGAGCCCGACCTCTCGTGTCCCTTGAACTCGCCAGCTGTCCCCTTTCCACTTGAAATCTCTATCAGAGAACCAGATCCATGCGACCCCAGTGGAGCTTTGGTGGCCATTCTGTGGGTCCCACTGGAGCAACAGGGGGAGAAAATGGGGGCCATAGAATGACTAAGGGGGCTCCTGCACCCCAACCCCTGATATGCTGCCTACTGAGCCTTCCACTCAGTTCCAGGTCTTGGCGACTTAGGACCTTTGAGTGGTGGGCGGAGAGACAGACACCGTGTCACACCCACCTGAATGGGGAACCCCACTTTCCAGGACTTCCATATCCCCTTTGCCATTCCACTCCATTCTC
>NW_006436283.1:5873585-5879622 GCF_000325575.1 Pteropus alecto | reverse complement strand
CTCTCTCTCTCTCTCTCTCTCTCTCTCTCTCTCTCTCTCTCTCTCTCTCTCTCTCTCGTGCTCAGGGAGCTGCTCCTGCACCCCACTGCTCCATCCTCTGCTTCCCTCACCACCCTGTACCACCATTCCACCAATAGGATGGCATCAATCCCTGCGTCCGGATGCCGAGAACCAGCAGGGCAGGAGACCCTGCACCGTCCAGCGCGAGGGCTGCGGGAGGCCATTCTCTGGGCTCTCCCAGCTGAGACGGGGGCCTGGGAAAGGTATAATTGATCGGCTCTCTGGGTTGCCAGGCTAAGTACCTGGAATGCAGGAAACAGGGAAATTTCAGGAAACGGAGGGATAAAGGGTAATGAGGGAAGTGGGGAGAGCCAGCCTGGCTGTTGCCTCGGACGAAAGGGCAGCGTCTCTCAGCTCTGTGGGTGCAGGCTGAGGTCACGTGGGCCGCCCTGCTGCTTTTGAAATCCCTACAGATGGGAGCCCCGCTTTTTCTAGAATCATTGGAAGCAAACACTCAATCCACAAGTTGCTCTTCGACTGCCTGGATCATCTGCCTGTTGCCGTCTCCAGTCGTGCGTTTTGTTTCCCAGAGAGCTAGAATTTTCTATGGTGCTTTCAAGACCAGCCAGAAGGCTCTAATCTCCTCTGAACTTAACCTCATCCCTCCCCTCCGTCTGCCTCTTCACAAAACCCCCTGGGAATGGCAGGAGGTCCGTCTTAGGACTCAAGCAAGTCGTGATGTCATTATGCTCCCGTGACCTGGGAACGACACCAGATCTGCAGGCTGGCGGCTGGACTGAGACTTCTACTTCTTGCTCCTTGGAAAGGAGAGGTAGAATAGCAGAAGGGACGTCCCCCAGTCATCACTCTGGAATTTTAGAGACAATTGCAACAGGGACCGCGATGGAAATGAACAGTAACGGGGAGCTGCGCTCTGGTTCTCGGGAGTGTCACTGTTTTGTAACGCTTCTCATAAACCTGCAAATGCCATTCCAGACTGCTGGTCCCCAGAGCCTACGAGTCTCTTTGTTTCTCTCCAGCCCTGAGCAGGGCCTAAGCGTGTGTGTGTGTGTGGTGGGGGGCGGGAGGGGGAGTTGCCAGGGCAACCATCCCAACTCCTCTTTCCTCTGCCTTTGGAAACCTTTAAGGAGAGGAAGCGGTCATTTTCCTGGGGTGCTAGGGTGCGGCCTCACAGGATCAAAACTAGGCAAGGCGGGCGGTGCTCCTAGCAGAAAGCCTGGTCCCCTGCCATCGTCTGCTCCCCAGCTGCCTGCTTCAGCGGCTCCTTTAAAGTCTCGCATCTGGGCCTCCGCCGCCGGGGCTCCCGACTGCAGTGGCCAGGGGCCGCGTTTGCTGTGAGCACGTCATTTCTCTGACGCTCACCATTCTCATGCCTTTTTTCACAGCCTCACCTGAGGAGATGTGTTCCAAGGACGGCGACAATGGCCGTGGCGGGAACGGCCACGTGGCCGAGCGCTCGCTCTGGGCCAGGCGCTTCATTTGCGTCGTCTCTCGTAATTTGCACGATGATCCCATGGAGTATGGATTCCTGCCCCCACTTTTTTCACACGGAGAAACTGAGGCTGAGAAAGGCGAGGTAACTTGCCAATGTCCACAGGTAGGAGGGGACGGATCCTGGACCTAAACCCTGCGAGGGCAGTGGTTTCAGGCAGAGAAAACTAAAAGCTGGCCTGAGAGATTAGCTTTTCTCATCGTGCATGCAGAATACGACTTTTTGGCAGAGCACGCGGAGAAGTCTACTGGGGATTTGCTTTGTTTCAGCAGTGAAAGTCCTGCATCTGGGAGCCCCCCTCAGACCTTGGCAAACCAAGACGGTGGGTCCCCTAGTTGGAGCATGCACAGAGGAGAGCGTGGGATGGATGCGCACGATGGAACTCGGAGACCCACCTGCCGTGGAGGGTTCTGGTCGCTTAAGGTTCACGTCCATGAGCAGGAGGAGATCGGCGTGCAAAGGCTCCTCCAGCCAGCCTGTCTGTGCCTCTGAGCATCATCAGCTTCATCCCCTCCTCTCTCCACTGGAAAGGAGGTGTAACTCCCACGCCCGCAGTTTCTCACCGTGTAGACACTTGGCTGCAAGTGCGCCCTAAGTTCCTGACACCTGCCACGCCTGGCCCTGACTCCACCTGAATCTGATTTCCCCCGAAGACAGTAAACAAACAGAGGCTAAAGGTTTTCTCAGCCTCCTGTACCCGCAAGGATCTCCACCCTCCGGAAGGCGAGTCAGAACGAGGTCACAGGAGGGGACTGAGCATACCCGGGGCGGGGGGTGGGGGGACAGTGCCAGGCCCCCCACTGCCCAATGCAGGGAGCCGCGGTTCCAGGAGGGGCGAGGAAGGGTGAGAAGAAGAGGAAGAGGAGAAAGACAACACTCCCAATGAAAAAAAAGTTCAATCAGATTTGTAAAGGGCACGATTTACAAATCCGTCACATATTTTACTAGGCTTGGATTTACGGATTAGCCTGTAATACTTAGGCGGCTTTTTGTAATAAAACCCTGAGCCCAGGCAGCCTTGGGGGAGTGGGGAGAAGGAAGGGGCCTTCTCCCTCTATCTGGCTTTCATTTTCCCAGCATTTTTTGATCTAGGCAGCCCCATTAATCTGTGCTTTATCTGCCTATGGAGAAGGATTGAGCTCTTTATTGGATTTTTGTCAAGAATAAATGATTTAGTTTGGGATATTGTGGAAACGATTTTTGTGGTATTACACCATCTAATAAATGAAACAGCAGGGATCAATTCCTTTCTTGCAATGTGTTCAACAGGCAGGGTGAAATATGCCCCACAATTATTTGGTATTGCACTCTGTAGATATTTATAACTAAGTGTGACTGCATATGTGTGGGTCTGCCCGGGCATGGGTACCTGTCGGGGAAGATGTGATCCATCAGCTCGAAAGCGTGAGACTTGGGACCCATGCGACAGGCTGGTCAGAAATGCAGATCGAGTTCACTTTAGCCGACAGTGCTGCGTGTTGGAGAGGAGTCAGACCTGCGGGTGAAGGCTGGGTGCGGGGGATGGCATTTACCAGGGTCCTCGGCCAGAGGGCTCCCCCGGCAGGGTGGGAGACAAACATGGTGGCGGGGACAACGTGGCCACCGCAGGCCTGGCAGGCGCTAGGTCTGTAGAGACACCATGCAGAGAAAGCGGGGTCCCATTCCTCCGTGCCCTAGTCCATGCCCCCTGCCCTCTCTCTGGACATCTAGAAATACTTGGAGATGGAGCTGGCTTTCAGCCCAGGTTGGCTCATAAGGTTTATATCCCTGGAGGCCCACAAATATTAATTGAGAGTCTATTATAGGACAGTGCTTAGCACAAGCCTGGCACAGAGTAAACCTTATGTAGATATATGTTCACAGATCAACTGATTAACAGAAAGCTTTCAAGATGCCCTGCCCTTCCCCCCACACACTGTCCGCACAGGTGGATCCGGGGATGAGGAAGGGAGAGGAAGGGATTATCAGCAGGAGTCAGCTGACAGGAAATTGCTTTTCTACCCTTCGCACAATCTCAGACTCTACACAAAGAATAGAACTGCTCCGGAGAGCTGGGAGGGCTGGCCTGGGCGCCATGGGTCACACCCCACTGACACGCTTGTGTGGGAGGTGGTTGCTTACCCAGATATTGCTCTCTGGACGCCCACACCTTGACCAAATTGTTGACATGGTCCCTTCCATCCACTAGAGCGACAGCACTATCGGAGGAAGTACTGTGCCCGACATCTCACCCCGGAACTTTGTGCCTGGTTTACAGGAAGCGTTTTAGTACATCGTCATCAGATGACCACCTGAAGGAATGAATGTCAATAGCCAGGTGGGGTTCTTTGACCCCGGGCTTCATGGAGTTGGCAAAGAAATGACTGAGGACCACTGTCTCAGCCCGTTTGGGCTGCTATACCAAACACCACGGGCCGGGGGGCGGGAGGGGTTATCGACAACAGATACTTACACCACAGTCCTGGAGGATGGAAGTTTGAGCTTGACTCCTGCAAGGTCAGGCGAGGGCCCTCTCCTGGGTCCCCAACTTCTTGTCGTGTCCTCACGTGGCTGAGGGGGCTGGGAGCTCTCTGGCTCCTTCCAGTAAGGGCACTAACTGCTCCCTTCCGTGAGGGCCCCACCCCCACGACCTAATCACCTCGCAGAGACCCCAACACCTCCTACATCTCCTTGGGAGTTAGCATTTCAACATGTGGATTTGGGGGGGACACATTCAGGTGACAGCGATCATGGACTCTACACTCTGCATGGAGAGTTCACTCTATATACTCATTGCGTTTAAGAAACCAGAGGGGCCACAGCAAGTTCCACTACCAGGATGCCCCGCTCCTGACTTGGAGACAGCGATAACCACACCCAACAGGGCTGTGTCGGGCTGGCCCACCACGGTCCTCTGAGGCCCCGTGTTATTCGATTGCCCACGGTCTGCGATCGTCCTTCTGCTTCTGTGCTGAGGCCGTGGTTACTCAGTCTTGGTCCCCGTTCATGCACTCGAGGAGTGTCTGGTCTGCAGATGCCGAGTTCTTCAGGGGAGTAATTTGCTTGACAGGCTCTGCCTCCCTGCCATATGTTCTGTAAATGTTGGCAGTGCCAGTCAGACCCTAGAGCTCTCAGTCTCTCTACCCTGAGTGTTTTATTTTTGTCCTGTTTTGGATTGTCTTCACTGGCTGTGTTTTCTCTGCCACAGTCGGAATTCTTGGAGCTTGGAGGTGACGGAAGGGGAGTTGTAAGTGTCTGGCATGAACAGTCGCTTCCGCTTGGGGTTCAACTTGAAGAAGGCTCCCCATTCCCGCCCCCACCTTGCAAAGCAATACAGATGCTCTGAGGGTTCCTGTGTCACCAATTAAAAAAATCATGGACGATTCCCATCCCATCCTGACAAGGGCAGCTCAGAAGTTTGACCGCTAGAGACGTATAGTCATATGGACACGTCGTGGGCAGAAGCAAGATGTGGCCCGATAGTGGGGTCTGGGGTTGTGGCTGGCGTCCTATGGTGCCATTCACCCAAGCTCCCAACCAGGGGCAGTGAGAAGACGTTTCATCGTAACTCTCAAGGCTGACCTTAGGATGTTGACTTGGGTCTCGACCTCGAGCCCCTCGGGTTCCCTGGGGCTCCTCTCGACTTGCTCAGTGGCCTTCTGACCAGCTGCACATGGACAGCATCAAGCCAGCATTCTTATCTCTGCCACAGACTCCTTTGAAAGCCCTTCGATCTGACACCGCCATAGCAAGACGGTTATTATCATGCCAACGTGGTGAGATTCGTCCTCAGGGAGTTGCCGCACTTGCTGGAAAACAAGCAAACGCTCCTGCGTCTCCGCAGAGAACAAGGCTGTCCTTCTGGTTCGTGCGATGGCCGGGGCCCTGAGCCATCACAGATGCGTCACTTTCCCCCATGTTCCACATCCCATGCAACAGGGAGTTCGTTCTGCTGTCTCTACTCCGAATTTTCCAGAATCCCACTACCGTTCCTTTCCGTTTCTACTGCTGCTGCTCGGGCTGAGCCAACACCGCCTCTGGCTGGTTTTCCCACTCCGTCCCTGCCCCTGGCAGCCAGAGCAGGCCACCCGCTGCTCAAAAACGCACACGTGTGGCCGGAGTGACCTGCCCTCGCCCCAACGCTCATCTCCTCCAGCCATACTGTCTGCCTCGGCAGTGTGCCCAGACATCCAGACGTGCTCCCACCTCAGGGCCCTCGTCCTGGCTGTTCCTGCCGCCCGGGATACTTTTCCCACAGAGACCTGCATGGCTGACCTCTTCAACTGCCTTGAAGTGTTTCCTCAAACAGCAGGCAGCCTTGCGTAGAGGACAAGTGGACAGACTGGAGCCACACTACCCGGGCTCCAGTCCCTTTTCTGCCACTCGCCAGCTGTCGGCCACTGCAAATGTTATTTCACTTCTCTGTGCCTTGCTTTTCTTGTCTATAAAATGTGGATGGTGACATGTATTCACAGAGTTATCATGAGGATGAAATGACCTACTATTTGTAAAGTACTCAGAGCCTGACATAGAGTAAGTGTGAAA
>NW_006436283.1:5870354-5873550 GCF_000325575.1 Pteropus alecto | reverse complement strand
TCGGAAGAGGCTGATCCGACCACACTGCTTAACTACCTAAACATGCGGTCAGCCCCTCACACCACCCCTACCACTCCCGATCTTCCGTCTCCGCGGGACTTCTGCTTAATTCTCCCGCACGTATCACCTCTGACTTACCACATAATTCACCTACTTCTTAGGTTTCTTATCTACGATCTGTCTCCCCCAACCAGAATCGCTAGAAACGTTTGTTTGGCACGCGGATGTCCGTGCCCCTCCCCTGCCCCACGCTGAAATAGTGCCTGGCCCGCGGTAGGCATTCAGCCACTAATACAGTTCCTCACCCCCATATTAGAACCAGAATGTTTTTTCGGATTTTCGTATTGAGTAAAATGTGTCGAGAGGCTCCCGTGGTGGGAAGCCAGGCAGGGCAGAGACACCCTGTGGAGCAAAAGGCAATTCATTGAAATCCGGGGCCTTCGGGTGGGTTCCTCCGAGAGCTGGCCATGAGATCACGTGTATGAATTTCCTGCGGCTGAGGTAACAAATTACCACGAACTTAGTGGCTTAAAACAGCTCAGATCTTTTATCTTACAGTTTGGGGGATAAGAAGTCCAAAATGGGTCTTAAGGGGCTGAAATTAAGGTGTCGACAGAGCCGTGTGCCTTTCCAGAGGCTCCAGGGAAGAACCTGCTTCTTGCCTTGTCCGGTCCCTAGGGGCTACCTGCACCCCTTGGCTCGTGGCCCCTTCCGGCCAAGCAGTCACGTCACTCTGACCTCTGCTTCCTTCGTCACATCTCCTTCTCCAGACCCTGTGATTACACCCTGTGACCCACCTGGATAAGCCAGGATCACCTCCCTGTCTCGAGAGTTCAAATGTAATCACATTTGCAAAGTCCCTGTTACCATGAAGATAAAATATTCACGGGTTTCAGGGATTAGCACACAGACGTCTTTGGGGAACAATTATTCTGCAGACCACATAAAGATTCAAGTAGAAGTCATTTATTTGGTAGGTGAGTCCAGAAAATATTATTTCATTAGACCTTAATTACCTCCCTAAAGGCCTTATCTCCAAATGCAGTCACATTGGGGACTAAGACTTCAACATCTGAATTTGGGGGCGGGGTGGGGAGGGACACAATTTTGTCCATAACAGGGACTCTCCTAGGGAACTTGGCAAAGATACCAAGGTCCAGGCTTCTGCCCACTTCTGGGGTCATGGGTCTGGGGGCCATTCTGCCACCCACCAGATATAGAGAAGCACCAGGACAGAACGTGTGCAGCCATCGTCCCCACCAAAGGTGACATTGGCTGAGGGCTACCGGGGTCGCTTATTCTCCGGCACTTCTGGCCCGTGTCTACCTTGCTCCTTCAACCAGAAAAAAAGCCCTGGAGAGAAAGGGCACAGGCGTCCGTGTGAGCGTGGCATGAGAGCGGGGGAAAGTGTGGTTCAGCGTTCTGCACTGAGCGTGAAATGATCGCGTGTTCAGAAAATTTTTTAATTTTAATAAGGTAAAAATTTTCATAAGAAAAGTAACCTGATTTCCCCAGCATAAAATAATCCTAACAATAACGTGTATATGTATAATGTTATCTCATTATGTCCTTTTGTTGTTAAAATTCATATGTATATAAATACACATATCTGTATATATTTATAATGCATATAATATTATGCAAATGTGTGTACATGTATACACGTGTATAGCATATGTGCACAGAGGTATATTATATACACACATTATATATAATGCTCTGGAGACTAAATACCAAATGACAAATAATGGTTATGGCAGGGAACAACTTTCAGTCCTATATAATTTGAATTTATCTTTTTTTGTATAATTAGAATTTATTTCTACATGGAGATTGCCCCATTTTGTACTTTAAAAGGTTTTTAGAATAATGAAAAAAAACTAGATAGGATAAAGGCCCATTGCAAGGAATATGGAAAATCCAAAGGCGTAAAAAAAGGAAACATTTGCTGTATTTCTTTCTGTTCTGCTTTCAACATATATTATGTGGCTTATATTGAATATGCAGTTCTAAGTCCTATTATATCGTAAGCATTTTCCATGTCATTAAATTTACTTTGCATATATATATATTTTTGTAATGGCTGCATGATATTCCTTCATGGATATGTCATCATTTATTCATTCACCTTCCCATTAATTCCCCTCCTCATTGCCCATTAATACCTTAAGTACCTCGATGAGAAATTGTGGCTTTCAGCGTCCCCGGTCAAAGAATGTATATCTGGAACATTTCAGAGAATATCAAAGTCACTACTTCATTAAGATAAAGAGGGCACAGACCAAAGCAGATCAATATCTTCGTGGCGCATTCTCGGAGGAGCAGAAGCATCGTGACCTGCCCTAAGTTATTCACGTCGTGAAGCATCGTGACCTGCCCTAAGTTATTCACGTCGTCTCACTCAGGTTTGCATGTCCTCACCTCCCCACCCCACCTCCCTGTTTCCTGGGAGGTGTCCTGAGCAGAGCCAACTGGCCTATTAGCTCATGAAAAAGAAAAAAAAAAAAAGTTTGGGATAAAAATAACGTTGGTATATGAGCTTAATAGTTTTCCAAAAATAGACCGTCCTCGGCTTTGCAGCTTGTCTCTGTGTAGGAGAACGCGTCATTTTGCCTACCAAAGATGGTCTGTGGGTTGGACCAGAAATGCCAGGAGACAGTGGAAGAGAAGAGGCAAGAGGGGCCCTCATCCTTCTAATGGAATTTCTAAGCAAAATACCGATGCTTCCGCAGCTGCCCTGGTGGACCGCGGGGTGGGGCTCTGGAGGCTGGGCGTGGCAGGCCCAGGGACGGTCCTACCCTACAGCATGGCATTTTACATTTAGCTGGTCACGGTGACTATGTATTTCTGGTGGCACAGGAAGAGCCCTGACCTATTCTGGTTTGGTATCAATACAATGACGAAGGTAATTCTAAAGCAGCTCTCCCGCCTTCAAAACAAAATCTTCTGCATTGAGCGGAATCTGGGAGAGGAGGTTAATTGAGGGTTGACTCGCAATCTTAGGTTTGCCAAAAAGAGGGTTAAGTGGAGGCCTTTTGCAACAGTTATTTACCTCGAAGCTTTGGACTCTCCACCGGATGGATTAAGCTGCCTCCTGCCCCATTCCGTTCTGGTACCCAGGAAATGGGATGCTGGGTCCTACCCTCAGGCATTACACTCTGTGAGTTCATCATGGGGAAGGGCACTTGTGAAAACC
>NW_006436283.1:5848588-5870331 GCF_000325575.1 Pteropus alecto | reverse complement strand
CCCTCCTTCCCCATGCAGAAATGACAACTTTATTAGAGACGGCCCATAGGACTTCAGAATTTGATTGGGTTCAACTGTAAAAGCACATAGAAAGCCAGCCATTGTTCCAGAGACTAGGGCCACAGAGCTGGACAAGACAGTCTGTGTGGTCACGGGGGTCTCAGTTGAGAAGGAAAGCAGACATGAAAATAAATAATTCCAGCGCAGGGGCGGGGTAGGCATACTCACGTTCGTTCGTTCATTCAGTAACTATCGTCCGCTGTGCGCCAGGTGCCAAGCCATGTCAGAGATTCCTTCCACGTGTCATGACAGATACGGCCCTTTGCCCTCCTGGAGCTTAGCCTATTGGGAAATACAGACGCTGAACAAATAATAACACAGAGCATCTTTGGTTTTCATATGTGATAAATGCGCCGAAAGACACACAGGGAGCTACGCGTATACTAAGGAGAACGTGTGGGCTGGGTGTGTGCACACATCCTCCTCCGCCAGCTTCTGACCTTTGACTCCTCTGATCCCACAAGTCCTAGCTGCCTGATACTGGGGTGGGAGCTGCTGCACCAGCACAGCAAGCCCGGGACACCTCTGCCTACGTGGGGCCGACACATCCAAAGGTGCAAGGAAAAAAGCTCTAGCTTGGCAGTCGAAGGACACCGGTTCTAGATGCAGCTCTGTCACACGGTGGCGGCGTGGTCGGGAGTCCGCGAACACAGCCTGCTCCACCTGCTTCTGCCCCTTTGTCCCCTGCCCCGCCCCCTGCCCTCAGCTCCCCCCACGTCCTTTACCACGTGATGAGGAAGCTCCATCCACAGCCTCAGCCGCCAGAATGCTTGGGTTCGGATCCCACCAACCCGCCTCTGTGTGCCTCAGTTTCCTCCCCTGCATACTGGGGGTGTTATCAGTGCCTAATACTTCGGGCGCTTGTTCAGATTAAGCGCATTAATGGCAGAGTGGCTCACACGTGCTACGTGCCGTAGACACACAGGCTGCTCTTCTTAGCGTTGGTTCTGTGCGATGGTTAATTTTATGTGTCAACTTGACTGGGCCACAGGATGCGCAGAAAGCTAGCCGACCATTATGTCTGGGTGTATCTGTGAGAATATTCCAAGAAGAGATCAGCATTTGAATTGGTGAGCTGGGGAAAGCAGAGGGTCCGCCCCAGAATTGGGCTCTGATTAAACAAAGAGGCAGAGGAAGGGTGAATCTGCCCTCTGCCTGGCTGCCTGAGCCGAGACGCTAATTTAATTTTCCCCTGACCTCCGCATGCCTGGTTCGCAGGGCTTCAGACTCGGACTGGAATCAGTACCATCAGTTCTCCCATTCTCAGCCCTCCAAACTATATCGCCAGCTTCTCTAGGACTCCGTCCAGCTCACACGTGGCAGACCCTGGAAAGTCCCATAGACAGCCTCCACAATCACGTGAGCCAATTCCCCACCCGTCTACTATCTATCTGTCTGTCTGTCTATCTATCTATCTATCTATCTATCTATCTATCTATCATCTATCTATCATCTACCTATCTACCTACCTATCTATCTATCTATCTATCTATCTATCTATCTATCTATCTATCTATCTATCTATCTATCTATCATCTACCTTCCTACCTACCTACCTACCTACCTACCTACCTACCTACCTACCTATCTCTCTCTCTATCTCTCTCTCTATCTATCTATCTATCTATCTATCTATCTATCTATCTATCTATCTATCTATCTATCATCTACCTTCCTACCTACCTACCTACCTACCTATCTCTCTATCATTCTGTATCAGTTATTGGTTCGGTTTCTCTGGAGACCTCTACCACATGTATTTCTCCTTCAAATCAATGTGACTTCGAAGGTGGTACACAGTGATTCATGACTTATTAGATGGAGTATTTAGCGACCACGACAACGGTTCTCACACTTTAGCGTGACGCCGAATCACACCGAATCACCAGCGGGGCCCCTGCCCAGCCTTTCTGATTCTGTTGGTCCAGGGCAGGGCCTGAGAATGTGCATTTCTAACAAGTTCTTTGGCGATGCTGCTGATCTGGGGACCACGCGTGGAGGACTCTGGACTACAATGACTTCTCAGACTTGAATTCCCTGGATCTAGAAATGGACACATATTTAAGCACCTACGATGTGCCCGCCCTGTGTGAGGGACATTTTTTTCCCCCCACAACAACTCAGCAAAGCTAGATTCTTCCCATTTTTCACAGATGAAGTTAGCGATGCTCAGACAAGGTACATGACTTGCTCAAGGTCATGTGACTGGTAAGTGCCAGAGCGTGGTTTTGAACTCTGATCTCTGGGTGTCGGTTTACGGGTACCGCTTTCTCCATTGCTTTTGGAATCTGGTTTTGGGATAGAAACAGTCCCGGGAAGAGCCCAAAGAGGAGGAGGGATGGTTATTGCAGACATAATAGGAACACACCATGTGGGATGGTTATTGCAGACATAATAGAAACACATCCGATAGGAGGTCCGGAGGGGCTCAGGCAGCTGGCAGCAGAGTCAGGACAGAGTCTGCCATACGCCTTCCCTGGTGGCCACATCTAGGGCTATGAAGAGGGATGCAGATCTCAGGCCAGGAGTGGCCCCCAGTGACCTGAGACCCCCAACTGAGCTGAAGATGAGCTGTTCCTCAGCCCTTCCTCCACCCCGCCCTTCCTCCACCCCGCCCTTCCTCCCAGCAGCCCGTTTACAGGAAAGCAGCACTTATCCAAAGGAAAGGCCTGACACTGAGCTGCAATTCTGACAGATAAGACACACATGCACGAGGTGCCAAGAGGCCCACCGTCCACTCACAGCTGCTGGTTCTAGTAAGGAACAGTAGGGAATGGGGGGCTTTGGCAGGAAGGGGGCAGCCCCTCACCGGATGTCACTCTACCAGCCTTTCATCTGCAAGCAGCCTGGAGGTGCTTCGTGAGCCAGGCCTGGGTCCAGAGCGTTGGCACACCCCAACCTTACCACCAGTTCTTACCCGCAGGGTTGTGAGACTCTCCCCAGCCCTGGTTCCAAAAGCCTCCAGGATGCTGATTTGCATGTGATTTGCATGCTGGGTCCGCAGCACCCCTCCTCCCCTCCAGCCCCCTTCTCTGTCAGGTTGAGTTGAACCAGGAGAGAGGTGTCACCTTCTTTCCTACCCTGGTGACTCGTGACCCCACGTACAGCACGGCAGGGTTGATAGAGCAGAAGGAGTTGATGGCAACTCGACTATCACCTGAGGGTCATGTTAAAATGCAGATTCTGATGCATCGGGCCTGGTGTGGGGCCCAGAGCTGGCATTTTTAACAAGCTCCCAGGTGATGCCGGCCCCACACCGTGCTTGAGCAGCAAGGCTGAGGGGCAGTGATTCTCAGACACGGCCCTTGTTGAAATCTCCTGGTCGCGTTAACAATACTGACACCCAGAGCTTCTGATTTAATAGGTCTGGCCTTGGGCATCAGGTGGTTCTATCAAGCAGCAAGTTTGGGCCCCACTGCTAAAGAGAATGGAGTCTGGCCGTGCAGACAGACAGACCTGGGCTCAAGTTCAAGATCCAGTGAACCTCCACGTATCCATCCGTGGAATGGATCGATAATAACAGTGCTGCCTTCTCACTGCAAGGAGGATACGGGCGACTCGGAGAATCACAGAGTAAGCACCCAGCCGACCGCGCTAGTGTTTAATACCAGACTGCTACAGGGGAAAAGGCCGCCCCCTCATCGGGGTGCTGGTTAGTGAGGCGGAGGGCGACCCAGCTACATTTCCAGCCTGACGTATTGGGTGCTAGGTCAGGGTCTTCTCTGTGAGGCCAGGAGAGAAGGGATTTGGGGAAGGGCTTTATCCTGTCGAACAAGCATCATCATACCCCTTGTTAATCGAGCTTTCTTCCTCGGCAGAGAGGATGGAGAGGAAGAGAAAACTTGCATTCCACAGAAGGGCATCTGTCAGTTTCCCACTTGGAGGCGGAATTGAAATCGGATGTCACATCCTCCGGTGAAGCTGACACACGTGGCCCCTGCCAAGCCGTCACCCGGCTCCCTCCACGCGGCAGTTAGTTATCTGCCCGCCGCCAACGCAACACAACGGCTCTATCTCGCCACCGCCTGCAGCTGTCTCCCTGCGCGACAGAGCGACAGAGCGGGGCTCGGCCGGAAAGAGACAGCCCTGCTGCAAACAGCGTTAAAACGCAAAAACCAAAGCAAAAGCCAAAAGCCAAAAACAACCGCTGGGGAGAGGAGGGGAGGGCAGGGCAGGGGAGGGCCGCTCGGCTGGCTGGGACGTCTCGTCCTCCGGTTTGTCAGCCCGCACCTAGGGACACCGTGACATTCACGGTGCGTGTGGAGAGGCAGGGGGTTCACGGGCCCAGGGCTGAGAGTCGTCTGAAGATGACACGGCTAAGAAAGCGTTGCGTAAAGGTCTGGAAGGTAAAAGCCACCTCTGGGCCAGCGCAGCTCCTTGGGCTGGGAATGGAATGAAACTGCTAAGAAATTCGAACGCAAAGCTGAGGGAGGTTAAACTCCATTTTGACCAGGGAGCCGGTGATGTATAAAGCGCCCTCTCTCCTTGCCTCCTGGGGCTCCGTCAGCCCTGCTTGTCCTCCGTCCTCACACACGGGCCAGCCCCTGACCCTCTGGACTCAAACTTCCCACCCCTCTGAATTGTCTCGGGCTGCTCTTCACCCCCGCGCCCCACGCCTAGTGGGAACAGAAAGCCGAAACCGGGCTGAAATTTGGGACAATTGGTATCGAGAGTTAAGTCTCCGAGGAACGGCCAGGAGGAAATTTGTCTTCCTAAGAAGTCCATTCCGACCTTTGAGCCAACAAATTACAAGTCTAACCGGCTCGGAATAGGCAATCAGGCTGTGGAGTGTGGCACCGGGCCGGGAGCGGCTCCTGCAGAGAGTGACAATCAACTTAGCTTTTCAGGGGCGGCCATACCTTCAGAAAGCTGCCTCTGCTTTGGGAAGCTTGCTGGCTACATTTTCATCCTCCCTGGCTATTCCAATCCCTCTTGAGCTCCATTCCCCAAACCCTGGCCCCCTCCTTCTGTGCCTAAAGCCATCAAGCCCCTATGCCTGACCTTGTCGCCGGTTTCCGGGGTGACGGGCCAGTGATGTCACTCATGGAGGCCCCATGAGCCTTCAGGTGAGTAGGATGGAACAGCAGATGCCCAGGAAGAGGAGCGAGCCAAGCTCTCGTTCCCCTGCTTTCACCCCCAGATAATGAACTCTGGGGCGGGGGGAGGGGTGCTAATGGAGGTGGGGACACAGAGAGGCTGCGGCCATTCCTGACTCTCAGAGCTCAGCTAGAAGAAGTAGAGAGTCGTCCCCAAAACCGCTTCCTCAGACTCCTCCTCAGTCCCCGCACTCTGGCCTGACTAGTTACGGCTGAAAAAGCCTCCTGAGTCACAGGGGGACTCAGTTTCCCCAGCGGGCCATTGTCCGCAGCCTGTCCCGCACTGTCCACACCTTCTGATGATGGGACGTGAAGGGATGCTCGCCCCGGTCAGCTCCTGCGCCCGCTTCCAGGGCTGCCCCCTCATGGTCGGGGTCTGCGGGGAGCCCCAGTCCAGCTTTCGGAGCCAGCCTCGGGGGAATCATGGCTGCGATGTCAGTGATGGCTAGCGGCTCCCCCAGCCTCCCTAACCGGCTCGGAATAGGCAATCAGGCTGTGGAGTGTGGCACCGGGCAGGGAGCGGCTCCTGCAGAGAGTGACAATCAACTTAGCCTTCAGGGGCGGCCATACCTTCAGAAAGCTGCCTCTGCTTTCTGAAGTGCCTTGCATTCCAGCCGGGCGCCAAGAGGGAAATGCCACATGAGTCTGGCGACAAAGGCTCCATCCAGGAGGCTCTTCTGTCCAAAATTACCTGACTTTCAGGTAATTTGTCACATAGCCTGAATTCTGTAGACAAGTTAAGCTCACCTGGACTTCAGGTGTCTCAATTACCTGAGTAATTTGCATGTTTAGGAGGGAGGGAGATGGAACACCAGGGCCAAGCAAATTTAAAATTCTGACTTTGGGGGGCTCCCTGGGGGGCCCCCCTCCTGTGCAGCTTTGTTTACTGCCAACAGAAGGGCGTGGGAGGGGTTTGGGAGAAGTTCACCCGCAGCATCACAGGGCGAGAAGCATCACAGGACAGGACACAGAGAACACCGACCCATCCCCAGCGCCGGGTCCTTGTCTTAGTTTCTCTTCTAGGATCTGTCAGCAAAACAAAAGTAACCACCTCAGAACAACTCCAAAGAAAGGCGGGAGAAGAAAGCAAGAAAATCTTTATTATTGATTGTTTATACCCAAAGAAAGAGAGGAGAGAGGATTCCCCATAGCCTGCCCAGGAGGTGAAGAGTTAATCCTATAATCTCGTCCGCTAGGGAGCAAGGCAAGGGCTGGAGCTATTTTCAAAGCGAAGGTGCACGCGGAATGCTTGATGCTTGGGAGGGGCCGGGGAGCCCGAGACCATTCGCAAGCATTCATTGAGCGCCAGGGTGTACAGAGCCCTGTTCTCGAGGCCCGGTGGAATTCCAAAGTTCACAGGGTCGCTCCTCTATCTTCTATGAGAGAGTAGACCCCTCCCCGACCCTTTCAATTTCTTCCATGGGCCCACTCCCCTCACCCGGGCCACAGTTCTCTGTTGATCTGGGTGAAATACTTGCAAATGTCTAGTGACCTTTTCAGAGTTAGACCAATTACACTCGGGTGAAACCGCTTCAGAATTGCAAAGTAGCACATGGAAACTCTCCCAGTTGTCTGAGTGCGAGAGCGAGAGCCACCGAGAGCAACCGTTCTGTCCCTGGCTGTCTGTTGGAATCACCTGGAGAATTTTTGAAACCACTGGTGCTTAGTCCCACTCCCAAAGAGGATGGAAACGGTGGCATTTTTTAAAGCTCCCCAGATGACTTAAAGAGGCAACAAAGTCTGAGACCCACTGAGCTGAAAGATTTAGGATTTTTTAATTGTTTAATGGTGAGTCTTCGGGCTGAAATTGATCAAGTTTGATGCCCCGCTAATGGGATCAAGACACACTTAGATTCCATTTGCCGGGAAGGCTGCCTGCCATCTTGAGACAAAATAATGATGGCGAGGTTTTCATACGAATATTATTTTAATAGATTCTAATGAGAATTTGCACAAAATGAAATCTTCACCGAACTGTCATTTAGCCAAGGGGGGAGGCACCAGGAGGAAGTAATAAACATTTTCTGAGTGTCTTTTGTGTTCCAGAAACTGTGCTTGGAAGCCTAAACTGGTATCTCACTTATTTTCTCCAGCTTCGTGCCAGATATATTTTTATCCCCATTTTACAGATGAAGAAACGGAGGCTTAAGATTGCACAGCTATCGAGTGGCGGGAGACAATTTTCCTCGAGTCTCTCACATTTCTGTTTATCTTGCAAGCAGAGATGCTGACTGCCTTCGTTCTGATCTTTGTAAGGATGTTTGCTTGGTGAACAGCTTTGGAAGACATAGTGTCACCCTCCGGAGCAACGGGTAGGCATGATTACTGTCCTTTGTAAAATATTCAAGTCCCATAAACTCAGGGTTCCCTACTGTGTGTGCACGGGTGCCACCTGGCCCTCGGCTTTGCCTTATGGACACTGGGCCTCGGGAAACTACTGCAAGAAACAACCATACTCCGCCTGTCGCTCTTGCAGTGATAAACTGTCCTGTGTCTCTGACCCGTGCGTCTCATGTCTTCTGCTAGCATCAAGAAACTGTAGCATCTTAATCTAAATCTGTTTCCCTGGAAAACTTGTGCATTTAGGAGATGGATAAGCAAGAAGCGGTATTAAAACAAAATAAAATACGTATTCCCGGTCCATGATCGCTTTTCCTCTAGAAGGAAAATAATAATACAAATTAGGTCTCTTTCCCCTGTCTATGAGATGAATAAACAAATTCGATCTGTATCAAGAGCTGAAAGAAATGCAAAACGTGGGCGTGGTGCGGTGCCCTGGTAGTTCCCAATTCCACGTGATTTAAGCTCTACTGAGCTATCTCCTCAGTAAAAAGTCTTACGAACATTCTCCTCGATTCGACCGAAACAGCCACCCTCCGGGACTTGATAAGCACATCGGTCTCCAGTTCTTGCCTCGGCACCCAAAATCCACGTACCTGATTGTCATCAGAAGCCGCTCACCCCCTTTTGACCCATTCATATTCCAAACTGGAGAGAAATTATTTTTCTCTAATGGCCCGCAACCCCCTTCGTTTGTGACCATTTCTCGAGATCAGGAATTTTAAGACAGTTATAGTCATACTTCGTGTTTTTCTCAGCCATTTTCGTACCCAGTTCTTTACTTCAACCGCCTAAGTTACTAGGTAAACATAATTTTGCAAGTGTTTTTTTTTTTTTTAGTACTAATTACCTTCTCTTCCAATGAATGAGAATTTAACATGCGGTGGTGATTTCTAGCAGCAGGTTCTGTATAATTTTCAGCTGTTAATTATAATTATTAAAATTATTAAAACTCACTACTATTTACGTGCCAAGAACTTTTAAAGTGCTTTCTAAGGCCTCTTCAATCTACTCAACAACACGAAAAGTATTTTCACTTGAAGAAGCCGAGTTTTCGAGGTCGGATGCTCTGTACATGGAGCTCGTAGTGGCAGAGCTGGAACCCAAAGCCAGTTCTGTCCAGCCTCAAAGCTAAATCTTTCTTTCTCTGTCCAACCATCCTTTTTAAAAAGGGCTTTATTGAGATATAATTCATATACAACTCACCCATTTAAAGTGTATAATGTGATGGTTTTAATATATTCTCGGCTATACGCAACCATCACTACAGTCGATTTAAAACACTGTCATCGCCTCCAAAAGCAACTTTATACTTTTTAATTATCACCTTCTGTCCCCTAGTCCTCCCCACCCCAGCCCTAACCAACTGTCTTTTAGCAAAGTCTCTTATTAAATAAGCCAAACCTTTTCTTTCCTCTACATATCGGAATGTATTTATATGCATTTGAAAACTGGTTGCCTCTTTGGGTTACGGAGAGGTCGAGTTGGGAAAAACAAACAAACAAACAAACAAACAACCCCTGTGCCTTCTCTCTGATATTCCCCAGGGTAGGCTATTCTTCCTCCTTCTGCCCAGAAACCACTATGAAGAGCCTCAGAAGAGCCACCAGGAGCCCCAGGTGGCTTCGTTACCTCATTTAGGTTCCAAGAAATCAGTGTTGGCTTTGAGTTGATGGGGGAAGGGATGGGGACCCCAGAAAATGTCTTCCAGCCAGGACTCGAGCCACCTATGTCATGAGCAGAGAACGGCCTTCTCCATTTCCTTCCAGGCGCAGCCTGCCCCCCTTGAGAAATCCCTCATTAGTCCTTCCGGTGAAGGCTGGCCCCTAGGGGACACTGACCTTGCCCAAGGAAGGTTTTGCCAGCATTGGCTTAGGGTCAGCTAGACTTTGTAAAGTGTTTCACATGCCTACGTGTTCAACTAGGTTCCAAGAAAGGATTCGAGTGCTTGGAGTTTAGTCGGGAGTCCGGGGACCCCTGGTGGGGGAGTGGGCGGGGAGGGCATGGAGAAGCCGTCTGCAATAAGTCAGCTAACCCGACTGGCCGTGACTCTTAAAGGTAAACTCTAAGAGACACCAGAAAACACACTCCACAGAGTCATCTCACCCAGAGGAACAAGGTTGGTGTTTAAACATCAAGTCCCAGGCGTCCTCGGTTAAGGGCTCCTCCCAAAGGGTCTTCATCCTCTAGCTCTCCTGGAGTGTTCTGCTCATGCGGGCAGAGCAGCCGCCTGCACCTGTGGAAGAAGCCCTCAGGCAGAGAAACAGATCCTGGCAGTTGGAGGTTGGCCAGAGTACACAACAGGCTCGGGTCTGAGGGATAGGGTGGGCGCCCACAGCATCTACCGCCGCCTGGCCCCATTCTAACTCCTGCATGCACAGGTGTGTGTGTGCACACACATGCACACACAAACACATGCACACTCACACACATGCACACACACACATGCACTCACAAACACATGTGCACACACATGCACACGCACACGCATGCACTCACAAACACATGCACACATGCATACTCACAAACACGTGTGCACACACATGCGCACGCACACACACGCACTCACAAACACATGCACACATGCATACGTACACACATGCACGCACGCACACAAACACACGTGTATACATATGCGCACACACTTGCACGTGCACACACGCAGACTTACATGCGCACGTACAGGCACACACACATGCACACGTACACACGCACGCACACGCACTGAGCAAAATGGAATACAGCCTCAGTGGGGCCTTCCTCCAGCCCTGGGCTCCGCCCTCGCTGACAATCGCGGGGCTCGCCTTTCCATGGCAATGAGGGGGCAGTGAGGAGTTCCATAACTGAGGTAGGTGTACCAGGAACCCGCCGGTAAAGAGCCACACTTTTACCTCTGAAGCTGAAGAACTGCCCACCAGGTTTTGCACAGCGTTTGGAACCCCGGACAAGATCACCCAGTGGTGGGCGATGCTCCGGGACGGAAGAAGAAAGACGTTTCATCCCTTTGGGGACAGAGGGAGGGGCATCAGATTTGTAAAGCTCATCAGAGAGTCTGGCTTCCAAGCTGCAGCCTGACTGGGCCCCTGTCCCACCAGCCGTCACAGGCCTTGGAGGAGGTTCAGGGCTGGCAGGCAGCTTGGCCGAACTGGAAAGTTCTAGTGCCTTTCCTGGTCGATCCTTCCAAAGCTGGGTGCCTCGGGGCCCCTAGGAATGGAATGGGACTTTGGAGTTCTGGGGGCCCGAGGCCAAGTCTACCTTGTTGCAAGTTGGCAGGCCATTTATTCATTCATTCACTCATTCGCTCACTCATTCATCTTCCATGGGTCAGGAATTGAGGGTACCATGGTAATGAGACACAGTGACAAACATACAAAGCCTTCACCTTCTTTCAGAGACCTAAAAGTCCATGTGAGCCCAAGACGGTCCAAACCCCTAACGCCCCTCCTTGGCCCCAGCTCCATGCGTGTGTGAGATTAGGTCTCGGCCACGTCGGCAGGCTACACGCACCCTTAGGCAAAGACCTGTGGTCCTGCTCACTGCCACTCCCTCATAACCCAGCATTGTCCCTGTCACATAGGAGGCACTCGATAAATATTTCTGAACGAATCAAGGGATGTGTGCCTTTGAGCAAAAGGCAGATACTTATACGTACTTTAATGTATTTCCGTGTCTATATGTTTGGGTATCAATGCACATGTTTTCATGTTTCTGCGTCATTGTTTTTTATGCTTATATAAATGAGTGTGCTTCTGTGTGTGTGCATGTGCGTGTGTGTGTGAGAGAGAAAGATTCCTAATAGACATGGTCTTCTCTTCACCATCTTTCGAGAGAATGAACAATTTCATTTCCTGGTATCTGACTTAGGAAACCCAATCTGCATTTTCCACACATGTACTGCTCCCCAGATTTTCAAATATTTATACTCCTATATTTAAAATCTGTGAGATTTTTCTCTCTTTCTCACCCTCTCTCCCTCCCTCTCAGCCAACACCCCTCCTCATCCTCCTTATTTCCTCTTTTCTTCCCAGATTTGTTGATGAACATAATCTCGGACTCAGCCACACTTTTCAATTCCAGGTTGGGGTCACAGAGGACACAGCTGAGCCACCACCACGGCCTCGGGACAAATCCTGCATGCTGAGCCCAGCCAGGGTGAGGCGTAGAGGCTCCAGATTTTGTTCCCCAAACCTTGGTAGCTGGCGAGGAGGGTCTGCCCTCCGGAGGAGGTGTCCTGGGCTGAGGCAGAGTTCTAAGGAGGAGGAACTAATTGGTGTTTGCCCAGAGCTTCGCAGAGAGGAGCTGGATAAACACCCACATCCCTGGGTTTCTGGAGGCTTAAGGCCTTATCTCTGGGAGGTTGTGATGTCTTATGGTGCTGAGCGGTGGGCAGAGGGATCCCCCAGGATTTTCCCTGGCTGAGATAGTCTGTGGCCCCCTCTCCACGGGCACCTTATAGCTGAGCCTGACTGGGAAAGATTTACCAATCATTGGACCTGATCGATCAGGACCTTGAGAAGCCCTGAACGAAGCGAGGGCCTTTTGACTTCCAGTGTGAAATTCTGTTTTTAGATCCATTATGAATTTAGGTTCCTCACACCAGTAATGGTCCCAGAGGGCTGGACGGGTGTCCACAGGTGATTCCATTTTTTTGTCCCTTTGACACCATTTTCATCTTGGGAGAAATCTGATAAGAAAAAGCTCAGATTGTTTGCAGCTTTTTTTTTTTTTTTTTTGGACCCTCCTTGACTTCCGGCTTTGTGGAAGGAGTTGGTTATTGGCCCACAGTTAGGAGCTTAATGTAGGCGGCTTGGTAATATCCTAAGTGTCAGACATGACATGAATAGTCACCCAGCAGATCTGGTGATAATTCTGAGCAATGTAAAACAAGACTGTGCTCTGGGCTCTTTCCTTTGAATATATATCTTAATGATGTGGAACCGCCTTTGGCTTATCTGGAGGCATGCCCTCGCGTTAGAGAAAGTAAGAAAAAAAGATTCGTAGCTTCTTTCGTGTTCTGTTCTCCCTTCGTTGTCACGGGGCAGAAGTGGATTCAGCCCATCTGTGGCTTCCGTTTCTTAACTACTGTCAGCATAACTGGCTTAAGAATAACTACTCTGAAGCGGAGCAGCTTGTCTTGGATAGATGCGCCTCCCAGCCGCCCAGCGCAATGGCTTTATGTTTCAGCAGTTCTATATCGCAAGTTAATTTCTTTGGTTCTGTAAGGATGTGTGTTCTAACCGCCCTGTAGGATTTATAAGTAGCTTCGCTCCTTAAAATCAGATGCACCATGATCTTCATTAGAGATTTATCTGTGACCACGGTGAGTACCTGGTCACTCCTGCTTTGCAAAACAGCTTACTTCGCCAGGATAGGATAGGATATGCTGCTGAAATGAACAACCTCCCAAATCCCAATTGATTAAAGACGCAAGGATGTCTATCTCTCTTTGTTCTCACGCCCACGTAGCCAGGCTGGGGCTCAGCCCCAGGTTGTCACCACCCCAATCTAGGAGCCAGGCTGCCGGAGCACCCACCGTGTGGGACATTGCTGTTCCCACAGCAGAGAGAAAGAGAACCCCACAAATCACACACTAGCTCTTAAAGCTTTTGCTCCCAAATAACAGGTGTCACCTCTGCTCATGTTTCACTGGTCAAAGCAAGTCATGTGACGAGACCTATGGGGGTGGGATATGCGATCCTGCGAAGTTTCTAGAAGGAGTGAGAGCCTAAATATTTGCAAGTAGTCCCAGTGACGTCAGCACGGACTGTTTCTTAGGAAAAATTCTGACCCCGCCTGAGTACCTGCTTCTGCAGATACTTCTGCTTCTGTGGGGTTCTGTCTCTTCGGGTGACTCATTTGACTAGGAGCATTACTTTTCACAAAAGCACATCGTATTAATGTCCAAGGACACCATGACAAAGTGCCACAAACCAGAAATGTCCTGTTTCACAGTTCTGGAGGCCAGAAGTACAAGATCAAATTGTCACAGGGCTGTGGTCCTTCTGGAGCCGCTAAGGGGCGCGTCTCCCTTCCCTATTCCAGCTTCTGGTGACCCCGGCTGTCCCTTGGAGTGGCAGCATCACCCCAATCTCTGCCTCCGTCTTCACACGGCCCTGTCCTCTCTCTGTGTGTCTGTGTCCAAATGTCCTTCTCCTAAGGACACCAGTCACTGGATTAGGGCCCGCCCTAATCCATCACGACCTGACTTTAACTTAAGTGCATCTGCAAAGACCTTATTTTCAAACAGGATCACAGTCCCATGATCCTAGGGGGTAGGACTTCAACACATCTTTTTGGGGGGGACACAATTCAACCCATCATAAATACCAAGCCTAACATCTACTGTATTGGTTTTCTCCAAGTGTTAGTCTGTGGTTTGGTTTTGTTTGGTTCTGTTCCCCGCCCCCCAACCCCGTCCCCCTCGGTGAGCTGTTCAGAGCATCCGAATCTCGCTTAGTCAGCAACAGAAAATCCACACCCTAGAGAACAGACACCCGAACTGTCTGCCGCTCAGCTCTTACCGAAAGCTGGGCCGGGAAGACAATCTGCACAGACTCATGTGAACAGCCCGAGCCTCGTCTCTACCCCCTGGCTGCAGTACTTTGGCGGGTTTTGCTTTTATTGTGCATTTTAGTCGTGGTTTCAGCCGAGGACAGCCTCTTCCACATGAGATCTGAAGGAAGCCTCTAGCAACCTGGGAGCGTAAGGCCCGTAAAAGCAGAGCTGCCCTGTCGGAGGCGGCGGTTGTCCCCACAATAAGAATTCAAAGCCCCTTCTCTCTTTTATCTTTCTCTCCTGGGTCCAGTCACCGTGTTTAGAGAACGTGCTTGCAGGTGGGGCTCGCCTGCCATCCTCCCTTCCCTGTGGCGGCCCCAGGACTGCCAGCGTGGGCTCCCATGGGGGACGGTCCTCCCTCCCTCCTCAACTCCCGCCACAGTCAAAAGCCTGACGCTCCAGGCCTGGAGCGGGAAGAAGGCAGAGCTGACCTGGTCGGCCTATGGCTGAACTGGCTTAAGAAAGAGAGGCTCTGCCGGGTTCAGCTGGCTCCACTGCTCTGGGCTGCGGAGGAAGGTGACGCGATCGTTTCGCTCCCTCCTCCCAGCTCTTGACTCTCTCGTGCCCCTCCGCCCTTGGGGCCTCCTGGAATGTGCGACAGGTTAAATGGAGGCTCGAGGCCTTTGTGGTTTGTCAGGACCCCAAACGCCATCCCCTTTCACCCACAGCACCTTTGCCTCTGCTAACAGCCGAGGTAGGGAGGCCGGAGGTCCCCAACAGCCCTCGGGACTTCTCGCAGGATGCTGAGGCTTCATGGAACGGGAGAGAATCCCTGGTCGTAACAATGTTTCTCCACATCATCCGAGCATCAGAAACTGCTGCGAGCTGCTGAAATGTACCGATTCTGAAATCCCGCCTGCGCGTCCTGTGCCGGAATCCCTGGGGAGGGGCTTCGGCATCTGGGTTACAGGTGATTTTGACATCAAGCCGATCAAGAATCACCGAACCCAACACTGCAGGCTTTTGCCCTAGATTACATCAGATCATTTCCAGGCTTTGGAGTGGTCTGGACTCTGAACTGTCCCTCGGCCTAACGTTTAGAGACCCTTTACGAATCATCCACACCGCTTCTGCTACTGAGTTCGTTCTAGAAATGACAGAGTTGGTGATGTCTCTCACGGTCTTACTCAGTAGGCACCATATGAAGGTCTATCTCATAAAAGCTTTGTTTTCTTGGAACGTGAGGTCTGAAGGACAATGAGAATTTTGTACCTGATCGTGTTCGTATTTTTGCATCGGCTGCTCCGATGTGCAGAATTAAACGTGTGGTTCATTTTTAGTGACAGGTAGGTTTCTGTGGCTCCAGCAGCTACACATTCTCTGCCCTTGACCTTAGGTTTCTCTATTTAGTTTGGTCTCATTTTTTTTTTTTTTTAACTATATTTTTCTACTTGTGGAATTAGTGTAAGTGCCAGGCAGGAGATTTTGGGGGGGATAAAGTGATACGTGGATGTATAAATAAACAAGCAGAGGTGGATGAGGAGGGAACTCTCGTCTACAGACAGAGGCCAACACCCATGGGTCTGCCTGGCTTTAGTCTTCCAGGCGTGCCAGCTCCCCGGAGCAGCCTTTCCTGCCTCGTGCTAAGTGACGCTCACTCTTGTTCTTTCTTAGAATGACTCGTCGAACGTTTTAACGTTTGTCTTCCTCACCAGACTGTGATTTCTGCGCGGGCTGGGAGCGTGCCTATCCTTCTCACGGGTGTAACCGCAGTGCCTAGCATGTGGCCTGCTGCAGAGTAAATATTTGCCGTCTGATAAATATTTATCAGGTAAGCAAACGGAGAGAGCTGCAAACCTCTACTGCTCAGCGAAATACAGGACTAACTACAAAGGTGACATGATTAAAAGATGACACACAGAGCAAGGAGAGAGGAGGAACGAGAAAGGCAGGCGGGAGGGAGGACGAGAAGCCCTGGTTGAATAGGAGACAGGTGTCCATTCCGCGTGAGGAGGGACGGAAGGAGCTGACGGTCTGGGCAGCCGCCGGCAACCAAGATCCGGACCCGAGGCTTCACGCATGCTCTACCGTTTTATCTTTGCAACGTTCTTAGAGGAACGGTCGGCTGATCCCACTTTGCAGATGGAAAAACTGAGCCTGAGGAGTCCGAATCGCCTGAAATCCACAAAGCCCGTGAGTAGCTGAGTCAGATTTGAGTCCAAGGATCTGTGGCTTCAACGCTGAGGTCCTGTCCTCCGCAGCACAGCGGCAAAATGCCGAACTCCAGAAGTGGCCACGTCTACTTCAGGGCGACCCCTCGCTCCACTCGGGGTCCCTGTCCCCCGGCCAGGGGATCGGGTTCTGCTCAGAACGGGTCTCCTCCTATGTGGGCAGCCGGGCAAGTAGCCAGGTTAGGGGGAGGGAGGGCGAAAAAGCAGACACAAATAACCCTTCAACCTCGGCACCCATGCTCAGTGAAGATGGAGCACCCCGATTATAACTAGGGGCCACCTAGAGGGCAGAGCAGGGCCGAACGCCTCACCCCTCACCTTGCCAGTGAGAGGGAGCGCTTGGGAGGGCCGCAGCTGCTCCCACCCCCATTCCTCCAACCTCCTTCCATGCCTCCTCCCAGAACTGGCTGTAGAGGATCCAGCCCCGCTGAGCTGGAGGCCGTCAGGCTGCCGCTGGCCAGGGGCCCAGAGGGGTGGGCAGCAGCTGGAGCCCTGCCTCAGCCAAGCAGCCAGAGCTGTGCAGGCCGGAGCTGAGGATGGCCCAGCTGTGGCGGCTGCTTAGCCAGAGGTGGATTCTGGCCACGTGTAATACAGACTCCAGGAGAGGGAGAGCGCCATGGGGCAGAAGGACCCCATGTGGTCCCCCATGTGCCCTTCGATGCGGGACATAATTCCTTATGTGAAAAACGCAAATGGCAGTGTGGGAACAGAAGACACCTTGGAGAAGTCGCCCGGAATAAAAAAGCTTTCGAATCCCAGAAAGCAGTGTCTGTTTCAAGTCACTGCCTCACCACTGCTGGGGCACAACCCTCTTCCAGGCTTCGACTCAACGCCTTTGCAGCCAACGCTGTGGACTCACTAGGGGCTGAGTGTTGATCGCAGCAGAGAGAGAACCGTGCGTGCCCTTGGGCTCGAGCTCTCTACACCGCTCCAGCCTGGACTGGGGACTCTCAAGTTCTACCACAAATACACTTGTTTTAGCTGATTTTTCTACCTCGGCAGACTTTGACCTACCCCGTTAGTTGGATTCCTGAATGTATCATCCTTCCAGAGCCTTGTCAACTATGACTCAGCCACCGTTTCTACTCCAAAGGGAGCCGAGCCACGAACAACATACTTGAGTTTTTGCATGCTGGATATACTGGATAATCGAGAACTTCCCAACAGGAAGGACCCGAAATGGGTGATCGAAAACAGCATCGCACCTGGTCTCCAGAGATGGCTAAAGGGAAGGATTTCTCCTTCTCTTGGGGGAAGAATGGAAGCAGCTAGGTATCCACGGTTCTTCTTGGCCCTTCGATTCTTTAGAGCCCACATCTTTGGCTGAAAACAAATGTAAAGGAATGGCTGCTGCTTCCAGACTTGGTTTCGCCTGGTTTTCTAGGATTGGGCAGCAGATCTGGTTTGCTCAGAAATACTGCCCCGTCCAGAGAGACCGGTACTAAGCAATAGTCAGGGAGAGGGAGCGGGAGGTTGGAGGAGCAGGGGTTACTCGTAGAGAGCCAGAGACCCACGTGCCCCTATTTGATGGCACAGATAATGCTCAGCTGCACCCGCCAACCCACTTCCCCCCTGTAAAGTAACTATGTCACAGCCGCTTCCTCTCTGGGGAGTCAACATCACTCTGATCCCCTCTTTCTAATCAAGGTCAGAAGAACATTTGGAAGTCATCCTGAGCTGTGACCACTCTCTTGGACCCTGCACTTTCCTGTTCCAGATGGACTTGATGAGCGTCTAGGGGCACAGCTGTTTCCGGACACCTGGCTTATTTTCAGAAGCCTGCATCTCAGAGGCCATCTGGCCCAACCATCCAATGCAGGGTAGAATTCCCACCCAAGCACTCCCACCTGCAACCTCCCAGCACGTGCTTACATATTTCCAAGGAGAGCCAGGCAGGTTCTGTGATGACGACGTGGTCCTTGCCCCTTAGGGGTCCACAGCCCAGGCAGGGAGCAGACTCCACACGCTACTGACTCTAGAACTAAGACTCGAATCAGAAGGTGCCAGGGGATCTGAAAGGGCTGCAGACCGTATGATTCCTACCACAGGATGGTCTGCAAAAGGCAGAACTATGGAGACAGTAAAAAGCGATCAGAGGTTGCCAGGTGTTCAGGGAGCGTGTGTATGTGTGGGGTGCGGGGCGGAGCTGGGGACCTTTTAGGGCGGTGACACCATTCTGTATGATACTGCAGTGGTGGACGCATGATACTACGGACATTTCAAAACCCACAGAGTATACAACACCGAGAACGAAGCCCAATGAAAACTATGAACTTTATTTAGCAATCATGTATAAACACTGGCTTATCAATGGAAACAAATGTGCTACACTAACGCGAGGTGTTAATAAGAGGGGAAGTTGGGGTGGAGGGGCCGGAACGCGTGTGAAATCTCTGCACCTTCTCCTCAACCTAAACCTGCTCAAAATCATAAAGTCTATTGATTTTTTTTAATTGTTATCTTTCAGTTAGCGTTGACATTCACTATTATTTTATATTAGTTCCAGGTGTACGGCATAGTGGTGAGACATTGATATAATTTATGAAATGATCCCTCCATTAGTCTAGTACCCACCTGGCACTATACAAGATTATTACGATATTATCGACTCTATTCCCAATGCTGTACTTCACATCCCCATGACTGTCTTGTAGCTACTAATTGGTGCTTCTTAATCCCTTCCCCTTCCTCACCCAGCCCCCCACCCCTCCTCCCATCTGGCCATCACCAGTGCTCTGTACCTATGAGTTCGTTTCCGTTATGTTTGTTCATTTATTTTGTTCCTTAGAAGTCTATTAATTTTTTAAACTGTGCCACAGGAAATGCAAGGTAAAGAAATCCTGAGAGGGGCGGAATCATTCTGGGATGTTTGCTCGAAAGGTGTGGGTTGCATGGAGCGGGGGTGGGGGAAGGGGGAGGGGAGAAGGTGAGGAGGAGGAGGAGGTTACAGATCAGCACCACGATGTCTGATCTCTAGAGAGCAAACACCACGTCCCAGGATGTCTTAAAGCCGTTCGATCCCACCCAAAGCCCGAATCTGCCTCTCTTTTATTTTTTTGGACACAGCAAGGATCTTGAAAATCAAGAGCCCCTGCAAGAAGCCGAGGGAGAAGGAAGGGAGGAGAAGGTGGGGAGACGGCCAGGGAAAGGGGCTCTGGTACGGAAGGCACAAAGCACAAGTGCAATTAGTCAAAAAAGAACTTGAAATTAAAAAATGATTCCACGCCGAGGAGGGGAGTACATAAGTTACTGCAGCCCCGAGACATTTATGAATAATACAAATGCCACGAGGTGGCAGAGCCGGAGCGCAGTTAATTAACATGTACGGGAGCGGAGATGCACTTGAAAAACAATAGCGCTGTTTTCCCCTCACTAGAAGTAAAAATATTTCCAGAAAGACTGACACGTTTATTATTTTCTAACATAATTACCTTATTGTGGAGCATTTGTAATGGAACACATTAGAGACGCTAAGCACCTGCCTGCCTCCCCTTAATGCAGTTTGCTGCGGAGGTGCTGGGGAAGGCAGCCAGGTAGGAGGTGGGCTGGCGGGATGCGGGGTGGGGGGGGACGGGGTGTCCTGGGAGCGCGCTGCAGCTCTCCATGCCCGCCGCCTTTTCTCTCCTGCCCCCTGCTTTCCTGAAACCAGGCCAGCCTTCTCCGTCTTCCTGCCCCCATTCCCTTTCCTGAGCCCGCCGCCGCCCACTCCTGGGTGCCTCTGTGAGCCGGTGACGGTGACGGATTGAGGAGCAAGGGTTGTGGCCTCGGAGCCCCTCCGATGGCCAAAGAAGGCTGAGAAGAAATGGCTGCAGCAGAAGCAGAAGCAGAAGCAGAAGAAGCTGGAGGAAGGATGAGATGAGTCGAGGGACGTGCAGGAAAGGAAGCGATCAGCCCAGGACCACGGACGGCCCCGGGTGGGCAGAACCTCAGCCTCGCCGGCGCTCTTGTGACTTCTGTGGGTTAGGACGGGGAGAGCATTGGCCCAGGAGGCTGGGCCCCTGGGTCCTGGTCCCGGCTTTTTTGAAGCAAAGACCAATGATCCCTTTGTCTCTCCACTGCCCAGCATTCCACACCCTGCTCACTTCAGACCAGAGGTGAGCCTCAGCCCTCGGCCTTGTGTCCGCCCTTTCCCTCCACAGTTAGGGATGCTTGCCCCGGAGGGAGGTGTCTAACCTATGCTTTTCCGGGAGAGGGGTGCCCCGTCTCCTCCCCTCCCCTGCACCCCGCCCCTCCCTATCCTCAGACACAAGGGAAACCAGAAGCTGCGCACGCTGCCGCGTGCATGGCGTCCCTGACCCCTGACCCCTTCCCCTGGCGTCCTCGGCTTCTGGCCCAGGCTCGCCCCTCCCACTGCTTCTCCTCGTTTCTTCCTCCACCCTCAAACACTGGCCCCTCCAGGATTTTGTCCGGGACCCTCCTCTCCTCACATTTCATGGGACCTTCTTCCCTGGCTTCACGCTAACAAGTCAATCTCCTATCTGCATTGAAAGCCCAGCCACTTCTTCGGAGCTCTGGCATCTGTAAATCCAGGTGCCTGTGGAATATCTTTATCTACTTAAAAACTCCTGGGTCCCCAGTCAAACCCTTTATTTTCTTCTCTAAACCTCCTTTTCTTCCTATTTTCTATTTCGGGGCCGGCATCTCCCTGTTCCCACAATGCAGAGAACTGGGGGAGACCCTCTTCTCCTTCATCTCTCGTATTTATTTGGCCATAAAATTGATCTTATACCTTAAATATCCCAGGGGTCTCTTTTCCGTCTTCACTGCCACCGCCTCCCTTTCCTGAACGAGTTCATGGCGTGGGGGCTGGAATCCGGGCGGGTTTATTGAATGAATAAGCCTCGTCTCGCTCCATTCCCTTGTTCATATTGCTCCTGGTTCTCTTCCTAGAATCCAGACGACTGTGTTTTCCTCCTGCTTGAAAATCTCAGTAACT
The DNA here is from genome assembly GCF_000325575.1 of Pteropus alecto. NCBI lineage: Eukaryota > Metazoa > Chordata > Mammalia > Chiroptera > Pteropodidae > Pteropus > Pteropus alecto. The sequence goes on along the minus strand of NW_006436283.1, from coordinate 5,849,173 downwards.
TCCCACGACACACAGGAGAGAGTCCCGTCCCCATGCTGGCCGGTCTTGCGCGCCTTTCCCTCCCTCCAGCCTCCTCCCTGCACGGTGCCCACGGCGATACCAGCTTCCGCGCATCTCTAACCGTAAAGCTCTGCCTCACGCTTCTGTGTCTTGCGTGTGTCGTTACTTTTGCCTGGAACACCACTCACCTACCAAAGGGGTCAGCCTCCTTCGAACCCTAAGGGTCGGTATTCTGGTTATCTATCGCCGGGTAATGACTCACCCCAAACTTAGTGACTTAAAACCACAACGATCATTTTATGACTGTAGCTCACAATTCTGGGATCGACTGAGCTCAGACAGGCGGTTCCTGCTCAGGGTCTCTCAGATGGTTGCAGTCGGATGGTGGCTGGCTTTGGGGTCACCTTGAGCGCTCTCTCACTCACATGTCTGAGGGTGGCTACTGGCTGTCGGTTGAGACCTTAACTGGAGCTGTCAGCTTCTCCATGTGGCATGGGCTTTCCCCAGCACGTCAGCCACGTCGTGAGCAAGAATCTCAAAAGAAATCAGCAGAAGCGTCATTGGCATTTGCCAACGAAACCTTGG
>NW_006436283.1:5836023-5848561 GCF_000325575.1 Pteropus alecto | reverse complement strand
AAAAGAGACAGACCTAGATGCCACCCCTTACGGAGGGAGTGGCAAAGTCCTGAGAGAGCATGTGGAACGGAAATGTGGTTGTAGCCACTGTCTGCCTCATGTGACAACTCCTCCTCCAGGAAGCCCTCGATGTCCCTCTCCCTCCTCTAGGCTAGGCTACCCCTGCGCCTGCCTCGAGTATCCATCTAATACCTATTATTCTTTGTTTGTTTCTTTGAAGGCACGGTCTGTATTTTACTTATCTTCACACTTGGCACGTAGCATTTATTAAATGTTTGTCAATTGACAACTGAACAAGTGAGGGACCGATCGCAGCCCGGCCACGCTGTAGGGAAGGCCAGGTGCCTCCAGCATGGCCGCCGCCCAGGTGCAAGCGGTCAGAGGCTCCCACCCAAGCACGTCCCAACTGCCACCGTACAGGGATGGCCTGCCCCATCCAAGGTCTGCGACCTGCCCCAGCAGGTGGGCACAGGCACAGACATTCAGAATCGTCCATTTGGCCTCAGTACCACCGCCATCTTCATGCTTCTCTTCTTAAATTTCCAGCAGTGGACTAAAGGTGGCTCTGGGAAGAGTTCATCCCTGGCAAGCTTGGGAGGCTGGTGGAAGCCTGACTCCCCCTCCCCGCCTGGCCCCCTCCTTGGCCCTCTGGAGCCATGAAGGGCTGAGATCTCCCTTCTCATTTCCCAGCACCGTTCCCCAGCTGCCTGCCCCCGATTGCTGTACCTTTGGAGCAAGCGTTTGCCAAGCCAGTCAGTGGGGCAGCTCCCTCGCGGGCATCCAGCCCCGCTGCCTGACAGGCTGTGTGCGAGGGGACAGGCCTGAATGACTGTAATATGAACCATGAAAGTGGATATTAAAGGCTTTATTACAGGGTGAGGACTGCTAATTGCAACGTTCCTTTCAGGAAGCGGGAGCTGATGAGTTTAAGCAGCAGCACCCAATTATTATCACTCTGGCAGCGCGGAGCAGGGTAGAGGCGGGCGAGGGAGGAGGCAAGCGACAGCACAATTACCTGAACTTCATCCAAGGCACACGCCGCCGGCCCGGAATTTTAAAGGGAGATCGGTTCTGCTCCGAGCTTCCTCCCCGTCGCTGATTACTGATCCCCAGCCCTCCCCTTCCTCTCCCCAGACTTCTTGTGGAAGAGGTGGAGTCTGTGACCATCTCTCTGACCCCCCAGCTCTCCCTGGTCCCTACCAAGGACGTGGCCCTGTGTTGAGATGGGAGGTTGTCCGGGGCACTGTGGGATCAAGCTGACCAGCCCCATGTATCGCAAATGAGAAAGCAGCCTCAGAGAAGATGGGGGGCCTGCCCGTGTTACCCACCCCGTAAGTGGCAGAACGGGACAAGACCCTTCTGCTGTCCCTATTCTGACTTAGATCTCTCTCTCTGCAAGTTTCAAGAGATACGCCCAGGACACATGGAGACCACCAGAGTCTCCTTAAAATTAATTGGCAGGTATAGGCCAATTGCCTAGCAGGTACGCAGGCAGCTGGGTGCATCTTGTGATGAGCTTGTGGAAGAAGAAAATGCGGTTCTCGCTGGGGAAATAACTTGTAAACAGCATCATCAAAACTCGCCGTCACCATACTCCAAGAGTATTTAGTGCTTGACAGTTTAAAAAACGCTTTCAGATATTTATGCATTCGAATGTTGTCGAGCACCCCCCGGGTGGGTGCTGGGCACTGGAGATACGAGGGTGACAGATGACGTCTCTATGCAAGGAGTCCACAGCTTAGCGTGGGTGACAAACGAGCCAAGCGACAATTAAGGTATTGTGTGGAAAGCACTAGATAAAGACGGGCACACATACATCACTTCCTTTAATTTAATCACATAAATTTAAGTGATTGCCCATGAAAAGCTAATACTACAAGGTACGATCTGCCAATTGCCAATGGAGTAATGCACACAGCAAAGGCTGGAACGGTACCGAGGTGGGCAAGCTCGCCATTGCATTGGCGGTCAATGGCGGGTTCACTACAAAAGCAGGCTTTGATGGATGGGTGGAGATTCAAGAGGCAGCGAGGAGGGGCAGGAGTTGAGAGAGGAAGAGAAGAGGTGGGTTTCATTCCTGCATCTGACTAGAAGAGTCTGACTCCTCTTTACCCCTGCCTAAGAGCATTCATGGTTATTCGTGCCATGGGGGAGGCGGACCGGCATAACCAGTGTGATGCATTATAGACCTGAGCGTGAAATTAAAAATTATACCACTTCTGCAATAAAACATAAAAGAAACTTTTGTAACCTTATCACAGGTAAAAATATCTTAGGACACAAAAAGCGTGAATAAAATTGGTAAGTCGTACTTTACAACATTTTTAAAACTCTGCTCCTCAAAAACACCATAAGAAAATGGAAAGGTAAATTACAGACTGGGAAGAAAAAGGGGGAAATAGTTCACCAAAATAAAGAAACACTTGAAAAGATGGTCCACGTTATTAGTCATCAGGGAAATGCAAATTAACATCACAATCAGATATCACTGCACACACCTATTAGAATGGCTGAAATTAAAAAGACTCACCATACCAAGTGTTGGTGAGGACGTGGAGCAACTGGAATCCTGCGCATTGTTGGTAGGAGTGGAAAATGGACCAACCGCTTTGAGAAACAGTCTGGCAGTTTCTTCGAAAGCCAAACATAGACTTAACATATGATCCAACAATTCCACCTCTATATATTTATTTCCCTGAGCAAAGTGAAAACATATGTCCATACAAAGACTTGCGTGCTAAGATTCGTAATAGCTTCATTCGTAAAAATCCCAAAATTGAAAAGACCCAAACTCCACCATCGGAATGGATAAAGTGTGGCATATTCACACAACGAAACTCTACTCAGCAATACTCAGGATAAATTGCCGATGTACGCAGAAATCATATGAGCCTCAAAGCATTGTGAGTGAAAGACGCCGAAGGCTACATGCTGTATGATTCCCTGTATATAAAATTCTAGAAAAGGCGAAATACCACAGGGTGACAGAAAGCAGATCAGAGGGTGCCTGGGACTGGTAGTAGAAGGAGGGATGGACTGTAAATCGTCACAAGGACACTTTGTATTGTCCTTTGGTTTTTTGAGTTTGGGATGCATGGATGTACATGTTTGTCAAAACTGATCAAACTGAGTACATTTTGCTTTATGTAAATTACATCTCAATAAAGTTAATTTTTAAAAAGTGAATGGAAAACCCCATGGTGTGATACCATGTGCTTTCCATATGTGCGTAAATATGCACATTTCCACATATATATATTAAAGCATAGAAGCATCCGGAAAGATGAAACCAAAATGGCTCTATTCTTGACCTCTGGCTAGCGGTAGTGGGAGACGACCATGATTAAGGCAAGTGGTCTAAGGGACTTTAGCCTTAACTATGGTGCCTTAATTTTTCAAAGGGAAAGTGTGTTCACGTATTACCTGGTACTTAGATTTTCAGAAAGAGTGAGCAGCAGACGAAAGCGGCGTTTGTTCCACACCAAAAATCAATCGAATGTCTTTTGCTCTTTGGCCCAGCCGTTCCCTTCAATTATTTATTGAGCATCTATGATTTCTAGCAATCTACAACCAGACAAGTTTCTTTCTTCCTTAGCTCTGACCTTTCCTCCATCTCGCTCAAAAGAAGCCAGAGAGCCCAAGAATCAGCACTCATCATTTACTGGCTGGGGGACCAATTTACTCAAAATTTTAAGCCTCGCTTTTGCTGAATCATAATAGCACCTGCCACATAGAGCTCCCGAGGGATTCAATGAGAAAACAAAGCCAAAGAGCTTGGCATAGGGCTTCATAAATAAGAGCTGAGATGAGTATTTTATTGGTATTACCATATTATATTGATTCTAAGACTGAGTTTTTCATATTTTAATATTTCCAGAATTGGCCGCATTTTACAATCAATGTCACAATTTATTTGGCAGGTTTTTTTCTTTCCTGGTACATAAAATAATGATGCAGCTTACAGTCGGCAGCATCTTGGATTCTATGAAATATGGTGATGGCATTTTGCACATAGCTTTCCTCCGAGGTCCTGTCGATATTTAACCAACATTAGAAACAGAGAGAAAAGCTAATCCTCCTACCAGCCTAGGAATGATTTAATTAAACCATCGCTGCCTCTACCCCAGCAACAGAATGTTCCATCTGGCACAGCTGTCACTTCGGGGAATGCCCGGCCGCCCAGGCGCTTCTTAGGTACCACTTTCTGTCTACGCGCTGTCTCTTCCCTGTACGGCCAACACTGGCCTCTTGCTTTTTGGCCAGTTTACCTCCATGAGCCTCGAGCTCCCCACCTGCAGGCTTTCTTCTGAAACGACAAATCACAAGTATCCTGGGGGGAGCCCTTTACCCACTGTCTCTGTTCCCCGCCCCATGCCATGACCGTCTGAATATTCCGATGCTGCCGTGGCGGTAGTCGCCCACTAGAATTCTTGTTGGTGCATCGGGTGGGTTCTCAGTAGCAAGCCGCGGAAGCCAACCGACGCTGACTTTTGCAGAAAGAGATTGTTTTGGCAAGAAAGCTGGAGGCTCATAGAGTTGGTGGGAAGGGTGAGAACCAGGCTGGGAACACGAAGAAGCAAAGGAGGGGCAGGCAGACGGAATGGCCGGGGCGCAGCTGCTGCACCATTACCGCCCACCACCCCCACGGCAGACCCGGGGCTCCCTCAGCTGCTGCAGTGACCCTCCCACACGAGTCTGTGTCACTCCCTCGGTACTCAGGTTCTCTGTGGGAGCGTTGAAGTACTTGACCCCAGCTCTGTGCGCTCACCCTACTTCCGGGGTGGATAATGGGATGGTTGGTCACCTGCCACCCGCCAGGACTCACAACGGGGAATTCTTGTTACTTGGGAAGGTAGTAGATGGATGCTCTGGACAGCTAAAAAAAAATAACCAGTCTTCACTACATTTGTTTTTTAAAATGCTTGTGTGTTTGACACTAGAGACTAAAGGGTTTCACCAATTCTAGTGCATCCAGGAAGGACAACCAGGATGGGGAGGGGTTCAGACGGAAACCAGGGTGTTTAACCCAGAGCAGAGAAGACTGGGAGGAGCTGCTGGCTCTTGCGAATATTCAGAATTCTCGGGTAAGAGAACATTAACTTGTTTCGCACGGCTTCATAAACAAAATTATTCCCTCACTGGCCACAGGATAAAGTCAATTTCCTTAGCATGGAGCCCGTATCCACTTTCCAGAGCCTTCTCTGACCTCATCTCTGTGTTCTAAAGAAGCCGGTGTCAAAGGAACATAGCACGGGACACTCTCAAAAGGCAGAAAGACAGATTTTCTTCAGATGGCCGCAGTAGGGGAGAGAGTCTCCAGTATAAACACGACTCAACCCCAACCAAGACAACGATACCGAGAGTATCTTTGTTTTAGCTAAAACAAAGATGACCCTTTCAGGTGGACAGAGAGGGAACAAGAGAGGCTACCGAACATTGAGAACGGGGAACAGGGTTTGGCAGAATTGCCTTTTCTTGAGCAGAAACTCAACACGAGAGCTGGAGTGACCTTCAGGGACATAGACCAATGCAAGAGGAAGCCAGGCTGAACTTCGGTCAAGCCTCTTAGCACAGCGTCTGGGCAAAGTCCTTGGTGCCATGGTTCGTTCCAGGCACAGGCAGTGAGTGACATTGGGAGGCCACGGGAGGGCCTGGGTTTGTCATCTTTGCTACGATGGCCCCAAGCCGAGCGTGGAGGTTAGCAGCAATGTTTGTCGAGGTGACAAACCAACGTGTGCGTGCAAGGACATGTGGCCTCGTCGATGGCCACGGGCCCTCCTGCCGGGGCTGGACTTAACCAGTTCCGACAAATGGGCCGACGTGTTTATAGTGAGTCCCTACAGTGCTGTGTTAGAGGCAAAGAGACATCGTGGAGAGAACGCGGGTTAGATGATTTCAGTCTACGAGAGCAGCTTTGAACAAGTCGATTTACCTCGCGGAGTTTGCATTTTCTCAGCTCTGAAATGGGAATAATATTAATGCCTAGCTTGGGTTTATTTGGGTTGATAGAGGGATAAATGAGATTTTACAGACAGGGCATCTAGTCTGCCCCATACTAAGATGCTTAAGAAAGCTTACTTCCTCTTTGCCCAAATGGTTGTAATCATTTTGTTCTGTTATGTCCCAAAAGCATTCCGGAGGACAGAGAGGTCTCAGCCACACCGTGTCATTTATGATTGAAAAGTCAATAGAGGCCCTGCTTTCCGATGACCGGAGCTCCTGAGGTCCCTCTGGTCCAGTGGCTGCATTAGATCCCCACCTCTCTTCATCCAAGAGAGGCCCGAGTGCCACCTACGTGGGGGTCACGTGAGCACCAGAATCAAGCTGCTTCCAGACCTCCAGGCTCACGCCAGACTCTGGGAACTTGGATGTGAGCCGGCTCCCCGAGGGGATCCTACGGGCCCTGAATTTGGGGTTAACAATGAGGCCCAAGGTTCTCCCCCGGGGCCAGAGTGTGCCTCCCCACCACTAGCCTCAAAGCCTGCATAGACTCCATAGCAATGAGTTCTCCTTGATGCCTGGGCATCAAGGGTCACCTGTAATACTACATTTCCAAACATGGGAAGAATAACACAAAAAGGCCCATCCTCCCAACGCAGGGGGGCTGTCATGCCCTTCTGAGGTCATGGTCCTCATCCCTCGGGCTCCCTTCCCCTCACCTCTGTAGGCCTCAGTTCTCCCATTTGCTAAGAGGCAATAAACACTAAAGTTTATTCCGTGGCATGACCGACTGGTCCTGCTTTGCCCACTGATGTCCCAAATGGGCCCACCGGCGTAGATGGTCACCCTAGTTGGCCCATAATGGTCCTCATCCCCCCTTATGAGGTCGCAGTGAGGGCGAGATGAGATGATGCTCGCAGACCCTTGCTCCTCGAGGATGGCACTTGTCCACGGAGCTCTCCAGAAAGGCAGAAACGTGTCCCGTGCCGGATCTGCTGGTTCAGGAGCTTCATCAACAAGGTGCCCAGGAGACTCATTTGCATGTGGAAGTCCAAGCAGCCCCGGCCTGGTGCTCAGCAGATGATAGGTCTTTCCACCGTTTCCCTCACAGAGCGGACAATACAAGCGCCTCTTAAGGAGGGGTTACCCCATCTACGTCTCCTTAAAGAACAGTCCGAAAGCAATGTCAGCGTCCCCATCCTGGGGCTGAGGCTTTCGCTCTTCCAAGTTTCAAGGACGGAGTTGTAGGGTGAGGGTAGACCCAAGGGACGCTCTAAAATTATGGGTGTCCACAGCGTGAGCACAGGAAGAGCCGATTTAATCAAGGTGGGTGCCTCGGACACTCCCGCTCAACAGACGCTTAACTGGAGATGCTCCGGCTCATTCCGACATCAGGGTGTGGTAAGTCTTCGGATCGTCCCGAACCAGGGACAACGGTCCTGTTGGCGGAGCCGCACGTGGTCCTGGCAACATGGGGGCTAATCCAGTGAAAGCCCACGAGGGGCGACAACTCACTGACAAGACATAGGGTGTTCCCACGATGCCCTTCAAGGTCCGCGGGGCGCCCCCATTAGCATACAGCCACGTTCAGTGCCCAGCCCGCAGGTGGCAGCCATTTGATTTTTATTTTTCTCAGAGGCTGTGGCCCCACTGTGTCTTCACTGAATTAGCCTTGCAAGGCTCACAGGAAGCGCTGCAGAGAGACCCCACTCAGATCCATGTGTAAAATTTAATTAAGGAGGCCCGGGCTATCGCGATGTCTAAAGCTATCGACCAAGCCCGGGAGCTACAGAGCCTTCCCGCTTCTGTACCTGGAGAGGCCGGACGGCCCTGTGATCATTCACCGCTGCGAAAAGTCTCAGTTTGCATATTAAGGTCAGGAAATTATCCAATAAGCAAATGCAGTGCAGATGGGGAGATTAACTCATGCCTTGCGGGGTATTCTTGGGAGGCCCCCAGAGGAGGTGGCACTTTCTCAGGGTTTTGAAGAATAAAGAGGAGCTATTTTTGCAAATAAAGGAATGGGTGAGTGAGAGGAAGGACATTTCAGGCAGGAGGATGCTGCTGGCGCCGAAATTTGTGGGGACAAATTTCTTCTGCCCAACTCTCTCTGGAAGATTCTCTTCCGAGATGCTCTGCATGGAGTTGGGGACCGGTCCGCAAAAAAACTTCAGGTTGTAAGCTCCTTGAAGGCAGAATTATGCTTCGTTTAGAATCCCTGCAGTATCTGAAAGGACTTGCCGAGCCCATTAAAGACCTTGAAGCAGAGCCGGAGGCCCGAACACACAATTTTCAGGACCTTTCCTTGCAACAAGCCGCCTCTTCCCGAAATTCAAAACGCCAACGCCTTTACCTGGATTCAGAAGTGTGGTTTCTCTTTGCATCACTTTAATCCCCATAGAATTAAGAGAGTAAGGCAGGATGAGTGGATTTATGGCCTCAAATGAATTTCAAGATGAATAAGAACAATCACAATTAAAATCAAATCTCTGAGAGAGGATTTTGATCTCTTTCGAGGAGAGAGCGGGCCCCGCTTTGCCGGCAGCCACGGTGGCCCCTCAACGGGGATTTAAATCCTATGAAGCAGAGTCGGCAGCAAACGTCTGGGGAATGCCGCCACCTTTGAAGCTAATTTTGCGACAGCTCTTTCGCCGTGGTCGCACGGGAGACTAAACACGGTTTTTAATAACTCACGAAAGCATGAAAAGGTCCCCTTTTCAGACACGCTCCTTCTCTTCACTCATGATCTTCTCTCGAAACTCTCTCTGCTCCCTCGGGCGAGTCACCTGTTTTTCCTACGGCTCCGGTGGGGACAAACGAGGACTCCAGAGATCAGGGATTTGCTCGTAGTTGGTTAAAATAAAACACTATAGCTGCCAGATATTGCACTCTGTGCCTCAGGCTCCACAAAGGTATTCTTTGATCTCGGAACTCTCCAGGTATGAACTTTCTTTTGTACATGAGAAAATAGGCTCAGAGAGGTTACAAAAGAGGTTCAAGGTCACACAGCTGGTGGGTGGGATTTAAACCTGCGTATTCTGGCGGGGAAGCCTAGTGGTTTCCTGTCCGCCACCTTGAGGCAGGAGACCACGGGGGAGGGTTCGCCCAGAAGCTGAGGGGAGGGAGGAGAGGAGCTGGACTCGCTCCACCAGGGCGTCCAGGTCTCTGGGAACTGCCCATCTACCTCCTTCTCCAACCTTCTGGAATATTCCTCAGGATCTCCAGAAATGTGGGAGGGGCTCGGTTAGCCCAGAAGATAGGGCCTTCTTCCTCAACTCCATCCTCATGATGGTGACATCAGAGTGAACCTCGGACAAGGCTAGTTAAAGAGTTTTCTATGTTAATCTAGAAGAAAAGCTTCCCTTCCAGGAGAGTCCCAAAGCCAGAGCCTGTAAAACCTGGGGCGATTCTTCCTCTCCCCAGGGGACATCTGGAAATGTCTAGGGACGATTCTGATTGTCGTATCCCTGGAAGGAAGGGTGCTGCTGGCCTCTAGTGGGCGGAGGCCAGGGATACTGTTAAACAGCCTACTACGCGCAGGAAGGCCCGGATCCACGGCTAAGCAGTCTGGGCCAAAGCCCAGGGGGCTGGGAGGATGTCCCCTCTCTGAGGTGAGGGTGGCACTGGTACACGCAGGTGGCACACCAGGGTCGGATCACAGGCTGGGTTCTGGCTCTGCTTGCCCACCAACCAGCCTTGGGCCTCAGTTTCCTCACCGGAAAGCAAGGAGACTGTGCTGTCGTTAGCTCTTCCCACTGTTGTGGCTCTAAGATGCCAGGTGGCACGGGTTTCTGGTCACCGTCCTGGCCCGAAGTCTGGCCTCTGGGACGAGGAAAGAGCTGGTGGGGGTGGGACGGGGTGGGGGAGGAGCAGCTGACCCTGAGCAGGGTGGTTAGAGATGGTGGCTCTCAGGACTGGCTCTGGGCACGTGCCATCAGCCCAGGACAGAATCCAACAGCTGGGACCTGGGTGACACGACAGGTGTGAAAATGATCTGAAGTAGACTTAATCATTGCTCCGGGGCCTGCCAGCTCCTGCCCAGTTCTGCCTGCTTCTCTCTGACATAAGTCCGGACACTGCAAGGTGATGGGGCCACCAGGGCACCCAGGTCCTGGGCTGCACCCAGGATGGGCCTCCCCTGGACTCTTCTTTACCTCCTCTGTGGGACCCAGGTAACGGGCACAGGCTCAGAGGGTCAGTCTGGCATCTTCCAGTTTCAACAAGTCCTTTAGCCGGGCAGTCCCAGGGACAGGGAGGAGGGGAGGAGTCAGCTCAGGCCCCGCCTCCCTGGCCTCCTGGCCCAGCGTGTCTTCTCCCCTGTCTCCTCCTCGGAGATTCAGGGTTGAGGACAGAATCCCTGGGTGGCCCTGACGGTGCCTGGGGCAAGAGAGGGAAGGGAGTAGCCTGGAGCAGAGATGGCCCCCAGCCCGGTGCCTGCGAGCTCAGCCCAGGGCCCGGCTGCTCACCCCTCGGCCTTCCAGGGCCAGCCCCAGGCTGGATGCTCCCCACCATCTGGAGGAGCAGGTATGGCCCCCCCATTCTCATTTTGGCTTCTCCCTGGGCACACCTCTCTCAGGACCCACACAGTCACAAAAGGACCCCCAACTTCAGACCGTGCCCCAGAAGCGTGCTGCGGGTCTGGGGAGCTGCAACGATGGAAGAAAGGGGCAGAAAGCCCCCAAATCCATGCCCCGAATGTCACGAAGATCCCGTTCTCCCAGCTTCGGGCAGCAGGATCCCTTGTGGGCTGTCTGGTTGAAATTTCCGGGCCCCGCCCTAGACTTCCTTCCAAACGCAGAACCCGATTCGATAAAAGCCCCTCCCAGGAGACTTACCCACTTCAGAGCAGGAGTTCTCACCCCAGCTGCGTATTAGGGTTGCATGGGGAGTATAAACAATCCCCGAGCCGGGGCCTCACCACGGCGTCCAGGCCGGGCACCGGGCACTCATATTTTTAAAAAGTGACGAAAACGTGTCTCTGGGAGGGTTGAGAGCTACTGCTTCAGAGTTGAAAAACCACCGGCTCTCACCCGGCAGACAGGAAGCAGGAGAACTGGCATCAGCTGGGACCCTTCGGGACGCAGATCCCGCAGGATGTGGTCCACCGCCACTGTCAGGCCAGCCCCGGGCTAAGGGAGGGAAGGGGCAGATGGCGCCCGGCAGAAAGCAGGCCGGTCCGCGGCAGTCAGGCTCTGTCCAGGGAGGCATTGAGACGTTCAGGAGCAGAGCAGGTGTATGCAAATGAAGTAATTAGAGAGCAGTTTAAAGGAGTAAGGGAGCTTGGGAAATAAATGCTACCAGAAGAAGCAGTGAGCTCATCCAGCTGCATCAGGGCAGGGGAATTTGGAGGTCAAGGCCTTCTTCTGGGCACCGGTTCTTGGAGACCGGAGGCAAAGATCTGAAGACGTTCTTGGTTGTCACAGGTGGGGAAAGATGCTACCGGCATCGGGTGCGTACAGGCTGCTAAACAGCCTACAATGCACAGGACAGCCTCCCATAGCCAGAAACGACCTGGCCTTGCTCACTGAGCATGGGGACCCGTGGTTTGGAGCGGAGCTGGCTGTGGGCGTCAGCAGGCCGTGAGCTGGGAGCGGGAGGGGAAAGGGGAGGAGGAGGGTGGCTCAAGCTCTGTGGGGTTCCGAATGAGGAAGCCGAACCTGGTACTGTAAAAGGGGAGGTTTCTGGAAGTCTCACAATTGTTCCCAAGGGACCAAAGCACAGGAAGGGGCCTGCACGGGAGCCGGGGGGGCCGGGGGAGCCGGGGGTGAGGAAGAACCATATGGAAGATGCGGCCAGTAGGGGAAAGAGCAAAGTGAAGCAAGGCGGCCTGAGGTTAAGGGGGCTGAAAGTTCCTCGGCTAATGGACCTGTGGACCAGAGTTCTAAGCGGCCCCGCCCTCCTGCCCGCACTTCTGGAGGACAGAGAAAGTGATCCTTGCCTCTGGAGCTTCCAGCTTGGAAAAGAAATTCATCAGTGGCCCCGGGGTGAACATAGGAGCCCACATGGCAAATGCAGGTTGGTCACAGCTGGCTGCAGAGGCCTGGGAGGCAGCCAGCGAAGGCGGAAGGCCGGATCTGGGGGAAGGGTCGTAGGCGCCCAGGACACGACGTTCAGGGAGGCGCCTCGCTCTTGGGGGGCCACCCCGCCCTTACAGGACCCTTAGGGTAAGTGCCTCCTCGAATGCTGTGCCTTGGGATGCCTCTCCCCCAGCCCAGGGGTCTGCGCAGAGTCATTGAGTGCGGGGACCCCCTTTGTGTCTCCAGACGCATATGCAAATAATGCAGGTGATCCTGGCTGGGAACGACCGCCCCTCCTGGAGGGGCCTGTCCCTCTGGTGGCAGCGTGTCATCTTTCTCTCCTAGCCTGCCACCCCCACCCCCGCCCCATCTCCATGTTGCCTCTGTTTGCACCGAGCACACAGGCCGCATCTCGGAGACGCTCCCTCGTTTTCCTCCCGCAGGTCCACCTCTGCCCTATGCGCATCTCTGTCTCCATTAACCGCCCCCCGCCCCGCCCCACACACGCACTCTGGGTCCCCCGTCTGTGGGCTTTCGAGGGACCTTGCTCTTCCTTTCTCCCTCCCGCTCTAAAGACTCGC
>NW_006436283.1:5803934-5835934 GCF_000325575.1 Pteropus alecto | reverse complement strand
CCCCAACACACCTCCTCCACACTCCCGCTTCCTCCCCCGCTTCCTTTCACAGTGTGACGTCTCAAAAGAATGATCTGCGCTCACGGTCTCCACACGCTCACCTCTCATTCACTCTTTACAATGTATTTTTATTGTGCTAGAATATACAGAACATAAAATTTCCCGTTTGAATCATTTTTACGTGTATAATTCGGTGGCGTTAAGTACATTTACAACCATCACCACTGCCAGAACTTTCCCATCCTGACAAACAAATTACGTAACCGCTAGGAAGTAACTCCAGACTCGTCCCTCCCCGCAGCTCCTTAAACCTCTACTCCAGTTTCCATCTCTGTGCGTTTGCCTGTTCTAGAAACTTCCTATCAGTGGAGGTATGCGACACGTGACCTTCTGTGTCTGGCCTCTCATTTAACGTGCTTTCAAGGTTTAGCCATGTTGCAGCACTTATTAGAACTTTCCTTTCTGTGGCTGGATGACACTCCATTGTATGGATATAGATTATTTATCTGTTCTTCCACTGACGGACCCTTGAGTTGCTTCTGCCTCGTGGCAGTTGTGAATCATGTGCAAGCATCCGAGTCCCTGTTACTTCCCTTATGACTCATTTTAATCTGGCTTCTTTTGCCACCGTTGAATTTACCCTAATCAAGGCCATCGAACACCTCCACGCTGAGGAACGCAGCTGCAAATCCCTAATGCTGACATCGGCACCAGCCGTTGTCTATTACTTCCTCCCCCTTGAAACGTTCCTCTCTCGGCTTCCGAGATCCTGCACGTCTTACCTCTCCGGCTGCACCCTCAAAGTCTCCTCCGCCGTCTCGTCTCCTGCCTCCTCTACCCAACTTGATGAAGTCAGAACTCCCAAGCCCCCTGAGTTCTCTCATCCTCCTACTGGATATTTTCTCTCTAGGTGATTTCGTCCAGTCTCATTGCTGGAGATGCTTCTACGTACAATTTCACTTCTCCAGCCCAAGGGCTGTAAGTTTCCGTATAACCTGTTGTCTGTTTGACATTTCCACGCGTGTCATTTAAAATGTAATACGTCCAAATTCAAACTTGGATCTTCCCGCCTCCGACAGAGTTATCTCTATCCCAGTAAATGGCACAACGCACACTATTTGTTCAGCTCGGAATGTAAGAATCATTCATTCTTCCCCATTTATTATTATTCTGTTCGATCCATGTGTTTTCATCTCTCCTTGCTGTCTCTACTTCTGGGACCCTTCCCGAGCCACCATTTTCGTCCACCTGGATGCTCGCAGACCTCCTCACTGGATGCCCCGCCTTCATTGAATTTTTTTATAAACTGTCATCACAGTTTTATGGAGATCTAACTAATACATGAAAAAGGCCACTCTTCCAAAGTTGGCAAGTCAGTGTTTTTTTAGTATTTTCACACGTATGTGCAACCATCACTGTAGTCCATTTTAAAACATTTTCATCACTTCAAAAGAAACCCTGTGCCTTCTAGGTGTCTCCCCCTTAACACTGTCCCCCAGCCCTAAACAACCGTTAATATACTCTCTGTCCTTGTGGATTTGTCCTGGACAATTCGCATAAATGGAATCATACAACACGTGGCCTTCCATGACTGGCGTCTGTCATTTAGCGTGGCGTTACCGAGGTTCACCCATGCTGTGTTATGTATCAGTACTTCATCCCCTTCTACGGCCAAATAATATTCCATCGTGTAGCTATACTGCATTTTGCTCATCTGTTTATTAATTGATGGACGTATGTGTCGTTTCTGCCTTTCGGCCATTGTAAATAATGCTTCTGTAAACATTCGCGCACAGGCGTTCGCGCAGACATATTTTTCAGTTCTCTTGGGTGTTTATCTAGAAGTGGAAATATTTGGTCATATGAAAACTTTATTTTTAACGATTTGAGGAACTCCAGACTGTTCTTTCAAGGTGGCTGTCCTGAGCAGCCGATGTGATCTTTGAACGTGAACTTCAAATCATGTGTCTTCCTTCTTTTAAAATTCTTTGATAACTCCCTATTGTGCTTAGAAGGAAACACCAATCACTACCGTGGCCCACAGACCCTGTGGCTAGGTGTCAGTCACAGCCCTGGACCATCTCTGCTGCTTTCCGATGCCCCTCCCAGCTGCCTTTCTGCTGCTCTACTTGGCCCAGTAGCTCTCGTCCAAAGGCACCTGTACGACCTGGGCTCTCTGCCTAGAATGCTCCTCCCCTTATATGGGTTTCCTGTGGCTGCTGTAACAAAATACTACCAGCTGGGTGTCTTAACACAACGGAAATTTATCCTCCCAGTTCAGGAGGCCAGTAGTTTGAAATCGAGACGTCGGCAGGCCACACTCTCTGACGGCTCTGGGAGCTTCCTTCCTGCCTCTTCCAGCTTCCGGTAGTTGCTCGAAGTTCTTGTCATTCCTTGGCTTGTGGTCACATCACACCAATCTCTGCCTCCAGAGTCACGTGGCTCTCTCCCCTCTGTGCGTGGCTGTGTCTCTTCTCTTTCTATAAAAACAACAGGCACATTAGATTAAGGGTCCACCCCACTCCAGTGTGACCTCATTTTAACTCATTACATCTGCAATGACCCTAACAAATAACATCACGTTCTGAGGTTCTCGGAAGAACGTGAATTTTAGAAGACATTATTTAATCCTGTGTACCCTCAAGACTCAGCTGAAATAACATGTCCCCCATCCCCCCATCCCCACGCCAGACGCCCTCCCCCACACCTTACTTACTTCTCTTGGGCACCTTTCCCAGCTGTACTTAGGTCGAGTTGTTGTTGTTTACTCATTCATTTTCCCTTCTGGTATGAAAGACCCCGGAAGCAGGCTTCCTATCTACCTGTTCATCACTCTACCTTCCGCCTGACTCAGGACAACTTTTCAGGACCTTGGAGGAAGGGAAGGCGCAGGCCCTGCAGGAGGCAGCCTGGATGCGGGCTACTCAGGGGCCCTTGACTGGTCTGTCGGTGCCTTGGTGGTGACCACGGAGGCATCAGTCCCTGGTGTGCCCGATGGTGCCTGTGCTCCAGGCCATCCCAGCAGCTTCTGTGACAATGCCAGCTCTCAAGGGCCGGGGTCACCATCCAGCCTTCTGTGCATCACGCCAAGCCTGGACGCCAGATGGGTATTTAGAAACGTGGGGTAACGCCACAGAAGCTGCAGTCTGAACTCCCAGACGAGCAGGCTTCTCTCGGAGGTATCTGTGAAACCAGAATGAGCCTCTGCCAAAACTCCTTTCCAGTGTGATGTCAGTCAGCCCAAAGGCGTACTTCCTCCTGTGCACAGGGACACACTTGGGTCTGGGGTGGGCTTGGGGGCCCAGTCCGCTCATCTCAAGCCACTTGGACCGGAAACACTGAAGCTGCCACCGAGGCGCGGGGCTGGTCCCAGCACCTTCTGAGCTGGATGTGCTGAGGCGTGCCAGCACTTGGAGACTCACTCCCTCTGGAGCCCGGGGCAGAATAGCACCCACTTGGTGCCGTGAGTGTCTGTCTGGCGTCTGGCTTCCCGCGGCTGCTCGTCGGTTTTAAGGCACCTGCCAGGAACAGAGTGGGGATTGGTAAGGCGAGGTGCGAGATTGCAAACGGGGCTCCATTTCTCCTCTCCTTCCTGCATCCTCACCCTCTGCAACGTGACTTTGCAGCTTCTCCCGTCAAGGGATGTCTGCCTCCCACCTGGATCAGCCTTCCAGGGCTGCCGTCACAGACTAACGCGACCAGGAGGGCTTAAGCAACAGGATTCTTTGTCTCACAGTTCTGGGGGCCGGAAGTCCAAAGTCAAGGCGTCAGCAGGGCCATGCCCCACCCCGCCGAAGGCTCGAGGCGGGACTCCGCCCCACGCCTCTCTCCCAGCTCCTTGGCATTTCTTGGCTGGCAGCAGCGTCACTCAATCTGTGCCTCCCACTTCACACGTCTTCCCACTGTGTCTCTCCGTCCCCGAACCTTCTCTTCTCCTAAGAACATCAATCATTGGATCTCGGGCTCGTTCTAAACTCAGGGCGATCTCATTCAGAGGACCTTAACTTGATTATAAGCGCAAAGATCCTATTTCCCATAAGGTCACATTCTGAAGTTGCAGGTGGACATGAATTTTCGAGGGACACTATTTCACCCTCCACACTACCCCATGAATCTGAACTGACCTTGTGACCTGCTTCGGCCAATGGAATGTGGTAGAGTTGATGATGTTCAGTTCTCAGGCCGTGAAGCTTCGGCTTTTGTCCTCTGAACCCAGAGGCCAGCTGTGGACAAGCTTGACCTAGCCTGCGGAAGGGGACACTCGACATGGAGAGGAGGCCCCGTCATTCAGCTGACCTAGCTGAGCCATCCTAGACCAGCCAGTCCCCGCCTAACCAGCTGAGCTACTGAGCTCAGAGAAGCCTGGTCCCCATCAGGAGAAGCCCCAGACCAGCTGAGCCGGACTAAACTGACAACCCACAGAATCAAGACCGAATAAATAGCCACCAAGTTTGGGGTCTTTTGTTACACAGCCATAGATGACCGATTCATAAAATGTGATTGCTTCTGGGCAAATAAATGGGAGAAGGCGGTTCTGTTTCTTGGGGCTGCTGGATAGAACGAAAACTAGGGGCCTAAGACCTGGACCATCCTCCGGACATCTTCTGAGCCACCCTCGGAAACAATGGATGCTACTGAGTTCACCAACGCCTGCACACCCATACACCTCCCCGGATCCTTCTGTAGAGCCATGCACACAGTGGTGCCTAATAATGGCATGGAGGTGGTGGTAGTGGTGATCCTGATAGAAGCCAGGGTCAAAGTCACCAAGATCCAGGGTAAAAAACAACGAGTAATTGCCCACCAGCCTCTCTCGCTGACTGCCCCTCCACCTTCTGGCTCCTAAGAAGAGGTATATTCCTTCTGAGCCCAAAAGTCACGTGCTGACCGAGAAGTTGCCAGTTTGAAATCTCAGAGATGGGACTCCCTACCTGGCCAGAGCCACCGATTAAGAGCCCAAACGCCAGCCATCAGCAGGAGCCTCGAACATGCTGGCTGAAATTAATCACTTGCTTTGCAAGGGTATTTATTTTCTCCTTTATACCTGGAGGGAAATCGGCCATGAACCAGAAATTCCCAGAGCAGTGGGCTGAACTTTTTGTCTGAATGGGAACAAGTTTCTTTTAAAGTGCCGCTGTTTGCTCCGTTCCGTTCCCCCATTAAAGGACAATGGCTAATTTTCTGCGGACCTGGGATGTCCGTTTTGTCTAAGGAGGGAGCGTGTGGGGAATTTACTAACCTGGCTGTGATCGCCCACGGAAACAGGTTATTCAACAGAATTTAAATACTATCCTCTGAAGCCCCACGGCAGCTGAGCACTGGAGCAGGGTATTTCCCTTCTGGCTCTTAAGCGAGAGTGATGGATAAGAGATAGGCAGAAACGGCCAAAGACAAAACCAGAGCCAGAGAGCTGGGCGGGACGTCCCCAATCCAGACAGCACGCTTGCTCTTTTATGGGGATAGTCAAATAGGTGTGTGTTCGTTCAATCACGGTTTCACAAGTTTCATTCAGCAAATGTTTGTTAAAGGGTCTGCTAGGCTCAAAGCTCTCAGAGAGTATTAAACCAAACCGGATACCAATCTTCGTGGGCTTCCTGGAGGAGGCATCTTGGAGCCAATTCCTAACATCATTTTCGATGCGTACGCCAGCCGTTCCCTACCATCCTTCGGACTCCCCCACCCCTTGCCGGCTTGCTAAATGAAGGAATTAATAGAATATGAGGATTGATGTCAGGAGGCCAGTTCTTCCATATACTGACTTTAATCTCAGGTTTTTGTATAACCTCTGTTTTCTCATCTGCAAAATGGGAATCGTTCTACCTGACTCATGTGATCTTTAGAATTAAGGAAACGTGTAAGGGAAGCTTCCGGCACATACCAGGTATATGCGAGAGGTACACGGGGTCCATTTCTGTTCCCTTCCCTCTCCCCCTTCACCTTGCTATGTTATTCTCTTTCTAAAAGTTTGCCCAGGAGTTTTTCTCTTCCCGAAAGTCTTCCCTCTGCTTAGATGTTTCTGAATTTTGGGGTGGCCCTGCCCTTAACAATATAGCATGGTATCTAAGATTAAGGGCTGGGGTCAGACTTCGAGATTCAAATCTGAGCCCTGTGATTGGCCTGCCGTGTGATATTTACCCCCCATAATTCTGTTTCTTCATCAAAAACACAGTACATGCTTCGCAGGGCTATTAATGTTTAATGAGGTGACCCACATAAAGATGCTTTCCTAGGGGCCAGGCGCCTAGTATGTGTTCAATAAGTGGCAGCTAGCTGTTACCCATCACTGGTATGAACCATAGTTGTGAGTGAAGCCTAGTGGGCCAGAATTCTATACTACAGCAGCCATTGGTAAAGAAATCTGTTCCTATTTGAAAAACCAAATGTTTGTTAAGCAAAAACACCCTCGTCCGAGCCCACCCCACTGAAGGCGCTGGCTGCCTCCTCAGTGAGCCCCGTTTCTTCCAGGCAGGAAGAGTTTTACCTCCAGACTTATTTTGCCCAATCTGCTCACAACTTACTCAGTCCTCTGCAACGCACACAAAGAATCTTTGAAGACGGGCCGTACTGCATGAGGGAACAGAAAATGCTCAATTATCTATACAAATGGCAGGGAAGAAACACTCTTTTCCTATTTGGCTCAAGAATGTATTCTACAACCTCTTTATACTGCAGCCTTACCTCCTCATTCTGTGCTGTTTACCCTAATTTCAAAATGACTCGGAGATGGGGAGGAGGGAAGGAGAGGAGGGAGGGAGGACGGAAGGAGGGGAGGGAGGGAGGAGGAAGCGCGAGTGGGTGAGCAGTAGGATATCCCAACAAGACATATTCCAGACCCCAAATCAGGACCCACAGCCTGAGAGGATTTGGTGTGAGTACACACGGCCGTCTGGGAGACAGCATTCTGTTGGCGCTTCGATGGTTTAAGGGCACACGGGAATAGGATTCTTGAAATCAGAGCTGTTCTAAGACATCCGGAGTCTACGATAACCATTGTAGGTCCAGGGAATCTAATCTTGAATTTTAAGTTGGCCACGAAATGGAACATCTGAAGCAAGTAACACGCGACAGCGGCAGTTGGCAGGGGACCACCGAGAGCCCGGCTTGCCATCGAACGCGGAGTTCTCTGTAAGAATCACTCACAACCCCCGACATCGATTACTCATCACTATTGTTTATTAGCTAACTGTAATTAATTACGGGCGCACCATTTGCCTAGTGTGTCTCCCCAGCTCTATCCTGAGCTCACGATAGCTTCGCAGTGTCACGCCCTAAGTAGAGTCTCGATCTATTTGCTTGAATGGACAAACAAAAACATTCAAAACGAAAAAGCGGACAAAAATGCTCCTAGAATGCGGTCTTTGTCATGGAAGAAAGTAGGCGGGAGAGTCGGCACTAAGGAATCCTACTGTCCAGGCCTCTGAGGGGCATTCTCTGCAATCCTGGCCGCCATACTGGAGGAATCCAACAGCAGCCACGGCTTGGAGGGGGACACGGCACGGCCTGCCCCGCACCCCACACCCCACGGCCAGGCATACGCAGAGCTCCATCCGTGTTCTTCTTTCGGTTCTAGCAACGTGTACAGGATCCAAAATGTCACACCCCACGGCCAGGCATACGCAGAGCTCCATCCATGTTCTTCTTTCGGTTCTAGGAACGTAATCCAACATGTACAGAATCCAAAATGCGGTGGGAACCGGAACGCAGGCTCAGGGTTAGCACACTGTGCACATCTGCTCCGCTGAGCCCCTGGGTCCCCCACGTAGCCACCTACCTGGCCAGCAGGAAGCCAGCAGAGGCAGGGCGGCCAGGCCAGCCCTCTCCCTCCCGTCTTCTCCTTCCCAGCCCTTGGGTCACACAAACACCTTTGCCCCCTTCTGAACTCCTGCTCCCCTCTCTGTCAAGCCTCCAGCGAGAGTTATCAATCTTTATCCATAGCAGGCCTCCCCATGCCCCATGGCCGGAACGGATGGGGGGAAGGAAGGGCGGATTTCGAAAGTGGGGTGGGGAGAGAAAAAAGAAAGAACAGAATATATAGACTTATAAAGGAAAGCAATTATATCGAAACACGGTTATCGAAAGATTAAAAAAACAAATCTGTAGCAATTAGTAGTTTAAAAATCTAATATATGGTAATTCGTGTGCTCTTTTATTAACATGTTAAAAAAAAAAGAGAGAAAAACAAGATCTAGCTGCAGGTCTAATAACTACCATAATTTCAAAGTAGTGATGAGCGTAAGCGATATTTTGAGATATCTGCCACGACTGTAGCATAAGATGAAAATATCTGTGTTTTTTGTTGGTACGAAACACCCGAGAGCTGCTAATATTTCTGTGGTTTGTCGCCTATCTCCATTATTAAAGGAAACGACACATTTTATTTATGTGTAATGAAAATAAGAATGTTTTTTTTTTCCCCATTCAAGGTCCCAGACCGCCCGAACCTGTCATAGACCTCAGGACACAAGCCCACATCAGGCGAGTGAACCCCGTGTGGTTAGTGCACAGCATCGTTTTCTAACTAGTTTCCAGTCGCATCTCAGAGGGTCCCCTCAGCCTCGGGAGGCTCCAGGAGGTGGGGGCGGGCAGGGCGATAACCATTCCCAGCACTGAAGAAGGAATGAACACTCAAGATTGTGGTTTACCTGCTCGATTCAAAATGGATGCCTGCCCAGCACCTGAGGAGAAAGATAGGGCCTGCTTCGAGATCTGGGCTACCCCCAAGCAGGATAAATATCTGCTCTCCTAAGTCCCGGGCCACAAGGAACGGTGACAGAAGGGCCTCCCTCTGTATCTGTCTCCATCAGCTCCCTCATGGGCTCCCCTGGGACTCCTCCTTTCTGTGAGTCCCCATGTCCCAAGGGCTACTGGAGATTTCAGTACTGTGGGGGGCGGGGGAGGGTGTGCTTGTGGACTCTTTGCTCTCTCTGCGAAGTCATACCCATGTCACAGAGCCCTCAACCCCTCGAGGCTCGGTGCTGGAAGAGACCTCTCCGTCGTCTTAGTCCAGCTCTGTCACTCTATGCCCAGGAAAACCTGGGGCCTGAGATGTGGAGAGGCTCACCCAGAGCCCTCAGCCAGGCGATGGCAGACGTGGGCTCGAAACCACGTTCGTGGCATGTCACCCGGAGCTCGTTCCACTCTGCCCTTGAGAAGCTGGGAAGACTCTTCTCGGAGCTGGTTTCCCTTCCTGCTAACAGCTGTGCTCCATCACCTGGAGGGGTACGGCTCGTGGCATCCTCTGCTTGCAACAGGAGCAGCGTTACTGAGAGCCCCCCTCCGGCTGTAAGTCACCACGCGGAGGGACAGGAGCTTCTATCCTTTCTCCTAGGTGGAGGACAAGGTGGAGAGCAGCCCAGAGACAAGTGTCTTCTCAATTCCAGCCCTATGGGAACCAGCCCCCAGCCCATCCTGCTCCTGAGAAAGGGTAGGTGGGCTCCGGGCACCAGGACAACAGGGGAGGCAGGCAGTGGAAAACGGTTGCCTGGCAGGAGACGCTCTGGGCTCTTGGGGTCCAGAGGCGGGGGGCGATGGGAAGCAGGGACGGTGCCAGGGAAGCCTGGCGCCACACTGGAGCAGAAGGACGGAAGGGGGAGAGGAGTTCCAGGCAGTTGGGCATGTCACATAATTACAGGAGAAAAATTAGGCCAGAGCCTGGCTCTCTCTGCCTCTGTCTGAGTGATCATCGCCCTTATTATAAAGCAACTAATTATTAGCCTGGCTCATTAGCAATTATAAATCTCTAACTCCAGAACTTCATTAAAAAAAATGACAAGTTAGCACTTAATTATTTTCCTGACTGTCTGGATCATGCGGTGTTAACGCACCCACTTCCCACGAGTCTTAGGAGCAGAACCGGCCCCCCGGGACTGGAGGCTTCCTCTCCGGAAACCCGAGCGTCCTCTCATGGCTGGAATCAAACACCCTAAGGCGTGAGCAGCGGAGCTATCGTGCCGAACTGTCCTCTCCTTCTGCTTTCCAGTAAAAGTAGAAACAACCCATTTACTGAGCATTCTGAGTGCCAGATGCTAGGCGTGCCTTAACTTACCAAGTTTAAATCTCTCCGTAACCACGTGGGGCTGATGTGGTTAATCGCCACTTTACTGATGTGGAATCCGGGGTCACGACACCTGTCAGCCAGCTTGGGATGTCACCCGGTTGGCCTGACCCAAAGCCCATACCCTTCACCAGCGTGTCATGTTCAACCACAGCTCCACGGTGGAGAGGCTGGCTCTGAGGGAGGGAGGCTCTGGTACGTGACGGCCAGGACCCTCTGCATCCGCATGCTCCCTGAGACCCGCCTGCTGAGGGACAGGGGGCCCGCTGGATCTGGCATGTCTGTCGGCACGTGGTGCGTGGGACGGGGGCGGATGGAGAGACCCTTCCCAGGCCTGGCATCGTCACCATTGTTCGTCACCCTACAGCTAACACACCAGCAGCTTCGCCAGCCTCTCACCCTTCCCCAGCATCGAGTAGGAAGAACGCGTCAGACGGTCCTTCCAGCTCTGACGTTCTTGGCTCTTTCAGTAAAGAACCTTCTGGCTGCTGTAGACAGCGATTCAAATTGTACCTGTAGCCTGAGCTTCACAGCCCCAGCGGGAAGTTACCATTACAGAATACCAGGACCACGAAATTTAAAGAAATGAATGATTTCTATGACTTTGTGCATTTGAACCCACGCAATTTTGGGGGTGGGGGTGGGAGGTGAGGTACGAGAGAAAGGAAGACAGTTATAGGATGGAAGAGTAGGCGTTAGTCACTCATGCAGTCGGTCATGGGTTCAAATCTCAGATCTACAAGTTACAAGGTTTCGAAAACGGGACGGCTTAACAAATACCAGTGAGTCCCATCAGGATGTGCTGGGAAGCCCAGAGGGTATGTTGTGGATGAAGCTCTTTCCTCTCATCCTATAGACCTAAGAAGCCTTCCCGAAGGAGGGGAACCCTCCAAGTCAGGGCCAGGAGAGCAACGAGTCAGCCTAATAGACAGGTGTCCGAATCCCAATCCACAAGGCTCAACAGAGGTCCCTGGAATGGAACCATGGGAGAAGCCCCAGGGAGGGTGGGAGGAATCCTTGATGAGCATCTTGGGGGGGATAGGCTCATCTGAGCAGCTGTAATCCTGAGACCTGCAGGGCTTTGCATCCCTGAGGGGCAGGTAAGCCTGAGGTCGGAGACAAATCAGCAAAACTTGGTCATCATATGGGCTGACGCTCAAGGGGCCCTTCTTAAATGCTCTGCATATATTAACGCCTTTAACATGCACAACAACCCGAACGTCATCCCCGCCGTGCAGATGGGGAAACCGAGGCACAGAGCTGTGGTGACACAGTCTGGGAGACGGCGGTCAGGATTTGGACGGGATGGTCTGGCCGCAGGCTGCCCTGATCTTCATCCCGGGGCTGTACCGCTTCCCGATGAGGAAGCAGAGCCCTGCCGGGGAGAAGAGGCTGGAATGGCCAAATGTCGGTTTTGTAGTGTGATAACGCGAACGGATAGTTGCCAGGGTCCCCCACACCTTCGTCGGAGCCCGCTCCTGGGAAAAACAAGGGTTCCGGGGAAAGCAAGTGAGCTCCAGGTGTGGGGGGACCCCCCCCAAATCCTCAATTCCCAGCAGTGCCCTGCACCTCCTGGGGCTCACGATGACGCGGAGCACAGCGTCCTCTGCTGGACGTAACGGGAACACACCCCAGGGAGAAGGCCGAGCCAGAAGGAAGCCAAGCTGATCGGACCTCAGGAACAATATCCTTTAGCCTCTGCTGGACGTAACGGGAACACACCCCAGGGAGGAGAAGGCCGAGCCGGAAGGAAGCCAAGCTGATTGGACCTCAGGAACAATATCCTTTAAAAGGGAAGCTCCGAGGAATTCCTGGGGCTTCGTAAGGAAGGAAAAAGTGGGAAAAGGCATAAAAGGAGGAGATGGACCCACTGATCCTTAAAGACATGCGCTACCTTCAGGACGGACAGCCAGGGAGGGGATCCCGGGGTCGGGTCACCAAGGCGGGAGTCTGAAGACATTCTTGGCAGGGCAGAAATTTCGTTTCTCAAGCATCAGGACTAAAGGAGAGGTCAGCCGTGACCCCCCTGAGGGGCGAGGAGAGGGTTGCTGCTGTCGACAATTGAGCCCCAGAGCACGGCAAGGGCCGCACGAGTGATCTTTAAGGGTTAAAATGGCATCCATGGGTGAACACTGCAGAGGAGACTCTGACCAGTCTGGACCAGCAGAGTGGGCCGACGTGCAATGGGCCACCTCTTCATCTAGTGAGCTCCCTGTCGCCAAAGTGTTCAGGAGAGGTGGGCGACCTCCTGGCGGGAACCGAGCACTAGATAGGGGTAGGACACCCTATCCTACTGTGTCATGATAACTAATAACCTGAGGAGGCGGGTCCCAGCCTGAGCCCATTTCTCTCTAAGGCACGGGGAGGTTAAGGAGCTGCCCACATTCACACGGGCCAGAGATTTCTTCGGGCTGACCCCGACGGCAGAGCCCTTACGTTTAAGCTTGTCCTAGCTACTCCCTCTGTGTGGCAGTCCCATTCTCGGCTCAGGGGTGTGGCCAGCCCTGAGAGGCTCCGATTCTGTTAGAAGACGTCCCGCATCCCAGAGCCCCTGGCCCCTGGCCACCCCCGCCCCCTCCGCCTCCCCCAAGCCCTCACCCTAGACCTCTGGCGGGGTGGGCCTCACTAGGAAAAGACGTGTTGGCATTCCCCGACTCAGGGCTGGCCTCTGCTCTGTCCTCCTTTGCTCATCCCTGAAGCTCTGGGGACACTGTCCTCTGGCCGAAGACAGCGTGCCCCTCATGGCTGTGGGGTCCCCCCACCCAGACACCCTGCTGTCAAGTGGGGCTTCGGGAAGCCACAGCAGTTGATACCTTCCTGCCTGGGAACAACACCTCTCAGCAAACTGACAGGTAATTGGCCCCTAAATCCCCCGGGACACACTGGGAGGAGGGGGAAAAATTACGGTTGTGGAACCGAGTCTTAAAAATTATATCGCCTTTGCTGACAGCGTAATTACTCCTTTTTCGTGAGATTTAGTGCAGATCTCCAACCCTTAAACAGTCGAGGGTATTTTAAGAGCTCTTCCTTCTCTGTTCTCTCCTTCCCCTTGGCCCGTGGAGGCTGGATCGCTGGCACTTGCAGGCTTCCCAGCCGGGGGCCCCCATCCTATCGGCTGCAAAGTTCCAGAGAGGCAGTACCCCTTCTCCCAACAGTAAGGACAGGAGTCTGGGGACCCGGATTCTGGAAGCTGCACGTGGCTGTCTCTCCAAGAGTCAAGCCATCCTTCCTCCTGCCTCTGTGTCCACACACGAGGGTCCCTCTGTGATATCAACCTAGGACAGAAGATGCCGTCACCTCCTTAACGTCCCCTAAGCTCCCGGTAAGAGCTGACTGGGATCCGGGGCCTGTGAACAGGAGCACAGTCCTGCTTCGCAAGCCAGTGGGTTCAGAACTGTGGGGTTTGATCTCTACCTGGCTGTGAGGACGGAACGCCGAGAAGTGGAGGCGGAGGCTGGGAGCAGCTCATCCTGGGCCAGCACTGGCCAGGCCCCAGATCTGTGCTGCTATGGCAAAGACCTCATCCATCCATGGCCAAGGCCAGTTCTGTGAGACAAGAACGTGCACTTGAGCCGAGAGCTTCAAGCCAGCTCGAGAAAGCATTTTTGACAACTCGCAAGTGCCGAGGTGTGTCCTAGACTTCCTGCCAGACTCCGGTGCTTACGGAGACACCCCGGGGAAGACAGAGCAGGAGCTGAATGACGCTCCCTGGGGCAGCCAGGGCTGTGCCTGGGCCACCAGACAGATCCCTCCCTCCCTTAAACCTTCCCAGCCTGGAGCCTCCCGCGGGTCTCGGGGTGGCAAACAGGAGCTGGCTCCCCAGCCTCGGCTCCCCTGACATCTCTATGCAGTCACCCAACTCTGTAGCATCTCCTACCTCCTGTGAGAGAACAGTGATGATATTTGCTGAGCGCCTACTGTTTGCCCAGCAGTGACCATTTCGCAGAGCTTAATCACTCAGTCCTCAGAGCAACCCCATCAGGAAGGTGGGGTTCCCCCTGCCGTGCGGAGGAAGAAAGGGCTCTAGAACTCAGGCAGCCTGGACCCGGACTGGGCGCGTAACCACTGGTCGGAACACCCTCGAAGTCCACAGCTACGCTCAGCTTAGGACCGTGACCTTGGATATGGCCATCTCCTCCCCTCCTCCTTTGCTCTCTGCTTAGATCTTGGTTCTTTCTCACGGGGTGGGTGTGATGGTTCATTTTGCGTCCACTTGACAGAGCCACAGGGTGCCAGACATTCGGTCAAACGCTGTTCCAGGTACCTCTGCGAGGGTGTTTCTGGATGAGATTAACGTTTGAAACACTGGCGCTTCCTGGGTCTCCAGTCTGCCGGCTTTGGGATGGGAACCCACGGCATCCTCTCTCCCGGTCCCCAGGCTTTTGATGCCCTGGATCCCTTCAGGCTCCAGCTGCAGGTCTCGGGGCTTCTCAGCCTCCATAATTGTGTGAGCCAATTCCTTATAAGGAATCGCTTTATACACAGACACGTATGTGCGTACACACACACACACACACACACACACACCACTGGTTTTGTTTCTCTATAGAAGCCTAATACAACGGGATTGGGCATTTTGCTTCACGAGCACCAAAGGTCTCAGTTCCCTTGGGGAAGGAAATCGCCACTGTCCCAGTCAATGAAGGCCCCTGGCAGAGGCCTACCTTGGAGAGATGCAGCAGGAAAGAGCAACCAAATGTCTACCCAGGGTAACTGGACAACTGGCCCAGCCTGGGACAATCAGAGCTGGCCCAGGGCGTAAACACCAGGTGAAAATAGCCTGGGGTCCAACTCCAATAACAATAGAGCATATAGGTGATGGATGTGGGGGGACCATCCAGAATCCAAACCCCCTCCCTTGCTCATGACTGGACTTGACAATCAGACGTGTCCTTCCGGGAATTCGCATGTGGAGCTGGCCACACAGACAAGCAGGATGAGTGGAGGACCTGCGGCGGTGGCAGTGGTCACCATCCAGTTCTCAGGGGGCAGCAGTCTGTGGCTTCTGAATCAGGGCCCACAGCCCAAGGCCCCATGGAGGTGGAAGGTCCTCACCAGACCAGTCCCTGGCCTGACTTCGGCTGTGGTCCCGGCTGCTTCACCGCAGACGCTGGCCCCCCGGAAATTCTGCAAGCACCCGATATCCTCCTACCAGATTTATTTGCCGCGTAGACCAGCCAATTCCGCGAGATCTCCTTCAGTCTTCCCACAGGTCTTCGAAGAGGCAGCTTTAGCACCACGAAACTGAGGCTCCGATTGACTGAGTCATTTTGCCCAAGGTCACAGAACTCTTGGAGGAGCTAGGATTCAAACCCAAGCCTTAGTGACGCAAAGCCTGCATTCCTAGCTGCCCTTGATCCCTGGGCCGAGTAGTTCCTCGTCTTTATCATCCCAATAAGCAAGGGGGAAGGACAGGATCCACTGGATACCATCCGTCCTGGGGAGCCAAACTGTGTCTGAGCTGGACGCTTTTCTCCACACTGGCAACGAGACTCCAGCTGCAGCGAGAATGAACTCGAGTGTACGTTCACACGCCAGGCGCAAGGCTGTAGAGTGCCAGACCGTAAGTCCTAACTCGAGTGTTTCATGCAAAATCTGATGATCTGCTTTGATGCAGAGGTACATTAGTCCTGGGATGCTGGGAGCGTGCCCCAGATCCACGGCCGGGGCATGGTTTACCATCTGCCCTTACGCCCCAGTGGCCACATCGATATATTGTGGCTGCCTCAGTGGCTGGCGACAGCTAAATTAATGAGTCGGCCCCAAGCTGCAAGATGCACGCCCCCAAAGAAGATAGAATTTAAGGAACTAAAAGCACTTGGCCCCTACTCCTCTTCCTGAGGTGGGAGAGTTGAAAGCCTCTTTCCCAGGGGGAGTGGGGATGGTCATTTTTCTGGCATTGATCCGTGAGTTTTCATTTGCCTGGTGCTTTGCAGGGAGCAAGCGGCCAGCGTGAGGCGTGTGCAAGACAAATGTGGACGGCCTTCCGCTAACAGCGCCCGGGGAGGAGCCCAGCCAGCCAGTCTGCAGAAGCGCGGTGCACGGATGCGGGGGGCCCCCCTGGGAGTCTGTGCGGCCAAGGAGGGGCAGCTGGGCAGAGGATTTATTAGTTTTACAGATCACTGGAGCCCCAGGGATCCCCGGGAATGGACGCTGTGGCTGTGTCCGGACGCACGTGGCTGAAGCCACAGCTGAGGGATCGAGGTCAGTGCATCCAGAAGCACTTGGTATTCTAAGCACAGGCCTCCCAAGGCCCAGCCTGGCCCCTGGCACTGGCTCCCCTCCAGCCTCTGTCCCCTCCACAAGCTCGGTGCTCACTCAACCCTTCCCCCAGCCCGCTCTGTTCCGACCTCTACCCACCCCACTGCCACTGGCTGCAGTGTAATTGCCCTTCTGGCACGGCAGCCTGCCCAGAGATCCACCCCTAGGCCTCAGCTCCCACCCTGCACCTCCTGGGCAGACCCTGTGCCTGTGTCACCCCCTCCTCTCTTCCCTGGCAGCTGAGCAACGCAGAAAGCGTGTTCGCGCCAGTCTGAGCGTGCGCCGGGCCCCTGCTACATTTGGGTCCCTCGGCGGGCCACTTCCACTCAGGGAGCCCCGACTTTCTGGACAGCACAGTGAGAAGCAGCCACCCTACAGCTTGGAATGAGGTCGCAGGAAACGACCTGCCCAAGGAAACTATGTCCCTGCGTATCGTCATAACCGCTTTCTGGGGAGCGGACCTGGAACCACAGAGGCCTCCATGTTCTTGGCACAGATGTGGATATTTGGGACCATCCGGAATCCAGATTCCCTCCCCATGTTTGGGAAAGTCCCCAATAGGATGGTAAGGCGACAGGGAGGTGTGAGGGTGCCTGGGAGAGCTGAACTTCCCTGCTCAACAGAGGACAATGCAGAGCCTTTGAGGTCAGGGGGATGGGGCTTAGATGAGGGCGGGGGGAGGGAAGGGGCTGGCGAGATGGAGAGAGGGGGCCGGCACCGCTGTTGACGCTGTTGCGTGGGCCAAAGGACTTTAGGACGGGGGAGCTGCAGAGCTGTGTGCGAGCTTCAAGCCCTCCCAAATCCCAAAGGCTCTGACAAGTCGGAGGAGCGGGGAGGGGAGGCTTCAGTTTATCAGTGAGAACCAAGAAAGGGCCTGCCCGCCACATGGCTTGGGACAGGGACAGCACGCATGGACAGTGCGTGAGCATTCACTTCCAAAAGTGAAGGCGAATCGTCGGGAGAAGATTCCACAGTTGGAGGGGCCACAAGAACATCGCCATGGCCTCCCTTGCGTGTGAAAGGGACCCAGGCCCCTGTCTCTCAGTGTCAAGGGACCAGGAGACTCCATGTGACATCTGCTCCTCTGTTCACTCTGCCCGGCCCCTGGCAGGCCCCCAGATTCATCCCCCTTCCTCCCCGATACCCAGCGCAAACAGTTCCAGATACAGGCTCGAATGCCGTTCTCAGGAGACGCTCATGACGCTGAAGAGGCTGGGGAGGGGGAGGGGCCGACCCTGTCCTCAGAGGACCAGCCACCTGGGGCTCCTGACCCCTGGAACCCCTCCCTGCCTCTAAGCTCACAGCCGTGCGTGCGTCAGCCAAGCAGACGACATGAGTCTCAGAGGAAGAGCCTGTTCGGGATTCTGCTAACGGAGGACGATCCCAACTTCACGGCCACTTCCAAATTACGAACCGATCAGTTATTAGTGAAATTTATCCAATTACTCAAAGAGAGCCAGGCTCTGGTCAGGCAGGAGTCTGTCCTGGGGACGTGGCGTTCTTCGGTCCAGGCCAGGGACTGTTGGTAGGAAGGCCGGAGACCCCCCCCCCGACCCCCGCCCACCCCCACTCCCGGACCCGCGGCTCCACATGGCTCACGAAGGCCCCTCCTCCCCCGCTTTCTTCACCGCTCGGCCTCTCTGCAAACTCCAGAGCTCTGGTGCCAGGTGCTCAGGCTCAAGACCCACCATGTGCCCCTGGGTTTTCTCGGGCAGGTTATTTAACATCTTTATCCCTCAGTGTTCTCAGCCATGAAATGGGACAAGAAGACCCCCTGCCCCCTAGACCTATGGAGAGGAGTAAACGAATCCATTTCTGAAAAGCGCTTGGGATAACACCCGGGCCTCGAGTGGCCGCCCGGTAAGCATGAGGCACTGAGATTCAGATGCCACGGCCACAAACGAGGCCAGGCTGCCGCCCTCGGGGCTGGCCAGGAATGTGCTGTCGTGTCTGGTTCTGTCACCCCTGACTCGCTGTGGGGCACAGGCTGGGCCTCAGGTTCCCGTCCTATATCTTGGCGGCATCGTGACCACGAGTTAGAGCTGAGCATGAAAGAGCTTCAATGTCTCCTCCACTCTTCATCCTCCGAGAAGGAATCTCTGCGGCGGAAAACGCAGGAGGGACAGGTTGCGGGGGGGACTCTGTCACATCCCAGCCTAGGCAAGGGACACTTTCTTCCACCCTCCATATAACAGATTTTTTTCTGTCTTTCACAGACTTTACAGAACTTCCGAATTCGTCAGGGTTCTGGTTACAAACACGAGAAACCTATGCTAAGGAATGTTCTAGAAGGATGTTGGGGCTCCCAGCACCACAGGAGGATGAAGAGAAACCTCGGGAAGTAGGAAACAAGGGGACCCAGGAAGTAGGCAGCAGAATTTTTATGGCTGGGACACCTCGGCCACCATCGTCACTAGACACAGTTAGTGCCCCAAGAGTCCACCAGGAACAACTTCTAGCTGTCCCTACATTTTTTCATTATGCACTCAAAAGTCAAGAATGTGTGATTGGCCAACCCGGGTCACCTGACTGGACCCTGGCTGTGAGCGCTGGCCAAGCCTAGTTACTTGATTGTGTCCTAGCTGCTGGGACTGGCCCCCGGCTGATCTCACTGGCCCTGGCTATTGGGGGAGGAGAGGAGGGTCCCTCCCTTGGGCTGAGGAGTGGGTAGAGCGAAGTTGTATCTTGCCACTCTTCCCATAATGTGGGGGTTACCCCAGATATAGAAAGTCCACCGCCCATCCTTAAAACTTTTCCCCTTCCCCCGCTCCCCTCGGCCTGGCCAAGGTCAGTGCCGGCTTAGCAACTTCCCCAAGTCCTTCACTTTGGGACAGACAAATTGGAAACCTCTCTGGGGTGGGCGGAGGGAAGGACAGGCTCTGCTACAGAGTAACATTCCGAAGGAGAAGAGAGCCATTTGGACGGGAAGATGGAGCCGGCGAATTTGGCTTGTCTCCTTGGACTGGGGGCAAGATTGATTTTCTTCATAAATACTCTCAGTGATGAGCTCCAAAGCAGGCTGCCGATGGCCGCTAATGAGTTCCTTCGCCCTTCACTCTCCCCCGCCCCCCGCCCCACCCACCACCACCACCACCACCTCCAACTTTATGTATTTCATGGAGGGAATCCTAGAGAAAATGACCTTGAGAGCCAGGGACAAAGTCCTTGAACTTGGCAGGAGCCTCAGCATCCCCAGACTATATCCGACCCTTTCAGACGACTTTTCATCTCTCACCCAACCCCGCCTGGGGGCCCCTTCCCTGCAGAACGAGCAGTGTCCCCAAGCACTCAGCGTTGAGCCCTCTTGCGAGGCCCTGAGCCTTTAATTCCTTCTCCGTAATGGGAACCTGCATCTCCCCACAGCAGCCCAAGCCCATCACAGCCTCTCCTGCCCCCTTGACTGATGAGAATAATTGGTACCCGTCCTCCACGGACCCTCTCCCTGTGCATCTGCAGACAATGGATTTCAAATTGATTTAAAGCCTGTGTCATGCTGGCTTGAAGAAAAATCTCCACAGAAATTAACCAGTTTAGCATTTGGGGACTGCTAGGCAGAACACGTGCTATGTAATTACAGAGGATGCGCCTTTGCCCCAGGAGGAGATGGGGGACGCAGAGGGGCCGGGGAGTTTGGACACCCTGTCCAGAGAAGGCAGAGCCGATGCTCTTGGTGTAAAGTGCCCAAGGACACCAGGGCATCGCTGGCGCTGACCTCGAGTCCACCTCCTCCGAGACGGGGCGAAACCGGACTAACTAATGATTCGCTCCTTTGCTGGCTCACGCCATCATCCATCAAGCCAGACGTGTGCCTGTCATGTGCTTCAGCCTCGGTCCTCGTCGTCTGTTGCCTGAATTGTCTTACTAGCTGCCTAAATGACCTTCCTGTGTCCCGTCTCTTCTTCATCCAACCCACCACCCCCCAACACTGACGCAGGGCGATCTTCTCCAGCGCGAAGCTGAACAGGTCACCCTCCCAGAGAAAGCCTTGGAATATCCCCCTCACTGCCTACAGGATGCAGGTCCTTGCCCCCCAGCGGAAAGGGGCTCTCCTGGCCAGCGCCGAGGTCCCCGGCCATCTCCCGCACTCCTCAGCTCTTGGATGAGGTGACTTAACAACACCGATGTGTCGTAGGCCCGCCCGTGCTGTTCCCTCTGCCTGGAACACCCACTCACCGCAGAGCGGCTGCCAAGTTCGTTTCTCTCCCCAAACCTTGCCAGCACCACCACTTCCCTGGGGCTTCCTTTGGAAGAAAGATCATCACTCCCTCCTCCAGCTGATTTCTCTACTTTCCTAGACATTTAGGCCACCCGCGTCTGGTCACTGTTAACTTAAATATAAGTACTACGGGGTAAACCCCTCGATAAGCGAGGGCTGATAGAGGCATGGCCCATGACGGCGGTGTGGTGTTGGACCACAAGCACTAAGCTCCGGATGGAGATGCGCAGACCAGCTTGCCCCCAAGGACGTCTTCCAAGGGAAGCCCGGCCCTTCTGCTACGCTCTCTTCCAATGTACCAGGCAGCCATGGGGGGCGTCGTTTCTGTTGGTTGTTCACCCACATTTATCCATTTAGTCCTTATTTGGGGTGGGAACTTTGTTAGCTGCCTGAGATGCATCGCTTTAATTCAGTGGTTGGAAATGCAAATTCTCAAGGCCCTCCCCAGACCCACTGAATGAGAGATCCCCGAGGTGGGCCCAGATACGTCCTCCAGATAAGGCCAATGCACACTCGAGCACACGGCCACTGGGGGATTCGCTATCCCGACGTACAAGGGAGGAAACAGACAGAGGCTCAGCCACGTCGAGTAACTCACCCAGGATCCCGCAGTGAGGCCACATCTTGATCAGAGCGTGCGGTGGGCTGAAAAGTGGTCTCTAAAAGATAGCCATGTCAAGTCCAGACCCGTGGCTGTGACTTTTATTGGAAAAGGACCTTGCAGACGTAATTAAGGGAAGGAGTCTGAGTGGAGAGTATCCTGGATTATCCGGGTGGGCCCTACGCGCCATCGTAAGTGTCCTAAGAAAGAGGCGGAAGGAGCTCGAACACCACAGAGAAGAGGAGGCAGAGATGGAGCGATGCGGCCACGCCGAGGACAGCAGGCAGCCCCAGCAGATGAGAGAGGCAGGGATTGTTGCTCCCGAGAGCTTCCCCAGGGAGCCTGGCCCGGCCGGCACCAGATCTAAGACTCTGGGCCTCAGAGCTGTGAGTGAATCCATTTCTGTTGTGTTAAGTCACCAACTTTCTGGTAATTTAGTGCAGCAGCCCCAGGAAACCAAGACAGAGTCACAGAGACTGGTGTCGCCCGTGGGAATTTGGTCAGACCCCACGAGGAGAGCGCAAGATGCTTGGCGAGAATCTCTCCGCACCTTCTCAGCCCGGAGGGAGGGCTCGGCCTGTTCCTCCGGGAAAGCAGGTTTCCAGGGGCAGGAAGTAGGTCCTGCTCATCCTTTTTTATCCCCAGGCTTCGGTTAAGGTTGATGGAGTGAATATTGCCATCTTGGGGCTCCATCCACAGGAAGTGGCTGGAATTTCAGAGCTGGTTCCTTTTCAAGGTTAAGGTTCTTGTGCAGAAAAAAAAAATAAAAAGAAAGAAATCTCTATAAAAGTTTTCGGAGGCCAGAGAAGATAGCGATTCATTGCCTTCGAGAGATTTCTTATACCAGTTCATCCCCGCAGGAGCCATGTGCATGGAGCTGTGGATGACCGCCCCTGGGGGTCTTGTTAAAACGCAGGTTCTGATTCAGCGGGCCTGGTCTGGGCCTGAGAGCCTGCATTCCTAACAAGCTCCCAGGGAATGCTAGGCTTGGAGTGGCAAGGCCGTGGGGCTGTTGGGTCTGGGAGAGACCCCAGAATCACCTGCCTCCGCACCCCCCGAGACCTAAAGGGAAGGAAACCGAGGTCAGGAGCGAGCAGCGGCTTGCCCAAAGTCACAGAGCTGGAAGCAGTATTTGATGCCAGCCCCAGCAATGCGCCCTGGCTTGTCAAGGAGAGAAAGGGCATGGTGGACCTTCCCTTGGGGGTAAGAGGCCCCCTGCAGACCCCCGCCCAGCCAGCTCTATTCCAGATTTTAAAACAAACGTCAGCTGCCAGGCTGATCGATAGGCCCGCTCATCTGTGAGGTTTGAGGCTCTCTCCACAGATGTAATCAGGGCTCTGGAGACGTCCTGGCAGCGGGCACATGGGGAGGGAGCACAGCAATACATTTAATCAAGGAACAGATGGGGAGCTGATAGAGTGTGTAGAGAAATCAGGTTTCTGTGATAACATTCTCTTCCCCACTCGGCCCCCGCATCCCGTGGCTTCTCCAGCAAGAACTCCCCGTGCCAGCTCCAGCCCTGCCCTTTCCGAAGATGTTTTTCCAGGAAACTCAGGGCCCCGGAGATGCGAGCAGTGGGCGTGGGGCAGATGCTGCTGCTTGCTGGGCCGGTGCCCCCGGCCCCCCACCTCGGCCTCCCTCCTTCCTTAGCCTCCTCCAAGTGGAGCCTGACGCCCCTTCCCGGCCAGAGCGAGAAGAGGCCGGAGACCTAACAGGCCGAGCCCTGGAGACGGCACACAGAAGACTCCTGAGATGCCGTCAGCTGCAGATGCCTGGTCGTGTGCAGAGAGGAGATCGAGCTCATCTGTCTGTCCGTCGTCTTGGTGCCCACTGCCAAGTTCACAGACCTTCGACTCCTGACTCCTCCTGGCATATCTGGGACCAAGGGAAGGATGTCTCGAAACGGCAGTGGGGGTTCTCCGTTGGCGGTGAACATGTCCCCCAGAGGACATGTGGCAGCCTCCGGAGGCATTTCTGATCGTCACGACTCAGGAAGGGTGCACCTGGCATCCAGTGGGTGGAGGCCAGGATGTCACTACACATCCTGTGGCGCACAGGACAGTGCCCATCCCCCAGGATAATCCCTCCCACGTTGTCAATAGAGTCCAGCTTGAAAAGCCTGCTCCGCACGCCGCCGGGTGCCGACCGGCCGACCTGCTCCAGGTGGATACCTCTGGCTTTCCTCACCTGCGTTCGGTCCTCCGATTAGCACAGTCACGGTCTACCCAGGTCCTCCCCCATGTGTGTGCACACACGCACACACGCACACGCACACGATGTGGCATTGAAGGGGTCACGATGACATCTGGATTGACTTGGGCGGGCCCCTTACCTCGGAGAGTGTCACTCAGTCACCCTGATCACAGCGTCCCCCTTCCGGGGCACCAGCAGTGTGTCATTTAAATAACAGGTCGGTACTGAGCGAATGGGGGGCACGGGATAACCCTCCTCCTCTCTGCGGGGCCCCTCTCTTACCTAGTCCCAGGAAAGAAGTCCCCGCAACTGCCCCTGGCTTCGCTCTGAACCCGGCATTTTTCTGTGACAGGCTCAAGGCCAGCAGGCCTGGGAGGAGTGGGGTGAGCCCCTGCAGTGCCCCGCCCCCCGCCCCCTCCGGGCTCCGTTCCTTCCTCATAGGGCAGTTACAGGAGAGCAGGCTCCTTGCCTTTGGGGTCGCTGCCCAGAGCTTGGGGTGACCTCCGGTGGCAGCGGCCATGAGACCATCCTCCTTCCTTCCCTCGTGCTCCCATCTTCCTAAAAAGGCTCTGACATCATGTGACGTCAGACTCAAACCCTCTGACCGACCGAGCGTCAGTCCCTCCCAGATGCTGAGCGCAACACACTTGACGTACATCCCTGAATCTCCTCTGCCGTCCTATGAGGCCATATTATCCCCACTTGACAGAGAGGCTGAGTCACTTGCTCAAGGTCCCATAGCCAGTGCGTAAGCAGCACACCCAGGATGTGAACCCTCCTCCACGGACTCCAAAGACCAGCCTCCTAGTGGTACCACTGCCACAGCCCCTCGCTCCTTAAAGTGGTCCTCACAGCCAGGGCATCATGTTACCTGGAAACCTGTTAGCCGGACAGAGGCCCCTCCCCACCCCAAGTGCCGACTTGGAAACTGCACACTCAGCCGCCTGGGGTCGGGGGGTGAATTCCAGTGATGATCCTACAGGACAGTGGCTGACCACACCGTGCTATCTGCTCTTTGTCCTGGCACCAGCACTGCCTCCCCGGAGAGTGAGCGGGTGGGGACAGATGAGGACCAGTCGGAGGTGCCGACCAGCCCTGGGGAACTGGGGGGTGGCGGAGCATATCCGGGCCCGTCTGGTCCAGCTTCTGCCATGTTCCACTTTCTACCTCCAGGACTGGGTGTCACCTGTGCCTGCCGTGCCCCGGCCTTCTCTCTGGATATTCGAGAACACTGACTTCCCATCTGAGAACCCCCCTGCTTCCCCGGCCTGAACCCCTGCCCTCCCCCGGCTCCCCGCGGAGGTGGCTGCTGTTGTCTGGCTTCCAGGCCCAGGACGCCCCAGGACGCCCCATCTCCCGTCTTCGAGAACACATTTTTCCCTGGTTCCCACTTTCTGAGAATTCTCCCAACTGCTCCTGCATATTTTTTCCCCCGTAACAGCCTTCCTCTCTCATTGAAAACACTTTTATCTTCTGTTTAAAGGGGACTTGGGGTTTCTCCTGGGCCCCTGAAGTGTTGTTTCTGTTACCAATTAGAGTAAAAAGTGCAGCTATTTATCAAAGATGCACACAAAGCGACCCAGACTGTGCTCGCTGTGGAGAGGCGCAGGTCTGTGAACCCAGGTGCCGCCTCTGAGGTGTGCAGTCTCCCAGGGCCAGAGGCCCGACGCTTACAGATGGCCCCTGTAATCCCGCGGGAACTGGGGAACACTTCCATTTCACATGGGAGGTGCACGGAGGCCAGAGGCTCCCTTAAAATCTATAAGTAAGCGAGAAAGAGGCAATGGCAGAATTAAACCTCTGATGCCCTATTGCAGCGGTCCCCGACCTTTCTGGCACCAGGGACCGGTGCTCCTGTGAGAATCTCATGCCTGATGATCTGAGGTGGAGCTGAGGCGGTGATGCTGGCGCTGGGGCGCGGCTGCAAACGTAGATGAAGCTTTGCTCGCTCACCCGCCACTCACTTCCTGCTGTGAGGCCCGGTTCCTGACAGGCCAGGCACCGGTAAGGTCTGCACCCTGGGGATTGGGGACCCCTGCCATATTAAGTCTGCTTCTTACCTCACCCAGTAGGCGAGAATCAGGTGAGAACTCAAACTCTTCTGGGTGACTTAGTTTCAATGTATCAAGAAAGTTCTGTGAACAGGTCTTTCTAATGAAATATTGCGGTTCGCTGGATCACTACATATACTTGAGATTTATTTATCCGTCTCAACGGTATGTCTTCTCCACTCCGAGACAATGAAACAGATCGTTTATCAGGAAGTGACTCCCTTTGATGGAAACTGCTAGAAATCGGGCGGAATGAGCTGCCACTCTGCCTCTTGGTGACTCGAGGCAAGGATCTTCAAATATTTTTAAAAGGCGTCTTATTGGAAAGGGAACGGTTGTCCCCTGAATTGTTAGACGGAGGTATGAGGACAAGTAGTTAAAATATTTCTGGCCCCCCCACCTCCTACTGTTTAAGTTTCCACTTTGGTCTTCAGAGGAGAAGCTTCCAGGACCTCCTGATGGGTACACGTTGGGGAAAAGCGTTCCCCAAGCAGGATTGATTAATAGGAACTGAGCCGTGTCCCCAGTCAGGGTACATGCTCCTCCTTCTCCTCCCCGGCCCTGCCCGGTGAGAGCCTGGTGACAAGGGCCTGGCATGGCGTCCTGTCCCAGCCGGTCAACACAGTCGGGCCCGGGCCAGGGTCCAGCTTCCTTAGGTCAGCCTGGAGACCGCCACTCTCTACTTCCTGGTGCCAGGTCTCCATTCCGCTCATGGTAGGTTCTGCCAGGAGGGCGGGGACCCTGCTTGGCCAGCCAGGGTCTCACCTATACAGAGTCTGAGATCTGGACTTTGGGTAAGAGGCCCTGACCTTGGCCTGCCTTGGAGCATTCTCCTGACCGGTCCAGCTTTTTTTTTAGAAGCCCTGGGCTTTAGAGCAAGGGTCTGCAAACTTTTCCCATAAAGCTCTAAAGAGCAAATGTTTTCGGCTTTGTGCTCAAAAGAGGCTGTTGCAATGACTCAACTCTGCCCTTGTAACACAAAAGCGGGCACAGACAATATGTAGGCAAATGAGCGTGACCGTGTTCCAACAAAATTTTATTTACAAAGACAGGCAGCAGCAGGGCTGGACTTAGCCTGTGGGCTGCATAGAGTTTAGCATCACTGGGCCTTCCCTGATAAGCCAGTCACTCTGATCCCCGTTTGGGTCCATGATCTCAGAGATCAGATCTGTGCTCCTCAGTTTCAATCTGAGCCTTGAGGATTACTCTTTAACCTCACAGAGCCCCCCAAAGCACCACTGTTTTGATTACCCCCATTTCACAGGTAAGGAAATGGAGACTTAGCGCCTTGCCTTAAATTCACACTGGGTAGGTTGGAGCCACAAACGAGATGCTCCAGAGTCCGCGTTCACGCTGCCAGTTGGGCTCACTATGAGCCTGGAGAGGGCTGCAGCCTTGGTGGGTGTCGCCCCCCCCAGCAGCATTAGGGTGAGGGCTGCCTGCTCCTGCCAAGTCTCCCTCGGGCTCTAAGACTGGGCTTTGCAGAAGCCCCAGAGACGGGGGGCTCACTTGCTAGTTGCTGCTCCGTGAACACAGCTTCCTCTTCTCATATTTGCCCGCTCTCCCAGCTTCATCCCACACTCTGTGAGGTTTAAGGACTCCTTGGTTTGTACCCAAGGGGGCCTGGCTGACCAGTGAGAGATGGCCAACACGAGGTTGCCACCGCTAAGAGCTTCCAAAACCTTGGGACAATCCAAGAGCCCCAATGTAGGTGGCCTTGGTCCCCGGGAGGGAGCCCGTCCTTCTGGGAATGGAGACAGCGAGGGAGGCTGCGCTTTGTAAAAAGAATAACATGCAAATCATGCGTCTGACTCTGCCGCTCTCAGCAGGAGATCCGGGCACAACGTGCCAGCGCCGACGAGGAGGAAATAGTGACAAATGCCACCCTGACGACAGTCACAGCGTAGCAGTTAAGGGCAGGAGTGTGGGCTCCACAGTCTACTCTGTTCCGCTGGATGGACTGTAAGTCCCAAACCACGGAACGCGGGAGACTGCTGTGTGTTACGGATGTGGACGCTGACGCTCTGTAAATGTCAGCGGTGCGGCGTCCGCCCAGAGACCTGAGCCTCGTAGCGTGATTATCGGTGCAGGGTTAGCTCTCTAATCACTGCAGAGGGCAGGAGTTCCGTCCAGCTCATCCGCGGCCATCTTCCGAGGGCATCGTACAGTGTTTGGCACACAGTAGGTGCTCAGGAAACTCGTGTCAAATGAATCGGCGGTGACTCGGGTCTGGGAGGAGAGGTCACCCAGCACTCAGTTCCTCCCTGTCTGCCGCCACCGGCCAGGTCCTGAGTTACATCATCAGCTCAGCAGGCAGACACGGGAGATGCTCTGGGGAGATGGACGTGCACTCTGTGAGTTAGCGATCCCTCCTCCAAGGCAATGAAATGGACTTATACATTCAAAGTCCACGTAGGTGGCAGCGAGGTGAGCACTGCTTGTTCACCAGTCTGCGTGGGTCTGGAAAATTCTCAGGGGAATGTGAGCCACCCCAGTGGTAACTTCTAAGGGTCCAGACCAACTCTGGGTGGCCACCCGCCATGCTGGAGCCGCTCGCTGCCAGAGCAGGTCTTGCTGTATGGGGCCATTTGGAGCGTCACGGGGCAGCTAGAGAGCAAGCCCAGGCCTCAGCGCCCACTCTGTCCCCAGTGGCTTCTGCCCGCGGGTCCTTGGCCCAGTGATGTCAGCCGCTGAGCCTGGCACTTCGTTTGCAGATTGGGGCTGGCATCTCGCAGAGGTCTGTGGCCTCCGGAAGCAGGTCCAGGGAGGCCGAAGCTACCCTTGCTGACCCTGAGCACTTGGCTTTGGTTTCCTTTTGGCCCCCACTGAAACCATTAGTCAGAAGAGGAAAATGAACTTCGCGTGGGGCCGGGAACAGGTCCTGACTCGGCCGCCCCTTACACACTGTCCCCGGGCGAGTTATTCAGCCTCCAAGTCTCGATTTGCTCAACTACAAAAAAGACAATATATGTAAAG
Source organism: Pteropus alecto (assembly GCF_000325575.1). Lineage (NCBI taxonomy): Eukaryota > Metazoa > Chordata > Mammalia > Chiroptera > Pteropodidae > Pteropus > Pteropus alecto. The sequence goes on along the minus strand of NW_006436283.1, from coordinate 5,807,582 downwards.
CCCTTAGAATATTGCCAGGCAAAAAGCAATCAGGCGAGAAACGTGGCCTGCCGATATTATCATGTATTAACTCTCTCGTCCTGGTTCTATCAACAAAGCGGACAAACGAGGAAGAAAATCCTGATCATCTCTTGGACCCGGTAGCAAGGTCATTTCCCCGTCCCTTCTTCCGGTCTGCTCCCCTTGACCTCTGACCCCACTGATCCTCATAGCCTGGCACCAGCTAGAGGCTCAGGGAGAAATCGTTAATCTGTTGGAAATTTCCACACGTCTTTCTCTTTTCGAGGACCTCGTTCCAGGCTGGATTTCAGGCACGTCCCCTGACTGCGGCTGTGGTGGGCATGAAAATGCGCCCCCGTCGCCCCCACCCAGGAAGGCTCGGATCGGGAAGCACAGGTAGCAGACAGCCCAGGGCCAGAGAGCTGCCTGCCCTGAGGCCACAGCCCTCCAGGGCAGCCTCGTGTCCAGTGACCTCACCAAGTGGGCATCTACGGGCCTGGCCATTCGACCTGACTTCTACCTCTGGCCAATCCTATTTCCTGCCCCTCTCAACATGCACTCGACCCCTAACAAACATCACACGCCTCACTCCTCAGCGGTTCTTTCTGGAGCATCCAACCTACGCCAGCCGCCCCCCTCAGGCGCGTCATGGCTCAGGGCTGCCCTCCCAGGACCCACCTTGGCAGCCCACCCCCCTCCGTCTCTCCGCCACACTCCCGTCCCCTGAGCTCCGCCTGCATCGCACCTGAAGGCATCTCTCTTCCTTTCCCTTCTCCCCTCTGAAGCTCTCATTTCCTGCTGCTGGCTGTCTAAGGGATTGTTTACCACCATAAACCACGATACGATTCCATAAATACGTTATTTATCCTTCCTATGATTATTCCCCATTATTTATTTCTGAAACTCTATTATTAAATCTGTAACGTGTTCGCTGATACACTGGCAACGAAAGACACTATATATAAAGGCGAGTTTATTATTGTTATTACTCTGTGATTAAAACAAAGAAGAAAAATGAATCGTATTAAATCACACCGGATCCCCATTGGCCTGCAGGGGCCTCTGCTTTTCCGTGAAGGACGGGCTCCCGGGGCCCGGCCTGGGTGAAGACACTCCCCTCCCTGCTGGCTGTTCTCCCCACTCCTGTCACAGTGGCCGGCTGTGGGTGACACTCGGGAGAAGCACAGATTTGCAGGAGGCTCCTTTGCCGGGTGGAGTTTGTTCTGGGGAGAGCAAAAGCGGTTCCATTTGCAATCTTACCTTTCGCCATCAGTCACTGGCAGTGACATGAAGAAGTAATAGAAGTGCCCAGGAATCCTGCATTTTATTTTCACTCGGCAGCATTGCTGTTGCAGGGGAAACATAAATTTGGCCGATTTTTGTGCAGATTTTGCAAAATTCGTCTCTCTCCTTCCAGCTCAGCGCAGGGACGGACGGATGGTTCCGCCCTGTTGTATGAGGTGGTCTCACAGGGGAGCCCCATCCAGGAAGAGATGCGGGGGAAAGTCCCAGGGGGCCCGGTGGAAAGGCGGGTCAGCGCACAGGTGTCCTGAGTCGGGAGGCTTTCGGCATCACCTGGCCACATCCGGCCCTTAGTGAGATGGTTCTCTAAGTCGAGTTCCCTACCCACACTTGGGAACTTGTGAGAAATGCAAATTCTGAGGTTTTCGCTCCAGACCAACCACAGCAGAGATTCTGGGGGTGGGGTCCAGGAATCTGTTTGAACAGGTGTCCCAGGTGATTCTGAAGCGCTGCAAAGTGAGAGAGTCGCTGCTTGAGCACGTGCGCACGAAGGCCACCTCCCGGCAGCATCCGGGAGCTGGTGAGCAACGCGGCATCGTAAGCATCCCCAGCTGAATCCGGATCGGCATTTCAGCTGAATCCGGATCGGCATTTCTGCACGCTTCCCGGGCAGGCCTCTCGCTCCTAAGGCTGGAGGACGCAGCCTCGGCGTTCCTACCGCCCTGTCCGGTCTAGTGGACGGGCGGCAGGAGAGAGCTTTTGAGGGTGGAAGCGATGGACTGGCATTTTGGAGTGATGGAGAAACAAGGGAGACCTTTAAAGATAAAGGGTCTGGGGCAATTGGAGTTGAGCACCTGGGGTTAATAAGAAGGGCACGAACAATCGCATCTGACCCGAACTTTTCCCATGTCAGAGTTAAAGGCAAAAATCATCTCGACGGGCCGAACCTGGGATGTCTGGCTTCTTGGGAAATGAGCAGACGTCTTGTCATCGTTGTCAAATCTTTACGGCATGCCCACCAAGAGGAAGCACAATAGAGCGTACGATTCGATTATTTCATGATGGCCTTCAGATAATTTTACATGCTCCGAGATGTCACAAAATCAAGTGTTGGGACCTGTGGAGATCTGTTGCTATGGGAACCACGGAATGAGAGGTGAGACGGGGATTTCCGCCCTCACCCCCACCCTCGACTCCGGCCCACTGACCCACCCTGTGACTTGAAGCCCGTCTCCCGACTTCTCCGGAGCTGACTTCCGCTTCTCGCAACGAGAACGGCCTGCGAACGGTTGTGGAATCAGCGTGTTCGTGGTTGGGAGGGAGGGTCCCCGGCTTCCTTTCCGCTGTCTTGCTGATGTCATGTGGCTCCCCCTTTTTAAATGTCTGTTCTGTCCCAGCCACACGGATCCTCATTTGCTCTTTTCATGCCCAGTGAGGTAGGTATCATCAGCCCCAGGTTATAGGGCTGAGACGAGAGAGACGAGAGATGGGGAAATTTGCACAAGCTCCGCAGCTCCTAGCGAGCCAGGCTTGCAGTCCAGCCTGAGAGTCTTCAAAACCCATTGTCGTTCATGCTTGTGGATTGAATGACCATTATTCTTTCCCGCCTCAGTTTGCCAAGGTATGAAATGGGGAGAAGGGTGTCCACTTTCGTTTTTCTTCCCAGGTTTGTTGTAAAAAGGCAAATTTATCATTTTTATTTTTATTTATTTTCTAGGCGAGGTATCCCTTGGCTGACCTCACAGATTGCAAGGACCTTGTCAGCTTACAATCCCTTTTTATTTTTTAGACCTACAGCACCTAGATGGTCTCCCATCCAAGTACTAACCAGGCCCGACCCTGCTTAGCTTCCGAGATCAGACAGGATCGGGCTTGTTCAGGGTGGCATGGCCGTAGACAAATTCACCATTTTTAAAGGCTTCCAGTCAAAGGGAAGGAAGGGCCCTTCGCAGCCTCCCCTCCGCCCAGCGTGATGTTTGGCCGAGGCTAACTGGTGTGGCGACTACTGGCGGCCTTTCTCATTGGTCACTCCACGGGCCTCCCTGGTTGTCAACCCCTGAGACTAGCACCCCAGCCTCTACCCCAGATGCAAGAGCTGGTTGCGTGGACGTGAGATGTGACTCAGAGTTCACTTGGCAACTTCCTGCCTTGACGTGAGAACCGTGAGAGACGGTGACGCAGGGAAGATGAAGGCGCCCTGATGAATGGAGCCTCTAAATTACCTCGGGGATGACACTGCTTGATTAAGCTAAGTACTCCTGGTGGTGCCGAAGCTGGCAATTGCTCTTTCATTTGTCTTAGAAGAAGAACTGATTTTTGCACGTAGATACTTCTTCATAAACAGCAAACGCCTCGCAGCTCAGACCGGCCTGGGCATAGCCATGCAAGGACATCATCACCTCTCTT